>NC_045619.1:98394432-99019432 GCF_009829155.1 Mustela erminea
GCACAAAGGAAGCCTGCCTGGAACATTCCTGTGGCCCTCTCTCCTTCTCCATGACTTGGAAACTCTCCCTGCAGATGACTTTGACCAGGCACAACTTATCTTTCTGTTAGGCTCCAGGAGATCTTGGTTTTTGAGGTAAGAACCTACCAGGTGGTGAAATTGCTCTGCTAGAAGAGCTTCTGCCCCATCTAATTTTCAGTTTTGTTCTATATCGGGTTTCCAGACACAGGCCACCATCTAAATTTGAATTTCAGATAAACAACAAATAAGGAGATCAGTATAAACGAATTCAGTGCTCAAGGACACTGCATTGTTGGATTTCGGTTCCCTTATGCTTCAATTCTCTGGGTTTTGTTCTGTGAGAAAATGTCATTTTATCACTCTTCTTATTGCTGAGCCCAGAGGCAAAGGTCAAGTAGATCATCGAAAAGTGCCCCGTTAGTATGTGAAACGGTCTTCTTATTTCAGGTCGGCCGAGCCCATAAAGAGAGATGTCAAGAGCTGTAATATTGACACCACTTCGGCAAATGCCTCTCCATCCCGACACTGCAGGTTTTGTAATAAATAGTGCATCTGGGTCCCCTGGTAAAAGGTTTACCTTTTACCATTACTTTTATTACAGGTCAGTGCTCAAGAGTGTAGGATCTGTTTTAAGCACACTTCCACTTCAAGAGGAATTTAAACATAATTTCGTCCTGTTGTGCCAGACATTGGGGGTCTGTTCTTCAACTATTAACTGGCAAGTATGGAGAACTTCATGGAAATTTAGGGACCGTGGCTCATACTGGCGGGGTAGCATGCCATTCTTTCTGCTCGGGTAAGGGCCTTCTGTTTGAGCCGGGTACTCTCTTTCATCGTGAAAAGAACACTTGCCAAGAGAAACCTTTACAGTAAGTGCGCAGGAGACGCTGGCACAGAGTGCCTGCTGAGTACGCGTCAAAGCCAAAGTGAGAGGGAAATAAAATGCCTGTGACAGAAACACATTTTGTAGAAAATGATGTTGGTGGGTCCGCAGACAACATGGCCTGATGGCTGGGTGCAGAGGTCAGGAATGGAGATTTGATGAGAAAGGGCTTTGTTAAAAACACCATCTAAATGGGTACACGATGGAGGTTTTGCCACTACTGCTTATCTAATGAGAAGTTCCAGAAACTGTTATAGCGAGAGGTAATGGAGTACAGAATACAAATTCTGGATTTAAAATCCTGCCTTTGGCGCCCCTTGGCTTTTGTGTCCTTGGACAACTACTCAACCTACCTGAACTTTTCTTTCTTCACCTTCAGAGATGCTTCTGGAATAGGAGGATAAGGACTTTTGAAATTCCACTCTGCCACACAACCACAAGGTACTAAAGAGAACACTGGTAAAAGAAATTGTTAAAATCATCTTTTTCAAAACTTTGGAAACTAGCTAGAGAATGGCAACAATCCACAGAGTGTCTTTTCAAGAAAAACAGCTAAATGGCAGAAAGAACCAGGAGCTTTGTGGCATTTTAAACTTAACCAGTTTCCTTACCAGATACGTGGTAACCCCAACACCAACAGCCTCACAACCAAAGCAGCTATGAGACCCAAAAGACTACAAGCCAATGAAGGGGGCAAATGGGTTTGTAGCTCCTCAAAAAGCCGCAGCCCCAGAGCATTGCCACCACTTGACCTGTCTGGCGGTTCCCTGGAAAAACCCCATTCTCAGGGCTTGTCTTAACTTGACCAGTTCTCTGGGAACGGTTCTGTCCCCACTGCATTAGTTAAAAACAATCAGCAACAGTTGTTTAATACCTTAGCTGTGTAAGGCAGCCATACCAGTGGGGGCTAACGAAAGACTGACCCAAAGTTTTAACCAAAAAAGTTTAAACTAGTGAATGAGCTGTCCACAGACGGTACTGAAAAGCTCCAGCTTGTTATTGGAAACCTTAAGTCCTTGCACATATGCAGGTCAGTGCACACGCCCAGGAGATCTCAGTAGGCCTGCTCTCTATTTCTAGCTGACTGGAAGGCCCTGCAAAAGCCAGAAGTAAGGGCTAAGGTAGACTTGTCCATTACTTTCAAGAGCATTGAATGTATGCTCCCAAGTTTGATGAAAAACACTAACCTACTTATTCAAGAAGTTCAGTGAACTCCAAGTAAGATAAACTTGAAGAGATCATAGGTAGACAACATAGTCAACTTCTTGAAAACGGCAAGAGAAAGGTGACTCATCACAAGGGATGGTCAGCAAGTATAACGTCCCAACAGAAGCCGAGAACTTGATAGCCAGCAAAACTGTTCTTCAAAAAATAAAAGAGAAATTAAGACATTTCCAGATAAACAGAAAATTTGTCACAAATACACCTGCTTTACATGAACTACTAAAGAGAATCCTTTAGACGGAAATAAAGATTTTTTTTTTTAAATTTGACAGAGAGAGATGACAAGCAGGCAGAGAGAGGGAAGGAAGCAGGCTCCCCGCTGAGCAGAGAGCCCGATGCGGGGCTCGATCCCAGGACCCTGGGATCATGACCTGAGCCGAAGGCAGCGGCTTAACCCACTGAGCCACCCAGGTGCCCCTTTTAGACGGAACTAAAAGGATACTAGACAGTAACTTGAATTCACATGAATAAAGAACACCAATAAAAATAAATATATGTGGGGTGCCTGGGTGGCTCAGTTGGTTAAGCGTCTGCCTTCGGATCTAGTAATGATCCCAGGTTCCTGGGATTGAACCCTGCATCAGGCTCCCTGCTCAGCGGGAAGCCTGCTTCTCCCTCTCCCACTCCCCCTGCTTGTGTTCCCTCTCTCCCCCTGTGTCTCTCTGTCAAATAAGTAAATAAAATCTTTAAGTAAGTAAATAAATGAGAATTATAAAAGACAGTATAAATGTCTTTTTATTACACCTCATATATATATATATATATATATATATATATATATATGAGGAGTGTGTGTGTGTTTGTGTGTGTATATATATGCAATGTTTTTGTATACTATTGCAGTTAATCTGGTATTAATCTAAACTAGATTGCTTTAAGATGTTAATGGTAACCTTTAGGAAAACCACTTTAAAAATATAGTTGAGAAATAAAGGAATTAAAATGATGTACCAAAATTACTTAATGCAAAAGGCAATAATAAAGCATAGATGAACAAAAAAGGCATAAGACACATAGAAAACCAATAATGAAATGGTAGACCTAAATCCTACCTTATCAGCAATTACATTAAATATATATGGATTAAACATTCCAATCAAAAGGCAGAGTGTACCACAATGAATTTATAATCATGGTGTAACTGGGGCACCTGGGTGGCTCAGTAGGTTAAGCATCTGCCTTCGGTTCAGGTCATGATCTCGGGGTCCTGGGACTGAGCCTTGCGTTGGGCTCCCTGCTCAGTGGGGAGCCTGCCTGTCCCTCTCCCTTTCTTTCTGCCCCCTCCCTGCTCATGCTCCCTCTGTCCCTCTCTCAAATAAATGAATAAAATCTCTTTAAAAATTAAAAAAAAATAAACATGGTATAAGTACATTTTCTCTGTAACACACTTCTTCACATTCAAAGATACAAATAGGCTCATAACGATAGAAAAAGATGTACTATGCAGGAAGTAACCAGATAAGAGAAGAGCTATGCAAATATCAAACAGAATATACTTTAAAATTGTTACCAGAGGGACGCCTGGGTGGCTTAGCCAGTTAAGCATCTGACTCTTGATTTTGGCTCAGGTCATGATCTCAGGGTTGTAAGTTTGAGCCCTACATGGAGCTCTGTGCTCAGCGGGGAATCTGCTGGAGATTCTCTCTCTCCCTCTACCTCTTCCCCTGCTCATTCACTCTCTCTCTCTCTCAAATAAATAAATAAATTCCTCTCTCTCAAATAAATAAATATATCTTAAAAAACAAAACAAAACAAAAACCAGCTACCAGAGACAAAGGAGGACATTTTATAATGATGAAAGGGTCAATCCAACAGGAAAAGATAATTAAAATATATGTACCTAACAACAGAACCCCAGAATACACAAAGCAAAAATTAATAAAATTAAAGAGGGAAGCAGACAATTCAACAGTAATAGTTGGAGACTTTAATAGCCCACTTTTAATAATGGCTAGAACAACTAGGCAGAAGATCAACAATGAAACAGAAAACCTGAACAATGGATAGACTAACGAGATCTAGTAGACAGCTGAAGAACACACCCAACAGCAGCCGGACATACATCCTTCTCATGTATACCTGGAACACTCTCCAGGAAAGATTACAGGGATCCCCTGCTTTTCCAAAGTTTGTTTTAAGCCACTCCATTTTTATGAAGGACCTCCATTGTGAAAGGCTGCCTATTTTTTGCTAACTGAACAGCATCCAAAGAGGATTTTCCCTTTTACAGAAAAAAGGTGAAAGCAGCATTCAGTACTAGCATTGCAGCAAGAGGGGAAGTGCACACTCTGAGCTACGAGAGCAGCCCTGCCGAGCTCCTTCCCCTGGAACTACACTCAGCATCTCAGCATCAAGCTGCCAAAGCTTTGAACTGTGCCTGTGAGCATCTGTTCTTCAGCTTGATTTATTTTGTGCATCCATTAGCGAGATGTGTCATAAAGTATCAGAAAAGCCTAAAAGAGGTCTGGGAATGCTCAAATTTTTGGGGGGGGTATAAATTAACGGTAATTGCTTCTTCACTTTACACCATTTCAGCTCACAAAAGGTTTCACAGGAACACTCCCATTTTTGGATGGAGGGATACCTGTTTATATCAGGTCATAAAACCTCAGTAAATTTTAAAGGATTAAAATCACAGAGTATATTTTCCACCACAAATGGGATGAAATGATTTCCTTGTCTGTAAAATGTGATAATATTTACCTGAGAGAGGGGGTGCCTGGGTGGTTCAGTGGGTTAAGCCTCTGCTTTCAGCTCGGGTCATGATCCCAGGGTCCTCGGATCGAGCCCTGCATTGGGCTCTCTGCTCAGCGGAGAGCCTGCTTCCTCCTCTCTCTGCCTGTCTGCCTCTCTGCCTATTTGTGATCTCTCCGTCTGTCACATAAATAAATAAAATCTTAAAAAAAAAAATTTACCTGAGAAGGGCATAAAATAAATCAGATCTCAAGTACCAAGCATAGGGTCTAATAAATAGTAAGAATATAATACATAGATGTTTTGTTTTTATCTCATGCTAAAGCATGGTAAATCATAGGTTAGTTTCCTCCTTAAAAAAAAAAAAAAAAGTCTAACTGCCTTGACTTGGCAGATTTTGTAACTGGTGTCTTAGTACTGAAGAAACACAATATCACAACCCTGATACTTCCCCCACCATCGTGGCTAAAAGCTGAATATAAAACTGTCTTAGCAGTGAACAGCTGGAACATTTCTAAATTATCCTGTTTGTAACTAAATAAGATAAATGATTATTGATCTACCTGGTTTTCTTAATGATTGCCCATTAGTGTTCATTAATTTGGGTGACTTTTTCATTCATTTCACACCAGAGAAGATTAGACTGCATTTTCATGAGTTAATTCTTCTGATCAAGACATAAACTTTGAATTTTTACCACTCTAGCCCAGAACCTAGTTGGGTCTGTGGCTACTTTCATGCAACAAAGCAGAATTGAGTAGTTGCGACAGAGTCCAAATGGCCCATAAAGTCTAAAATATTTATTATCTGGCCTTTACAGAAAAAGTTTGGTGAACCCTAACCTAAGAACTAAATAATTCTTGGGTGGGCCTGGTAGATGACATTCTAGGAAAGACCCTGGAAAGGCATGCAATCATCCTTTTGTTTCCAAGTTTGCATAACTTTCTTAAACATGGTCAATCTTATCTCATTCTGAGTGCCCATCAACTCCCCCTACTCAATGTTTGAAGCAATTCCCAGATATAACATCATCTATAAATAACTGAGTCTATCTGAATTGTATCTTAAGACACATGACACTAATAATGATAGCACTTATCTTTTTTGAAAGTATGAGCTCAACCACACTGTTCATTTTCAAATTCTACTGTGCATTTAATAGACTGGCCAGATGTCCCTGATTTATATTAGGGCTTCCAGGAGTTGGAACTTTCATTTTTTTACCTAGGATAATGAGAATAGAGATTTCATAGTTCTCCAAAATCTCACCCACAATTTTTGGTCTCACTGACCCAGCTCAGCAAGGAAGTAATCTCAAATTCAGAACTGCTGAGACTACCATTTTCAGGTTCCACAATTCCTTTGTTTAAATCAGAGATATCTGGTTACTGACATAAATTAGTAGTGCTTTTCTTCCTTCCTTTCTTCTTTTCTTTTCTTTTTTTTTTTTAAAGATTTATTTGAGAGAGAGTACAAGCAGTGGGAGCAGCAGAGGGAAAGGGAGAAGCAGGCTCCCCATTGAGCAAGGAGCCTGATGTAGGACTCCATCCCAGGACCCTGGGATCATGACCTGAGCCAAAGGCAAACACTTAGCCAACTGAGCCACCCAGACACCCTGCTAGTAGTACTTAAAGGGTGTGAAATGGCTTGGTTTGGGGCATTCTGCTACCATGAATTCACCTTTCTCTCATCCTCATGTCAAACATTCCCCCACCCTACTCCCACCTCACAACAGTGCCTTCTGAATGAGCTCATCTACATTTACCTTTTTGGTGACCATATTTGTAAATTAAAAATTTTAAAAATGGTAAAAGATAAAGTGCAGATTTATATTCCCTCTTTAGAGAAGTGCTACTCTCCCGGGCTTCATTCAGACCTTCCAAAGCCCTGTCCCTGTCCCCTTGGACTAGCAAATGATCCGATCTGGTGCCTGGAAGGCAATCAAAGAGCACCCTGCCCCCACCTTGTGCTCATTCACACTCTAAGTCTCTTGCAGGCAGCTTAAGTGGAATCAATAAAGCAAAAGAGGTTAGCTGGCTGGAAAAAAATCTCTTCAGAAGTGAAAGACAAGACACTAAAAATGTAGAGATGTACTGAGAGCAGCAGTCTTTTCAGGGCTCTAATGATAGAAAAAGCAATTAAAAAGGCAGACTAGGCAAGGATATATAACGCACTCTTCGGCCTGACATTTAATTGAAGGGAAAAACTGGGATGGCAACAACTTTGAAGTATTTTGTACATGTGGCTTTTTAAGTGATGGGAATTTTAAAAAAATACACATGCACATAAAATTTAAAATCTGTCTTGTGTTTTCCCTCTGTTATAATTTATCACTCTCAAGCAACAGTCTGGGGAGCAAAAGAAGCACTTGACTCTGCCAAAGGTCATGAATGGTGGGTCATGGGATGGACCTATCATTGAGCGAGGGGGTAAGACCTTCCTTTCCCCCATCCTCATTTTCCTGGCTTAATAATGATCATTGTAAGCTGCACGAAGAAGCAGAAACAAAGATGTGGAGAACTCTAGCAGGGACCCCAGGACAGCCATCAGGATCTCCACATTATTGCTGGAAGTTGGTTTCCCTCATTTCAGTCACTCTACCAGGTTCCATATGTAGGATTATTTCCTAAGTTACGAATTTATTTTTCTCAATGCCCTTTTCCTCTCTTGTTTAATTTGCCCTGAAATCCTCACAGCCAGGTTCTCTATACTTTGTTTCAGTTATCTGCTGCTGTGTATTAAGTATCCAAATCTTAAGTGGCTTAAAATAAAACCATTTTATTTACTCATGTTTCTGTGGGCCAGGAATTCAGGCAGGGCTCAGTGTGGATGGCTTTTCTCTGCTCTGTGATGTCTGTAGTCTCAGCTGGAATGGCCTGAGCAGCTGAGAGCTGGCTGGGCCTCTCTCTTCTTATGGCATCACCTGGAGTGACTCAAGAGGGATTTGGGGATGAAAGATGGCCTCACTTACAACGTCTGGGCATTTTGGTTATCTCCCTGGTGGCCTCTCATCACTCAGTAATGTAGTCTGACATTTGCAGTGTGGCTGGCTTCCAAGAGTGAAAGCAGGTGCTGTAAGGCCTCTAGAGACCTAAATTTGGAATTCTCAGAATGTCACTTCTGCATTCTATTAATCAAAGCAAGTCACCAGCCAGACCAGATTCAAGGGGTAGGGAAACAAATGCCACCTCATGATGGGAAAAGGAGCGGTTGTGAACAGATGTAGGAGGCAATCTTGGCAGCCATCTTTGGAGACAACCTACCACAGTTTTCAAGAACTAATCTGATTAAGCTAAACATTGTTCTTGAGAGAATGCTAGAAGACTCTTCCAACTTCCACAGAGAAGAAATGTCTTAACCTTCAGGAATCTAATCTTGGGATTCTTAGTGACTTTCTAGGAGGAGGAGGAGGAGGCATCATATGCATTAGGGTGCAAGGCTGAGGAGGTTTTATAACAAAACTATTCTAATATGAGTGTTTTCTAACTAGTCTGCTCTTCCAAACTAAGCTTCAGATAAGCTATAGCCTACTTTTAGCTTTCTTTTGTGAATCAATACTTAAGTTATTTTTAACACTGTGTTATTTTCTAGATTACTTTTAACTTCCTGGACTCTAGAACTAAGCAGAATTAGCATTCTTTGCTGTCTTGTCCCATCTGTTAAATTCTCTCTGTAAGATGGAACATTTTACTAACACTTTGTAAGTACTTAAAAATGCTTAAATGACTAAGGAGAGTCTTGACTTTTACAGTCTTTTTTTTTTTTTTTAATTTTATTTATTTATTTGACAGAGAGAGATCACAAGTAGGCAGAGAGGCAGTCAGAGAGAGAGAGAGGAGGAAGCAGGCTCCCTGCTGAGCAGAGAGCCCGATGCGGGACTCGATCCCAGGACCCTGAGATCACGACCTGAGCCGAAGGCAGTGGCTTAACCCACTGAGCCACCCAGGCGCCCGACTTTTACAGTCTTCAGCAAGTATATAATCACTAGCCCTCTCAAAAATACCTCTTGGGATGAAAATAACAGTCAAAAAGAGGATGTAAGGGGCGCCTGGGTGGCTCAGTGGGTTAAGGCCTCTGCCTTCGGCTCAGGTCATGATCTCAGGGTCCTGAGATCGAGCCCCACATCAGGCTCTCTGCTCAGTGGGGAGCCTGCTTCCGCCTCTTTCTCTCTGCCTGCCTCTGTGCCTACTTGTGATCTCTGTCTGTCAAATAAATAAATAAAATCTTAAAAAAAAAAAAAAGAGGATGTAACACTTGTAAATATCTATACATTCAACATAGGACCACCTAAATAAAGCAAATACTGAGAGACTGAACAGGAGACATAGACAGCAATATAATAATACTAAAGGACTTAATACTCCACTTAACACCAATGGGTAGATCATCCAGAAGGAAAATCAATGAGTAAACATTAGCTTTAAGTGACAGCTTAGATCAGATGGACTTAAAGAGATATTTATGTAGAACATTCCAATCAAAAGCAACAGAATATACAGTTCTTCTCAAGAGCACATGGAATATTCTCCAGGATACATCATATATTAGGCCACAAAACAAGTCTTAACAAATTTAAGACTGAAATCATGTCAACCATATTTTCTGACTCCAATGGTATGAAACTAGAAATTGGTTATAAAAAGAAAACTGGAAAATTCACAAATCTTTAGAGATTAAACAACATGCTACTGAACAATCTATGGGTCAGTGAAGAAACCAAAGAGGAAATAAAAAATGCCTCAAGACAAAAGAAAATGGAAATACAACATACCAAAACCTATCAGATATAGCAAAAGCAGTTTAAGAAGGAGGTTCTTAGCAATAAATGCTTACTTCAAGAAACAAGAAAAATCTCAACATAATTATACAACTCAAGGAATCAGAAACTGAACAAAGTTCAAAGTTAGTAGAAGGAAGGAAATAACAAAGATCAAAGCAGAGGCCAAAAAGACAATATGAACGATCAATGAAACCAAGAGCTAGTTCTTTGAAAAGATAAACAAAATTGACAAACCAGTAGTAGAACCACCAAGAAATAATGACCAGGACTCATAAAAATACAACTGGAAACAAAAGAGACATTACAACTGATATTACAGAAATGCAAAGGGTCATAAGACACTACTACAAACAATTATATACTAACAAACTGGACAACCTAGAAGAAATGGGTGAGTTTTAGAAACATACATCCTTTTGAGACTGAATCATGAAGAAATAGGGAATCTGAACAGACTGATTACTAGTAAGGAGATTGAATCAATAATCAAAAATCTCCCAACAAACAAAAGTTCAGGGCCAGATGGTTTCATGGGTGAATTCTGCCCAAGATTCAAATAAGAATTTGGGCGCCTGGGTGGCTCAGTGGGTTAAGCCGCTGCCTTCGGCTCAGGTCATGATCTCAGGGTCCTGGGATCGAGGCCCGCATCGGGCTCTCTGCTCAGCTGGGAGCCTGCTTCCCTCTCTTTCTCTGCCTGCCTCTCTGCCTACTTGTGATCTCTCTCTGTCAAATAAATAAATAAAAATCTAAAAAAAAAAAAAAAGTTAATTCTGCTTTAAAAAAAAAAAAAAAAGATTCAAATAAGAATTAAAATCAAGCCTTCTCAAACTCTTCCATAAAACAGAAGAGGACAGAATGCTTCCAAACCTATTTTATGAGGCTAGCATTCCCTGATACCAAAACCAGATAAAGATACAAAAGGAAAAGAAAATTATAAGCCAATATCCTTGATAAACATAGATGTAAAAAATCCTCAAAAAAAAAAAAATAGTGAACCTAATTCAACAATACATTAAAAGGATCTTCATGTAGGATTTATTCCAGGGTTACAAGGATGGTATAATTTCTGCAGTCAACCAATGTGATACATCATTTAAAATAAAGGATAGACATATGGTCATCTCAGCTGATGCAGAAAAAGAATTTCACAAAATTCAACATCCATTTATGATAAAAACTCTCAACAAAGAGGTTATAAAGGGAATGTACCTCAACACAATAAAGGCCATATATGACAAGCCTACAGATAATATCACACTGAGTGGTAAAAAGCTAGAATCTTTCCTTCTGAGACCAGGAATAAGAAAATGATGCATACTCTGGTCATTTTTATTCAGCATAATATTGGAAGACCTAGCCAGAGCAATTAGGCAATAAAAGAAGTCAAAGACATTCAAATCATAAAGGAAAAGGTGAAACGGTCATTATTTGCAGATAACATGATAAGATAATATAAAAAATCCACCCCCCAAAATGCTACAGCTAATAAATGAATTCCATAACACTGCAGGATACAAATATACAGAAATCGCTTGCATTTCTACACACTAATAACTATCAGAAAGAGAAATTAAGAAAACTATCCTATTTATAATAAGATTAAAAAAAATAGTAAGATTCCTAGCAATAAATTTAACCAGGGAGGTAAAAGACTATACACCAAAAATTATAAGACACTGATGAAAGAAAGTGAGTATGACACAAAGAAATGGAAAGGTATACTATATTCATGGATTGGAAGAACCAGTATTGTTAAAATGTCCACACTATCTAAAGCACTCAACAGATCCAGTGCAATTCCTATCAAAATTCTAATGGCATTTTTCATAGAAATAGAACAAATAATCCTAAAATTCATATGGAACCACAAAAGACCCCAAACATCCAAAGTGATGCTGACAAAGAAGAACAAAGCTGGAGGCATCATGTGCCCTGATTTCAAACTATGTTACAAAACCACCATAATCAAAACAATATGGTATTTACATAAAGATAGACACATAGATTAATGGGACAGAATATAGAGCCTAGAAACTAACCCATACATATATGGCTAATTAATTCATGACAAAGGAGCCAAGGATATACAATGGGGAAAGAACAATCTCTTCAATCAATGGTATTGGGAAAACTGGACAGCATATGCAAAAGAACGAAACTGAACATCTATTTACACCATACATAAATATTAACTCAAAATGGATTAAAGACTTGAATGTAATCTGAAACCATAAATCCCTTAAAAGAAAACACTGGCAGTAAGATCCTTGACATGGGTCTTGGCAGTGATTTTTTTTTGATTTGACACCAAAAGCAAAAGCATCGACAGGCAGCAAAAATAAACAAGTGTGATTACATCAAACTAAAAAGCTTCTGTACAGCAAAGGAAACCATCAACAAAATGAAAAAGCAACCTACTGAATGGGAGAAAATATTTCAAATCATGTATCTGGAAAAGAGGTTAATATCCAAAATATATAAAGAACTCATACAATTCAATAATTAAAAAAAAAAACAAAAACGCAAAGCAACCCAATTTAAAAAATGGGCAGAAGATCTGAATGGCCATTTTTCCAAAGACAACTTACAGATGGCAAAAAGACTCATAAAAAGATATCCAACATCACTAATCACCAGGGAAATGTAAATCAAAACTATAAGGTATCACCTCACACTTGTTAGAATGGTTCTTATAAAATAGGGAAGAAATGATAAGTCTTGGCAAGAAAGTGGTGAAAAGGAGAACCTGTGCACTGCTGGTGGGACTGTAAATTGTCACAGCCACTACGGAAAACACTATAGAGATTCATCAAAAAGTTAAAAATAGAACTACCATATGATCCAGCCATTCCACTTCTGGGTATTTATCCAAAGAAAATGAAAACACTAACTCGAAAAGACATATGCACCCCCATGATGACTGCAACATTATTTACAATATCCAAGATATGGAAAAATCTGAGTTTCCATAAATGAATGAATGGAAAAGGAAAATACACAGAGAATATTATTCAGTCATCAAAAATAAAGAAATCTTGCCATTTGTGACTATGTGGATGGACCTTAAGGACATTATGATAAGTGAAATAAGATAAATACCATACAATTTCACTTTTATGTGGAATCTGAAAAACAAAAACAAAAAACATTCATAGGCACAGAGAACAGACTGGTGGTTGGGAGAGGCAGGAGTGAGGGGTAGGAGCAATGGGTGACTGAGGATCAAAAGATACAAACTTGCAGTTATAAAATAAGTCATGTGGATGTGATACACAGCATAGTGACTATAATTAATAATACTGTATTGCATATTTGAAAGTTTCTAAGTGAGTGTTACTACAAGAAAAAAATGCTTTTGTTAATAGGAAGATGAAGGATGTAGCCAGAATTTCTGTGATGATCATTCTGCAGTATATTCACCTGATCAAATCACTACATTGTACACTGGAAGCTTAGGTAATATTGTGTATCAATAAAAAGAGAAAAAAGAATACCTTTTGGGAGCAATGCTTGATAGTAATATCCAAGATGTTTCTTCTAGACGCACTGCTGAAACGGATAGCCTTTACTGCTACTCTTGTGAAGGTTTATAGAGTCGGCATCCCTTCCCCTTTGATTGTCTTTTGAATCTGTTCACAGTTTGTAATTCCCCGTGAGGCCATGACATTCCCGTCATTCCATTACCTGATATGAAGAAACTTCAGAGCGAATTAAAAGAAACAACACAAACGTTTTTCTAAAGGTGTCCTATATACATATATATAATATTTTATTTTAAAATGTCACTGAGCATATACATTTCTTTAGCTTTTTCCAGGGAACATCGCATCTAAATTTCGAAACACACAAAATAGATCCCCTTTACTAAACAGTTTTCATTTTGGGGGGTTACAAAAGTCAAGGTTTCACAATCACAAAGCATAAAGGTACATGGTCCTGATACCATTTTCAGGCAGATTCTTGTCATTCCCTGTATATATGGTACTTTTGGAAACCCAGACCGTGATGCATTCCTTACGAATGATCTCCACTGTGGGCCTCCCTGGGTCCCCAGAAGAAACAGAGAAAATGGAAGTGAACAGAAACAAGAGAATAACCTCAGGATTCCCCAACACAAAATACTATGGAAGATTGGGGGGAGGGGGCACAAAGTTCTCCTTCAAGTATGTCGCAGTAGAAAACACCATGTTTATAGCTTCATTTGGTCACTGTCTACCTGGTTGCTAGTGAACAAGACTTCATCTAAGACGCGGAGGAAAGATGAAAGCTATTTACATGTAACATCACAGACTAGAAAGAGCAGTCGTGCCCAGACCCGCAACCAGCTCAGACAAGGAGCTGCCACGATGGGCGCCTAAGAGGCCAGAGGGCTGCTCGCCGGTGTCCTCTGAAGAATCCCAGTGTACTCGTCGGCCACGTCAGCCGCACCCACCCAGAGCCAGCTCCGCACGGTGGACTGTGCACGGTGTGCAGACTTTTATGCTTCGCTGCAAATGGACAGTCCTCACGACTCCCAAGTTTCTCATGGAAGATCCTGTCCTGGGGCCAGATACTGTTTTCCTCTTTTCTTAGATCTGATAAATTTTAGGGTCAGCCTGATTGTTCTCTGCATAGACAATGACTCTTCACTGCTTTCTCCAAGTGTCCCAGAAGTGGTAATTTGCTGAAAATAGAATCTCATAAAAGCTTAACACATTCCCTCTGAGAACAGTGGTGCTGCTGGGCCACTTAAGGAAAGGTCAGAGCTGAAAACTGTGGTGGAAAACCACTCTTGGCCATGTTGGAAAAAAAAAAATGGACTGGCAGACAAGGAAGGATGTGCAGTCTAGAGAGGAAGCAGAATTCTAAAGATGTGGGAGTCTTTTTCCACATTTCCATGCTAGTGCTCTTGGTAAACCAAAAATCCTGCCCGAATGGCCAAGATCTGAGGCCCGATCTGGTCCCGAGACTCTCCGCCCTGCCCGCCAATACCCACCTACAGCTGTAGTTGTTCTCGAGAAATGAATGAATACTTGGGAGTAAGAAAAAGGTGAGCCCAGCTGACTTTGCACAGCCCCACAAAGGTAAGATGCTAGGAATGAAAAGATCAAGCACCCTAAATTCCCCCAAGTTGCAGAAAGGGACTGAAGTTGCCACTTTTTTGTGGTTTTATCCTAGTCCACAGCCAAGGACTTGGCCTAGCCTGATTTTCACCTCTCCCTTCCCAAACCAGGAATGGCAGTTAGGTAAGAACCACCAGAGAACAGACCCTCCATCCCTGCCAACTGGCATGCTCTCACTGCAGGGGTAATGAGGTTTGGTTGTCACCTGGCAAAATGCTGCAGGGTGTGGACAGAGTGTGCGTTTGCCCTCTTTAAGGAAAAGACGGTCCCCAGGTATTGTGAAGAGCAGGGTCCAGCCCAACAAAGAGATTTAGAACTGAAAGAACCTTTCATTAGAGAAAGTGGCCACACACGCCCCAAGACAACCATAAAGACTGGACTAGGAAATTGAAAGCTTTTTATTAAACAAGACTTCCTCTGAGGCCATTAGGACAAGGAGATTTGGCTATAAGTCAGACACACAAGACTTCCGAACCACCTATAAATATGTTCTTCAGAATTTTGAGTGTGTTGCCTTGCCTCTTGACCTCTCCAGGAATGCTCCTAGGGCCAACCCTGTTATGTAGACAGTTACTGCTCCGGAATGGGAAGGCACAGGGCCTGGGTGAAAAATAAAGCCAAACAGAGTGAGCTCAATTCACAGAGCAATATCAGTGTTGGGTAGATCTGCTATGGGCATTAACAAATCACTTTTTCCACATATGATTTATCCATCTCATTTGTAATTTTCCTCTCATCCCCCAAACAGAAATAGGGCTTCAGCTTTTTACTAAGATCTTTCCACCAAGGAGGCTTATGAAAAGAATTCCTGGATACCTTTCTAACTAAAACCAGCAGAACAAAATGCTCAAGACTTTAGGATAAATTGGAAAAGGGGGTTCCAGAATTTTTCCTGAGACATTTCTTGGCAGTACATGAATTGGTGAATTGAGTAGAAGACTCTCATGACATCTACACCCAAAGTCAGACTCCAGCGGCTCAAATAAAAGTAGAAAAGCTCAAGGCAGGACCAATACAGAAGCCTGGGAGAGAAAACAGAAAGGCAATGGGAACATGGGAAAAGAGGTGACTGCTGATGAGGACCGGTTCCCAAAGAAGGGAGGTCAGAGTCCTCCACAAAAAACTTCCTTGGTTTCCATTTGCATGTGACTTTGAGTCAGGGCAGGAACAGAAGGGGGACCACACTGCTGGGAGATGCCTGCGTGTTGTCCCACAGCATCTTATTCTGCCAGAGAAGCAAATGGTTTACCATGGACTTGTCCCCACAGAGCCTTCTGGGGTTGCTTAGATCTCCTGGAGGAGAAGGGAAGCTGTCAGATGAAGATGACCCCTGACAAGGCAGTAGTCCAATTCTTCCCAGGCAACATTTTGGCAAACAGCTGCTTGGTAAATTCCCATGGTACTTTACCTACCAGACCGGGCATCATTTCCACACTGTGGAATGAATTCATTCCTGAGTAGAGAGGCTCCAGGCAGACCTTTCCTAATAAAATATCTACAACTCCAGGAAGGTGATGAACTATCCTGGAGGAAAGGTTCCTTTCCTCTTCTCTGGGGAAGGGACTCAACAAACATGGAAGCTGGGATTGGCTCTCCAGCAGTTTTGGGAATCACATCAATGACATTTTTCTTCATTGGGTGGGAAGAACATTTAAATTACACAAAACTGTCAAGATGGCGATGAAGCCACAGGGGGTGTTCAGGAAGCAGCCTCAGTAACTGGACATCACTCTACAGGGTCCTCCAGTGCAGAGCAGTAGTCTCCTTAAGAGAAGTAATTTCCAAAAATTCTATTTTCTGATTCCTTGTGGGAGAGAAGCAGCAGGTAGACTTGGTGTCCACTGCTTCTGCAGCTCTTGTGAGGAACACTCAGAAGTGGAGCAGTGGTGGGAAGTAGGGCTTTAGCTGTTGGGTGGCTGGGACGGGAGTCCAAGGGGAAGGAACGGGGGGCGCACAGCATCAGAATGACCAGTCAACCCAATTCAGATTCACTTTTCTCAAGCGGCTATTCAGAGTGGGCCTTGCCCAAAGACAAGGGGGAGAGCAGGACTGCTGCTCCTTAACAGAACACGGACACTTATTGATGTGGAGTGGCCTTGAGCACAGTCACAGCCCATGGAACCTGGATCCAAAATGGAGGGATGGTCTTCACATGAGGTGTGGTGACCTGACTGATATATGGAACTTCCTGTTCTGATCTTTTAAACACTGCTTTACATGTGTCCCCATGGCACAGCAGGTGGGGAGGGCCAACTAGTCCAGAAATGATAACCTAGATTCTCAGAGAAATCTCAAGCTACAAAAAGGGAGATCCTTCAAAACAACAGAGGAACTGTTGGTCCAAAGAAACACCCATATTTTCATGAAAACACACTGATTTGGTCAGAAAAATGCAACTAAGGAACAAACTGTTACACAACAAAGACAGGACTCTGTCGGCCTGGGCACTACTCCAGAAGGCTGCCTGGGTGGTGTGGGCTACCGGGTATGGGGACAGCCTGGGCTGGACTTTGACACACAAATTCCTCAGTAGGGAACTGGAATGTCCCAGGCCTGTTTTATGGAAGGGAAACAATTAAGATTCAAGGAATATCGAAAAGAAAAAAAAAAAAAAATCCCTGCTTCACCCCACCATAGCCATGAAAAAAAGAAAGACACACACACACACACAGATGGTGTTCCCTGATATCAGTCTCAGGCTTACTAGAAGGTGGGTGCTTACACTTTCTGAGGCATGATCCCCAACTTTCCAATGCAGTATGTTTAACCCGTAGAGAAGCTGGCAGCTTGACCGGCTGAAGAGTCTTCTGCCAGTTACACCTGAAAATGGCTGCCCAGCTACTCCAAATAAATACAACATGTGTACCCCAAATAGGCAAGGGCCACCTAGGAGGCCTATTAAAGGAACCAAAAGAAACACAACACTCAGTAGCAGCCTTTGTGTTTTGCTCTGTTGAGTATCCAGACCTGTTACTGAAGAGGAAACTGAAAACTAAGGGTCCCCCAGAAGTACAGCCAGAGGACTTTTGGCAGCAAACCCCCAACCTGGGATGGGAAGAGGTTGTAGCCCCTGGAGCTCTGCTGGGGCACTTCCCAGTCCCACCCTGCTAGGAGGTATCCCAGCTTTCTCCCCTGCTGTCCTCCCAATGCCCTGGGCCATTTTCAGGAAAGTTTGTTCCCATGTATTAAAGGAATGACATATACAGAAATGTCGTCTCCTGAGCCCAGTCGGTCATTAGATATTCGCCATCCTCTGTCCTTCAGGACACCGCGGGCACGCATCACCAGGTCTTGAGCTGCCAGTGTGTACCTGTGTAGGGAGAAGCAGGAATGAGACCAGCAGTAAGGCATCAGGCAGAATCTGAAGTCAGGGGAGGCTGAGAAGGAGGCATCAATACAGCTGTGTAAATAGTTTTCAAATACCCCTGAAGTCTCAAAAAGTCTAGGCTGGGGCGCCTGTGTGGCTTAGATGGTTAAGCGTCTGCCTTCGGCTCAGGTCACAATCTCTGGGTCCTGGGGTCAAGCTCCACTTTGAGCTGGCTCAGTGGGGAGTCTGCTTTTCCCTCTCCCACTGCCCCTCCCCCCCGCTCATGCTCTCTCTCTCTCTCTGTCTCAAATGAATTAATAAAATCTTTTTTTAAAAGTCTAGGCCATCTTTTCTCAAATTGTAGGATGCCTAATGTGAGATTATTCTTTTAGATGGTAGATGGACAAGGCACCACCTACATTAAATAACCTCCTAAATTAGTCTGCTATTGAGTCTTTTGAGGTTTTTGGTGATGTCAAGGAGGAAAGTCTTTGTTTAGTGTGAGTCTGCCTTTAATATGGAAACATAGTAAAGTACTTGGGAAACATAAGAGCTTTTGTTTTCAGTGTTTATTTTTGGGGCCACTTTCTTTTTTAAGGACAAATGATAGTCATTTTCCCATGAATGGGCAATCTTTTAAAGTAAAATTGTTTTTATTTTTTATTTTTTAAAGATTTTATTCATTTATTTGAAAGAAAGAGAGACAGAGAGAGCAGGAGAAGGGGAAGGGTCAGAGGGAGAAGCAGACTCCCTGCTAAGCAGGGAGCCCGATGCTCGACTCGATCCCAGGACTCGGGGATCACAACTCAAGCCAGAGACAACTGCTCACCCAACTGAGCCACCCAAGTGCCCAATAAAATTGTTTTTAAAAAGTGGGTCGATTTAAATTAAAACATTAATAGTACATGTAGCATAGGAATACAGTACAAATGTGAAGGTGTTTGGGAACGGACTGATAAACCTTCGTGTGGACGGGCTATCTACCCACTCTTATCAATGCCACACTCTCTTCTTGATCAATGTAGGTTTAGTGGGGGTGGTCCTCCAAGAATTTGAAAATAAGATTGCTCACAGAGATTTAAACTTAAGGAAAAAGAAGTACTACATCGGGCGCCTGGGTGGCTCAGTGGGTTAAGCCGCTGCCTTCGGCTCAGGTCATGATCTCAGGGTCCTGGGATCGAGTCCCACATCGGGCTCTCTGCTCAGCAGGGAGCCTGCTTCTCTCTCTCTCTCTGCCTGCCTCTCCGTCTACTTGTGATTTCTCTCTGTCAAATAAATAAATAAAATCTTTAAAAAAAAAAAAAGTACTACATCATTAGCTAGTGGGAAACATTAATATCTAAAAACCAGTGTGGGAGGGGATTGTGGTGGGTGTGGGCCTGGGTTGGCCTTGAGGCATAAAAAACTGAGACCAAAACATTGGCAGGTGGCTATCCAAATACTGATCAGAGACAGTCTTCGCTGACAGACTTCAAAGAGATTTAGTTCTGCTGGTAGGACCATATTTAGTATGGATGAATGACTCTCTCGGCCTATGCCATTAAACATGATTCACCGGTGGGGGGGCCTGGGTGGCTCAGTGAGTTAAGCCGCTGCCTTCGCCTCAGGTCATGATCTCAGGGTCCTGGGATCAAGTCCCGCATCGGGCTCTCTGCTCGGCGGGGAGTCTGCTCCCCCCCATCTCTCTCTCTGCCTGCCTCTCCATCTACTTGTGATTTCTCTCTGTCAAATAAATAAATAAAATCTTTAATACAACAACAACAACATGATTCACCGTTAACTCTGATTTCACGTTCACCAAATAACCCGATTCTGATCGGGCTCCTTGTGTAGGCCTGCCTACAGGGAAGGAATGAGCCAGTCACTGTACTCCAAGAGTATCAGTCACTTGTATTTCTCCATATAAATGTCAACTGGCATCTCAGTTTCAAGATCAATTTTGTAAGCTTGGTTAGGGTAAGCCCAGCTCTGACAATGAATCTGTTCTTTGTTATGTTGATTAAACCTGTTTCTGAACCCGAAAAGCTAAAAGCTAGACTCGGATAAATCACCAAGATAATAAATGTCACCCTGTAAGGAAGGCTTCTTGGAAGGCTTTCACGACAGACTTTTAACAACAGACCACCCTGTTGTTACCAGTCTTTTCCCTACTTGGGAATATCTCTGCCTTGCCCTCAGGACTGTGATTTTTATGGAATTTGGAACACCAGAAGGCTCTTCTATTTCTTCTGTTAAGACCCTTTATGGATTTACTGAGTCTCCTACTAAAGGAGACTGGCAGAAATAAAATAAAATAAAAATAAAAAAAAATTAAATAAAATAAGCGGCTGGCATCCAGCCCATCGTTACAATATTTAAGACCAAACTCTGCAGCAAATGATCTTAGGATTAAGATACCAGGACATAAAGTCCTTGAGACGCAAGTTTTCTTGCAGCCCAGGCAGAGGGGAGGAGTGCAGGACACAACACAGGTGGCAGAGGAGAGGCTATATGAGTGAATACCAAATAAATGCTTTTCCTCCTGGAGGGTGGCTGGTGGGTGGGGAGGAGAGGCACCCTTTTCTACCTGAATGGAGAGAATTACCAGCTTTGCGCGGAAACGTCTTCAGTTGCATTTGAGGGAAGATGCAGCCAGTTAGCCCCTTTGGAGGGCTCCCCTGCTGAGATCAGGAAATAAACAGAAAGGAGTCCAGAGAGGCCTCTGGCTAAAGAGCCAAATAGATGTCCCCAAATCCACACATTACAACTTATAGTATATTCAGAAGAGTTTCTCAGATGCTCACCCCAGAGGACTCTGGGGTTTATATTAAATTGTGTCTGTGAGATATTATCCTGGTGATTGACTGCGGTGGTCCAGACTTTAGCCTTTCAACTGAAGAAACCTGGCTGAGTCAATACCAAGTAGATTCATCTCTCTGGGCTGAACACACCTTCACCCAGCTCAAGAGCATGCCGGACAGAGAAAATGATGGCAAGTTACGGTAAAAGATGGCTGACAGTAAAAGAAAGATGCTCCAAGATGTCAAAAAACAGAGAAAAGACTCAAGCCAGCTCTCTATGGCTAGCCTAGAAGAGGCCAACCACCCTGTGGGCCTCTGTGGGTCTGCGGCCGTGGGGCAGCGACAGAGATCAAAACAAGGTGAGACGAAGAAGTCACAAAGGAGGGTCACCCTTAGTTCGAGGCAAGAGACCACCCTGATGCTGCCACTGCTGGTGACGCGGAGTATTTAAAAAATGGTCAAAATTAGCAGTGGTATTTTAAAAAGCAGCATTAGGTCACCTAGAAAAGATGGTTACCCAGGAAACTCATTTCCCGAGGGCTCTAGATAATTAAGGTTTTATTCTTAAAAGTGGTTATTGCCTATTCCAAGATAACTTCCCTTGAGCCTGAATTTCTCTTTACCATCCATTCTGTCTTCCCTTAGGTGCTGAACTTCTTGAGACAGAAATCCATTTTTGCTTCTTCAATTTCTTCCCTTTTCCTCCTTAATCTCTTACCAGTGGGGCCACTACACCTCACTCATCTGGCCTCTTACACCCTGACCTAAAAGCTTCCTCTCAGTACTTGTTCAGCTCAACCTTGCTCCAGCAGATACCACTGACCATCTTCTTTACCTATGATATCTCCTGTCTTTCTGAATTCTCCTTTTTGGGGTGGGGTAGGAGAGGGACTTCAGGGGGTAAACAGCTTCCACTCCATTCCACACACCCCAGTTCTCCTGCACCTGAGCTTTCATGACACATGACACAAGCTCTTCTCTCTGATGCTTCTTAAGTTCCTTGGGAGGCCCCAGTGAAGGCTTAAGAATTCATCAATAAACACCTATTTTCACTTCTGAAATGCGACTTGCCCCTCTATCATCCTGAGTTTATGTGATCTTGGGCAAGAAAAGATGGTCATTTTTCGATGATAAAATCCACAAGACTGAGTAGGACTTCTAAACTTTGTATTTTAAAGTGTATTTCATTAGTGGTACATGGCTAATTAAAATAAAATCTAATCTCATAGTTATTAAGATGTAAGCTATATTTATAATAAAAACAGATACACCTGAGGTTATTTCTGCCATCACTAATACATATAAATATATATAAATTTGTGTGTGTTTTCTGATTATGTTTTTCTTCATTCTTGCTTTCTGTCAGGTTGACTGCTTTAATACCTTTCCCTCCCTCTACTGGTTTAGAAGTGATAGTTAATTTCTATCATTTTAGCACTTATGCTTAAGTTTTTAATACATAGGTTAATCAGTATTATGTCCTCCTTCAGAAAATAAAGGGATCTTAGAATGCCTTCTATCATCATCTGTGTTACTGCCAGGTAGTGGAATTTCATCTTTTTTAAGCCTCTATTAGTCATTATTATCATTTATAATCCATAACTATGTAAATAAATTAATATACTAACTTCTGTGCTTTTTGAAATCCATTCCTTCCTTCTGGATTTGATTTTTTTTTTCTGTTGGAGTCCATTTTTAGAAATTCTTTCAACAATGGTCTGAGAAGGATTAAACTCACTCCAGTCTTTGGACCACAAAAATCTTTTGCTTTTGTTTTTAATCTTGCCTGATACCTTTATTGGGTATAGAATTCTGGATTGACTATTATTTTCAGCATTTTAGAGATAATATTTCATTTATTGTGACTTCTCTTACTGAGAAGATATTTCTTTATAAGGAAATATCTTGGGGGTGCCTGGGTGCCTCAGTCGTTAAGCATCTGCCTTCAACTCAGTTCAAGATCCCAGGGTCCTGGGATGGAGCCCCATGTCGGACTCCCTGCTCAGTGGTAAGCCTGCTTCTCCCTCTCCCACTCGCCCTGCTTGTGGTCCCTTTCTTCTGTCTCTCTCTGTCAAGTTAAAAAAAAAAAATCTTCTCATTGGTAACTTTTTAAGTTTTTACTGTTATTATCGATTGTATGAAGTTACATACAATTGATAACAATAAATAACGATGGATAACAATTGAAAATAAAGGGATCTTAGAATGCCTTCTATCATCATCCGTGTTACTGCCAGGTAGTTGAATTTCATCTTTTTTTAAGCCTCTATTAGTAATTATTATCATTTACAATCCATAACTATGTAAATAAATTAATATACTAACTTCTGTGCTTTTTGAAAAGACATAACAATGCAAGACATAAAAATGAGGATTCCTTTTTATCTATCATGGTTGAGAATCTGTTTTGCTCCTTTAAATAAGCGGATATTTCTTTGGTTATGGAAAGTTCTTCAACTGAGAACTTTTTGAATATTCCTTGCACTCTATTTTTTTTTAATATTTTCTATTAGACCTTCCCCATTTTGCCTTCCAGATTTCCACTTCTTTTGTGTCTTCTTTTTTCTCTTTTGATTTCTATAAATTCACTAATTCCTGTTTTAGCAGTTTACTCTTCAATCCATTCAGTACAGTTAACTCTTCAACAACATGGAGGTTAAGGGAAACCAATCACCAATCACAGTCAAAAATCCAAGTATAATTTCTGGGTCTCCAAAAACTTAACTACTAATAGCTTATTGTTGCCCAGACACTTTACTGATGACATAAACAGTCAGTTAATACATATTTGGTATGTTATACTTATTATACTTACTATATTCTTACAATAAAGTAAGCTATAGAAAACATTATTGAAACACATTTAAAGTACTTTGTCCAAAAAAATCCATGTATAAGTGGACTAATGCAGTTGAAGCCCATGTTATTCAAGGGTGAACTATGGTAACTTTATTTTAGTGATATACTTTAACCCCATTGTGAATTTCCATTTGGTTGTTTTCCAAATTCAGCTCTTCGTGCCTTGTGGTTCTATCTGTGCAAGTTTAAAGTTTCAACCTGTTCTACTGGGTTTTCTTTGGAGAGGTAGAGAGAAGGCTCCATTGTGTCTAGTTATTCTTTCTCACAGTGGGTTTAAAGATGTTTCTCTTTGGTAGGATTGCTAACTCTGTGCCCTAGGTTACAGAGAGCTTTTTAAATTTGCTTTTACTAGGAAACACTATGGGTTTTTCCAACTGTAGAACATGTAATTTCTTGGTTTAGGATTTTCATAACACAGGAGTGGTGTGAGGTTTAACTTCCCACTTCCTGTATGGTGAGTCTACCCAACCATATACCCTCCTCAAAGAACTTCAGTTTCATCAGGTTCTTGCCATCATCCATGTATCCATGTGCGTCAGGGAAGGACAGCCCTGACCTGAGTGGGAGGCTTAGGGATAATGCCTAGGATCACTTCTTCCAACACTGTTGCCAGGAGCTCAGATTCCTCCACGTGATTTCTCTTTGCCAGACTTCTCTGATGAATGTGGTAACCCCTCTGTAAAAGCAGCCTGTGTGGATAACTGAAGGGGACTGAGTAGAGGCTGTATTCAGTGACTTAACAGTACAGCTGAACTCTTTAAGACCAATTCCCTGACATTTCTTTCAGGCTATAGGAGATCCAGTCCTGAAATGAAGTTAGAAACAACATTCAGGTAAAATGAGGGCACTTGTAGGAGCTTTCCTCATAAATGATCAACTCAACAGAACCCCAGAAACCAGTTCTTGGGAGACGGTTTATAACTGAACTCCAGTATTCAGCCAGGCTGGTCATCATTTCAAAACCCACTGGCATCCATATTCAAGAGCCAACTTGCCCCAGGCATGAAACCATTTGTAAGGTTGCTTTATATCAAAACTGGTACAAGAGGAAACATCTTTCTCTGGACAAAAAGAACTCAGTATCCCCACTCCTATTTGGTTTTCTTCCTATTTCTACCTGACAAAGTCTGCCTGGTTTGGTGACTATGAAAGAGATTGCTAAATGTAGCAGTAAAACGGGAGAGCTCCACAGATTTTGGTACCGAGACTCAGCACAAGGGCAGACATGTGCCACAGACGGAGTTAAAACTTGAAATGTGAGTACAAAAATATACAGGAGAGGAGCAAAGAAGAATATGGCACAGCTGAAGACAGTGACAGGGAAGCAGATTCCATTTAACACGGGCTGAGGCTGTGAGGCGGCGGAAGAGCCTGGCCATTCTGGAAGCTGGATGTGGAGCAGACGAAGGAAGGGCCATTCCTGGATGCTTTATTCAGAATGCTTGGTCAGAACGCTTGAGAGAACTGCTGGAGCAGTTTGAAGGACTCGCTCTCTTCTAAGAAAGAATCTCCCTGGGAGACAAGTTTTGTATTTTGAGAACATTTTTCTTCTCTGGCCGCAACTTTCAATATTGATCAGCAAAGCTCTGCTGAAAGAAATGGCTGCCAGGGAGGGAGCTAACTTGGCACAAGGCACAGGGCTTGGCTCAGAGGCTTCCTCGGGCTCCGGCAGGAGGGAGCAGGGAAAGGACAGCAGGGGAGGGAGGAAAACAAAGAGAGGAAGAGGGCTGAAGGACTATGGGAAGGCCAGAAGCTCTTTCACAGCGGCACTAACAGAGTGGAAGGAGACCCATAAATCCTCAATTGTCTCTGTTGTCCCCGCCGTTTCTGTGGCAGTTCTTACTTCTTTCACCTCCTCAGCAGAGCACACAAAGGGGCTCAGGGTGTGTGTGTGGGTTGCCTAGGGTCCAATCATGGTTTTACCACGGCCCACTTGGGCACTCAAATTCCAGAGCCTCTTGGAGCCCTTCTTTTCTTACTTATAAATCTGGAATGATGACAGGGCAGACCTCAAAGGCTCCTGCAAAGACCGATCAAGATCCTTCCACAGAGCCCCCAGCACCACCTCGGCACTTGGTGGGAGGTCAGTACACGTCAGTTATCATTTTCCTCATTAATCGTAAAATGTCTTTCTCTTCCCCAAGGGATTTGCTTTCCGTCATCCACCTCTTAGAGAGCATGTTTCTCAGAGAGACCGCATTTGAATCAGCACTGGTGTCAAAGCTACGTCCATTTCAGGCTTCAGGCTATCACCATGCCTTAAAGGCTTTAATAGTTCCAGTTGGGTGGGAACTGCTATTTGCCATTTAGATGGTACAGATCAGGGTCTCACAAGAGGGAGGGAGGTGGCAGGAACTGGGGAATTAATGGGTTCCAAATATTTGCATATAAAAGGCTGCCTCCATCTGCTGATGCCCAGCAGTAATAGAGTGTGATGGGAACAGGAGGAGGAATCTTCTTTGCATTCTGAGTAGGCCTTTGAAATTTAAGAGGTAGAAAAGCTCTCCCAAGCTTTCAAACATGGGCAGGGCTCTATGGTGACCAGGTGGGTTGGGGCTGAGGGGCAGCTTGGAGAGGGCTTTCTTACTGTATTTGGACCTGGGCAACTCATCCCAGGAGGAGGCATCTCTCAGGCTCACTCCTGGGAGCTGAACCACACCGGTCCCTTGTCTGCCTCTAAACTCACTGAAGCCACTCACGACCACTTCTGTCCCCGGGCCCGGGGTGCACGGATTCCACTCAGGTGGGAGTTCCTGAGACACTGGAATAATGACAGCTCTGTGACATGGCCATTGTGTACATGAGGGGTTAATGTGCCAGCAGGTACAAGGCCACAGACCCAGAAGAGCTGCCCACACCCACAGGAGACACAGGAGAGGGCAAGAACACCTGCCGGGCCTCCTCCAGCCCTCTGCCCCTGGCACCAGCCCCAAAACCCCCACCCCAGTTCCTTACGTGGTGTGTGTTTATTTTCATTTGTTTCCCAAATAGCAAAATTTCAACATGAAAGGCAGCAAAAGAACATTCCCTTCACAATCTCCCCCTGGCAAGCCCTTTAAAATGCCCTGATATTCCAACTAAGTGCCACACAGCTCCGCTCCGGCGGCCACAGAAATAGCCGTGAGGAAGGGCAGAGGGGCCTGATGGCGTTCTGTTCAGAGACCGTTAAAGGCAGGGTCACAGACTGACTTCCCAGTTCCCATGGTTCTAAATATGCCAAACACTGCAAAAAACAAAACAAAACAAAACAAAAACCCCAAATGCAGATTTTATCTGGTCTTCAAATAGCAGATCAAGCACTCACAAATTTGTTCTTCAAACATGTAATTGATATTGGGGGGGCGGTGGGGGAACCCTTCCTTTTTGCATTTGAGGCATAGTTTTTCAAAACCATGCAGTGCTGGTAGAAATTAGTTCAGCTAATTCACGGAAAGATTTCATAAAAAGAGCTTTCATCTTTAGCCAAAATAAATTTCACATTATCAAGAAAATACCAACTACCAATTAATAGCTGCCCGCATGGGCTGCTGTCCGTGTCAATGGCGGTTTTGCGCGTTAACTTCCTACGGAGGAATCTCTTCCTCATGGACGCACACAGATCTGAATCTCAGAAAGCATGGATGTGAACAACACCATCTGAAGTGTGACCATCAATGAGGGTTCTCTCTCTCTTTTGTGAAGATTTATTTGGCAGAGAGAAAGTGCATGTGTGTTCTCTCCACAAACAGGGGGAGCAGCAGAGGGAGAGGGAGAAGCAGACTCCCCGCTGAGAGGGAGCCCAATTGGGGCTCGGGGCTCAATCCCAGGACTTGGGATCATGGCCTGAGCCGAAGGCAGACGCTTAACTGACAGAGCCACTTGGGTGCCCCAAGACGACTTCTCTTGTTAGGGAAACACTTTGTGGAATTTATTGGTACCTACAGATTTAATAGCTCATAAAAAGCCCCTTGCATGTCATGACAGGGGGACCGAGGGTCAGTAGGTCCATGTTACAAAGAGGAGGTTTCCACAGACAGGTTTTGGGCAAGATTTTTGGGCAAAATTGCCATGGCATTTGGAAGGTGACTGCACACTGTGCTCTCATGTTTGGTGAACCGTTCTTCAGCCCTAGTTCCCTCTGGCTTTGCTCCTGCCCTTCCACCTCAGTCATATTGACAATTTATTACTTTCTGACAGAATATTAAGCATCCTCTTTGAATGTTTACACACTTGCCTCTATTTTGAATATTCATCATAGGAGATCTACCACTGAATTTTCTACTACTAAATTTTGACAAGAGGGGACAAGACAGTCCCCTTGGCCTCAGAAAACCCCTTCCAGCCCTTTCCCCAGAAGCCTTTCCAAATTGTGCAGGATGTTTAGGCCTCAGTAGAGAATCTCCCTGGTATTACAGAGAACTACAAGTTGTGTAGCCCAACCTCCATGAGTTCCAACCACCCAACTCAAGTGCTAGCTTGGAATACTTCCTGTGAACAGTTCCAAGCGTAACCCCACTATGGACACACAGAAGGACCAGCTCTGCTCTACTTCAGGGCATACTCCAAGCAAAAGAAAAGAAAAAAGAAAAAGAAAGGAGGAAGGAAAGAAAGGAAACGAGGAAAGAAAGAGGAAGGAAGAAAGGGAGAAAGAGAAAGAAAAGAAAGCAAGCAAGCCAACCAACTAGCCAGGCCCCACCTTCCAACATGATCAAATAGGTAAACCTTTGGTCCTGGGCCATACATGTGGGGAGAAGTGAACCTTCTGGCCAAGGAAGAGCCCACAGAACCGCTGTGGTTATAAAGTGGGTCCTGCCTCCTCACAGACATTACAACTTTGACTAAAATTCATTAGGATGACCTTCCCTCGTATTTCAATAGCACAGGAAGATCAGAACAGCTCCCAGTTGGAACAACCCCCTACCACGGCCTTTAGGACCGAGCTCTCCATGGGCCGCACAAAGAGACACTCCTCCAGGTGGGGCTCAGCTCCCAAATCACACACAGAATATGTACAAATAAGTCGCCCGTGAAAGAGAAAAGTTTATCACTTCTACGCCATGAGTGTGAAATAAATTCAGTTTTTCTGATTTCCTAGCATAGTTTAACTACAAAGGAGCAAAGGGGGTAGAGAAATAACCCACATTTTGTGCTTTCACCATCAGATTAGATAGGCGATTTGCTGATTATGGATTATGGAATGAATAGAATTACATACACTTCCTGTCATTATTATAGACTTCCTTTCCTAAACTAATTTCCACATTCATTAATCTGGTGAGTTCCTGGGGTGCCTGGGTGGCTCAGTTGGTTAAGCGTCTGCCTTCGGCTCAGATCATGATCCCAGGGTCCTGGGGATTGAGCCCCACATTGGGCTCCCTGCTCAGCTGGAGGCCTGCTTCTCCCTCCTCCTCTGCCCCTTTCTCTGTTGGTGATCTCTTGCTCGCTCTCTGCCAAAGAAATAAATTCTTAAAAAAAAAAAAAAAAAATCTTGGGGCGCCTGGGTGGCTCAGTGGGTTAAGCTGCTGCCTTCGGCTCAGGTCATGATCTCAGGGTCCTGGGATTGAGTCCCACATCGGGCTCTCTGCTCGGCAGGGAGTCTGCTTCCTCCTCTCTCTCTGCCTGCCTCTCTGCCTACTTGTGATCTCTGTCTGTCAAATAAATAAAATCTTTAAAAAAAAAAAAAATCTTGTGAGTTCCTAGGGTCGGCCACTCACGGCCTGTTTGCCTCTCACACCTGGTGTGTGGACAGCACCCTACACTCAGCCCAGTCAGCCACCCTGACCACCCGCTTCCTCGACTGCACCCGGTCCTCCCTCCCCAGCCGCACCTTGCCCTTCCCCTGTCCTGCCCTCCCGCCTCCTCATTTGCTCTCCAGGTCTAAGGTTAGACACCCCTTCCTGTGGGATGCTTTCTTGGCTATCCCCCTCTGGGCTTTGCTGCCTTTAATCACTTTTACTGTAACTTCCTTAAGTGTCCATAACGCCCTCTAGACTCTAAACTCCCACAGGGCAGGAGCCAGGTTTGTTTGCTTCCCAGGTTTCTTCCCCAACACCCAGCAGACCATGGCTTATAAAACATGTACTGAGTAATATTTCCTAAATGACTGAATCTGAATGGGAGTTATGTGGCAAAGGAGAAACCTCTGCCTATAAGGTCTTCCTTGATTAAGGTCTCAAAAGCCAACCAGAATTTGTTCTGATCTCCAGCCCAGTATTCTCCTTCTTACCAATAAAACGGTGCTTATCTTACAACTTTCCCTTTCACTCATTCATCTACTGGATACAGAAGTCTTTCTTAGGCTTTGGTTTGCCATCTTCCCTGAAAGGCAGACCCAAACCCCTTTTCTTTACTGCCCTGTTTGTTCCACAGAAATCCCTCAAAAGCCGGCCTCTGAAGGCAGCAGTTCTTGGAACCCTGGAGCCCGCTTTCACCGGGTGTGCACCTGCCCAGCGACAACACTGTCCGTAGGTTATACCACTCCCTGGAGGGCAGATTTGTTGCCATGGAGAGAGATGGGCTGGTAAGCAAAACCAAGCCAGCCCGGAGAGATTTAAAAAAAAAAAAAAAAGAAAAAAAAAAGTGGTGCCTTCGCACTCATACCTGTCAGCTGGCTTTGCAAAGCTTTATAAAAATAATCACAGTAGAGAAAACCAGTCAGAATGTTGCTAACAAGCAGGATATAAAACACAGATTAAAACTAAAAGCCCAACAGGAGAAAAATTAATTTAAGTTCAAATAAAAGAATCCAGAGGCACCTCGGTGGCTCAGTCGTTAAGCCTCTGCCTTCGGCTCAGGTTATGATCCCAGGGTCCTGGGATCGAGCCCCACATCGAGCTCTCTGCTTGGCAGCGGGAAGCCTGCCTCTCCCTCTCCCACTCCCCCTGCTTGTGTTCCCTCTTTCGCTGTGTCTCTGTCAAATAAATAAATAAAATCTTTTAAAAAAGAGAGAGAATCCAAATAACTGGATACCAAACAAGTCAAGGAAGAGAGAAACAGCCTCACTTCACTTTTTTCCTAAAGGAATATTTTTCATTGGGAAATATATGACACATAGAAAAACAGCATCAAACACAGAGTAACAACAATAAATACCCATTACTGCTTAGTGATTAGTAGGCACTTCACTTTACAGAGATGTATGAAGTCAGTACTGTCAGAACCCCCATTTCACAGAGGAGGAAGCTGAGGCACTGAGAGGTTAAGAAACACAAGTCTAGAAAGGGGCAGAACCAGGATTTGGACTCAGGCAGTCTGACTCAGTTCCATGCTAGTAAGCACCGGGACTATGCTGCCTCTCAGTTTACACAGGAACAAACGCAAACAACAAATATGTAGTTTCAAAGCAGCATGCATAATCATGCACCTGCCATCTAGCTAAAGGAATAAGCACCAAAAGGTACCTTAGAAGCTCACAGTGGCCTTTTCTCAAGCACACACATACCCTTCCCTTCCCTTTCACCCCTTCTACCAACATAACTATTATCCTCAATTTTGGGTTAATTGGCATGCTTTTTGTTACAGTTTTAGTATCTATATACCTAAATGATATATTGTTAGTTTTCTACTTCATGTAAATAGAATCATAATATGTGCATTTTTAAAAAAATATTTTATTTATTTATTTGACAGAGAGAGAGATCACAAGTAGGCAGAGAGGCAAGCAGAGAGAGAGGAGGAAGCAGGCTCTCTGCTGAGCAGAAAGCCTGATGTGGGGCTCGATCCCAGGACCCTGAGATCATGACCTGAGCCGAAGGCAGAGGCTTAACCCACTGAGCCACCCAGGTGCCCCAATATGTGCATTTTTTTTTTTAAAGATTTTACTTATTTATCTGAGAGAGAGTGTGAGAGAGAGAATTTTGGAGTCACAAGATGTGCAAAGGCCCAACTTCTACAGATTCACAAAGCCATCTGTGCTACTCCTTTTTCTTAATTTGTGCCTCTCTGCTTACAGTAGTTGAGTGTTTTTAAAATACATTTACTGGCTATTAATGTTCTTCTGTGTTCATGAGTGTTTGGTTTTTGCTCATTTTTCTACGGGTTGTTTGTGTTTCCTTTATCGACCTGTGAGAGTTCACTGTGTATGTCATGGCTATGAATCCCTCTTCACTGATACAAGTTGCAAAAATCTTTTCCCAGCTCGTGCTTGTCATTTTACTCTCTTTATGTTGTCTTTTCAAGAATGAAAGTTGCTAGTTTTAATGCAGCTAAGGTTATCAATCTTTTATTGTCTGTGCTTTCTGGGTCTTCTTTAAGAAATCCTTCTCTAGGGGCACCTGGATGGCTCGGTGGGTTAAAGCCTCTGCCTTTGGCTCAGGTCATGATCCCAGGGTCCTGGGATGGAGCCTCGCATCAGGCTCTCTGCTCAGCAGGGAGCCTGTTTCCTCCTCTCTCTCTGCCTGCCTCTCTGCCTACTTGGGATCTCTGTCAAATAAATAAATAAAATCTTAAAAAAAAAAAGAAAAAAGAAATCCTTCTCTAAGATCATAAAGACAGTCTCTCCCAAAGTATTTTCTATAAGTTGTATTTATTTTGCCTTTCACATTTAAGTCTAAATTTGCATGGACTTAATTTTAGTCTATGGTGTGAGGAAAGGATTCAATTTTTAATTTTTTCTATGCTGTTTTAATTGTTCTGATTTTGTCTTACTGTCTAGAAGGGTAAGACCCATACAGAAATGGCACAAACATTCGTGGCATTTTGTTCTTCTACATACATCTTAAAATAAGGTTATGAAGTTGTATGAAAACCTCACTGGAATTCTAATTATAATTGTACTGCCTCTAAAGATCAGTAAGAGCGAATTAATATCTTTACAATGTACCTATGAAAGAATACACGTATCTTCATAATATCCTCACATTCACTTTGTGAATCTACAAATCTGACTACTCTAAGTACCTCATATAAATTGAATCATATACAGTATTTGTTTTGTGACTGGGTATTTCATTTGGTATAATGTCAATACCCACCACCCATTTTGTAGCGTCTGTGAGAATTTCATTCTTTTATAAGGCTGATTAATATTCCATTCCATTGTATTATACACCACATTTCCCTTACCCATTCATTCACTGGTGGACATATGACTTCCTTCCACATATTATAAATAACACTGCTATGAACATGGGTGTACAAATACCTGTTTGAGTCCCTGTTTTCACTTCTTTAGGGGTATATACCCAGAAGTGGATTGTTAAATCATATGATTATTATGTTTAACTTTTTACAGAACCATTATACTGCTTTCCATTTTATATTCTTAACAGTAATGCACAAGGGTTCCCATTTCTCCACATTCTCACCAACATTTGTAATTTTCTGTTTTTGTTGTTGTTGTTCTTTTTGTTTGTTAAATAGCTATTCTCACGGGTGAGGTGGTATCTCATTTTGGTGCTGATTTGCATTTTCCTAACGTGTTAGTTGCTTTAAACAACAAACTTTGGCTTTATCATAAAAAAAAATTTTTTTTTAATTTTTAATTGAAGTATAGTTGACACGCAGTATTATATTAGTTTTAGATACAAACATAGTGATTTGCAATTATGTATTATGAAATGCTCACCGTAAGGGTACTTACCATCTGTCACCATACAAAATTACTATATTACTCACTACACTGCCTGTATTGTACTTTTCATCCTCATGATTTATTTTCTTTCTGGAAGTTTGCAACTCTCAATCCTGTCCACCTGTTCCTCCAATCTCCCAGCTCCCATCCCCTCAGGCAACCATCAGTTTGTTGCCTGTATTTATGAGTCTGTTTCTGTTTGACTGTTCCTTTGTTTTGTTTTTTAGATTCCACATTAAAGTGAAATCATATGGTATCTGTCTTTCTTGGATTTAGTTCACTTAGCGTAATACCCTCCAGGTATGTTGTTAAGAATGGCAAGATGCCCCCCTTTTCTATGGACGAGTAATATCCCATTGTGTATATACACCACATGTTCTTTGTCCATTCGTCAGTGGACATTGAGGCTGCTTCCATTTCTTGGCTACTGCAAGTAAAACCAATCATACTGTTTGTTTTTAATTTTTTGAGGAACCATGCATACTGTTTTCCATAGTGGTTGTACCGATTCACATTTCTACCATTAGTACAGGCGGGTTTCCTATTCTTCACATCCTTGCCAAACTTGTTATTTATCTTTTTGATAAATAATGATAAATAATAAATAATTCTGTTGTTAGGTGCTATCTCATGCTGGTTTTGATTTGCATGTCCCTGATGATTAGTGATATTGAGCATCTTTTCATGTGTCTTTTGGCCATCCGTAAGTCTTCTTTGGAAAAATGTCTAGTCAGGTCTTTTGCCCCATTTTTTATTCCCCTGGAGTGTTGAGTTACAGGAGTTCTTTATATATTTTGGGTATTAACCCTTTACTAGATATATCAATGACTATAAAAATCTTCTCCCGCTCAGTAGGTTGCCTTCTCATTTTGTTGATGGTTTCCTTTGCAGTGCAACAGCTTTTTAGTTTGATGCTGTCCCAATTGTTTATTTTTGCTTTTGTTTTCCCTTGCCTGGGGAAACACATCCAGAAAAACATTGCTAAGGCCAAGAGTTTATGGCCTATGTTTTCTTTTAGGAGTTTTATGGTTTTAGGTCTTTAATCTATTTTGAATTTATAAGATATAAATAAGTATATATATGGTATAGGAAAGTGGCCCAGTTTCATTCTTTTTCATGTAGCTGTCCAGTTTTCCCAATACCATATGTTGAAAAGACAGTCTTTCCCCACTGTACATTCTTGCCTCTGTAGATTGAGTATTAAAATGTGGCCTTATTTCTGGACTCTCTATTCTGTTCCCTGTGTATCTATTTTTGTGTCAGTACCATACTGTTTTAATGACTACAGCTTCATAGTATATCTTGAAATTTGGGATTGTGATATCTCCAGCTTTGTTTTTTCTTCTCAACATTGCTTTGGCAATTTTTCTGTGGTTCCATATAAACTTTAGGATTATACGTTCTAGTTCTATGAAAAATACCTTTGGTATTTTGATAGAGATTGCACTGAATCTGTAGATTGCTTTGAGTGGTACAGATATTTTAATAATATTTGTTCTTCTAATCCATGAACATGGAATGTTTTTCCATTTCTTTTTGTCTTCTTCCATTTCTTTCATCCATGTCTTACAGTTTTCAGAGTATAGGTCTTTACCTCCTTGGTTAAATTTATTCCTAGGTATTTTATTCCTTTTGATGCAATTGTAAATGGGACTGTTTTCTTACATTCTCTTTCTGCTAGTTTGTTATCAGTGTAGAGAAACTCAACAGATTCCAGGATATTGATTTTGTATTTTGCAACTTAATTCATTTATCATTTATTTTTATTGAATATTTGTTCTCTGTTTTATTATCTATATTTTTTTCCATTACTTCTGTGTTTATTCTGCTATTTCACTTCTTAAATTTAGATGCTATTATAAAAAATAAGGGCAGTGGCACCTGGGTGGCTCAGTGGGTTAAATCCTCTGCCTTTAGCTGGGTCATGGTCTCAGGGTCCTGGGATGAGCCTCGCATTGGGCTCTCTGCTCAGCAGGGAGCCTGCTTCCTCCTCTCTCTCTCTCTCTCTCTCTCTGCCTGCCTCTCTGACTACTTGTGGTCTCTATCAAATAAATAAATAAAAATCTTAAAAAAAAAATAAGGGCAGCAGACCTAATATTTAAAATTAGGACAGGTGTTTACTAATAGCCTGCACTCAAAAACAGAATATATGGTCCACAAGTAGATACCTCCACTCCTTTGGCTCCTAGAATTTAGAAGTTATAAGAGGCCTTAGGTACATGTTTATGTGGTAATATAGACAGAACTAGCCCCATAACACAATTCAGTCCCTGAGGTCCTAGTCTGAGAAAATCTTTCTCTGTGCTAAGGAGTCTAGAGCTTGTGACCAGGGTTTTCTTGGGATATAGTGGGGAGTTCCAGAAAGAGCTATCTTATAACATAGAGGGGATATAGGTATTTCTGGCAGGTCAGGGGTGAGTAGAATCTTTATCTATGCATAGCTTATTCAGTTACACCAAAATTAAAAAATAAAAGGCTCGAAGTTCAGCCTTTTTAAGTTTTGATATGTAGTATCTTCCATTATTCAAACTCAAGTAATCTTTTATTTAAGATTTATTTATTTGAGAGAGAGAGAGCGAGAGAGAGCACGTGAGAACAAGCATGCACATGAGAAAGAGAGAGAGAAACTCAAGCAGACTCTGTGCCGAGTGCAGAGCCTGACATGGGGCCCCATTGCATGACCCTGAGATCACAACCTGAGCCAACCAAGTGTTGGACACCCAACTGAATGTACCACCCAAGTAGCCCCAAACCCAAGTAATTTCAAAGTTTTTGATTTATAAATTATGTATAAGTTTGGTTTCTGATTCCATGTAGGTTTTACCTCCCTTGCTTAATTGAAAATTTATACATTCTGTTTGTTTTCTATAGTTTTCTTAGCTACTTAAACATATTTAGAGTCTAAAGTTAATCTCCTTTTTTTTTTTTTTTAAAGATTTTATTTATTTATTTGACAGAGATCACAAGTAGGCAGAGAGGCAGGCGGGGGAAGAAGAAGGCGGGAGAGAAGAAGGCTCTTCGCTGAGTAGAGAGCCTGATGCAGGGCTCGATCCCAGGACCTGGGCCAAAGGCAGAGGCCCCAACCCACTGAGCCACCCAGGTGCCCCTAACGTTAAACTCTTTTAAGAGAACCTCTTTTCTAACAGAATTATAGCACACTGTAACTGATTTGCCAATCCCGCTTGCCAATTAATTGTTTTTATTTAGTATTTTAATTCTACCATTTTTAGTACCCCACATTAGACATTGTTTCTGTTTTGTATATAGCCAATGTATCTACAAATTTACTAAGCTTTTACCTTAATAAGCCATTTTACTTCTCAGATCTTCCATCTGGGGCCATTTCCTTTTTTTAAATCTGAGTGCATCCTTTGGGATTTCCTTCAGAGCAGTTTGGTTAGTATTAAAATTCCTCAGGTTGTGTTTTGCCTAAAAATGTCTTTGATTTATCCTTTTTAATGATATTTTTACAACATAAGAAAAATTCTTCCATATATGTTAAAAAAAACCTTTCATGTTAATAAAATATTCTTAGACAACTGAAGATATAACTCCACTGTCTTTTGGATCCCATTGTTGTTTCTGAAAAGTCAGCTTTTGGTCTAGTTATTTATATAGATCTCTTTTGCCTTTCTTTCTGGCTGCTTTCATTATTTTGTTTGGTTAAAGTTCTTCAGTTTCATTATGAAGTACTAATAATTTCCATTTCTTTTGCTTAAGATCTTGGGCTTTCTGGATCTTCAGTTTACTATCATCATTCAACCATTATGGAACTTTTTCTTTTTCTTCTCATCTACAGTATTTCCTTTTTGGAATTGAGAGCATCTTAGGTCATTCCCCTAGACTCATAATCTCATTTTTATATTTTTCCCTCCTCTTTGGCTCTCTGAGCCATATTCTGGACTATTCAATTTTCTAGCTTACCAGTGTTTTCTTCAGCTATCCCCAATCTGTTTAATGCACTGAATTTTTAACTCTCACTTTTATATCTGTCGTCTCCTGAAATTCCATTTCCTTATTTTTAAAATCTGTGTAGTCAATTTATAGTCTCTTGTCCTTATTCCCATTTTTAACACTTCTTTTTAAAAAAAGATTTTATTTATTTATTTGACAGAGAGAGACAGAGAGAGTAAGAGGGGACACAAGCAGTGGGGAGGGAGAAACAGGGTTCCCGCAGAGCAGAGAGCCTGATGCGGGGCTCAATCCCAAGACCCTGGGATCATGACCTGAACTGAAGGCAGATGCTTAATGACTGAACCACCCAGGCACCCTCTATTTTCAACACCTTTAAAAATATTTCTGGAAAAAAAAAAAAACAAACCCATTTCTGAAAAGTTAAAATATTTCCATTTTTGGCTGACAAATTCAAGAATGAAATACTTCTAGGTTACACTCCACTGTCTGCTGCTATTACTGGCTTTTACTCATGGTGACTTGTTTCCTTGTGTTCTAAGTGAACACTGCCTTTCTCCTGAGGGGACTTTTGTTTATTTCTGAGACTCACCTAGAGTTGTGTGGGATACTTACACTGCCATTATGCTACAAGTGAAAACCTCCTCTAATTTTTCTCTCCTTTCCCTACATTTCTCAAAAGAAATCCTATCCCAATGGATAAAAATCAATGCCAGCAGCATTTGGTATTACTCTCCTGAAAAGGATCACAAATTGGATTATTCTCACTTTGGAATTATGAAGAAAGAAAGTGAAAAACAGGCTGCTGAAGTATCTTACAAATCACATTCTCTACCGCTTGCATCTAGGTTCGACTTAAGGAGAATTTTTATTTGACTGTGAAAGTACATCTGGTAAGAAACATTGTACCTTTTGCAGTTCCTAATCCATCCATATCCACTCCCAGCATTATTATTTCAGTCCCACAGTGAGAACTGGCTCGAGGATCAACCCAACCATTATCGAAATGCACAAACCTGTGAGGGTCATCTGGGTCACAGTTAGGAAGAAACTGAGTGACGGCTTCTGCCACTTCTTCATTTGATAAAACATCCCAGAGTCCGTCAGTGGCCAAGATCAGCACATCATCTGCTCCATGCTCATATCTGGAGAGATCGTAGACTCTTACCTGAAAAGAATGGGAACATTCCTACTTCAGAGGTAGAGAGCGCATTATTTCACACAACAAATGAGCTTCTGAATTCCTTTCTCATTTCCCCTCTAGCCTAGGGGTTTTTAGGGACGTACTCTAAGGCGCTTGGTTGTGCAGCCAGCTCTGGGGCCAGGGGTAGCCTCCTTCAGAGACTTGCTGTATAGACATATGGGGCTCACCAGATGGGCTTCATAGTTGACAAGGAAGAATGGATTGGAAATGCAATGCCAGAGACACAGCTAGCACAATACCTATGATAAATACTGTGCTAGCCAGAAGAGCACTCAGAGCTTGCCCCCTTCCTTCCTTTGTACATCCATTCCACAAATACTTAACTAAGGGCCCGCTCTGGGCCAGATGCTCTAAGTATAAAGATGGATAGCAGAGCTCCCTGCTTCTGGGCTCTGTCTGCGGGGGAGAGAAGGCCAGCCTTGCATCTTCGGTAGTTCCTCTGTGTGTATTTGTCTAGGACTGAGGAGATGCACTTGTTTAATGGGCTCACAGGAATCACTTTTTGGTTGACTTGTTTGAGGCCCTGGGGGCAGGACTCCTCTCATGTAAGGACAGGGCTCAGAACTATACTAAGATTTGAGGGGCCTCAGTCTAGCCTCAGTTAGAAAGGACACATGCTAAGTCTGAGTCTCCAAACTGTATCTTGGCAAATGTGATGTCTTTCCTCATCCCTAGGACCTGGAATGATCCAGTATTTCAATATCCACCCATTCTTCAGGAGAATGGTATAACCTTGACAAAACTAGAAAGAATAAAAATGAAGCAGTATTTGGTTTAGGTCACAACTCTATTTTCACCCAACTCTGGCAGCAAAAGAGCTTGGGGTTTCATTGCTATTCCCTCCTAATTTGGCAGAAACAGCCCCTATGTACACCACCCCATGAGCTAAGGACAAACGCAGGTCAGTGTCATCAATCTTCTAGTTCCTTCAACTCCTCCATTTCTCTCTCCTATCTTCTAAAAGCAAGTCTGAGTGAAAGCTATAGGCCAGAGGAGGGGCAGGGAGAAGAAGGAGGTTGGAGTTTAAGCAGCCGTGTGCCCCATAACACACAGTCGGTGTTAGGTCATCGCAAACCTAAAAAGAATTCCATTCTAAGAGGCTCAGAGGCTGCTCAAACCCACATCTTTGAAAGCCAAGCCTCCTACAGTTTAGAAAGGTTTGTTCAAGCCTGTGACACCCCGACATAGCCTACACCCAGCAGCAGAAATCAACAAAATACTACACACCTACCCACAGAGCTCTTGGAAAATGAGCGCAGGTGAAAAGCAGCCTCCAGGTACCACGCCTCTATGGTCTGCTAACTAGGTGATAACAACTAGCTAGTGCCCCACACTCAGGGGAAGAGAACTCAGGGGTATCCTGGACTGGCTTTTAACATTGCCTCAAAAGGGATGTCCACTTCAAGGGTAAGTTTACCTCCTAGAGAAGGCACTGGGCCTTATGAAGCCAAATTGAAGAAAACAACAAGGGGAATCTTTAGTTTACAGCAGACTGGAAAATCCCAAATGCCCGAATTCTATCTTCAGGCCACTGAACTCATGTGGTCCAGTTTTCACTCCATGGAACCTACCAAATCCCCTTTGGTGTATTTTCTTGTGATTCCTGGGTGTCACAAATGTTACAGCAGTGCTTCTCAAATGCTAACATGCCTAGGAGTCCGGGGGGGATCCTGCTAAAATGTGGACTCAAATTCAGCTCTGGGTATGGCTAGAAAGGCTGCATTTCTAGCTCACTCCCGCATGATGCCGATGCCCTGGGTCCCGGAACCACACTCTGAGTAGTGAGGCTGAATGGGATTCCTACTGGCCCAGGCTTGCAAGCAAGGGAATCCAGGGCGTGGTGGCCTCCGTGATGCCTCCAGCCTGTCCTCTGTGGCAGGCTTTAGAGAGGACAGCAAATGTTGGCTCTGGGTTCCCCAGTCCTGGCTCACTGTATTATTTCCAGGATGGAATGATTCTGCTAGCTTCCTACTGGGGTATATCTACAATACATTTCTGTGAAAATCTGAACTCCGCAGAATAAAAAAGGTTATGGGAGGTGGGGTGCTGATATCAGACATCCCAGTTCCAATCTCATGCCTGTAGCTAAGTAGGATATTCTATCTGTCTTCTAGCTCCTTCTAAAAGAAGGATTTCTAGGTCTGAAGATAACCTCCATTTAATTTCAGGACTACCCTGGGTTTAGGATGCCAGAATCCCTTCAGGTGCTTTCCTGCTGGCCAAAAATATGTAGAGATTCGAGTTGTGTAATCTTAAGTCATCCTGCCCACTACTCAAATGGAAGTCTAGCCAGCAGAATGGGTTTGGATTGGTGCACAGAAACATGTTAGAAAATGCTCTCTTCAATACCATCAATAAATTGAATCCTTCCCTAATTCCACTGTTCACATTTCCACACACAGTTCTCTAATGCAGTTTCATTAGCCAACATGAAAATCCTTTCAAAACCATTCTCAAGTATTTTTAATGTAAATAATAAAAAGCTGGTCTCAACCCTGTTCCCTGAGGCACTCCCCAATTAACATCCTTTTAGGTTTTTATTGCTACCCTTTATTTCCTGCCCTTTAGCCAATTTCCAAAGGACTCTGCCAACTTTCCACTTACAACTCGTGTCTTATACATTAACCTGTGATGCAGAACATTTTGTGAGAAAGCTCTCAGAAAAACCGGGCTGCAGCACAGGACAGCCCGTTGCATGCCTATCGTCCCAGAGGCAAGGGCTCCAGAGGATTCTGCCAGGCTCTGGACTCTTCTCCCTGAAGTTGCCATTGGCCTTCCTCTATCAGACCACACTCACCTCTCAAAGTTCCCTCTTCATTCTGTAAATAGTTTCTTGATATTCCAGGAAGCCACACATTTAACTAATGGCTCTGAGGCTCCCCAGGACCCAGACACCAGGAAGAGTGTCTCTGCGGGGCCCAGTAGGGGAGACATGTACTATGCAAATGCCTCTGTCTGGAGGAGAGCTGGGGAACGAGGTCAGGGCTTCTTGTGGCTCCTTCCAATGTTCCTGGCTGCCAAGAAGGAAGAGAAAGGCCACAGGAATCGTTGAGATTCTTGCAGTCTTTGAGAGCAATGTAATTTGAGCAGCTGAGAGACGGGGCCAGTGTGGATCTGTCTGCCCACCTAGAAGCACCTTCACGTGTTTACTGAGCACTTACTATGAGCCAGCTACTTTTCTAGGCACTGCAGATACAGCTGTGAGGTCTCTCACAGCTTCTTTGGAGGGTGGGAAGGGGAGAGGAAGAGGGAGAGAAACAGTCTTCAGCAGGCTCTATGCACTGGGAGCCGGATGTGGGGCTCGTTCTCATGATCTTAAGATCATGTCCCAAGCCAAAATGAAGAGTCAGAGGCTTAACTGACTGAGCCATGCAGGTGCCCCTCAGTTCCACAAAACTTCTGCACTAGTAGACTAGACAGACACACAGACGCCAATGTCAGAAGAGGAGAGGTGCTCTGAGGACACGTCGGAGTAAGAAGAACGACAAGATGGGGTCACTGAGTGACAGATTCAGGAAGGCACGCGGTATAATGAGCACCGGGTCTTACATAAGACTGACGAGTGACCGAACTCTACCTTTGAAAACAATAATACATTATATGTTCATTAATTGAATTTAAAATAAAAAAAAAATAAGAAAAATGGTAAGAGAGTCCTTCTAGAAGACCTGGCTATAGCAGGCCTCTCTGGGAAGGCACTGTTTGAACAAAGATCTCAACAAGGGAGGTTACTTCGCACAGGTCCCTTCCTGGGCCTCCCGTTCCTTCCTCTGGACGTGGTGTTAGACTGGGGGGTGCAGTGCCCCCCTTTGCTGCCATCCTGAAGGAAACCAACAAGCAGGGTCCATTCCTCTTCCCCAGTCTTTGTAGTCACAAGCCCACACCCCCCCCCCCCCCCCAGCACAGCTCTTCCCTAGCTGTACCTGTTTGGGTCCCCTTGTTTGTCTCTGCCACAAGATCATGCTCAAACTCTCCTATGCCTAAGAATCACCTGGGGCTGGGGCGCCTGGGTGGCTCAGTCAGTTAAGCATCTGCCTTCGGTTCAGGTCATGATCCCAGGTTCCTGGGATTGAGCCCCGCCTCGGGCTCCCTGCTCAGCAAGAGGCCTGTTTCTCCCCGTCCCTCTGCCATTCCGTCTGCTTGTATACTCTCTCTGTCAAATAAATAAATAAAATCTTAAAAAAAAATAGAAAAGAAGAAGAAGAAGAAGAATCACCGGGGGTGCTTACCCAACAACTTGAGATTCAAGGGCCCACCTTTAACATTCTGATTGTGTCAATCTGAACCCAGGCATCAGCTTTAGACAAAGGCCAGGTAATTCTAATGCAAGTGGTGGGGGAGCCTTGCCTCGGAAACAGGGTCAGAGGCAGTAGGCTCCTCAAGGGGAAAGGTCTGAGCTGCCCTCTCTGTTTCTATCCCCAGAACACAGAACAGGGAGCTAGCATTTGGGGAGCATTCAATAAGCAGCCAAGAGAAGCATCTGCCTCACTGCACATCTACCCTTGTTCTGCTGACCACGAACACAGTGACTTGGGCCTCTTCTCTCCCCTCCCCAAACCCACCCTCTGGCCAGAGATCCCACTTTGCATTTCTTCTCGTGCTCACAGTATTTTTCATAGTAAGTAACAATAGATCTTCGGGACATACTTGCTGAGACAAAGAAGAAATGCGAGGAAGGGAGGAAAAAAAATCATTCCGCGTCAGAGATCTATTCAGAGGCTGCTCTAATCGGGTGACCGAGCGGATTTGACTTGTTACCTCTGCCACGCAGTCACCCGAAGGCAGTGTGCTGAAACTTAATGGAAGTTGCAGACTCTCTCCTTTTCCTTCCCTGTCTTCACTGGATCTGCTGACAAAAAACTCAGTGTACAGGAGGGAGCAGGAGGGAATCTTGGGGCACAGAAGAGCCTTGGCCAATGTGCCCCTGAATGAGCCGAGTGCGGACTGCTGTCCCCAGGCTCCTGGTGGCAGAGCACTTAGAGATGTCCTTAGTGTCATCACTGGGCACTGGCGGACACAGGCGCTTGCGACAAGCAAGCTTTCATCCAGTCCCACCACTCAGGGCTTGGCCGCAGGCTGCTGCTTCAGCGTTTGTGGGAAATGTGTGTTCGCCTCTCCGCTCTACTACAGAGGAACCTTCGGTGGCATGTTAAGATAGTTCACATGGGTGTAAGCCGATGGAGGCTTCTCGAAGCTACTTTTAAAAAGAGCCCATCAATTCTTCCATTTGTCAGATCTGGGCTGCTTCTCTAGGATGCCCTTGTGGCTTTTCCAGCTTTATCAGCTCCGCCAATTCACCAACCTTTTTTCCCTCTGAAGCACTCAGCAGAGGCCCATAAGCTTGCACAACTCAGACCTGGCTTTTTGGGAGGAACAAGAGCCCTGCCTATGGGATCAAAAGCCCCCACTTCAGGTCTCTGCTTCTAACCACCTTTGGGACTTAAGAGAAGCCATTTATCTTCTTTTTCTTTCTTTCTGAAGATTTTATTTATTTATTTGACAGAGAGAGACTGCAAGTAGACAGAGAGAGGAGAAGAAGTAGGCTCCCTGCTGAGCAGAGAGCCTGATGCGGGGCTCGATCCCAGGACCTTGAGATTATAACCTGAGCCAAAGGCAGAGGCTTAACCCACTGAGCCACCCAGGCGCCCCACCACTTATTTTCTTTTGTTCTCAATCTTCTCATCTCTGAAATAATTGTTTAAAAATAAAAAATATATATATGATAGCATCTGCTTCACTTCTCTCACAAAGCTCTTAGGAAGATCAAATGAGGTGACATGGAAGGAAACCAAAAATTCTAATGTACCACATGTTATTATCTTAGGGCATTGATCTCTGGGCAGTCCACCTGAAAGTAAGCTAGTTTGTGGAAGGAGAGGGTTCAGAGTGGGCTCAAGGGCCTTGGAGTTCAAGGACAAGTCTCTTTTAAAGTAACAGTGATTGGGACTCTTAATAGTGTTCTTGGCAGGAAAGCCAGATGGTTCCCAAGATAAGGATGATGACAGGTAGTAGAAAATAAGGAGAGGACAAGGTCTTATCCTCTCTACCCCATGTAGCCAACTCAAAAGCTCAACCTAGAGAACTTTGAATATGGCGCTTGTACCCCAAAACCCCTAAAACTCCACCATATTTCCTTGTGGTTCAGTCCTATGAACGAAGCCGATTATTTCAATGCTGGCATTCTGGAAAGCCACCAAGACAGCATGCAGAGTCTCTCTTGTGACCCTATCTCCATGGTGTCATGAAACACACATTGAATTTGGTGGCAAAAGACTTGGGTTTGAAACCCACCTCGTTCCTTAAAATTTAGGCAAAACCACCTGGTCGTTCACATTTTCAAAGTCTACTGACCACCTGTAGGGAATGTGGAAGGCAGCAGTGACTCATCACACGGCATGTGAGGAGGAAGGAGTGGGATCACATGTCTGACACACAGTGGGAGCTTCAGGGGCCAAAGCCTGGGGAGGGGAGAGAGGGCGGGTGTGCTTGGGCAGCTTTATAGCATCTGGTTTGGCCACAGCACTGGATTTTCACTGAGGAATGGTGAGGGAGAAGATACAACCTTTCAAAACTTCAGTGTCTCTGTAGTGAAATGAAGGGTTAGGATGCGGTGGTCGCTGGGGATGCTTACGGCATTAATGTTCTCTGACTCATCATAGGAGGACTTAGGGCTGTATGTGATGGGCCCCATGACCTCGGAGCATCTGACTGCAAACGCATCAAGGGACATTTAAATATTACAAATAGTCTGGCTACCCACGCTCCCCAAAAGGAGCCGGCTCTCTGGGCTGTGGGCATAATTTTATATTTGAAATATACCACAGATATTCTTGTGGGTTTGCTTTTTCTTTTGCAGTCTGCAGACAAAGTAAACATGTGACTTTTGAGGATGGATACAACTTAATAGCTGAAATGTTTCTATATCAGTGGAAGTATTAGGTAAGAAGCCTGAAGCTGAACCCAGTGCTACCGGCTGGCCACTCTAGCAGGAGGCTTTCGTTTTCTCCTCATGAGACCAGTGCTTTGCAGCTCAGTGAGGTAATAAGCCGTAGGAAGGAATTTCCTTTACATGCTGGGCTACTCCCATGATCTACTCCTTTCTTTGGTCTTTCACTGGCTTGTGCACCACGAAGTAAAGGCTTAGTGAATGAATCAGTGAATGAATGGCTTGAATCTAGTTTATCGATCATCTGAGGAATAAGTTTGTATTCATTAAAATGCCCATTTACAGAGCTAAAGGTCAGAAGAAACCTCAGCCTGTGAGTGAATGCCTGTGGGTGCAGTGTAGGTGGACTGAGTCGTGTCAACTCCAGTGAGGACACACACAGAGTGACCCTGCGTCCCAATGTGCATGAGATAGTTTTGGTTTGTGCTGTTTTCCCAGCATAATTATTAAAGATGTCCACACTGACTCTCAAAAATGTCCTGGTTGAGAGGGTAAGTCCTATCACCACCTGACGAAGAAATAAAAAAAGGACTGCTACTTCCGGCCATTGGGACCTAACAAAACCACATAACCAGACTGTGTTATTGCTGCACAGGACTTTTTGCACCATGGCAGGATTTCAGAGATCTCCAGAGAGCAGGAGAGTGAGTTACTATGTATCTCACTTCAGGAAAGAAGACATACTGTGTCTGACCACACATGGTCCAAGAACACTCAAATAATAAAAAAATATAAACAGATGTTAAAGAGTGGTCTTCAGGGGCGCCTGGGTGGCTCTGTCAATCAAGCGTCCCACTCTGAATTTCGGCCCAGGGCATGATCTCAGGGTTGTGAGATTGAGCCCCACATCGAGCTCCATGCTTGGTGTGGAGCCTTCTTAAGATTCTCTCTCCCTCTCCTCTGCTCCCGCCTGTCCCCCCACCCCACTTCTCTCTTCCACTCTCAAAGAAAAAAAAAAAAAAAAGATCTTCAAACATCACAGCCAATGATGCCATGCTTGCCTATGATCTGCTGAATGGTCTGGTGGCCACTGAGGTATGGATGTCATTTTATGTCAGTGAGATCACAGGCATGCATCTTCTTTATAAATGATTAAATCTATTTTTCTTTTTTATTCTTATTTTTTACATTAAACCGTACACCCACATAGAGCTTGAACTCAGGACCCCAAGATCAAGAGTCTCATGCTCTACCAACTGAGCCAGCCAGGCACCCTGGGATTTGCATTTTTAAACAAACTTCTCAAACTATTCTTCCGTGTGTAATGCAATAAATAAATGCAAAAAAAAAAGATACTACATGTTTAACTGAAACATTCAAGTGAAATTATTATTTTTTAGAAGGGAATCAGAGCAAAATAATCTCCAATGAGAAGAAATATTTGACACAATAGAGAGGTTGGCTCCCTTGTGTGACCATAAATTTTGAGTTGCCAAGTCAGAATTTTTGGTGTCAAAGTAAATGTCAAATTCTGGTTTTATTCAAATAGCTAGTTACTTCCCAAGTCATTTCCCCATGGAAACAAGCCAGGAAAATGTCACATGCACACACACAAGTGATTTTTACAGCTAGACCAGAGAGTTAGAGATGCAGATGGAGGACAAGTGAAGTCACAGAATCTTTCCTAGATGTAGGGTCAGACGGCACCTTAGTCAAATAAAAGCAGCTTCTCTATACTCTTTTAATGGGATTCCCCGCCCCATCCCACACATATTTTCAAAGTGGTGGTGATGGTGGTGGTGAAAGGGGAGCAGACAGCCTCCAAGAGTAAAGCACCCCAACTGAAAAGATGCGGGGGATGTCGGCGGAAGGGCACAGACTTCCAGTTAGAAGACCAGGGGTACCAAGGCCAGCATGGGAACTGTAGTTACACATGACCTGCAGATGCTGTGTTTTACACACACACACACACACACACACACACACACACACACACACACGTATATGTATATACATTTTATGTATATATGTATATGCATAAAATATATACACATCTATGTATATTACTATATTATATACTTAAAGGTGCTGAGAGTAAAGCTTTCATATTATTCTCAGCACAAGAGAAGCAGTAATGATCTGATGTGACAGGGCTACGGTGCTAATTATTTTGTAATATACGTACACAAGTGCATCAAATCAACACACTGTATACTTTAAGCTTATACAATGTTACACATCAATTGTATCTCAGTAAAACTAGAAAAAGAAAACTGCCAAACACAATTGTTCTAGACTACCAAAGCATCCCTAGCTAGAACTCACCATTTTTCTTTTGTAGGAGTAGCCATAGTTTGTGAGGCCTGAAATTTATACAATTTTAGCAGCTCTCTTCACAAAAAAGAATACAGAAACAATTATGAATAAAAACACAGATATTAATGTGTTTATTTAAGTGAGAACAGCACCTGAAGGACTCAGTGGGTTGTGTCCAGCTCTTGGTTTCAGCTCAGGTCATGATCTTGGGGTGGCAGGACTGAGCCCCATATCAGGCTCTGCACTCAGTGGGGAGACTGCTTGGGATTCTCTCTCTCTCTCTCTCCCCCTCTGCCCCTCCCTCCTGCATGCATACATCCACTCTCTAAAAAAAATAAATCTTTTAAAAAATAAATAAATAAAATAAAAATAATAAGAGAAGAAGGAGCACCTGGGTGGCTCAGTCATTTACGTGCCTGTCTCTTGGTTTTAGCTTATGTTATGATCTCATGGGTCATGAAATCGAGCCCCAGGTCAGGGGCATGCTCAGCAGGGAGTCTGCTTGAAAGTTCTTTCCCTCTGTCCCTCACCCCACTTCCTCTCTCTCAAGTAGATAAAAAATCTTTTTTTTTTTTTAAATGAAGGAAGAAACTGTAACAAGTTCCTGAACCGTGGAAAATGAGGTCCCTTTCTTTTGAGAAATGTTTACAAAGAAATGATTCCTGACTGTAACCTTGCCTCTCCTCTCACCTAGAACATTCTACATTTCCTAGCAATAACCAGAACTCAGTAAGGGTTGGTCCAAGTGAAGAACCCTGATAACTTATGTTTAATTAGCTTCTTTGTAAATCTGCCTCCATACTGATAACTAGATTAACCCTGTTAACTAGCTAAACAGCTAACTCATCAATTTACATTAGTTTGCACTGGAATGATAGCTGATTATTCCTCTAATCTTCAAGATTTCACAGCAGGGAGAGTACTTCTACAGAGCTTCCAAGACGGCCTCTATCAATTCCTGCCCCCCCTGTACAAGCACGCTGTTTCACCCGTGAAAAGATGGATTCCAATTCCCCTCTCCCAAAATATGGACCAGCCTTAGTGATATCCCTGACCACTAGTATGTGACAGAGATGATGGTTCTAGGCCTTCTGAGGCTAGGGTTTTTTGTTTGTTTATTTGTTTTTTAAGATTTCTTAATTTATTTTAAGGATGGAAGGGCAGGGAAGGGGACAGAAGGAGAGGGAGAGAATCTTAAGAGGACTCACCGCTGAACACAGAGCCTGACGTGGGGTTCAATCCCTCCACCCTGATAACCTGTCCTGAGCTGAAATCAAGAGTCAGGTGCTTAACTGACTGAGCCACCCAGATGCCCCTGAAGCTAGGTCTTGTGTTTTTTGGTGGGTTTTTTTGTTTGTTTGTTTTTAAGATTTTATTTATTTGACAGAGAGAGACACAGTGAGAGAGAGGAACACAAGTAGGGGCAGTGGGAGAGGGAGAAGCAGGCTTCCCACCGAGCAGGGAACCTGATGCGGGGCATGATCCCCAAATCCTGGGATCATGACCTGAGCCAAGGCAGACACTCATCGACTAAGCCACCCAGGCGCCCCGGGGCTAGAAGAAGGCTTAAAAAGCCTTATAACTTCTGCTTGGCAGTCTTGAACCACTCACTCTTGAGCTTTTTTCCCCTCATAATCCAGCTGCCATGCTATGAAAAGCTGAGACCCCATGAAGAGGCCATGTGTAGCTGCCCCAGCCGAACTTCCAGCTGATAGCCAATGTCTGCTGCCAGCTACATGAGCGAGCCATTTTGGACTTCCAACCCATCTAGTCTTCAGATGACTCTAGCCCCAGCTGACATCCAACTGTAACATGAGACTCCCAGACAGAACCACCTAGCTGAGCCCAGCCAAGTCACAGATCTATGAAAGGTAAGAACATATAAATACAGATAATACACTGTTCTGTCAAGACTCGAGGTTCTAGGGGGGTTTGTTCGTCAGTCCACAGAGGCACAAGGCACTGTAGTGTGAGAGATCACTTCTAGGCCCTCTCCCGCTATAGGGCTAGGGAGATGGGATGGGACACTGGGCTCCCCTAGAGTTTTCTCCTTGGTTTCTATCTGTCCATAAGCATCACTTGTTCCCCTTGCTCCTGTCCTCCAACAGGCAAATATTAGGAATAACACTTTCCGTGGGGTGTGGAGAAGAGAACCACAGCTATCGAGCGGGTAAATTAAATCTGGGTAGAGTAGAAGAACAAGAACAACATTTCGGTCTGAAATCCAAATGATAGTTTCTAGTCTAACTTTATACTGGTTATAAAGTTATTTTCATCCCAGGCACTGGTGGCTGTGTTTTTAATTGTTCAGAAAACTCAAAGGGAAAAAGGTATAAAATTAGGTTTCTTCCTCAGTCCCCCATAAGCAACACCTTACCCTTTTCCTAGGCTAGAAAGCAGTGAATTTTTAATTTTTAGAAAATTGCACTCTGCCGCACCCTCTAAAACGGCCATGTTTTTGTTACATTTTTCTGTTGCTACGTCTCTAAGATGCCCCTTGTTTTCATTTTCGCAGTCCCTGTCCTAGCTCCCATCCTCCTGCCAAAGTTTCAGTCTCTGGTCTGCCTCTCCTCACCCCTCCACCACGCCCAGACCCCCATCCATGTGCTGTGACAGGCTTCTACCCAACATTTAGCATGCTACTCCCCTTGCTTAAAGCTCAAGGCCCTCCACAATAATTAGTTTATTATATAGCTCATAGCCCATTGAGCTAAGCTTCCAAACTCAGTGACCTCATAAGACAAATTTTACTTCACACCAGACTCACTCCTGCCTCTTTTCTTGTTCTAGTTATCTAGTTATCTTCTTTACAGTATATGAGTCCCTCTCCCTTTTTGGAATTCCCTTAGTCTCTTAGGAAGCAGGAATCGCAGGGTTTATGGCTGATGATTCCTTCACTGGTCTCACATTCCAACTTGCGCCCAAATTCTAATTCTTTTGAGGACACGTTCCCTAGTTTTTGGCTCAGTAAACATGATTGGACTTATGATCTCTATGTAAAGAGCCAGTGAAATCTTGTGATCTTGATAGAATCAGAGAAAGACCAAGGAACTAATACTTATTGTGCCTGGTTCTGGCTAAGTACTTTATATATGTTGTTAATTTATTCTGTTAAGTTTCTGGGTATAACAGTGCTACTGTCCTCTTTTTATTGAAGAGGAAGCTGAGATTTAGGTAAAGTAACTTTCTCAAGGTCACCCAGCTAGTAAGTGAAGAGGCAGAGCTTGAAGTCAAGACACTGACCAATCTGAGCTTCTAAGTACTATATGAAACCACCTCCTAAGGTATTTTTGAGGGGGCTAGGGAATTTTTTAAACAAGTTTTTCCTCCTCTACTACCCAAAGATATTTACTGATATCATTTTATTAAATTTTCTTCATGTGCATATTTGTATACACACACACATACCTTTTTACTAACGATCACGCTCTTTGTATATACAACCATATTCTGTTTCACTTAATACAGTACAGCTTTTCCCCATGCCATTATGCATCAATATTGTTTTTTTATGGAACTGCAGAAATTATACAATACAATACAATATGCCCCTTCCCAAAGTGCAACTTTGGCTTGGGGTATGAAAAGCTTTCAAGAGGACTTTAAACGTTAAGATGATTAACAATGAGATCTTAAATAATGTTCATGATTTCATGAGAGACAACAGGAGAGGCCCAAAGAAAAGGGTCGTTCTCTCTTACTATGGATGACTGGGAATCCCTAAGCAGAAAGCCTTCCAGAACCTGATGGGGAAGGAAGACTAGCATTTCCTGACCATCTCTGGCCATGTACCAGACCTTGTGCCAGATAGTTCCAAAGATGTTTTTCCTTGCTTCTTCTAGCACCTTGTGATTACAGGCATTTTCACCCCACCTAAGGGAAGGGAAAGGCAGGCTAACATAGTGCAGGTCACATGGGCACGGAGATATTGGAGTCTAAGGTCTTCCTTCTCTTAGAGAGGGTGGTTTCAGAGGAAAGAGAAAACAGATGAAGAATAGCAAGAACAAGCTGAATGAGTCAGCTGACGTTACGAAAAAGCAGCTGACAGGAATTTTGAACACCAAGGAAAGGAACAATGAAGCCAAGAGAAAATGGGGCTCCTTGTGGTTCAGTCTGGCAGCGGCGGGAGGAGGGGAGGCAGAGTTGAGGGAGGGGTTGGTCGGCTTTGCAAAGTAGTCCCCACAAAGAAAAAGACCCCGTTCTTCCAAGAGCCCGAAAGGGGGCTAACGGCAGCCTTGGAGTGCAGGCCAGAAAGCAAGCAACACGAAGAGGAATCCTAGCTCTAGTGAGGGCCCGTTACAGGTCAGAGAGGAGCGCGGAGCCGAGAGCGTCTGGGGGTTTAGGCTGCAGACCTGTGCCAAGGTGCCTGAGTAACACAGCAGGAAGTGCGCTGGATTGCGGCGGAGAGAAGAAATGCTGCAAGAGAAGAGGTGGAGAGTCTGGGCTCAGGGCCCGACTCTCCTGATCCTTTCCTTCTCTTGAACTCTTTCGGGACAGTCGAAGAAAGGTGACTGCTGATGAGCTTCCCTGTGCAAGGATGTGGGAGACCCTGGCTGAGGCTTTCTCTTAGGTGGGGAGAAGCTGCTCTTCCACCGTGACACGGGGAACCACGGTGCTATGGACCAGACGAGAGTCAGAACGCCTCCACATTTGATGGTCAGGCCAATGCTTGGTTGGCGGGGGCCCCTTGTGGAATTCATTTCTTGGCCGGAAATCCCTGCTTCAGACCTTGGAAGACAGGAGGGAGGCTCAGCAAGCCTGGCGGCTGCTCTTTGGGTTTGGCAAATTCAAGATTTTTCCAGCGCCTTGTGTTCAGTGAAACCGAAAATGTGTTTGGCTAGAAACCCTTCTCTAATTTTTAAACCCCTGAGCAATTTTTACATAAATTTGATACACATGTTTTTGTCTTATTTTTATTTAGCTCATCAAATCGAATTAGGAGCTACAATGATGAAGGGAACAATGCTGATTTCCAAGAAGATTTTGGAGCCTTTTTTTCTTAGAACTAAATCGCATTTTCTCCCCAACTGTTAAAATTACCAGACTGAGCTGGATTTGAAATTTAGAACCCAAATGTGAAATGAAGATCCATGCTTGGCAAAGATGAGGCATAGCAGGAGAATGTTTTTAGGAAGTCACAGTTAGAAAGCCAGGGTAAGCGTGGGGTGTGGGGTGAGGGTCTCAGGCAGGAAAGGAGGCCATTCTTCACTAGACGGTTTAGCTCAATTTACCTGGCTTTCCGAGCTCCCCCAAAGAGGCCGATTCGCCATGTTTCTGGTGTTGGACTTAATCACTAGCACCCAAGGAAGAGGAGCTTCTACCCTAAGACAGGGGATGAGGGGTCTCTTGTATCCCTCCACAGTAGCCAATTCCAGCTGCTCCTCCTCTTCTAACCTCCCTCCCTCTTTCTCAGTTCTGGCTAAGCCCTCTCCATCTGGAAGCACTTAACATGTACAACAATTTTAATCTTGTGCAAAGGAATCTTCGGGTCTACACTACATACCCATTAAGCTAAATTATACGTGCACAATCTTATTTTGCACAATTCTGTCTGGCTGAGATTGGCACACACCAAAGGCTATTACTGTCTTTCCCAGTTACTTTTTCTAGTACGCCATCATTTTCTACAGCTTTAGTCTGAGGCCAGCAGTATTTCTCTGAGAAACTTAAGCCACTGAGGTCCCAGGATAAAGATTCTCTTCAGAGCCCCTCGAACCTATACTCAGAGGGTCCCTTAGACGTTGTCCAGAGACATTTCTTTGAACTCAGCTTCTCTCCCCTACAGACCCTCATCAAATTAGGCAGACCTGAGTACAAGTACCATCTTGTTATTTCATGACCGTACAACTGTGGGAGTCATAACTGGGAGAGTTATTTCACTTCTTTGCAGCTCAGTTTCCCCATCTGCAAAATGGGGAAATCTGCATATGGACGTCCTAGGGTGGTTGTGAGGATCAAATGAGATACTGTGTACAGAAAACACATTAAGTTGTTTGAGCCAGACTAAGTAGTCAACCTTTTATGTTACTTGTTATTACAAAAACTATATCTTATTGAACTCTATACCTTTTCTAAGGGCACTTATATTTCTCCAGAGGTGGGCAGTTTCCTTTGAAACACCCCGCCCACCTGTCCAGTCCCTCACCCAGGCTGAATCAACCAACTCAGGTCCCTGCAAATCAGCATCACTCTAGACAAGGAGATCAACTGACTGGGCTTTCTCCTCAGTCCCCAAGGAGTCTCCCATGCACCCCCAAGTTTTTAAACCCACAGTCTCTTCTCTGGAGACACGGCAATAGAGTGATCAGAGGATCTATAATCGAACTGGGCAGAAATCATTCTCCTTCAAACCAAACCACACCTCTTCTCACTTTATATAGAAAGCACAGGTGTGTGTGGAAGGAGATGAGAAGGTTTGCACTCTGCTTTAAGAAGCAAAATGGTTCATTAGTGCTTTCTGAGGACTCCCCCCTGCCCTCGCCACCAAGAACATGAGTCACACTTCATCTGTCCCTTTTGCAAAGTAGAAAGACGATGGCACCATTTAATAGGTCTGATAAATGCCTCTCTCTCAAGGGGGGCGGGCATACAGAGAGTCCATGAGTCCAGTATTTATTGCTTTCCTGCAGCCAAGAGTAGGTTTAGCAATAATTCGTGGATCCTGAGGTTGGCCAGAATAGAAGGATCAGGAATCCAGAAGCTTCTGGGGCACCCTGGACATTTTATGTCGTATTGTCCTCATCATGCAGAATTGCTGGGAGGCCTAAAACAGAGACATCTACGGGCTCTGATGAATGGTAGTTATTATTCCCACCAGGCTGATCTCATTTGAAATCCTGGGTGATATTGGGAAAGTTGTGTGTCTTCCAGGCCTTCTACCTACTAGATATTGTCCCCTCTGTGACTTCCAGAACTCTTCTGGCTACATGTATTTTAAATGCCAGCATCAGCAACAAAGACTCCAAAAGAACCACCTGCCCTGCTCACAGCCCTGCCAAAGGGGTGGGCCTACATGGCTGTTTGTGCCCACCGAGGGCTCTGGGGTAGACAAGCTGGAGGGGCAATTCGTGGGCTGGGCAGTCACTTGTGGCCTGGTATAAAAAGGGAGTTGGGTCAGTGAGATTCCTCTCTGGCAATCAGGAATCGGGAGAGTGAAGGACTGGGTTGATTGGCAGCAGAGACAAATGGAACATGACTGGCCACAGTAAGGGCACAACACCCCCATGAAGGTACAGAACTCCCACTGCTGAGGCTCTCTGGGGGTGATTCCAGAACCCCCCTCCCATAAAGCCTGGCTGGTAAGGTTCTTCCTGTGTTCACCATAAACATCTCTTCTACTATAGTTATAATAAACACCTCCTCTTCTGAGTTAGCGTGAATGGATTTTGGTTTCCTCCAACAAAAAGAGCCTTCAATAAAACAGCATCTATGCTTGAAGAACATGCAGATGGAGCTATGTTTAAACATTCTGGGCAATTCCGGGGCAAGGCACTGCTTTTAAAGGTAATTAGACAGAATGCGAACACCATTGGTTCCTGACTCACCTCTCCCTGGCTCCCCTCCACTGTAAAAATTGGAAAAGCTGGAGCTCTCTCCCTCAACCTTCCTTGCATCCCCAGGAGGTCATGTGACACAGTTCTGGCCAACGAGATGCAAGTGCACAAGGGAGTCTCTGTTGGGACAGACGGGCTGCCTGCCTCCTCCTTCCTGCCTTGCATGGAAATGCTACACTTGGAGCAGCTGCCACCATCTTGCAACCCCACAGTGAAAGGCAGCGAAGCCGGGATACCAGTCCAGGCACACTGGAGGGCATGCACCCACAGTAGCTGTCACCAAGCTCCAGCCTGTCTGCTATAGGAAAAAAAAAAGGACCCTTAACCTACTACTACTAAGATTTCTCTACAACTTAGAACCAAAACGTTTTCTAAAGATACACCCTGAAACAGAACTTGACATTGTTTCCTCTATCATACGAAACACAGGTTGTTGGCTTTTTCTAACATTAGTTTTAGGTGAGGAAAAAAAAAATTTTTTTTAACCAAAAAGTTGACAACTTCTTTTCCAATTAACTTCTGTAGACATCAGCTCAATGATACCAATTCTACTAAAATCAAAGAAGGGATAAGGTATATATATGAGCAACGATGTGATAAGGCATTAAGCGGAAGATGTAAAAGGCAGCTGCTTTACATAGACCTGCAGGACGACATTACCTCTGGTCAGGGAAGGGAGAAATCAGGGAAGTCTCCACAGGAGACTTTGGATGTTTGGAGATGGGGAGGAAAGGCATTCTAGTCGGAACAGTCTAAGCAACTCTGGGAAACTGAAGATTGTGCACAGGAAAGACACAGCGAGTTCTTTCTGGCTCGTTTGGGGGAACAAAGATCAGATTTTTGCTCCAGAAGTCAGACCAAATTATAACATGCCTCAAATGCCAACCGAAGGAGTCTGGGCTCTATTCTTATAGGCATGGGGTGAATTGAAGGTTTCAGAACAAACAGGAGTCAGAGAAACCTATTTGGGAACACCTGCCTGATAAAATGTGGGATGGACTGAGGAGGTAGGAATGCCACGAGGGGGCTGTGCAGTGCCCCGGGCAGGGAATGAGGAGGGTGGGAACCAGGACAGTCAAAGTGCGAATGGAGCGGGGGTAAAGGGAACACGGCACAAGTCTCTGTGACATAAGCCAGCTACCGTCTGCAGGTAGGCGCGAGTCACGGCAGGAGTCACGCAGACCATTGTTTATTGCACAAAACAGAAACAGAAACTTCATACCATACCTCTGGAGCTGAAGACAGGAATGGTTTTATGTAGATGTTGGAGTCATGCACCTTCAGGTCATGGTCCCCAAGTCCCCTGGTTACTCCAATGGTTGCCATTACTCGGGCCTAGGGGTATAAGCAGAGGGTCATCAGAAACACTCCCACAGACTGAGAAAGCACTCCTGTCACAATGTAGCTGCCACAGGTGAAGAGAAGCAATCATTTTCCAATTCCTTCTGTCCCTCTCCATGTCCCCTGCTACTAACTTCTGTGGGTAGCTCTTTCCAAGGAAGGGCTCACCAAGATCACTCATGAACTTAAGGAGTGGTTGTCCTACCAATTATCCTAAGTTTAATGGGTTGCTGCTGTCTCTTTTCATCTTTTGTAGAGACTGGAAGGGTATCCGGGAAACTAAATCCAACATGTGTGATGTCTATAGCTACTGAAATCAGTTCCAATCCAATGCGATCTGTCCATCCATCCATCTGCCGGACGATGATATACCCACTCTGCCAGAATTCACTGAACACACCAGCCATGTCTCCAGTTCCTGCTAGGCACTACTGAGAGATGTAAAAAACTGAGTGGCAGCTCCCACACTCCCAAAGCTCACATAGTGCACTTCATGGCTAGAGAAAAGAAACTCTTTGCAACTCCCCAACCTGGCCTGCTAAGATCCCCACGAATTCTCTCTGGGTAGAAAGGAGCAAAATGTCACTTTGTTATAACTACAGAGAGAGCTCAGGGTTGAGACCTGATCACCTGTGCTTTCTCTAAACAGTTTCGGTTTCCCAAAGCTTTAAGGAAATAATACTATTATACTAATGCCTACATAGTCAGCCTAAATATCTCCCGGGATGCCATAGTTTTGACTTAGCCAAACATTACTGAGCACCTACTATGTGCAGAAGTCATGCTGTGGGGACAGATATCTAAGGACTTGTCCCTAATAAAAAGGAACTTGTGAAGGGAGATAAAATATGTAAAATATGGCCGAGTGCTGAAAGACACAGCACCATGGGTTATAGGAGTTCAGAAGAGGCAAACATTCTGCTGAGAAAGTTTCCTGGAGGTGGTGGCATGACAATTTTGTGCAGAAGGATGGGTAGCGTTGAGCCAGGGAAGCAGAGAGGGATGGAGTAAAAGTCATTCTTGACAGAATGGAGCCCAGTGGCCCAACACTGGGACGATCAGTAATAAACGCAGGGTAGAGTCATGGTGCCAAGACCTGGGCTTGAATCCTCACTCTACTCTTTGGGTAGTAAGAGTAACTTGCAAAGGCTAAGAAACAGTACAATCTAAAACATTACCGGCATTTTCATCCTGTTTTCCTGAAAAGGCTATGGATTTTGGAGCTGGTTTCAGATGAGAAGATGGGCAGGTATGCATTAAAGTGGAAATGAAACCATGACATATTTTTTTAAAGGCAAGACTCAAAGGGGATAAAATGGAGGCATGTGATACGAAGCCTGGGGACCTCCGGTCAGGCAGGCTGCAGAAACCCTCTGGTCCGCTGGGGAGCTCACCGGGTCCCTACTGACTAAGAAGTGTTCAACTCAAAGCTTGAAAATTCCGAATCCCCGGCGGCCCTTCTGCTCTCCCCGCTGCAATGGCAGCTCCTCTGTCTGGAAAAGCACAGGTGGGCGTTTCGTCTAAAGAAATCTGATGTTTCTGCTAGTTACTGAACTTGTTTACAAAGTATGTAGGTATAACCGACACAAATCCTTAAAAGCACTGGCAGGAATAAAATGAGAAGCTGTGGTTGTGGCGGTCTTCCGAAACTTCTGGGTAGGTGTATGCAGACAGGGAAGAGAAACCCCCACAGAGGAGCTCGACAGAACTGACGTGATGCAGCTGTCAAGATTTCACAAGAAATCATGGATCCCCTGACAGGGGTCTTGTGCTGCTTCACCACAGAGCAAGCCCGGAACAGACGGGAGCCACACCGGCTTTTAAATAGGCCATCAGGTACGACGACAGAACCTGCCAGCTGCCTATCACAGAACTGTCAAGCCCTAATTAACTGAAACGCTTGGGGAACATGATGTCCAGGTGAAATGAACATTTGCTGAACTGGGAAAGCCCCTGGCTCCTTTACCTCTTCTTCTGACCATCTTCTAAGAACACATTCGTCCACCTTCCTCTGGTATGGGGGAAAGGATACCGTACGTAACAGAAAAGTGTATTGAATCCTGACGCCTTTATGGAAGGCCAGCCGTGTGTCGGGGACCAGGCTGGGCAGGTGCTAGGGAGACAAAGGAAACAGGAGGTAGCGCTGAGCTTACCAGAACTCACTGGGTATGGGAGGGTCCCACTGAGACTCCCAGCCCCACAAAGCACTGCCACTAGAGGTACAGGTCACAGGGCTGAGAGACATGCAGTAATGGTACCCAACCTCCTGACGGGCACACGCAACACTGTCGGGAACAGAGTCCCTTCCCGTCGTGATTCTCAATCAGGGATGGCCCATTACCATGAACAGGGCAAGTTCACTCAAAAAACGATCTCTCTGTGAATCAGACGTTTGTGTTTCATGCCCCTCCACCGAATCCTCCTTGCACTGAAATCACGGCTACACTGAGCCCAAACGTGAACCCGTGCGCTCTCCCACACGCACGTTCAGAGGCCCAAGCATGTACGTGCACACACACACACAAACACGCTCAAGTTCTGGCCATAAAAGCAGCCTTCAGTTTTATTATGAGTCACTTCCTCCTCCAAAAAACTATCAGATATTGGAAAAAATTCAGCTGAAGATTTTCTTAATGTGAGCACATTTTTCACTTATAACAGGAGCTCTCAGCAGAGTTTGAAGTGCATTCGTGTTCAGAGGAAGAATGCAGTGACTCAGAGCTGTTTGTTCTTACTGGGAAACTGTTTCAAAGCTTCCCCTCATCTCTGGTCCAGGACGGCCACCTCCTCCAGCCTCAGCTCCCAGATCCAGACGGACAGACAGCCTTCCTGGGCTGCACCATGCGCCTGCCACTCAGGGTGTGGTTCTGACTGGGGCCCTGGGAGCTCGTGACCAAGGAGCTTTGCTAGCTCGGCCAGGGCTCTGGTCCACGGGATCCTAGGGCTTCATCATGGTGGAGCGTGAGCGTTCTAGAAGCTGGGAAGTGGCCATGGCTCCACATATCCTACACCGCTGCCGGGCTGGCTATGGGACTCTGCGGAAGCCGATTTCTCCTCAGGGTCTCAGCGGCCTCGTCTGCCAAATGGACCTAACACCACGGGCTCGGCCTGCCTTGTGGCTTGTCAGAAACACAGGGAGATGAACTATGTGTATGTGTTTGTGGTTAAACGCTATAAAAATGTCCTCAGATAGAGCTGAGAAATGGAATGTTATTTTCATCAACTGGACTTTTGTCCCTCGTGCTCACCACTCACCTCCCCGCTCCCTAACCCCTGCCACTCCTCAGACCCTCCTGACAGGAGGCCTGAAGGAGGATGGAAGGTGGTATTCTTTCAAGCTGTCAGGGCTATAAAATGCCAGGCTGCTGACTGGGGCGTGGGGACCGCCACAGGCAGTGCGGGGACGGAGCCTGGCTCTCTCGGTCCGGGGGGAGTGCCCATGCCTACCTTCTTGCCTTCTCCATATATAAGGGGAAACTTCAAGTCATCATCCTCAATGGTTTTGTATGCCCTGTAGGGGGATAAACAACATTTTAAAAAAGAGGTTTGCACTCAATTAGTGACCCGCCGCCCCGACACAGGCGGCTGGGTAGTTCATTTTCCCGGATGCTCCATCACTCACCACGCTGCCAATCTCCCTGTGCACGGAGTTATTTTTCCTCCGGAACTGTGTATGGGGACACATAATTAACCAACCAGAAGCTATCGACTCTCTGCTCGCTTGCAGAGGAGAAAATAAGGCAGCTACTCAGACTTAGCAACAAGAAGGGGGGAGGTGGGTTTTGTCCTCAGCCTCTGTGCCTGCACTCTATGAAATGGCCCGGCAGCAGTGACAAGGGTCCTGTCATGAGTGCAAAGCTGAGAAACAGCAGAGCTCGGAGACCGATGCAGAGCGGGACTGCCCCACGAGCTGGTTCTGACCCTCGGGGGTTGTTTACACCGAAGCAGCCTCGTACTGGGTTGGCTGGAGAAGGAATACTTAGAGCCTGTTTGACCTCGGTGTGACATTCAAGGCTGGCAGAAAATTCTGTTTCACAATAGCTATTAAATGGCCATTTGACACACGTTAAGAAAATGCAGTTTATGCTTCAGTGGTTTATTCTAGACGTGGCTGTCCAGATGCCACCGCATATACCGCAAGGCCTGGCCAGGCTACCAGGAGAGGGAAAACGAAGTCTATGTCTTGCCATTTTGCCCATCAGGAGTGAAAAAACAAACGAGCTGCAAAGGGCATCTAATTACTAACTAACTGTACCACCTGGGCAAGGAGCTCCACCTTTTCTGGTCTCAGTTTCCTTAGCTGTAAAATGAGGATAATCACATAGGCTGTAACGAGCTTAGCGCGGAGCCTAGAAAGCACTCATTCAGTGTAGCTATTACTACTATTCAACAGATAACGAATACTTGGCCCACCAGCTCCCCTCTCTACAAAATGGGGACAGCCCTGCCTATTCACCACCTTTCAAAGAGGGATCTGGGTCACTAGGTAAAACCTGGGGTGGCTTCTACAAGGTGAGGCGCTAGATGCAAGATGCTTCTCTAAAATAACGTCTGCTGAGGGCAAGAAGAAAACGATTTGTGATATGGGCTCCCAGGCTTGGATATATATAGGCAACTTGGGAATGAAACTGAAATCAAATTTATGGATGCTCTCGATACACAAAAGAACACAACCCAATTCAAGAAGAGTTCAACCCCAAAGCTAACACAGGGACACCCTTATTTTCTGGTAAATTATTTAGGTTAGTGGTTCCTTCCCAAGGGATCTGTGAAGGTTGGGCACCAGATGTGCCCGGGCTCCCGGTTCAGCCCTGGGCAAGTGGGTGAGCCTCCCTGAGCTGAGGATCCTCATTAATCAGCGAGAGGAAAACCAAGACTTACTCTCGGGACTGAGGATGAAGAAGGCCTAAAGACCATGCCGAGCGTTGAAAGTCTTTAGCACGTAGCTTGGCACAGACTGAGAGCTTCATAAATGGCAGTTGCTCGTACTGCCATCAAGTGGGCCCAGAGGTACTCTAGGAATTCAATTAAAAAAAAAAAAAAAGAACTGCACGATTTCCTTTCCCCCCATCTACCAAATTAACACGAGGTGGAAATAGCTACTTTGATGTTTTTACAGTCACATGAACTATTTAAAATGCGGTGGTACACAAGTCATTTGGGGGAACACACAGAGTTATTATTAGAATACACTCAGCTTGGGGAATGAATGAATTTTTAGACCAGGGGTTCTCAATCCCGCCTGCACATGGAATCACCTGGGAGAGCCTTTAAAAATCCAGACACCCAGGTCACAGCTCAGAACAATTAAATCTGGACCTCTGGGGATGACAGCCAGGCACTGGGATTTTTTTAAGCTACCAGGGGATTCCACTGTGCAGTCAAAATTGAGAACCCCCACTGCAGACCAAGGGTCATTTGCTAATATTGAAGATCAGCTGATCAACCAGCTTGACCCTAAAGATGATAGACCATGTGGTTCAAGGGACAGGAGGGACATGGCCTGAGAAAAGCTCTGAGGTGGGCATGATCAGGGCTTGGGGATGGTGGACAGGGATGTGTGGAGAGGAGAGGCCAGACTCAGAGAAGAGGACACAGAGGGGACGGGACCAGGAGGGGGACTGGGGCCTAAAGACCGAGGCACAGGAGTCGGGGATTAAATGGGAAGCAGGAGGCAGCAACTCTAACACCACTGACTGGAAATTACTTAGAGCTCAGAAGAGATGGGCTAAGAGCACTCTTAACAGGCTTGAAAGGCAGCCAGAGAGCTATTCTCAGATCCTCTGAAAGCCCAGGCCATCAAATTCTCTCAGGGCAGAGGCCCTCAGGAACATGAAGTCTGTGTGACCCCAGCTCTGAAAGACAAACACTCCCTTTGGAGTTGTCACCTACAGCGTCCAGGGCAAATTCTAATATTTTAGTTGCTATTTTTTCCATCCTCCCAAACAACAGAAACATTAAAAACGAAAGGACAACTTTGAAAAAGGTTTATTCTGTTCCTGCCATCGTTGGTTTCCAATCATGTAAGAGCCCTCTCCCCTGCTGTCACCAACGAATGACAAGGGTGAGTAACTATAAATAAAGAGGTTCAACACGTTCTCCCTCTCAGTCCTTCTGTGTCCTAAGCACAGGTACCAGATAAAGCAGGTGGACTTCCTTTCCCAGTTAAAATCTGGACTAATACAGAACAAAACATTCTAGAGTAATGTGAGTAAACTGGTAACTTGATTAAAGTCTACATACATGAGCTAAAACCACGATAGCAGCTCTGACTCACCGAACATCCACATGCCACACACTGGGCTTGGGGCTGGCTTACTGTGTCTCAAAAGGTCTCCTAAGTTCTGCAGTGTTCTACCGGACAGGTGAGGAGACTGAGGCTCCGAGAGGTTAAGTAACTTTCCCAGGACCACACAGCATCTTAGTGGCCTGAAGCTAGACTCAAACCTTCCCAGAAAACACATCTAAGAAAGGCTCAGCTCTCACGATCTCTCATTCTAGCTGAAAAATCTGCAATGAGACCATTGTTCCCTGCCTACCAGTGGGAGAAAGGCAGGTACTGGACGATGAAAAGGTGTCTTTGGCCAAAGAGGAAAAGGAATTTTCTGTGTGAGCAGAAGAACAAAAGGTGATCATGTGGGGACAAACCAGAGGCTGTGTCACTACACGGTCCACAGGGAAGATGGCAGGAAGTCAGGAAAGCACCCTCATGTGCCCACCAGACATTTCACCATGGCCACAGAGCCTGCCGGAGCCCTCTCCCCAGGGAGAGCGGGCTTCCTGCAAATGTGTGTCTGCAGGTGAGGGGGCCACTCCTGTCCATACCCATCTGAAAGCCCTCCTGCTGTTCAAACTGCATTCTAGTCCATGCCCAGGCTGTCGGCTTGACTCTCTCTCTCCCCTTCCAGCTCAGCCTTGGCTGCCACCTCCTCTGCTGGGGGACACAAGAGAAGGACAACGGTTGGCAGCTAGAGCTCCACGAGAGGGAGTTACTTGATTCATAGAAAATATCTCTTCCTTCGTATCAGATTCCATGATTTCACAAATCCTGATTCAATTTAAAAACTCCAAGAATCAATTACTCACTAGATTTTACAATAATATAACTGACCAGAAATCATATTTAAATAATTACTTGTTACAAGAAAGCAAAACTGAAAGGCTTAGGAAAGATTTTCAGAGTAAGTCTTATTTGGGGTCAATCCTTAATGAATATTTATGAGGCCAACTGACAGAAGAATGAGAAAAAAAAAAATCAAGGCTTAAAAAGGGCTCTCCCTGATATGAGGAAGTGGTGATGCAACATGGGGGCTTAAGTGGGTAGAAGAAGAATCAATGAAACAAGATGGGATTGGGAGGGAGACAAACCATAAGTGACTCTTAATCTCACAAAACAAACTGAAGGTTGCTGGGGGGAGGGGGGTTGGTAGACGGGGGATGGGGTTATGGACATTGGGGAGGGTGAGTGCTGTGAAGTGTGTAAACCTGGCGATTCACAGACCTGTACCCCTGGGGATAAAAATATATGTTTATAAAAAATAAAAAATTAAATGGGACGCCTGGGTGGCTCAGTTGGTTAAGCAGCTGCCTTCGGCTCAGGTCATGATCCCAGCGTGCTGGGATCGAGTCCCACATCAGGCTCCTTGCTCGGCGGGGAGCCTGCTTCTCCCTCTGCCTCTGCCTGTCATTCTGTCTGCCTGTGCTCACTCTCTCCCCCTCTCTCTCTCTGATAATTAAATAAAATCTTAAAAAAAAAAAATTCTTAAAAAAAAAAAAATAAATAAAAAATAAAAAATTAAAAAAAAAAAAAAAAGGGCTCAGTTAAAGGGCTTTCCCTAAGTGGAGGCAAGTTTCATTAAGCAAAGAAGCTTCCATTTTTGAAAAATGATGGCTTCCCTCACAATGTGGATTTTGCAAAGCTGGAAAGCCAAAGAAGGCACCACTGGTCCAGACCTATGGGAAGGAAATGCTCAGCACTGAGACTGAGAGGCCACCAAGCCAGCTGTGTCCCAAGCGTGGGAGTCCCTCCAATACCAACACGCCTCCTATGAGTCCCTGGCCTTTGTCACGGAATGGACTGCTCTGGAAGTCATTGTCCTGGGAGCTCGGCAGCATGCAGCAGCACCTGATTCTGTTGGAGAACAGCCCTGGGAAATTCTTTCTTAAACCCCTCAGTTAGCCACTGATGTATCTCCAAGTCCTCTGATTCCTAAGGCAAGAAGGAGGCCCTGACTGGTCCCATTTCACTCCTCCCCCTAGAATGAGGCTTGCTGCCACAGAGTCGATCCTTCCACCTGCTCACAAAGGCCCGGATGCTCTCCCATCCTCCCTGATGACTTCGGCCGAGTGGCTTCCACTCTTTCCTGTATTGTTATACTCAGTAATTTTAGATGTGTGGATGATGCTTCTGGAATCCTGACTTTCTAACTCCCAACCTACTTACTTCCTGATAACCTTCTATATAGCTCCCCAGCACCCTGGTCGTGGGCTGCACCAAGGGCACCCTCTCCATGGAGCTTACTGCTGCGAGCCGTCCCTCCTCTCCCACTCTTGCTGGGGCTCCCAGGCCACTTCCGCTCCTCTGTCCCAGCACTCTACCTCCCTCCGGGCCATACACGTTCGTCCGCCAGCCTCCATCATTCATGACAGTTCTTTTACATCCTTCTTTTGCTGGCAGCCTAAACTTCCTCAATCACTTTATCTTCTAGTAAGAGGGAAACACAAAAGGAACTCAGGGTTTCGTCTGCCGCCGTCCTACCGAATACGGTCAGCTCTACCTTCCCAACAGGTCCAGGACCTTTGCCGCCGCCACTGTCTCTGGCTTACACCACGGTGATGGCCTCACTGGGCCTGCCTGCAATTATTGGGGTAAGAGCAGACGGTGCCAGGACCTGGATGAAGCGGTGAAGGTTCTGGAAACTGCTCAGTTTTGTCCTTTATCTCTATTCTCAGAGCAACCAGAGTAATTATTTTAAAATGTCAGAGAGCGTCATTACCCTGTTCAAACCCCCCAATGATTTCCCCATCATACTCTAAATAAAAGCCAAATAATGAAATGACCTTCTTTAACATTGCTCCCCTCCCCCAACTTGCCCCTTCCCCTTCTTGATTTTATTTTTGTGCTTGTCATCTACCCCACCTAATACTTAAAAAGTGTTTTACTTCCTTGTGTTTATTTTCTCTATTGTTCCCCCACAGTCCTGGCCCCACAGTTGTGAGGACGGACAGACACTCTCATTTTGCCCCCTGTGGTATCCCCGGTATTTAAAAGAGGGCCCAGTGTGTAGCAGGTGCTCAAGAAATATCTGACTGCGTGAGCAAATCAGCGAATGCCCATGATCCCGGGCAGCGCCTTTATTCTGCCCTTCTGTATTTTCTCGTCCTACACATGTCCACAAAACAAACACAGAGCGCCTTCCAAGCCTCCCTGCCTGCTCTCTGGGCTGCCGGGGTGCTGCCTGTGACTGACGCTGGCCCGCGGGCATGTCCCTTGGCCGCCTCCCGTCTCGGCTGGCTCTACGCTGCTCCCTGCAACCTTTGAGACACATTCTCTGGACATCTGAGCTCAAGAGGTCCCTGTACAGCTACATGGATGTCCTTCCCCTCTCCTGATGGGCAGCTATTGTAAGACTCTTCCAGGATGAACACATCTGGTCCACGGTCAGTTCCATAATTGTTTGCAGAGAAAGGTTTGCCTGTATTTTCGGTCTGGCCGAGCAGCCTGCTAGCCGATCTCCCACAACCATTTCTCTCTTTTAATTCACAAGCCTCACTCTTCAGCTTAAAATTCCCTATTGGACAACAAGGCCCTCTGTGATCTGATCTTCACATGCTGCTCTGACCTCCTTTATCCCTCCACTAGGTTCCCCCAATGCCAGCCTGCTCGCTGTCCCTCGACCGTGCCCCGGGGCCGCGTTGTTCCCTCTGCCCGGGCCCTTCTTCTGCTGGGTCCCCCAAACCGCCTCCCACACATCCCTCAGCCTTCTCTGAACTGCTCCCGGCTATCATGCTGTGGCTCTTCACAGTGTTTCCACAGCGCAATCTCAAGCTATCTGTTCGTTATCTAATTTTGTTTACTTCTTCCTAGCCCCCCAGCCCCAGGACATTCAGTCTGTCTGTTCGCGGCTCTGGCCTCCTGTCTACACGGTGGAAGCACACTGTGGATGTGAAGCTGGTCTGAGCTACTGGGATGAACAGCTGAAAAAACGCAAGCATTCCTCCTCCACACGCAGGCCTCCTCCAAGGACATCACACAGTCCCGGCTTCCCCACTCATCTTGCCTTCACGGTAGGCCTTTTTACGGCTGAAATTCAGGGCCAAGTCCAATCAGGGATACCTTGGACTGGTGTATATCTCTTTACATTAGAATTTTAGGTTCACCTTTAGCACCAATATACAGCAATACATAGTCATAAAGTTACGAAAAAAATAGCACTTATGATCCTCTTGCCTATTATTTCTCCCGATGATTCCTAAGTTCTACCTCCAGAATGACAGGAGTTTTTTTTTGGTCACGGGGTTCCCCAGGGTCTACAGTGTTACCCAGACACATTTCTTCCATATTAGCTTGCTAAAGCAAATTTCCCACTAAGAAAATTCTTCTGTGCCTCTGCCAGATTTCTCCATTCCCAGCCAGAGTCCCCACTCGGACATCTGACCCACAGGCCAGGAACCCAAAGTTCACACTTTGGCACGGTCCATGTGCATCACTTCCCATGGTCTTCTTTCTCGCCCAGATCAGGACTTTTAATTAGAAAGAGGGACAGAAATACCACTCATTTCCCGAAGTCATGGTTCCCTTAGCAATACTTCAAAGTCATTTAAGAAGAACGTGACCCCTCTGGGACTGCCTAATCCCAATAATCCACTTGTACGACTCCAAAGACACACGCCAGTGAGTCACATTCTTCCACTAGCTGACCTCTCACCATGGCCCGGGATGCCTGTCCTCCCCTGGGAAGCAGAGTTCCTAGATCCTTCCTTCCTCCTGCTGGCGTCTGGTAGAGAACATCAGGCCTGGAATCAGGAGTTTTGAAGTCGCAGCTCGGTCTTCAAGTGACCTTGGCAAAATCCCTCAACCTCACTGAATGTGCTTCTTCAGCGGGACTCTGCAGGAGAAGCTGCAAGGGCTGCATGCAAAGATGCCTGAGAAGTCCTCTGTGAAGGAGAAGGTCCTGTTTCAATCAACTGTGGCCCGAGGGCCCTTCTTCTTTCTTCACTGCTTGTGTATCGCACAGGTAACTGGGGAGCACGGGCCAGAATACAGTACATCCCCATGGGAAAACTGCTCCTTGCTGAACACCCAAGACGCCCCAATTCATACTTTCCTACTGGTGCTAATGATAACAAAGCACAAAGGACTGCGCCTGTGCAACTTTATTCAGAGAGGTCCACTGTTCTGCTCGAAAGTGATGAATCAGAGACTCAGATACCTCAGAGCTAATAATCTTCAGGGGATGCTTTGGGCTTGGTCTCCAATAGGCATAAAGGGAGCATTTTCCTCCCCCTCAGTGAGAAGCTGAGTGCCCCTTCAGGGAGGAAGGTAAAAGCCACAGGAACTCTCATTTTGCTCCCAGCAAAAACCAAGTCCTAGACAGGGGCACACCACATGGGGGTTGAGCAGGTCTGGCTGGAGGATGGTGGGCAGAAGTGTCTAGGTCTTTGGTCCCCACTTCTGCTTCCTACAACCAATCTCAACAAGAACTTGAATCCCAGGAGGCTGGGGAGGAAACACCACCTGGGCCTGGCTGGCCAGCGGCAGACACATGCCTGGAGCCCAGATGCCACTCATGGCTTTTAAGAGCTTGGCACAACCCCAATTCAGCAATTCACGGAATCAGCAGAGGCTCTCCCCTGCCTCGCCTTTCTCCACGCCCACCCTGCCCAGACCTTCCTGGAAAAAGCAACACAGAGCTGGCCATCACCTCATGCTTCCTTTTTCCTGCCAGCCATCTGTATTTCCAAAGGAATCAAACCCAAAGCCACAGAGCAGTAAATGCAGGCTGCTTCCTGCTCCTTGAGGAGGCCCTGCACAGGGCAACCCACTCTCCCTCTTCACCGTAAGAGTATCCATGTGTTTCCTGTAAAGCAATACAAGAATATTTTGTCTTTTATTAGAGCTTACTCTTATTTTTTTAGTATCTTCTTTCAAGAGGCCTTTTGGTCCTGGTTTCAAAGACTTACGGTTAAGAAATCTCCCAGAAATTTCTTAAATTTATCTCTGGGTCAAATCTTAATACGCTGGGAAAATGTCACTCAACTGTCAGGGAGGAGGATCTGAGCCAAGCTTAATGAACTCAGGCTCAAGTCAGAGATCTGGAACAAGGATGCGAGACAGCCGTTGTGGCCCCTGGGTGAGCTGGAAAAGGCTGAGAAGTATCCTGTATCTACCAGGTGGCTTGAGGGTTCAGAATTCTCCTTTAAGATATTTCTGGGCAGAGCCAACATCTCTGCCACATAAGTGCCATTGCACAGCAGGCCTCAGTTACTTGTAAATCTACATTTAGGGGGGACAGGGTGATATTGTGATGCTTTGAGTTCCTGGATTCCGTGCTAGCAGTTGTCATCAATTGATATCTTGATTACGTGAGAAAGTTCCTCGTGGGGCCGAGGCTCTACAAACAAATGCTACCTTGTGTTCTCCTTTTAGTCCTTGGAGCCTTAAGTTATTTGAGGCCTGGAGGTCCTGAGCTACATACAAGTTGATATTCTTGGGCTAATACAGTACAATAGTCTGAATTCAACCTCAAATAATAAGCTTGAATTGTAAAAGCGTGATTAGTATTTGGTGATCTAATTTGGAGGTATAATGCTGTCTAGCTTGCATATATCTGGCTGTCTCTAATGAGACAAACAAATGAAAGGGAGAATCTTCTGGCTATCTCTCTGGAAAAGCTTTTTTCCTTAATGGGGCTCAAGCTCTGTTCCCTGGCATTGCAGTTATCCTTGAGGAAATCACCCAACTAACAGACCCGGAATCCCTGGGGAAATGCCTACCTCTCCGCTCCCCATCACCGGCATGTCGGAACCAGATCCTGCCTGGAATTCTGGAAGCAGTAATCATTCTTCTAATTTGGCCTAGAGACTCCTCTTCCTCACACTGGGTCTGTGCAGGACAGCACAAGGCATCAGAGCTTGCTCTCACTGCACGAGGCCCATGCTCCTGGGGAAAGTCCGCTGGCTTAGAGCAGGTCTTGTTAACGCATTTCAGGAAGCAACATGTACCCTTCCTGTGTTATACACACGGAGACTTTTTCTCCTTACACTACTTAATTTGTTCAAAATGCTTATCTCCGTACACTAAACTGCTTTCACAATCTACTAATGGGCCTCTACCCACAGCTGAAAATTTGGGTAAAGGAAAAGGACCTGCTCCTAGTAGCTCCAAATCAGGAGCTCATTTCTGGACTAGATGAGAGGAATGGGCTCTACTAGAATCCTTCATGAATGTTTACTGAGCACCTACCAAATAATATAAATGAAGTAAAGGTCGTCCCTTAACACTGAGGCCCAAGGTTAGGAATGGAAAAGAACTCACACAGAAGAAGATGCTTTGAGTCAGTCTTTCAGAAATGTAACTGGTCATGTGTGTTTGCAAAACAGAACCAGTAATATTTCAGGAGAAATCATTCTAGATGACTTTGAGGGAAATTTCAGATTTAGAAATGATTTCTGACTCAGTATCCACTTGGTGTGCATTAGCACTTGGCTAGGAGAGCTTTGTACTCTAATCAATAACATTTAGATCTCCCAGAGGTATGAATCACAGATCCTTATTTTATGAGCACACAACATGGAATGATTTCTGCTTTCTCAGGGACCATCTATTCTGAAACGAACATGAATTTCATTGACACTGGCCTTTATATTGTATGAAACCAAGTCAATACATACAAATCAAGAAGTAACCAAAATGGACCCCATCTCCATGAATGGTGGTGAGAAAATAGCATATAGAGTGTTCCCTGCCAAGAGGGTTTTACTGCAGTCCAGTTTCTCTGGCTCACAAAACTTCTGTCTCTTTGGACATACGGGTATTTGTACATGGGAGCACCAAGTCCTGCAGTGTTCTCACGGGGAAACCACACACACACACCAGGACTCTACCCTACATCATTTCAGCACTTCGTTTGAGTATCTTTGAACTGGCCACACCACCTGGGGCAGAGCTCAGGTATCTCAAAGTAGGCATTAGTTAGTGCTTTTCCAAGTCTTCTGTTTTAGCCCAAAAAACCATGAGAATTTTGCATAATAATCATATATATAACATTTATTTCAACACAGAAAAATATCCTCTCCTACCCCCAAAATCTTCAGTTGAAATCCTCAGTCTTCTGGAATCTTCTGTTGACCTTCACATGACTCAAGTCTCAGGGTAAGAAGCACAGGCCTGGGCAATGGCTGCCGATCTTTACCAATGGAAAGAACACCATAATCTTGGCTCCAACATCAAGTTAGCCCCACTGTTTCAGATGATGGGTGGGGAAAGGCAACAACTGACTTAACCACTGTTAAATCTTCTGCTGCCACCTTGGCCTGAACATTCACAGAAGTTCTAACACACCCATCACTTGTTGCATGATCTTTTCTTCTGGAGACTGTTCTAAGCACTTCTATCTTTTAAATTTATGTAATTATTTTTTTAAAGACTTTATTTATTTGAGAGAGAGAATGCACAAGTACACAAGCAGGGGGAGAGGGAGAAGCAGGCTCCCCGCTGAGCAAGAAGCCTGATGCAGGACTTGATCCTAGCACCCTGGGATCATGACCTGAGCCGAAGGCAGACGCTTAAACCACCTGAACCACCCAGGCGCCTCAAAACTTATGCAATTGCAAACAAATTTGCAAGACAGATATTAACATTAACCCAAAGAAGAAAATGGAGGTCACACACGTTGGAAATAGAGGTCAAGCTCACTTCCAGGTCTGCCCCAAAGTGCACTGGGTTCTCTGCTATTCTTGAAGAGCAATGAATATGTGGCAAATGCCATAAATGATATCCAACAAAATTGCTTAATTACTAATCCTCATTATCAGGGTAAATCATACAAATTTTTAAAAAGTCAACCCCCCAACCTCCCAGGTTTTTAAAGTAGTAGGTCACACAGAAGGTTAAACATACCACCTCCTTAAGCTTTTTCTTCTCTTGCCAATATGACGGATGTTCAAGATCACTGTAGAATTAAGTCTAACCTAAGGCTGAGATTTCAAATTGTTCTGTTGACAATAAATTGCAGATTTTAGATCTTCACACTTTGGTGCCCAGTTTTTCATAGGGTGACTCAAGGCCATGTAAAAGGATTAGGTAAATCTGGGGAGGGAGTATCACTTATTCAGGATGAACCGGAGTAAGAAACCAGCAAGTTGGATGCCCTGGGAGCATGGTCCTAACTATTCCATGTACTTATAGGCTGTCTGGGGCCTGGACTATCCAGGTTATTGGCATAAGCATCAAGAAGGAAGAGAGACACTCAACTCTGACCCACTACAGGCACCAACCATCTCCCATCTTCCACTGTCAGTGCAGTCCACGACCCCTCCTGCACAGAGTCCTTGGCCCACACAAGTGGACAAGCAAGTTCCCATGCAACAGCAGGAGGAAAACTGGGGGCCAGAAGTCACAAATCTAATAAAAGGCCCAGGCTGGGGGAAAAAAAAAAAAGCCTATCTCGTGTTCTTTAACCCACCATTTCTGCTAGCAGTTACTCAGCTAGCTAGTAAAAATCTCTAAGGCTGCCCAAAGCCAATGTTCAAGGATGTACAAGAATCATCTGAGAGCTTTTTTTTTTTTTTTTAAATACAGATTCCAGGACCTCAAGGATTCTAGAATGCTTTTAATAATCACTCCAGAAGAAAAAGCTTCACTGTGTGTAAATATTCCTCTGCCCCTTTCGGTATGGGCTTGTCCTATACCGCACTGTAAGCACTGTGAGGGTGGAGATTGTTTTCATCTTTTTTCTGTCTCCAGCGCCCAACACAACATGTTACTGAAGGAGGAATGGTTAAAACATCCACTTTATGTGACAAAGATGAAGCCTGGTGCTCTGTCCTCTAAGTTCCTGAGCACAACAATGGACTGCATTAGATTGAACCTGGGTGATGGACAAAGCCGGCTCAGTCCTAGTGGAATCTGAAGCCAGACTTGGTAGAGTACTACTGCTTTTACCAGCACAAGGTGAGGAACAGAAAAAGGAATGTATTGCCATGATTTCCAGTTCTTACAGAAAGAAGCGTGTTTAGTTCTTCAGCAAGGCACAGACGTAAACCCGACCCTTGCTCTGACTGATTCCTGTCTGAAGCTCAGTGGAACGCGGCGGCAGGGTTCAGAATGGTGCTGGTCCTCCCACTCTGCCATGCGGATTCCTGGGGTAAGTCCAGAACTCAGAGGCTTCCAACTAGCACCTCAGCTGAATCTGACAACGACGTCTCCCAGCCGTGGTGGGTTAGCACTGGCATGGGCTTGTCAGCTTGAAACCAGGGACACCGACTTTCTGCTCGGAAGCCTTGTGGGGAGGGAAGGGGTGGCAGAGAGAAGGAAAACACTTTATCAAGCTCTGAGGAGAGTGAAATTTTAGAACTGGAGGAACGCAGGTTGGACACAGGAAAATGTTTCCTTGGCAGGGTGGTTAAGTACCTGGGAATCTGGTGGAGTGTTGTAGCACTCACTTCTCTGGAATTTCCTTAAAAATAGGATCTTATAAATAGGCTGAGGATTGGACCATATGTCCTTCTAAATATACTGTCAGCTCCATATTTCGGCCGTGCTGTGTGTCATTTTCATACTTTACAGAGGTGCAGAGCTCTTAAGAGTGGGAAAATCAGACGTTAGTTCATGCCATCCTAGCACTGCATTCAAAGCTCCCCCTGTGTTGACTTAAATCTGCTTCCCTAGATCACTGGGTCCCTTCACTACCCACCCCTGCCCACACCCTCTGGCCTGCGTCTGCATGTCACTTACATCTGACGATCACTTGCAATGTTGTCTAGCTGACACACAGCAATAAAGGACATTCCTAAGTTTAACACTCTGAAACTCTTCTGTCCTGCTTGGCAAATACTGACTGTCCCAAGTCCCCACCCCCATCCCCTTGCCCTTTTCTGGTGCTCTGGACCCTCCCCTGGAATCCCTCTAGTGTGGTAAATAAAGGGTTAATGCCTGGCACAGCAAGCGGCTTCTGGGAGGAAGAGGGGCCCTACTCCTCCCTGCTGACGATTTCAGGTATTACCTCTGGCTTCCACATCCCCAACTCACATCTTATTTTCATCCCTCCTGGTTTTTACTTGCGCTGTTCCCTCTCTTCTGACTGTCATTCCCTTTGGCCCTCAACCCTCTTAAACCTCTCTTATTTCAGACACCTGGTTCAAACACAGCTTTCCCCATGAAGTTTTCCCCCAGCCCAATTCCAGTCTTAAAAACCACCACCCCCACGGAATGTCCCCACAAGACCGTTTATAAATAAGCTCTATATTCTGTCTTGCTTTAGTTATTTTTGCACAAATTCCAACAGATCTACCTCCCTTGCTCTTGAGAATGTAAGAATAGATTTACAGGTAAAGTGGTATTGCTCAGTACTTTTCCAGACAGCTGTTTCCTGGGCCAGCTGGTCATCCCTATGAAGCAAACGCAATCCTATCTGGCAAGGCCCCTCCTATGCGAGGGCACACTTTGGCTTCTGAGCAGCCTGGTATCCCAGCACCCTGGGTATGGCTCAGGAGGGCTATAAGGAACCTTAAAAAGTTCAGCACCCAGAACTCAAAAACAGTTGCAGAGCCGATGTATAGACCAGAAAACCCCATAAAAACTAACAAAAGGGCCTTCAAATAAAACAGAAAACACCCTACCCATCAGTACCCAGGGGGAGAGAGGTTTCCAGATTGTGCTGAGCATGTCTCTTCCCCCAGACAACAGCCCCATCTTCTCTGTGCTCACCTGCCACAGCGCCTGTGGGACAGGCCTGCCAGGTAAAAGCAGACAGCACACCTGGACCTTCCATCAGTCTCTTGCTTCTCTAAACTGCCTCCCTTTTACTTTGAAACTAGGTTTCTAGCCTCCCATTACTTTGAAAAACAAGCAACTCAACCCCTTTTCGGCTGTGGACCTCCTGAGGCAAGGATCAAACCTTGCAGACCACCGCAAACCCCAGAGTATCCAATGATTAGATTACTCTAGAGCACTTGTGACATGGCAGACTGTGTTGAACACACATGACCATACCAGCTCATGACATCCTATTATTAGATACTGTCATGAATCCCACCAACACGTGGGAAAACCAGAGTGACATGATTTGTCCAAGCCACACATGGGGACTGACCCAGCCAGGAAGTCTAGCTCCATACACCTGTTCTTAACTACAGCTTGATGTCTAACAGGCAGCAGACAGACAATAAAGGTTTGCCATATATACAGACAAGGGCCTCTCTGCCCTGGGGGTCCTTGGTTAAAAGGACACTAGCTATTTTCACAGGGATTTATGCAAGCCCTTCCCCAAATGACAGAGAGTGAAGTCACCACCACGCAGGTCCCAAACAAGGGTCACTGGGGAAGTGGGGGAGGTACACTCTACATAGGGGTATATGAACAGATACCGACAAATGCTGTGACTGTTCAAAGGGTCTCGGGGGAAAGAAAGGCTTGGCAGTAGTGTGGCCACTTTAGCCTAATGTTAGAGCAAAGAGAGGTGTGTGCGAGTGGACGATCATAGGGAATGAGCCTGGGCATCTCTCTTCTTCCTCCTCCCCAGGGGCTGACAATGCCTGTTTAGCTTGCCTTCTAACCATTTGTAAATACCTCAGAGCTTCCTCTGGCCTCATGGGCAGAGTGATAGGGAGGGGGGCAGGGAGAAGGGAGTCATTTATCACTGTCGGGAGATGGGCTGCACCCAGCAGGGCAGACTCTTCCCTGCTGCTCCTGCGGAGAGAGCCACAAAGCCTGAGAAGCTGCAGAACATGCGCGTCGCAAATGATCATTCATCATCGTGGCTCTGGAAGCCCGGAGAACGGCCCCACCCCAAGTGAGACTGACCTATTCGGACGTCAGTCCCCGGTTCCACTGGAACCTGGGACATGAGGACTTCCCGGGAGCCTGCTCTCTGACCCAGCCAATGCCCATCCTGAATAATCCACAGGGTTAAAAGTCTCTGCCACGACGTCCAGGCCCTTCCCTTCTCTGCAAAGTCGGATTTCCAGATTACTTTGGGCAATCAGAGTGTGGCCAAGATGGCCCATAATCATTAAGTTATGAAAATACAAGTTGCTGGGAGGAAATTAATACCAGGTTTAACTAGGGAAAGGCCTGCTTTCTTGTGAAGTAATTATAAAATTAAAAATGTGATATTTCTCCGGGGGGTTTCAAAAGCCTCCCTGTGAGGTCTGTGGCACAACAGTAATGTCAGGATTTGCACCAAGACGGGACTGAGAAATCCTTTGGTGCTCTAACGATGCTTGCTAGTCAAGAGACACAGGCAGGTAGGTTTCCAAAGATTGGGTTAAAAGTAATTAAAAACAAAGAGAGGGAAAAGGACAGGGTTTGAGATTTCCAATTACTCTTTAAAACTCAAGAGTCAAGCCGTTATAGAAAATGCAGGCTTTCCAAGTAAGATTAATAATGCTAAGCTAATTAGACCCACAGGCTTGGCCAACATATAAATTCAGGCCCAAAAGAGGGACACTGTCCCTTTAAAAAGTGCCTGGGGATCAGTGGAAAAGCTAATGAGGAGTGTCAGTTGAGGCTGCTTTAATAGGTGGTCCTCCAGAGGATAAAGCCCGGGTTTCTGCAACAGGGCTTCTGTGCTTGATTCGATAAATCAATTTATATTATATGCGGGTGCAGCTCTGGAGTTGGCTTCATAAAGCATTCTGTGGCATTTCTCAATCTGCTTATCCACTTCCCTGTCAGCCTGCTTGAATGTGTTGTCAGAGGGCACTGAAAAGAGCAGTAAAGAAGAAGATAAAAGCCCCATCTACAGTATTTGTAAAACTCGACCCAGCAGCTCTCCAGACCATGCTTGGGGCTGCCTCCAGTGAGTTTCTTTCCAAAAAATGCTTGGATTATTGGTAAGAAGCCTAGCGCCATGGGGCTGTGGCTCTCATCCCCGAGCTGGGTTCCAGGCTGCAGATGGAGAACAGAGTTCACCCCAAACAGAATGGGAAGGATTGGAAGTGAAGTTGCTTTTTCAATCAGACCCTCAGGGTCTGAACACTCCCCCCAAAAAGCAGAAGGAAAAGCGAGAGGCACCAAAGTGCCCATGACCGGGACCAGTCCAGCAGGCAGCTGGCAGAGGATGGCTGAGGGAGGCAGACTCCTGACTGGGCAAGGGAATCGGGTCTTCTTCAGGCTTCAGGCTCGCCAGCAGGCTTGCCAAGGAGGGACCTTGGGAGATGAGCTGTCCCTACACACAGCGGCTAAGGTCTCTGAAGATCTGAAAAGTGGAGTGAAGCCCATTCCCCAGTCACCTCTGAGGCGAGCAGCAGCGGGGCCAGAAGCCACATGTGGCCACGCCGTTCCACTCACGCGCCCTATCTGTGCTCAGCTGTCATTTTCTTTTTTAAATCCCTTGCCATTGGGATGTTAACAGACAGCTTCTTGCATGTCCTCCCCAACCCCCAACTAGACCCATACCCTTACATTATTTAGGTAGCAGAGGCCATCAGCAGGACTGTCTGGGATGATGGCAATGCTCTTTACCTGCACTCCCCCATTCGCCAGCCACAAGCCACAAATGGCTACAGAGTAATTGAGATGTGGCTAGTGTGACTTGGGAAAAATTTTTAAATTTTATTTAATTTTCAGTAATATAAGTTTAAATGACCACACGTGGCTAGCGGCTGCCATGCTGGAGAGCACTCAGAATAGAAAAAAATATTTCCTTTGCCTTAATAAAAGTATTCCTTTGCCAGAATAGAGAATGGTGGTTGACCACCACCCCCTGCTCCTAGTAGGAAAATCTCTGATTTGCTCATAATTTTAAAGGAAATACATGAGGGGAAAATGACCCTGATGTGTCATCAAGTTAGAATCATAAAGAGTTGGGGCGCCTGGGTGGCTCAGTGGGTTAAAGCCTCTGCCTTCGGCTCAGGTCGTGATCTCAGGGTCCTGGGATCGAGCCCCACATCCAGGTCTCTGGTCAGTGGGGAGCCTGCTTCCCTCCTCTCTCTGCCTGCCTCTCTGCCTACTTGTGATTTCTCGCTGTCGAATAAATGAATGGATTCTTTAAAAAAAAAAAAAAATCATAAAGAGTTAAGGCTGCAAGAAATCAGAATGAAAGGTTACCATCACTGGAATCTTGCGAATGGAATTTGTCTTTTCCAGAAGCTCTGAAAAGCAGAGCAAAGCCCATCCCCCACTAGACACAGAGGGTGGCAGCAAGGGGCCAAGGAAGCATTTTACAAATGAGAGACTAGGTGCCCAGGGTTTGCCTAAGGCTTGGAAATCTTGGCAGAGCAAGGGCCAGTACCCATGGAACCCATCTCCCAAAGCCGTCAACTCTGTACTAAGTCAGTCAGGCCGTCTCAGGTTACAGGACCAGGCTGTCCTCTGAAATAAGACCGTCATAAATGTTAGAAAGGCTTTGCTTAAGGAAAGAATTCTGGTGTACTTTACTCATAACCAGAACCATCTGGAAGCAATCTTGCATTCACACGATGGACTTCTCTTCCTCTTTGGCCCTCGCTCTCTCTACAAATCCCATCAGGCCAGGAACAGCTGCTGGAGAATCTGGCTGGACGCCAGGGGTGTAGCCAGAGCCCCCTCCCACACGAATGTCCTTCTGGGCCCCGGGCTCGCCCGCCACCCCCTGCCTCCCATGGGCCTGGACACAGCGCACGACGAACACTGAACCCACATGAGAAAGCTAAATCACCAGCAGGCCCCAGAGCCGGGACCCGGTGCCACAAAGGCAGCTGTGAGAAACTGCTGTTTCAACTCAGTTAACAGAGACGCTTGCCAGCAAATTACAGCCCGAGATGGCTCAGAGGGCTGCGGGTCAGGACAGAGCTCACACCGCCCGCTAGCGAGCAGCACTTAAGAGCAGCTCCACACAAAGGGCCAGGGAGGAGGGGCGCTGGCTCGCCATGAGGCAAGGCCGGGATTCCAGCACCAGGACCGACGACACCAGGCACGGAAGGTGAGGACGGGGCCATGTCAGGGACCGACCCGGTGCCGGGAGTACTGTGAAGAAAACGCCTTTGTAAATCAATCTATTGGGGGAAACGATCCGAGGTGGGCGAGCCACAGAAGAGACCGGTTTCGTTATGAAGGTGCCGGTGACAACAACCTCTGTCCTCTCCACATTCGGGCCTGCCAAGTTGCTCCACGGTCTCTGAGAAAGCATGAGGGTAGGAGAGAAAAGCTCCCCGTCAGGAGGAAACACACTCATCCTTGATGATGAGACAAGGCCCCCCCCCCCCCCCCCCCCCCCCCGCCGCCGCGGAGCTGACAGCCAGCCTCTCCCTCACCTTCCTTTCTGCCGCAGATGTGCCTCGGACAGCTGCCACGACGCCGGGAATGAGAGCAGGCCATTGTCCTCAGCAACACGGAGACCTGGTTTTCAAGGGCTCTTGCCCAACAAGAGCACCCCTAAATCACACACAGACTCTTAGGGACAAGCACGAAGCCTCAAGGTTTAATGTCTGGCAATACAGGAGGTCAGACCAGGAACCAGAAAAGTTAGTGCCTCAGTGGCTCCTGAAATGCTTCATTCATCCCCTCCTCTTCTTTAAAGGACTTTCGGGAAGACACTAATCCTGGTGGATGGGGGACCCCTGCTTAACTTCAGGTCACCGCTCCAAACGGAGTAATTAGGTCTAATATTATCCTGAAGAAAAACGGACTGTTGCATTGTATCAGAAAGAGCTCTAGGAGTCACGGACCTGGTAGTCCTTGCTCGAACACTTTCACACTGGCAGAAGCTGAGCAAACCACCAAATCCTTCAGAGTCTCCACCTGCTCAGCTGTGAAATGGGAACAAGGAGGAGTCCTTCAGCCACAGGCAGTCCGGCGCAGGACATGGTGTGCTCCTCCAAGTAACGCTGCTGGGGTTCATGTCCCAGCTCCTCCCATCCTACTAGTGACGTAGCCCTGAAACTTAGCCCCTCGGCCTCAGTTTCTGCATCTGTGAAACGTATCTGGTTCACTGTTAACGATGAGGGATCATCGAAAGCTCCCGTTGCGGTGCCTGGCCCTTAGCCCCTCCCATAACTGTCAGGTAGGCCCACTTCTATCCTGATTCGTGGGGGACTCATGGGGGAGACAAACATGACCATCACAACTAGGAATTTACTACAAGGATTAAAGGGCTTTGAATTATGTGAACCCTTGATTTGTAGAAGGGTTTCAGAAAAACAAGTTCACAGGCCAAGGCTAATTCTGAAGCCCAAAAACATAGAGGGACATGGCAAGGACCTGTGTCCTTGAGCGTGACACACACCAAACACTCACCCGACCACCTTCAACCAATTCCAACCACTTGGTAGTAATTTAAGGCGTTTGTGGGGAAAGAGCCGCAGACCTTCATCTCCCTTGCTATAGAACTCCTTTGCACCTTTCTCTTTCTATAGACAACTCAGAAACAGCAAAATATGAGCCCATTTTTTTTTTTTAAAGTCTACAAGATAACTGCTAGATCTGAGGTTTCTCATGAGAGGTTCAGTTAAAAAAGGAATTCATTACGGTGGAGGGAGGGAGTTTACAAGTGCAATGGTCTAACTTGGTTCTAAACTTCCCCACTTATTTCAAGCTCTCCTTTTTCTTAAGTGTCCTTATCAGGTCAAAAGAACAGGTAGGAAATACACAAAGATACACATAAATCTCTGCTCCGAGCCAGAGCTGGCGCCCACAGCCGCGTGGGGAACCATGCTTAAACAAGCCAGTGAACCATGTCTGACTGAAGCCATTCTCAGGCTTGGCTCTTCAGTTACTTGGTACCTTCTGTGGAGTTCTATACATTAAATACAGCTTATTTATGGACTGCTTATTTTCCTTAGGATCATTCTAACACAGTGTGTGGGTGTGTGTGAGAGAGAGAGAGAAAGAGTGTAAGAGACTGAGTGTGCATGTACAAAGTTGGATGAAATCTAGTCCCTGAACTTATCTACATTTTAAGAATTATAAAATAGGGGTAATCTTCAGCCATTTGTCTACCAAGTGTGTTGTGACTGCATAAATCTAATTGGCCTCTGGCATGGAAAGAACACACAGACAGCCTTGCCTCAAGCTTAACCTATCTCAGATGGAAGCCTGCTCCTATTGCCTCACCCTTCCCAAGGGCCGCCCACAAGGGCTCCGCCCCCTCAACTGCCGTCAATCACACCCTTCCCTTCCTTTCCTCCAATTAATAATCCCTGGCGGTTCACTGGGTGTCAGGCACCAGGGGAGGCCATCCACTCCTCCTGGGGCATTACAGGCTAGCTCAAGAGACCTGTCAAGAGTCATTAATTGGAATTAATGACTTACCCTTAAAATTATCTCTGGACTAAATCATCCAGATTCTTGTTTGTTTCCTTCCTTCTCTGTTTTCTGCTCCCATCCCTCTCTTCGGCCCCAGAGACTGCAATCTTTCCCTCTTTCCTTCCTTTTTCCTTCTTTCTCTTCATTTATCTAATTAGGGGCACCCGGGTTGCTGAGTCAGTTAAGCCCCTGCCTTGGGTTCAGGTCATGATCTCCAGAGAGCACGAGCATGCCTGGGGCGGGGGTGCAGAGGAAGAGCAGCAGAATCCCAGCTGAGCAGGGAGCCCCATGTGAGGCTCCATCTCAGGACCCGGAGATCACGATCTGAGCTGAAATCAAGAGTCAGATGCTTAACGGACTGAGCCCCCCAGGTGCCCCTTCACATACATATTTCTATGCTGGTTTTCTTCTAGCTACCTGAGTCTGCTTTCATCATTCTCCTTCATAGGACTGCCTAACTAGAACAATGCTTTCATCATTCATTCTCCTCAGAAACACCAGCACAACCCGCAGCCTCCCACAGTAAATGTATTTCTCTGAATGGCTTCCCTTATCCTCGGCTATGTTCCCTTGATACCGACTCAGTCGGATTTCCCACAGATGCTCTCTTTTTGGCCATCTTTCACACTGTCTTGCAGATCCACTTTTTTTGTTTATGTGTTTGCAATCATGGGGATTCCTAAACTAGGACATCTTTCCTTCCATCATTCTAAACTCTGCAAACCCCAGACAAAACCCCACCACATTTTTCCAACTTGAGTAGCCCTCACCTTACATTTTTCTGTGACAAGTGCTGATTTTGCTGATTCAAAACAAATGAACTTACAAAGACAACCCAGCCGGGTAAGGATAATGATTCTGGGGCACTAAAACTCCAGACCCTCAGAGCTGCAAATAGGGTGAACCCTTTCTGCAATATCCATTCATGTTTTAGAACAGGGGTAAATATTTTACGCTTTGTAGGTCATACAGTCTCTGTTCCAACTACTCAACCACCTTGTTGTAGAGTGAGGGTAGCCAAAGATCAAATGTATACAAGTGAATATGGTGGGACTAAAAACAATTACAGAAAGGGGCCGTGGGTGGAATTTGGCTTTGGGGCCATATTATTCTGACCCTGCACTAGAAGAAGAGTGGATAGTGGTGACAATCTTCTCTTTTAGATGGTAAAGGACAACTGGAAGTGCCTCAGATCAGCCCCTTATCTTCCGTAGGTGTGCATTCCCAGCCTAGGAGTACATTCCCAGCCCAGAAGTCACCACCACAAGAATTTGGGCTGTGACCATCTGTTAGGACTATTTTGGTCAATGAAGAAAAGGAACCGGAAACTACTTTTGTGCCGAGGCTGGAGATATGCCAAGGGGAAGAGTCCACTGTCTCCACCTCCTGCTTTCCTCCAGAACGGAAGGAGGATCAGGGCTCACTACCTCGGGGCTAACAGCAAACCTTCACCCACACTTTCACATCCCAGGCCCCGCACACTCTCATTTAGTCCTTCCAGCAGTCTAATTATGCAGACGTACTTTACACCGTATCTATTTTTCATACGGCAGAAGCAGAGGAGGTCTGCGTCCGTGTTAGCCACTGACCCACTCCAGAGATGGATATGGTGTTGCCACAGGTGTGCTGTGGGAGGGGGCAACCCTCGGCCAAGACTCTCATCTCGCTCTGAATGTGAAGAAATAATGCAGATGGGTCATTACCTCCAGTCCTGACAACAACCCCTTAAGAGCAAATACTTTCCATTTTATTCTTGGAAAATTGGGCTCCCAGGGGTTAAGCAGTTTATCCAACGTTGCCTATTTAGAAAGATCAGAGTTAGGATTCACACCCATGCTAGTCTGGCTCAACAGGCTGTTAGCCCATTTCTTGGAGCCGCTGACCTAAAAACCAACCTAAATGAGTTTTAAAAGCCTCAAAAATGCTTGCTCATCTGAAGCGAGGAATTATGTCAGCTTCGTGGGGTCTCGTGTCCCCAGGGAGGGCCTCAGAGCAGCACTGAGGCAAACCAGCCCCGTGATCTGAGGACTGGCATCCAGGCACCAACAGCAGAAGTGGACACAGCTCCTCTATTCGTTCACCACCAGCCAGGTCTCCGGCTGCACTACCTGCTCCAAATGCGTAAATGGCTTTTGACAGTGGTGATGCATCCCTCACACATACCGTGGCAGTGCTGAGGCAGAGGGAGGCGTGTTCTTACCAGCCTGTCATATTAAAGTCCCTGTAGAGCATCTTCTTTCCAAGCTCCTTTCTCTGTACTCTCCTTGGAAACTCCAAATGTGTGAACTCATTTCCCAGCAAGTGAGGCTGCATGAATGCCTAATAGCAAAAGAAAGGGGGGGGGGGACACACACACATACACACATATTTAGAAGAAAAAATAAGACTCGAAAATGTTTTGCAAATCAAGACAGTCCGTATTTCAAAAACAAGAAAACTGTTCTATTTTAAAGGAAAGAATTAGATTTACAAAGCTACAGTTATCAGCAAATAAAAATCACCAAATGAATTTATAAAGGGATGTAACTATTTCACTATATGTGACAAATTAATTATAATCAGAGACATGGATCACTAAAGTCAAAAGGAAAAGTCAAAAGGAAAAGAAACTGAGTTTCTCCAGAAGTTCACTTTTTAATTCAAATCCAAGATTGTTTCACTTTCCTGAATGGCATGTTGACGCAGCAAGAAAGCTCACCCTGACTCTCCTCCTTGGCTCTCTCTGCTCTCCTACTCACACTCTCGGCGATCATGGCCTTGCCTTTGAAACCTGCATGTGAATCTCCACATGAACACAATGGCCAAGAGAGCAGGTTGGGGCTGGATACACCAGCCGGGAACTTTCTGTTGGACTCCTTCCATTTTGCTCTGCAGTAATTTGATCATGTAATTGGAAGACTATTGCACAGCAGATGGCTTCTTCCCCTCCCCCAAATCTCTGTTCACACTACAAAAGTCTTCAGCAAACAGCCACTTAGGGAATTGCTTTGAAACAACAAACAGTCTCATTGTCACGTTCGACATTCAAATCCAGCTCTCCAGCTCTCCAAGAGATGAAATGCTCAAGTATTAACTTTCCAGCTAGAAGGCCACACACCATAAGCAAACTTGCATTGAAGCTTCCCCACACCACGCTATACGCTTGCTTATTAGCAGTGTAGTGGAATGGATCCTTTCTCTTCCTCCCTTCCTCCCTCCCTCTCCCCACCGCTGCCCTTCTCTCACCGTCTCGCAGAGAAGAGTGGGCAGAGCAAATCATGACCTAGCACTGTAGGCAAGCAAGGGATCCCTGCCACAGGACAGATGGCCATGTCCTCAGTTTACTGGCAATAGGCATCTCCCACAGCCTCTTTCCCAAGACCTGACACAGGCAGATCTCCTAAAGATTCTCATGGCAGTCTGGAGGTTCAGCTGGATGTTGGTCATCCCAGGCTAAGCCTTATCAGGAATCAAAGGCAACAAGCTGAATTGTCACTGGGTTGGCTAGACTGGGCCAGATAATGGAATTCTGAGCAGGCTTGGAGACATGGCAGAACAGTCCTGACAAGAGGAAGGGTCTTTACTGTCCACTGTAGCCCCCAAAGTTCCGGGGTCTGGCAGGAATTCTACACCATCTCTGAGGGGCTCTACATTAACCTCTGCTGGGAATGAGGGTTGGGCGGCTGCTGAATATCAAGGACACTTCAACACTGAATTTGACAGAGAGGTTCCTTAGGAAGGAAGGAGGGAGGGAGGAAACTAATACTTCACAGGGCATGTCAGTGTGTGGGCTTTGGGGGACACAGACTTGGGTTTGAATCCAAGGAAACTAATACTTCACAGGGCATGTCAGTGGTGTGGGCTTTGGGGGACACAGACTTGGGTTTGAATCCAAGTTCTGCATTTAAGAGTTATTATTAGTAGTTGGTGATTAAGCTTCTGGAGCCTCAGTTTCTTACTCTCTCCTAAATTAACTCTGTATTTATCTCACACGTTTAATAATTAAATGAATGCACTTACCATAGTCATCTCTTCTCATTAAAAAAAAAAAAAAAGACTATATCCTTCTCACGGTGCCTGAGCCCTATTACATCCTAACTATGACACGTGCTTTGTGAGCTCTCATGTTACAGCCAACAGTCTTTCGGGGGGACTGGCTACAGAACCTGCAGGTCCCAATGTGAAATGAAAATATGGAGCTTCTGTTCAAGATTAAAGATTTCTAGACAGCAAGGGCAGATCACTAAATCGTGTGCAACGCCCTGTGCAGACGCACGAGTCACACGCCCAGGAAGCCAGCTGTCCGGACTAAAGGAGCAGAGGCATAAACCATCAATGAATGGCAATATCTACTATGCACACTTTGTCATCCCCTAGAACGGTGGGACCCCATCAGCACGACATTCTTCTCCCCACCCCCCCCAAGTTGCTCGAACACTGACTTAGGGGCTACCAATACTAGCCACTCGGTACACCTGTTACTACATCAACAACCCTACAAATCATGTGCCACAGACTCAAGTGACAGATGGGGAATGAAGACCCAGAGAACTTGAGACACATTGCCCAGGGTGATCAGCCAGGGCTGGGTGGTTTTTCACACCGTGTCCGTAACACCCATCCCAGCCCTTCAACCTGCACACGCATTTACAAAAAACAAAAAGTGGGAAAAAGCCTGTGGCCCTGTTACTCCTGGACCATGCAAAGTCTGAATCGTCAATGGGTACCTGTGAGGATCCAGTTAAAAAAAAATTACAGACTGCACATAGCCTGGCTGTAAGGATGCTCCTGAAGTAGCCAGAAGAAATCCCTTAATAATACTGTGATGAAATAAATGAGTAAAAATCCATACAAAGGAATTCTGTGGTATCATTTATTTTGACAATATAGAGAATACATAATGACACGGAAAGAGTAGATGTATTTGCAAAAAGCGGGTTATCGAACAATGCATGTCAGTGAGAGAGAGAGAGAGAGAGTGTGTGTGTGTGTGTGTACATGAGCTTATGTAAGTGGAATCATATGTACACAGATCCATATAAAACACAGACGTACATATAAGTGAACGCGCGTATAGCAATACAGGTAAATACCACACATGTATATTATTAGCAAGCAGGTTAGGATCCAAAGGCCTTTTCTAAGTACATTTCTTCACAGACTCAAGTGACCAAAAGGGGTCAGTGTGCAGCATCCCAGTATTTGGCCCCCTTACCAGGAGGCTGAGTGGCCCTTTGATGGTGCTGGAACCGGGTACTCTCACACCCTTCTGCTAGTACACATCGGCCTGGGCAGTGGTAAGGGGAAGACCTGCTGAGGCAGACGCCTGCAAAGCAGCTGGGAAGTCCTGAGCAGCCCACTCTCTGCACGGGCCACCTCACCTCTCCCTGCGAGGATGAGCCAGCTAGGATATACCTAGGACATGTATTTACTATTTTTAAAATTCACCGTCCATATCCTAATCGTGGGCTCCTTCTTACCAGCAATTTCAATACTCACTATCATTGGTATTTGTCAGACCCGAGGAGTTACTGGTGTTAAGGAAAAAACAACTCAAGAAGTAAGTAGAGCAAATAGGTGATTGATTCACGAAAAATGAGATGCTATAGTACAATGGTGCACACACCTGTAGGTTTTCAGAGGAAAACATACTTCTGCGCCTTTGGGTGTTATCTTTTTCTGTGGTGCTCATGGGAGTTTTTGTACTTCGTCTTAGGTGGGCTGTTACGTTGAAATACCACAGACTGGGTGTTTGAACACTCTGTCTCCCAGCTCTGGAGGACGGGAAGTCCAAGATCCAGGTGCCAGCAGATTCACTGCGAGGCCGGCAGACCCACCTCACTGTGCCTCAAGCCAGCTTTCCTCGGTCTCTCTCGGGAGAGACACGGAGACCCCTCGAGTCTCTTCTTCTCAGGACATTTCTCCTATCTAATGACGGTCCTACTCTTACGATCTCATTTAATCTTAATTCCCTCTGTAAAGGTCCTATCTTCAAATTTAGCACTCCGGGGGGTAGGGCTTCAACATAAATTTTTGGGGGACAGCAGCTTAAACAGTCCATCACATGGTCCTCTATGAACACATCTGTGTAAGTACATACTCTCAGGCATCTAAATGTAAAATGTTACCTGACAGCTTTCTTTTTAACTTACCTGTATTTATAACCATTTCTACTATTGAATATGATTATTAATGAAAACCCTAAAAATCATTATTTTTTTAACTTATTTTTAATAAAGTTTTTGTTTTAATTCCAGTATTGTTAACTTACAGTGTTATTTAGTTTTGCCTGAAATACAACACAGTGATCCAAAAGTTCCACACATTACCCAGGACTCATGATAAGTGCACTTTTTTTTTTTTTAAGATTTTATTTATTTATTTGACAGAGATTACAGGTAGACAGAGAGGCAGGCAGAGAGAGAGGAAGGGAAGCAGGTTCCCCACTGAGCAGAGAGCCCAATGTGGAGCTCGATCCCAGGACCCTGAGATCATGACCTGAGCCAAAGGCAGAGGCTTTAACCCACTGAGCCACCCAGGTGCCCCGATAAGTGCACTTCTTAACCCCCTACCCACTTCCCCTCTGGTAACCATCAGTTTATTCTCTATAGTGAGGTGTCTGTTTCTTAGTTTATCTTTTTCCTTTGCTCATTTGTTTAAATTCTTAGCATAATACTTTCTAAGTATTCATCCATGTCACTGAAAATGGCAAGATTTAATTCTTTTTTATGACTCAATAATATTCATGTGTGTATGTGTATCACATTTTCTTTATCCATTCATCTATCCATGGACACTTGGGCTGCTTCCATAACTTGACTATTATAAATAATGCTCCTACAAACAGAGGTGTATGCTTTCCTCTAAATTAGTGTTCTTGTATTCTTTGGATAAAAACCCAGTAGTGAAATTACTGGATCATAGGGTATTTCTATTTTTAACTTTTTGAGAAACCTCCATATTATTTTCCATAGTAGTTGCCCAGTTAGCATTCCCACCAACAGTGGAAGAGGGTTGCTTTTACTCTACATCCTCGCCAACACTTGTTGTTCCTTGTGTTGTTGATTTTAGCCATTGTGACAGGTGTGAGATGACATCTCATTGTAGTTTTGACTTGTACTTCCCTGATGATGAGTGATGTTGAGCAACTTTTCATTTGTCTGTTGGTGATCTGTATGTCTTCTCTGGAGAAAATGTATATTAATGTCTTCTGCCCATTTTAAAATTAGATTATTTTTTTTTGGGTGCTGAGTTGTGGAAGTTCTTTATATATTTTGAATACTAATCCCTTATTGGATACGCCATTTGCAAATATCTTCTCCCATTCTGTACTGTGCCTTTTTACTGACTGTTTCCTTCACTGTGCAGCTTTTTATTTTGATGTAATCCCAATATGAGAGCCCCGTTTTTAAAGTAAGTTTTAGAAAATTACTGAGAGGAGCTTCACTGCCCCTTGTTATTCCAATAATTTGAGGGAATGCTAACGTCACTGGGAAGGGCCTACCACGAGGCTTGAATTCAGGGGATGCCAAAGCCCACTGCTTCTCAACAGCCCAGCATATAGACATTCTATTCTCAGAAGCAGAGTGGACCACAACTAGGCAACTCAGAAACAACTTCTCAGAGGCTACGCGGCATTCAAGCAACCCAACTTGTTAGTGTTACTTGGCTAGAGCTGTCCTGTCTCACCAGAAGCATCACTCTTGTCAGCGTTCTGGAATCTTGAGCCTCAAAAGTGATTTTACTTTGAATTCAATACAAGCAACATACCCAAAGTCTAAAGACTATAAAATGTGGGTGTAAGAACTTACTAGATTCCTCTCAGCAATGAAGTCCAATGGTATCTTGACTCCAAACTTTTAAGACTTTTGGATGATTTTAGAATGTTTTGCTCGACGGCTCCTATCTGGGCAGTTCATAAACAGGTATACAAGACTACTGTCCTTTCCCAAGGTACGTTTCATAGGGATGCTGGCCTGTGAAAATTGTGGGCCTTAATGGGATAAAAATCCAAGACAGGGGAGCATGAACACATTAAGATCCCTACAAAATAAAAATTCTGGACACTCTCCTTGTTTTTCTCACATGCTGGATATATTTTAGCTCGTTCTCTATAATGACAATATTTGGGCATATGTATGTTAGAACATCTGCACTGTGATGAAAATAATACCAGCCACACTTAAGTATGCTCATTATTTTCAAACCTTAGCTATAGGCCAGGGCCTAGCATAGCACCTAACACAGTAAAGACTCCAAGTAAGCATCTGCTGGAAGAACAAATACGAGACACTCTGACCTGCTTTACACAATTACATTTGGTAATTAAACTTTGTAAAATAATACAGTATAGCTTTCAATTTTTTGAAAAACTTAAAACTCAGGTCCATGGCACATAAAAACAGTCTTGGACACATATATTACTGTATTCTGGACTTAGTTAACTTTTTAGAATTTGATAGATACCTTCCTATAAAACCACATGTGTGTGGGTGCAGTTACACCATTTAAAACCTCATGTATTTCACATTCCTAAGAATATCCAAACAATGTCATGTCTCTTCTCTACTTAATAAGCTTGCTGACTAGAAACCCAGAGACATATTTTATACTAAAATCCAGTTTAAAGTGTGCTGGCCTGTTTCATGTTTAAAAAAAAAAAAAGGACATACTCTTTGTACCTCCATTTTTATCCTAAACTTTGAGACTCTCCCACAAGGAAGCATAACAGAATGTTCCTAACTGAGGGGTGGGGGTGGAGGTACACTGAAGGTCATGTGTTGCCACAAATGACCCCTGGAAAGAAAACTTGGTAACTACTGCCCTTACCAAACCAAAGACAGGCTGCCAGGAGACCTTTAGGGAGTCTGAAGAGCGCAGGTTTGCTAGAAAGAGGGTAGGGCCTATCCTTGCCACTTAGTGTCTGTACAGCTGATGATGATAAACTTCCAGACATGGTTATGTTTGTCCAGGGACAAGACGGTCAGCTCATCTAGGGAAACGATGCTAGAGTAACCTGCTGTGCCAAGAGGCAGCAAGACACCAGAGATGGGGAAGGAGGATCAGATGCCTTCTGGCTGCTTTGCTCTCTAGTTCTGGGCAGAAACTAGCTGCAAGGGGACAGAAGTAAGCACTTACTGTGAACAAACACAACCACCCCATACCAGTGAGAATCTGAGTCACAAAGGGATTCAGGAGGGGACAAGCCTGGAAAAGAGATGCCTTCCAGAACCTTCTAGGAAGCCTCTCATTAGAGCAAAGTGGATGAGAAATCTGAACCCAGGTCTGTCTCATTCTGGAACACATGGATCTGAGCTCCACCTTCCCAGACCACTGGAGAGCTTTGTAAACCTTGGCAAGGCAGGGTGGACACAGGGAGGAGAAGCGGGACCCAGAAGTAGAGTGATATGTATGGAATGGTGACAGGAGGAGGCAGAGCACCAGGCTTCCTGCAGACACTGAGATGGTGGGTCCTGAGGCGACTCAAAATTGCATACTGGGAAACACAAAATGCTTACTCCTTTTAATAAAAGTACCTTCTGCTGCTCTGTGGTCATCTTGCCAGTGAGTAGTGCCAGCTAGCAAGAGGATTATCCAAGGTCTGGGGGTACCCAGCCAAAGGAATGCATGTGACTAACACATGAACTCCCCCATGTGCCAGGTATCCGGGGCTAGGGATTCAAAGAATAACAAAAAAAGAGATCCCTTTACTCAGAGCTCTCGCACGAGTTGGGGAGACTGAAGAAGGCTCTTGGGTGGAATGGAGATATTCCCGGGGCTAAGGGATAAAGAGTGGGTCACTCACTGGATGGGTCAGAAAGAATCTGAAAAGTATCTGAAAAGCTGGTCACCGAAGGTGTCTGGGGCCAGAGCAGCAAGGGGAGAGGTGAGGAAGTGCGAAGCAGCATGGTGAATGGAGGGGCTTTTGAAGGTGCTTTTAGGAAAGAACAGAGACGAGGCAGAAGGGTGCCTATCTTGGGGACCCATCTAGCTGCTTCTCCATGGGCTCCTGCGGAGCCCCGAAGAAGGTCCCTCCCACAAAGAGTAATAACCAGTTCGATAAAGTGGTAGTATTTTTTGTAAAAAAAAAAAAATTTTTGAGCAGGAATAATATATACACAGTAAAGTTACTATATCGTATGAGTATGGGCCCACGTATTTTGACAAATTGGCCATGCTCATGTAATTGGGATCTAGATCAAGAAACAACATGTTAGCAGCACCTGGGGTCAGGACCCCATCCAACCATTGCTCTCCCTAGCACCATCCCAACCTCTGGGTTGGGTCCTCTTCTTTGTGCACTTTCTATGGAATCCTATAAGCTGCCCCCGGTGCTGGGTGTTAAGTCTGTGTAATTCATCCACACTGTTGCATGTAATTAAAACGTGTTCATTCTCAGTACTGTGTGGCATTCCAGGCCATGACTCTGGCTGACAAGTGTCTTATGCATTCTGCTTTCCAGGGACATGTGAATAGTTTCCAGTCTGTGCTACTACAACCCATGCTGCCGTGCACATTCTAGTTTGGTGAACATTTGTGTACCCTCTGGTTAGGTGCCTACCTTGGATTAGAACTGCTGAGCCAAACCCTTTTTCAAAGTAGTTGTTCCAATTTCTACTCCCATTGGCAAGATATGGAAGGTAAAAACACTCATGTGTTCAACGAGAGGGCAGATTTCATAGCAGGAAATAGTTGGCGAAGTTCTCTTACTAGAGAACTTTTATAGGAACTAATTTGTTAAATGTTCGGACCTCTCAGTATTTGAATGGAAGTTGCCAAAATGAGGATTTTCAGTGTTTAACACAAATCTTAAGAACAAAAAAACCCAAACCCAAAACAAAACAGAACAAAACCCACCCCTGAGTAATCTCTCCTCTTTCTTGCCCATAGAAAGGAAAAAACCTTGTCAGATTTTATGACGGAAAGACTGAAAGCCTTACATTTCAGGGTGATTTACCATGATAGAAAGTCTAAGGTCACGAATGCAATGAAATTAATAACATCAGCCAAGCCACTGATGGTCACACTACCAGTCAAATGAGACGGTGATCCCAGAGCCAAGGCTGGCTGCCTGATTTGCAGTGCAGAGATAGAATATTTTGGTTTGGGTTAAACAAAAATGAAGGGAAAATGTTAATGGCTGAGATCTAAATATGTATGCGTTGGAGTCTTTCATAAAGATTCTCTGTCTTAATTTGTCCTTAAAAATCCCAAAGTAACAAGAACCAAGCTTATGTATATATGCCATTGTGAAACTGAATATTGATAAAATTCTGTCTGGCTACATGGATGTCAAGAAAGATTCACATTTAAATTTCTACATGGGACTGTGCTGATCAACCAGAGAAAAGCGTGCCCCTAAAATAACTCTAAAATTGTAAAATTTATAGCTTACGCTAAAGGAGCCACATGGAAACTGGTATGCAAATGGATATATTAAACAAAATTGCCTAGATTTGTCAACTCTGCAACAGTTTAATGTATAGAATAAGGGGTAAAAAGTATTCATTTACATAAAACATATAAAGTTTCCATATTCATATGCTTAATGCTTTTTTCCTCCCAAGTAAAAATCTGGGAAAGGAATTCATTGGAAGACAGAACAACTCATGTCAGCAAAAAGAATGTGCCTGCATATCTTCAATCCCTCTGCATATGCAAATGGAATTTATAAATTTTATAAAAGGCCACAGAAGTAGTCCCGAAGGCAGGATGGCCATACAAAAGTTGTCATATACAGTTAGACATGAAGCGAAGAGATTTTATTTTGTCTCTGATCTAGGCACTGTTGTAAGCACACTATAAATATTAACTCATTAGTCATCATCCCGTCATGGGAGGAGCCCGTAATTACCGGATTTCACAGATGAAGCAACTGGAGAAGAGAAAACTCTATATACAGCTAATGTTTGTCTTGGTAAACCTCCGTGAATGCTGTCTACCTCTTTCAGAACGTATTTAACTTTAACATTTTTAAAGGATGCACTACACGATCTTGCTTCTTTACACTCAGATCAATTTTTAAGGGACCCTATGGACAGATGGCTCTGGCTTTATGTGCCCCATTTTTCCTTCACAATGTTGCAAGGGACAGGGGTTTCAGAGAGTCTAAAGATTCTATGAGTGTAGCAACTGTGCAGAAAGACTGAGCTTTTTTAAAGAATAAAAGTAGTTAGGGATACATTCTCGTGGTTACTTTGTTTAGCTGTGCGGAATTCATTTTCTTAGGTCTGCTCAGGGTGTTTAGAATACCTCAACACCAAGCCTCTGACTCCTCCTGACCTGGAATTACACAAAACATCCATTTATATTCATTTTCAAAATCAAGGCTCTGGGGGTACCTGGGTGGCTCAGTCGGTTGGACATCTGCCTTCGGCTCAGGTCATGATCCTGGGGTCCTGGGATTGAGCCCTGCATCGGGCTCCCTGCTCATCAGGAAGTCTGCTTCCCTCTGCCCCTTCTCCTGCTTGTGTTCTCCCTCTCTCTTGAATAAATAAATAAAATCTTAAAAAACAAAAACAAAAACCAAGGCTCTGTTAGTGGTGAGTTTCACTTACAGGGGCTAATGTCTCTCAGAGTCTTCCGAGAAGCCAAGCAGCACTCCCAGGCTGCCAAAAAGAAGCTCTGTCTCAAAAAGTCTGGGTGGTGCCATTTCTGTGCTTTAAAACTCGTCTGGCTTCTCTGTGCACCTGTGTCATCAGTCAAACCTAGAGTACATATGAAAAATGGGGCGCCTGTGTGGCTCAGTGGGTTAAGCCTCTGCCTTCAGCTCAGGTCATAATCTCAGGGTCCTGGGATCAAGACCTGCATCGGGCTTTCTGCTCGGCAGGGAGCCTGCTTCCCCTTCTCTTTCTGCCTGCCTTTCTGCCTACTTGTGAACTCTCTCTCCTCTGTCAAATAAATAAATAAAATATAAAAAAAAAAGAAAGAAAGAAAGAAAGAGAAAGGCCAGCCGTTTTTTAACTGCCGTATTTCAATTAGAAATTCTGAAACTCACAGGCAGTTTTGCGAGAAAGGTTTAAAGGGGGAAAAAAAGAGAGAGGATTGGAGCAGATTTTTCCATGACTCAGTCATCAAGCGAAGCACCGTGATGGTGAAGTTGCCGCCCTATGACTAAAGGCCTCCTGGGCTCAACCTGCTCTCGAGACTAAATGGTATGGTGGGGGTGCTGGGTCATACACAAGCACACTTGACCCTCCCCCACATTACAGTATCCTGTTTTAAAAAGCAGGTTAAGGAATATACTTTTGGGAGATCATTCTTGAGCATGAAAAATCCCAAAAAGCCAAGAGGAGCAACACCGTCCACCTTGAAAGCTTTCCAAACCCAACACCAGAGAAACGGCACGCAAACAATCGAACTTGGCAGAAAAGGCTGGGGGTAGTTCCAAGGACACTGCAAGAAATCACCTCGGATAATGTTGCACTTGTACGTATCAAATGTGTATTTGAAACCCACTTTCATCTCTTCTGTACATTGCCCTTGATGAAAAACAGCTGCAGACTTGGATTATCTACAAGGACAGAAGTGCATTATTTGAAGGTTTGATGATACCAGCACATCTTAATGTAATCAAATCAGAGTTTATAAATATGTCTAGGCAGACTGGAGGGGAAGCCATCACTCTCACACCTCGGGGCTCCAGACATCCCCCTGAGGGAGATCCATCTCTGGCTGTCACCTGAAGCAGAGGTGGGGGTGGTTTTCTGCAGGCTGCAGCATCAAAGCAATAAATTCCGCCGAGACACAACCATGACCAGACTGCCTTCCCTCCCGTCTGTGCCCTGACTCCATCCAAACATTCCATTTAGCTTGGTGGACCTCCTTAAATATTTTACTTCAATCATCCTAGAAACACTAAAAAAAAAAAAGGCGCAGCGACAGAAGAGCGAGGCTTACTCGTGACGGTAGGACAGCGGCTTTCCCTGGCTGCTGGGGCAGAAGTTCACAGCCCCTGACCCCTTCGCCACACACCTGCCACATTCCGTGTGAACACGTCAAACCCTCAAGCCTGCTTGATTAATCACCCTGCCCAAGAATCTATGGAACAAAATTCACATCACGGGAGAGCGGCACGAAGGGCCCTCCCGAGGTCAGGACGCAAGACCGAACAAAACTAACATGCCTGCCTCATCCATCATCCTGTAATCTGCTTCCAGTGCTGGAATCCCCAAACGTCCAGCCTGTGCATACCAAGAACATTCCTCTTCGATGTGGATCAAAACGGCTCACGTACAAGGAGCTCTGAATCTTCGCCGCCTCCAAGAAAACCATTAACCATTTCTACACATCGAACTGCAGACACATGCTCAAGTCCAGTCTCCAGGGACCTAGAAGCTTTAATGATTTTATCATAAATGTGTCCTCACACATCAAAAGAAAATTTAATTTGACCTGAGAATAAAGAGTACACTGTTAACTTTCTAGGGATGTACTAACTCGTTTAGATCACGTAAAGAATACTATAATCCCCATTACACTAAAGTGTTTCATAATTAGTTCAAGGGAACTGATCTTCCAAGAAAAAAATGAACTGGTAGGACTAGATGCACTTAAAAGGATTACAATATATACTGTGCTTTATATTACCATGGGATTACTTTTCATTGTGATTTCAGAACCTACAGTGAATATTTCAAGGGAGGTGTCCTTCAGAGACATCGTGTGATCATATAGCCATGTCTGGGCTGGGCTGAGAGAAGTTATCACACTACTGTTTTCCTCTCATAACTGATATTATTTTAATTTTTTTTAAAAAAGATTTTATTTATTTATTTGGCAGACAGAGAGAAGTGAGAGAAGGAACATAAGCAGGGGGAGTAGGAGAGGGAGAAGCAGGTTTCCCACTGAACAGGGAGCCTGATGCAGGGCTTGACCCTGACCCTGGGATCATGACCCGTGCCAAAGGCAGACGCTTAATGACTGAGCCACCCAGGCACCCCTTGATATTATTTTTAACACTTTATACTATAAACCCCCTAATTCACTCAAAAACAAAAGATTTGCATCACAGATCATGTGACTGCAGTTACTGGATTTGTTCAATTCGAAGCATACATTTCTAGACTCCTGACAGAATGGGAAGTTGGACAGCCAGGATATTTTATGTTCTGGTCATTTACAGTTCTGTGGTTTGGGAAGAATAGTTATAAACCAGAGAAACATGAATGATTTAGAAGTAAGGATGAAAAAGAACGGGGACGGCTTTCTTACCTTTTAGAAATTCAGCAATTAGGCTCAGTTCTGTGGGCTAAGAGTATACACACTGTCTGAGTGACACAAAAACACACATTCATCTTTAGGAACATAAGGAGTGATTCTTAAATTTAAAAAAAAAAGGGACAGAATCATTGTGGTTTGCAGGCCAGTAGGATTTGAAGTGGCAAGACTGATTCATCAAATAATAATCAAATGAGGACTCTGTGCACAAAAGAATTCTCCACGTAGTTTTCACTTAGTCTTTAAACCTGTCTTCTAAGGCTTTCTACGTCCGTTACTGATGATGAAGCTGTGAATCAGGAAAGGGCCTTGTGGAAATCACAGACACAGTCACACGACAAAGCTGAGATCGGAAGAAACAACATCTCATCGTGACCATCAAAAAATATGCGACCAATATTAGGAATCTGATAAATGTCAGCACTCCCATCCCTCCCTAAAAGTTAGCATTTTGAACTCTGTGTACCGTTCTTGTAACATGAAGACATGAAATCATTGCAAAACAAACAAAAAAGACAACCTGCTGTTTCCCATTGGTTTCAGCAGGAAAACAGGACACAGTTTTCACGAAAGGGCAAGGAGGTGATGAAGACAGTGTGCTTGAGGCATGGCCAGGCAAAGGACTGTGACGGGTTTCAGGGGAAGGAGAAGAGGAGAGTACTGCGTGGTAATGATCCAGAAGTCAATACAGATATTGGTTCTTTCTTCCCTCTATTCAACGAATCCTGGTTCAGTATCTTTTCCATGTGGGGTACAACAGGAAGTGACAAAGGCAAGGAGCCTGCCCTCCAGGACTCAGTCGGGAAGGGGAAAGTGGGATGGCAACCAGCAATACAACAGCATGGGGCTTCTGTGGGGTACTTCCAGGGCACGAGCACGGGGGGCTGAGGGAGAGGAAGCTTCCTAGAGGATGTGACATTTATGCTGGGGTCTCAAAGCACGAAGAGCAGTTTCCCTGGCAGAAGACAGGGGAAGGCTACCCAGGAAGGGCATATGTCGAAAGGCATGCAGGTTGGGGAGATCAAGGTGTGGCCCAGAAATGGAAGGTGGTTCTCTGCCTAAGCCTGAGACACGTGGTGGCGTTGGGAGGGGCAGCAGAGAAATGATGGAGGAGAGGTGGATGGAGACCATGATTCTGGGTCTACCGAGTGTGGTCCGCATTCTGCACACTCTGAGGAGCCAAAAGGATTTTAGGCAGGGGAGTGACACAGTTCACGATCAGCTCACTGGGGTGGCTTTGTGGAAGATGGATTGGGGAAAGCCAGACAGGTGACAAGGAGGGCAGCTGTTATGAACTCTACTTGGAAGGCTCTTGCAGCCTGAAAGTCCCTGGTGATCCCCTAGTCTAGCTTCCCACTGTGTAAGTGACAAACCGAGGTCTGGAAAGGTTGAGAGACTTGCACAAAGTTAGCCAGCCCACAAGTCAGCGAGTTGGCACAGGAATGAGGATATTTTATGGCTGCTGCAGGGTCCCTTCCCCCACCCAGACTGCAAAAGAGAATGAGCGTTCTGAAGCCTGGGCTTCCCCGGAGTGGCTACAAGTTTATTCGTTTGGGGAAAAAAAAAACCCAAAAAACAAAAAACAAAACAAAACAAAACAACAGAAAGGTCAGAGAACAACAGTTGGTGAAAGAGAGAAACAAATGTTTTTATATTGGGTTTGGATTCCTGCTGTCATTATGTACCAGACCAACACGGCTTAGATATTGAGTAAAACAAACTAGACAAGGAAGCTAAGGGAACGTGCACAGCCCTTTCTAAGCTGGTCAAAGTGATCAAACCTGGACTGTTCACACACGCTGAAATGCAAAGACATGAGCAAAGTCCTTCTTGAGTAGCCAGGATCAATTTCTTCCTAAGAGCAGAGGATCACTACCTTAGCTGTGCTGTCTGAAAAGAAAGCCAGTTGGCAAGAAAAAAGATGTCATCCATAGGACAAATAATCACGCTGTTGGTCCCCAAAGATCATAAGCTCGCATGATTGCCACTGTCGCTGAGCTGAGGTTCAAAGCCAAATGCCCTGACCCTGGAATCTGAGGACAGGGAAGTACCTTCTCTTTTCCAGAAAACTCAAATCTTGAGGTGAAGCAAAAACTCTCAAGATCTGAAAAACCAAATAGCCCTCCTATAGTCTACTCGTAATTTCACTCTGAAGAGCGTGAGCTACACAGAGAACTTATTTTCAGGACAGAAACAGGTTTTCTAACACCTGCGTCGTTCCCAAAGGGCCCCTGAGACTTCATACCTGCGTGTGAAGTGGTGGTGGGGTATCAGTGGGATCTCGGGGCTGCCCTCCTCCTCAGGACTGAGCCCCCATCTTAAGTTCAAGGGAGGGGTAGAAGAATGGTAACTGTGTTATCCAACACACCATCTCATATTGTACATACCAAACCATTAAAAGAAACAGAGCACATCGTGTCTTCGACTGGTTACAGATGGGAGGAACACAGCCACAACAATAAATTCACGGAGGTGGAGTGTGTCGTCACACGCGGAGCTAGGATGTGTGATCCAGAAGGTATGTGTGGGGGAGTTAAGACCATATGTCGTTTGACTGCTGTGGGCCTGCTCCCATGTCAATAGCGACACGTTTCTCTGAAACAGTTCCGACACCATCCCCAACGCCACGGCGTTCCACCAAACTGACACGACTCTTACCAGGTACTGAAGTCGCTGGCGCTCAGTCTCGGGGGTAAATTCTGAAGACATGGGGATGATTTCTCCATTTCTGATGATTATGGCCCTGAAATGGTAAAAATGTACTGTCAGTAGCCGACCTCCTAAGGACCTCAATTCTGTGCTATGTGCACACATGAGGGGTGCCTGGGAGGCTTAGTCAGTTCAGCATCTGATTCTTGATCTCAGCTCAGGTTGCGACACCAAGCCCCGTGTCAGGCTCTGTGCTTAGTCGGCTTGAGAGTCTCCCTTTCCCCCAACTTACACGCATTTACACACTCTCTCTCCCTCTCAATAAATAAATAAAGTCTTTAAAAAAAGAATACACGGGGCGCCTGGGTGGTTCAGTGGGTTAAGCCTCTGCCTTTGGCTCAGGTTGTGATCTCAGAGTCCTGGGATCAAGCCCCACATTGGGCTCTGCTGGGTGGGGAGCCTGCTTCCTCCTCTCTCTCTGCCTGCCTCTCTGCCTACTTCTGACCTCTGTCAAATAAATAAAATCTTTAAAAACACACACACACATGAAATGCCCTAGTGACGCCTTTTCCTCTAACCTGCGTGGCAACACTCACTGTTACCAACTAAGACTCCCTCACCGTATTATAGGTATCTTTACTTTAAGAACATTACATTTGGGGTAGCTGACGTTTACTTTTTCTGTTAGCTGGAACCACCCATTAATGGCCAGGACCAACCATCCTCCTCGGCACGTAACAGATGTTCAGTGAACAAATGGATGAAAAAGTAAATGAGGGAAACTGAGGCTTACTGTAAACTAATGTTTTCCAACAGAACTTGCTGTGATAATGAAAATATTTTAATCTGTGTAATCTAATATGGCAGCCAACAGCCACGTGTGGGTAACGAGCATCTAAATTATGGTTAGTGTAGCTGAGAGAGTGAATTTTTTTTATTTACTTAATTTCAATTCATTTATCTTTAAGCTTAAGCAGTCACAATGGTTAACGCTTAATGTAGTAGACAGTACAGCTTCAGATTCTCATTACCCCATGTGTCCTTGGGCCAGGAGCACTGGCTTCACCTGGGATCATATCAGAAATGCAGACTCTCGGGTCCCACTCCAGACTTACTGTATCAGAATCTTCACTGTAATATGATCCCCAGGTGATCCAATCTGAGAATGCCTCACTGAGACTCTGGAGTTCAGGGATAGTTTTCTGGGTCCAGGAAAAAACATTTTCATCTCATCCCGAAGCTTAGGGAAAATCACACAGTTCCACAAATGTGCCCCAAAGCTACTGCTGACTCAAGCATTTGCGAGAACAGAGCTCCCCAGAGGAGCTACCGAAGGGAGAGGCCACAGCATTGCTAATGGTGGAGGAACGTTTCCTAGGCCTCGTCCAGATGGAGCCTCCTGTTCCTGGATCTTCTTTTCTGAAGTGGTTCCTAGCAGCCATTTCCCCCTACCAGTCAGTGAAGTTGCTTGCAAACTGCATTCCATAGGAACCCAAAAGCTTCCAGGTACCAGGGAGCAGGAATCCCATACACTTCTCTGTGAAGAGCCCCAACGGGAGGAAATGCCTTCCCTGAGCTCAGCTCCGGGTGGCTGCAGCACTGACTCTAGGGTCAGCTGCATTCTTTGTGCTAAGAGTCCCCAGCCACCCCTGCCTCCCCCAACAGAGGTGGTCCCCAACTCAGAAGCAATCCCTATAAATGGCTGCAGCTGTCCCAATCTCTCCCCTGCCCTCCCCCCGACCCCCGCCCCACACCACCTACGCCCAGTTGCTGTCATAGAAACCGGTAGGAGGGCAGGTAAGGGAGGGGATGATACTGAACACCACGCAGGGCTTTAGAGAATTAGTGGGTCTACAAGAAAACCAGTGGAAGCTATAAGAAAATGGAAAGTTTTAGGGGAACTGACTGGGAAAAAGATGTAATATTCATATGGCTTCTTTTATGATGATGCCCAAAATAGGACAAATTAAATTTCCTTCTTATAAATCCAGAGTCTCTTGTAAAATGCAACCCCATCCCTCCAGGCAAGAAAGGTGATATCCACCATTCAAAAATCAGTGTGTTCACTCAAATGGACTCTATCCTAATTCATCAGCTAAGGCTAACTCTGAATAAGGGAGTAGGGGATTTGACAGAGGATGGAGAGATATGGAGAGCTTGAAAGAAGGTCTAGGTTAGAGCCTTATCTCAAAGTAGCATGAAGGGCCGGGAGAACCAGGCGGATAAGATAAAAAGTCATTAGGCACTAAATTCCAAGGGCAACCTTCTGTTTCCAAAAATTTGGTTACAACTAGTTTTCACTTTTCTTCCCCTTCTCTACATGGTCCCTGAATTCCAGCTTCCCTGCTCCAACTAGGACAGATGGCTATCTGGGAAGGAAGGAAAAGATAACGCGTCAAAGGAGGAAGCCAGAGAAGATGGAAGGCAGCATCAGAGACTGCGGAGACAGGTGGGTGGGGAGGAGCCAACACTGCGCCGTCAGGCCACAGAAGTTCCTCTCGCAGGACCTACAGGTGAGCTCAGGGGCCCTGTTTGCTCTTAGATTCCAAATGCTCTCCCGTCACACAGCAGGAGCCCTGTAACTATTTGTTGAATATGAGAGCAAATGAGAGAACTCCGGAGACGTGTTTCCCTTGAATTCAAGGCAGGAAGACAGAGGCAGCAGACGCTCCCATGCACAAGTGGAGGTGACTTCCAAGCCAAATGGGGTCTTTACCTAGAAATGTACCTGCTCCTTCTGCTATCCTGTTCTCTTCTCTTCCCGACCAGGGTGTGTCCATACATTACTTCCCATGCAGGCCTCTGGCTCTCTGCCCATAGGCCCATAGTTCAAACCTGTGCTCAAAACACTTTCAGCTTACAATCAAACAAAACATAACAAAAACTGATACTCTCCTAATCCACAACCCACTTGTAGGGCCTGCTTTCTTTTCTCTCTGACTAAGAGAATAACCTACATTTAGGGGTTGTACTTCCCCACCTCCCACTGATCCCCTAGTAAATACATTCTTGGTAACAGAGGTAAATTAATTCTTGGCCCTCTCTCTAACCAACTGCTCTCAAAAGCATCCAATGGCCTCTTTTGTTGCTCTATCCACTTGACATGACCTCATTCCTAATCTGCTTGGTAGCACTGGTCAGTCTCTTCTGATCTGGCTTCTGGGACCCCCCTTCTCCTGGATTCCCTATGTCCCTGAAGGCTCCCTTCTCAGACTTCTCTATGCCTCCTCTGATGTTATGGGCTATCATTTTGTCTCTCTCCTCCGCTTCCTGGGTAATCTCATTTCCTAACTCTCTCACCCCCAAGGTTAGGTTTAACCACCTCTCCCACATGGTCCCTGAGCCTGCTACTTCTAATACAGAGCACATCACGTGTCGTTGTTGATGACTTACCACGCAGGCCTGTGAGCACCTAAGGACAGAACCATGGCTGTCTTACTCAACACTGTAGCCTCACTACTATAATAGGGCCAAGACACGATAAGCGGGACTGGGTACCTAAGTTCCAGGGTCCAGTGCAAGATAAAAATGCAGAGCCTCTTGATTAAAAATTAATGCGTATTTTAAGATGGTGACAACAGTGCATCAAACCCAATGTGGGGCCCTCCCTAGAGTGAGGCCTGTGTGACCGACAGTTGCACATCCACGAAGCTGGCCTGACTTACTCCCTTAAAATTTACTGAACAAGGAAAAGGCTTCGATGACTCCCAACTATGCCAATGACTCCCAACTATCCTTTCCAGCACCTGTGGCCTGGAACAGCCCACCACCAACAGATATGGTGACTTGAATACTCAGCATCATCTCAGATTCAGCCTGTTTCAGACTTAATTAATGATCCTACTCCACCCCACCCGCAGCTCTCTCAGCATTTCCATCTTAAGGAAAAACAGGCCTTCCCACCTGGTCGCCTGCCCCACGCAAGAGAGCCCTCTCAGATGGTTCCCGCCCCTCCTCCTACCATCCCAACACGCACGGAATCTCGTAAATTTCACTTCCCCAACAGCATGTGAATCTGTTCCTTTCCTTGACTCCCACCATTAGTATCTTGGTTCCAGGCCCTATCAGAGCTAGTCCACGTGACTCAGGAGCTCTCTGCTGCTCCCACTTCTGCCCTCCTCTGACCCCATGCATGGTCACCACTGTGATTTTAAAGCATGATTCTCGTCAAGTCATATCCCTGACGAAACTCCCTTAGGCCCCCCCCAGCATTTCCAAAATCCATCATTATCTGCATTTTGCCTCTGTTTCTGGCTTTAAGCCTCACTCTCGTTATTCTTACACATCTACCTCGCCCTTCTTCTGGCCAAGCTACTGCTCTCAAGAGTCCGCCCAGGAGAATGCCTTCTCTTGCCCTCCTGCTTTACCTCCGAGGACCCTTCTCTGTGGTACCATGGTGTGTATGTCACAGCTGTCACCAGTCCTTACCACGGCGGCTGCTCCCATGGCTTCTCTAACTACCTGTGCACATATCTGGCTGGCACCTGAGAGTCTCTGACTCTCTGACTCTCAGCACACAATGCTTGGCCTAAGACAGACACACAGTGACCACTGATGGACAGATGATTATGTGGATAAAGAGTTAGTGAGCTACACTTTGGGAGGATCCACAGAAGTATCCAGAGCAACGGCCTCGAATAAAACTTCTCCCAGTAACAACATTAGTGTCTCTAATTCACTGTGTACAGTCTGGACCTTTAAATATCCATGCCAATGAAAATATGCCTTTTCATTGGTTTTACAAAAGACAAGGAACGTAAAAGGATGTCATTCTGGTTAGATCACCACTAAAAAGGGGACTCGAGAGATGAAGGCAAATGAGGCAGAACCCTTGACCTTCAGCCACCACTCTGGTCTGTTTTTTTAAACCTCAAATTCACACACAGAGAGACATCAGCCTTCAATTCCAATATTCGCCACTGGGCTAACCCTAGCTAATTACTTTCTTAAATAGATCTTTATATCAAATCCATCGATGTACAGAACGTTCTTCAGTTCTGTTTGAACTACCAAGTTCTTCCTTTATGAGACGCCCATGGATTAAAGATGACAGCATGTTTGGCAGTCAGACTTCCCAGTCCCTAAATCATGATGCCTCTTCCTATGTGCTTCCTGGCTTCCTTTTGATCTTTTGCTCTTTCATCCCTCTGATCTCGGGATCAATGTGTCAGAGTGCTGGTCTCCAATCTGGAACAGGGCAGTGAGAGGGAGTGGGTTTCAAAGGGAATAGAGTGCGTGTGAAGGCTGACAAATCTTGCACTAAACAACCAATAAACCAGAGAAATGCTTTAAAGCTACATTCTGTCATCATGGGATCCTCGGATACTTTCTATCTTCCACTTCGTTATTTTATTTCCTAAGGAAAGCTATCTAAAACAAAACCAAAAAAAGCTGTGGCTGTAGTAAGAATCAAGGAAAATGAGGCAGATGCCCTGGCCTTTCTTCTTAGCCATCAGATCTGGACCTAGAGATAGGACTATGGTCAGATTTTGGATGACATTTCATTTCCTTACTCAGAGACTGGCCAAAGATTAAGTGAGGGGGGTCCGAGAGTTGAGGTGATTTAATCCACGGGCAACCACTTCCTACCTGGCATCTCTTACCACAGAGGGTGGTTCCTAAGCATAATCCCCAAAGTTAAGTCCAGCCTTTCATTCACAGAGACTGAAACTGATATTCACATGCTTTCATTTCCTGTCCAGCAAGATAGATGGAGCCTTATTTGTAATGTGGTGAAGGGTAAAGTCTAACATGTTCTTGGGAGTCAACGGCAAGGATGGGAGAAGAGAATGTAAGGCAAAGACATTAATGGTTTTCAAAATGCTCTCCCACCCTCTTCAAACATTAGCCACATGGATAAAAGCAATTTATTGCTAATTGATGAGAATTTTGAGTTCAGAGAACAATTTCTTGAAAACCTGGCTATTTCTATCCTCTAAGGTCACAAGTTGGAGTCAAAAAGACTGGCATTTTGTTCCCCAAGTTAGTCAAATCATTAACCGGTCAAGAGAAATATAAGGGGTCAAATGAGATGCCGGTTTCAAATATTCACTCGATTTGACAACTTCTGCTCAGGGGATCATACCAACTCCTGGGAAACCCCACCTCAGAGCAGGAATGACACTCTTCAAGGGGCATCTGACAAACAAGCAAAGGGGGAAAAATGAGTAAAAGATATGATTAGGCAACTGACAGAAGGGAAAATGCAAATGTTCAATAAACACAAGAAAAGATGCTCAATCTCACTAGTCCAGGAAAATGCAAATTAAAGTAAAAATAACATATAACGTTTGCTCATCAGATTGGCAAACGTTTGTTGAAAAAATTAACGACGGGTAGTAGTTCTTAGAGGGTGAGAGGAAAAAGCCATTCTCATAACTACTGGGAATGTAAACGGTTAGACCTTTTTAATCTATTATAATGATGCGGTCGATGGTTCAGTCATCCTACTTTAGGGACTATATCCTAAAAAAAAACCAACCAGACAACTCAGTACATAGGATATACAGACAAGAATTCATACCTGACGTTATTTGTTGCGGCAAAGACTGGAAACAGTCTCAATGTCTATCAGAAGGGGAAACACTGAATGGATTGGTTTGTAATCCGTAAGATATTATATGGTATTTAAGAAAACAAAATAAACAAACAAACAAAAAACCCAAAACAACAACAACAACAACAAAAAGAAGAGTTAAGTATGTAAGTAAGTAAGAGGTATCGTAAGAAGTAAGAGGTATCGATGATGTACGGTTATGTGGGAAAAGCAAGTTTCAGAGTAATATGTGGCATAATTCCATTTTTGTAAAAACAAACTAAACACAGATACTGCATATATGGCCTGATCATATATTGCCCCATCATAAGGCCTGATCCCAGGTCAAAACCTGGTGTGCTCCTTCAAGAGCACCCCACAAAAGGTACAAAGGTGGTACCAGGCAGCCTCCCCTCCCCAGGAAGCTGCCCTCCCCCATCAGATGAGGGCCCAGTCAATGCACTTCAGTCTCCAGAGGGAGAAGCAGCCTCCCCCACCAGCCACATTTATGCACGAATCTGCCTTCCCAGCCCTGGCAGCTCCATGGGAATCCTGTCTCTGGAACTTTTCTCCATTCTCACTCAGTACTTTTCCACTTTGAATCCTTCTCCTTCTTACCCTCTCCCCCCACCGTCTCCTGGTTTTAAACGCAGGGGCAGAAGCAAAGGCTCCTTAGCAGCGAGAAGATTCCCTGGGTCTGTGCCGCATGCCAACTGAGCCTCGCCTGCCCAGGTGCCTTTCACGGGGGAAAATGGATCACTGGGAAGCTGGCACATCTCTTTTTCTTTGCCTCTTGCCCTCAGGATTACAGGAAGTGAATAAAGGTTGGCCGATACCTTCAGTTTGGGGCAGTGTCCTCATTTGATCACCACACCACCTGGCAGCTTGACAGGATTTAAAAAAAAAATACATTTGACTGAGCAGGGACAAAGGTACAGAAGTGTGAGAGTTAATTTTGCCTCACGTATCTTTTTGTTATTTGACTGCTACCAGGAATGTATGTTCCTTTTGTTTTCCCAGATTGGGCCAGATATTCATAGAAGACCTCAAGTCCTACTAAGTGCAGGCTCATCTTTGTAAACTCTTTATGCCCCAAGCACAGGTCCACAGAACTCTACCCAGTGCCCAATCACATGTCAGAGGTCATTAGCCAGATGGGTCATCAGTCAGGGCAGAGGCGCGACAGCAGAGGGATCCTGCAACTGTGTCAGGAACCGCTGAGAAACCAGTGGCTGGATTTTGTTATAAAAATACAAACTGGTTGGGGCGCCTGGGTGGCTCAGTGGGTTAAAGCCTCTGCCTTCGGCTCGGGTCATGATCCCAGGGTCCTGGAATCAAGCCCCGCATCGGGCTCTCTGCTCACAGCAGGGAGCCTGCTTCCTCCTCTCTCTCTCTCTGCCTGCCTCTCCGCCTACTTGTGATTTGTCTGTCAAATAAATGAATAAAATCTTAAAAAAAAAAAAATACAAACTAGTTAAGCCCCAAAATGTCTTTGTTGTAAGATATTTTTAAATGTCATTTAAAAATGACATTGTTTTAAGAAGATGACATCTGGAGAATCACAGGGCAAATGCTGGAAAGCTTTTGTCAGTGCTCCCTTCCCGTGACCCTCAGCAAGCCCAGAAGCGCATGTTCATGTTCCGCCAGGCACAGGCCTGGGCAGATGGCCTCTCAGCCCTTCCGCCTCCACAAGGTAAACCCTTTGGGCTCAAAACCAAACAAAATCTCCAGTTCACAGTTACGTGACTTTGCAAATAGAGGCCATACAGACATGATAAGGGGACAACTAATAAATATATTATTGTCAGCCTCAATAGAAGGCTTTCTCCAAGTGGCACAAAGAGTGGGGTAAAATGGGTATACCATACAGATTTCAATTTATAAATACAGACTTTATTTATATGTATCCACATGTAAGTACCCATACATGTATGTACACACACACATACACACACCCCTCCAGTTTAACGCTGGGACCCTCTCTGCAGAGCAGAAATGGAAAAGAAATACCAGGCTGCTGCACTTAAAAAGCAGGTAATGGTCCAGCAGTTCAGTTTCCACAGAATAAGAGGTACGAAAAATCTTCCAAACAAAACAAAAGTGAGGGATCAAGCTCACTCCTGAAGTCAGAGCTGAAAGTAAGGTGCTTCTTCTCGCCATCCCTTGATTTCTTCTTCTCTCTGAGGCATGGGAACAGCCAGCCAGCAAAGAAAGTGCTTTGAGGTTCACCTTTGAAAGAGTTCCAATAGCACAGAACTTCATTACAATCTCTTGCTGTTTAGAGGTCAGACAGCCCGGCAGCATGGAACCCACCACGTGTGTCATTAAGCAGGTGTACATGTATGACATGCAAATGTGCAGGAGGAAGGTTCTGCACTATCCATCCTCTCTGGGTGGTGGTAAGTTCAGACACTTTACCCAGGAGGTGATGCTATGAAAGCCAAAGCATGAACTGACAAGTCCTGCGGGGGCAATGGCTCATTGCTGAACCCTCTCTCAGCTCCGAAAGCCCTCGGCATGGGAGGAAGGCACGCATGTGTGCATTACCCATGGTTGTGAGGCCACACGGGATGGCAGAGATGGACCTGGCCTGGGAATCAGAATCTGTGGGTACCAGCCCTACCTCATGCCCGTCTTTGGCTCTGGACCTTGATGTCCTTGCCTAGAAAAGGGAGAGATAGGACCAGATCATTTCTCAGGCATCTTTCAAGCCTAAATTTAAACCATTGGGAAAATAAGCCTCAGGTATGTGGGTAGAGAAACAGGGGCGAACTTGTACAGTGACTGCTTTTCTTCTCAGGTGGCAATCGCCACAATTTAGATTCTAATACATACAAATCAATACTGAAGCGTGAGGATGGGAGAAGTCAACCCTGGTGCATCTCTTAAATCATAAGGGACAAGGAGTCCATTATGAAGCAACCCCCCCCAGTGTAATTTCACTGTTGTCACCAATCCCCTTGGAACGCACAGCTGCAAACAAAGGGCATCTTCCACCCTGTTAAGAGTATTCATGGGATGCCCTGATTCCATTACACACTTTTTCAGTTGAAAGTGATTCGAAACGCAACATTAAACTGCACATTTCCAGAATGGAGGAGAAAATCTGATACAAGGTGACAAAGAGAAACCATTCGGAAAACCCTTTTTGACAGTGTATATCAATTCCAAAATACAGGGAAGAGGCATCCATTTTGTCAAAAAGCATCAGACCTTGTGAGTCCTGTTCAGATGCAGCAGAAGCATCTGTCTCCTTCAGAGGTATTAGAAATGTGTCGACAGAAAAGAAAGCAGGGCAGCTGACGGAACAAGCAGGGGTTACCATCAGAGGACAGCCAGGCTGTTGAGGCTAATTAGAGGTGCCAGAAAATAGCTGAAGGGAAAAAATAATCCCACGAGCCTGGAATTAGTTTGGGTGTATGTCTAGTCATTCCATTTTCAGAATGGATACTGAAGAAAAAGTTTGCAAATACGATGATTCATTTAACAGAACCTCAAGCACCCAGTTAAGTTTCCCAGCAAAAATATTCACCAAAGAACGGTCAGGAGAAAAAAATTACCAGTCTTTGAATAGTAGCACAAATAAGTGACCATTTATAGAGCCATAACTGAATCGGATGTTCTTGTTTTTCTCACAACCAGCCCAGGCTGTATTCATAGCCCCCAGAATAATATCTCAATGTCATACTTCAGCCACTTTCTACAAGCATCTTGCTTTACCAGCAACACTCATGAAACCCAATGCACCAGCATGACATTTCCCAAAGTAATAAAAGCCTCAGTCATTAAAGAAAACTTGCTGAGGTGATTATTTCTTAAAATAATAATAATAATAACAAGGGATCCATCTATAAATGAACAGTAGAGCTATGCTATGTGTTCTATTTAAAAAAAAAAACAACTATAAACCACATTTCATAAAGTTCATCTAATTAAAGTGTGTAATTCGGTATTTTTGAGTAAATTCACAAGGTTGTCACTACTGTATAATTCCAGAACATTTTCATCCCATCAGAAAGAACCACTCACCCTACCCGTACCCATCAGCAGTCACTCCCCGTTCCCCCACCCTCCCTCAGCCCCTGGCAACCACGGATCTACTTTGTGTCTATGGATTTGCCTATACTGGATATATCGTATAAATGAGATCATATCATATACAACCTTTCATGTCCAGTGTCTTTCACTTAATATAACGTTTACAGGGTTTATACTTGTAGCAGGCATCACTACTTTTTTCCTTTTTACGGCTAAATATTCCACCATATAGATATTATATATAGATACTATATAAATATACCATATTTTATGTATACCCTCATCACTTGATGGACATTTGGTCTGCCCCCATTCTGGCTACTGTGACTAACACTGCTATGAACGTTCATTTACAAGTTTTGGTGTGATTATGCTTTTAATTCTATTGGCTATATGCCTAGGAGTGGGACTGCTGAGTCACATGGTACTGTTTAATTTTTGAGGAACTGCCAATTGGTTTTCCAAAGTGGCTGCACCATTTTCCACTGCCAACAGCGGGTTTTAAAATTTTCTCTTCAAGTACCACAGAGTTCAAACTAAATTTATTTCTGAAAATCCCACAGTCATTTCTCATTTTACACAGTTTTAAAAGAACTCTGCTGTAAAGTTCTGCCTGTGTGTTTAGATTTTAGTACACACACTGACCACTTAAAGGTTCATTTTCATTTGCATCAGCCGGTATATATCTGGTTCTTTTCAAGTGCAGGGTCAATACCTATAATCCACAGCAAGACACAGCTCCCCCAGCACAAATGGACACAACACTTCTCAAGCCCACAAGTGAGCACCTTTTTCTCCCCATAGCAAGTAGCTAGACTGGGTGAGTCCACCTAAGGATGCATAATATCTTGCAACCTACACTGTGGAAGTCAACAGGGCATCCCTGTTGCCAGAGCCCCTGTTCAAAACTAAGCTGCAGGATTTCACCTTTCTTTTTTCTTTATTTTTTTTCTCTACTGTAGTCATTTGGGAGTAGGATGGATCCCCCTTCCTTTCTAAAAATACATGATGACTACAATAGCTCAAGTGTTTGTGTGCCAAGGCAGGTAGGGCATGCAGCATCTGGGAAGCAATCTCTTCTTTACTAACGCTCTGCATTAGTCACACGCAGGTTAGAGCTGGGTCCAGTTCTGACCTCTTCACTTTAAAAAGGCAATGCGACGGAACAAATGAACAGAATCTCAAGAAGAGAAATAAAAAAACAAAAGAAAAAAAACCTCAAGGGGGTAGAAAATAGATGCTCTGAAGGAAATTAAAACAACTGTGGTATTTCAGCCTGAAGGAAAGAATGAGGAATGACTTGATCCCACTCTCCTCATGCAATTTGAAATGGTTTTACTCAAACAATGGCGGGTGACCAGTTCTTCATGCTTAGAACAAAACAAACAAGAGGAAATTCTATTTAAATCAAATCAGTAAGAGTCTATGGTTGGAAACAGGAAAAGAGTTTCCAGATCTTCACATTATGCATTGATCGAAAACTGGGAGTACCCACCTCTGGAATTCAAAAGGACATGGGGGAGCTTTGTCTATATTCGCCTGCCAAGTCTTGAAGCGTCCTTCACTGTTTCTCTTTATGGTGCTATAAATCAAGAACTACATCTGCTCTGTAAGGGCAAAGTCAGATCCATGAACAATTCATTCTAGAATGTGTAATCTGTTAGAAGGTCTTGCAACCAACACTGTGGAAGTAAACAGGGCATCCCTGTTGCCACAGCCCCTGTTCAAAACTAAGCTGCAGGATTTCACCTCACAGGGCAGGTGGGCCATGGTTAGGCCCAGAGAGGCTATTTGCCTTCTCTGTAAACCCTCTTTGGTTCTATCTGCTCATAGTTACCCTGCCAGTCCTTACACAATCCCATGCCAGTTCCTTACATGACAAATGCTTGGGAAGCCCATCTCTCATTCACTGAACACAACCATCAGTTAGGTTTTGTGAGCCAGTGGAAGTGGAGTGGAAAGTAACTAGGGCCTGGAGTTCAAAGTCTAGTTCAAGCTATGAACTAGCTATGCTGGGAATAGCAGCCCCTCTGCAACTTGATTTTCCCCATTTAAAAAACAGGGCAATACCACTTTCTTCCGATTGGATGAGTTTATGTGCAAGACACTTTACATATAGCTTGGGGTTTTGTCTTTTTTTTTTAGTTTTTTTTTTTTCACTAGTTTATTAATGATGCTGACTGAATCATTAAAGGAAATTCGCATATCCCAAGTCAAACTAAAACAGTTACTTGGAATGGTGTTGTTTTGTACAGTAACTGTCCATAGTTGTTGTCACCCTAAGGAACTGCATAAATGAAAAAATAAATTGTACTTAGGTGGCCTCCCATAGACTTTAATGATAAAATGGTATGCTGATTTCCCATGGTCATTTCCGGACATGTGTTCAGATCCCGCCAGAATTCCACAGAAAACAAGGCAGATTGATAGAGTAGTACTGGAACATTCCTGCTTCTCTTGATCACCAGCTTTAAAACCCCATCCTATTCATTAATATTAATGTCACAATCGCCTCAACATTTTTCTAAGCGTATCTGTAATTTAAGATTTTATCTTGACAAAGATTTATAAAAGGGTCTCATGCCAAATTCCCTTTACTTACAAGAATCCTGCTTACCCCACAATTTACCTAAGGCTATTGCAATTGTCCAAATGAAAAATGGAAGTCTGGACTATGTCTATGGGAATAGATAGAAGTCTCAGAGATAAAATACATTAAATTTTTTAAAATTCTATCTGTATTTATCATATGCACATAATTTTTAAATATATCCTCCTGGGTAAAGGAAACGAAATGTCTGGGAATCCAGTGAGGTTCCCAACTTTGTCCCTGGAGGGCGATGATATCACTAATGACAGGGAGACCGGAAAGAAGCCAATCTGGTGAAGAGGATACTACCTCTTGCCTTTGCATGCTGAATTCAGGGCATGTGACTGATGCTCCGGCACAGGGACTAGTAAGTACTCAGCTGGAAATGCAGGTGTGATGCTCAAGAATGAGGTCAGCATTAGAAAAAGAGACTTGGGAATAGTTATATTTACACGGTGGTCAAAACTATGGAATTGAAACAAATGCTTCAGGGAATGTAGATAGAAAAGGAGTGTGTAAATATTAAGTGAGAACATAGAAAGATGGGTCCATTCCCTCATTTACCTGGTGAACTCTTCACCAAAAGTCAATGAGCTGAAGTTGGCCTCCATGGAACGCTCTTCTGAGTGATAAATAGTAGGAAGCCACCAAAAAAAAAATTCATGCTCAGAGAGTCTGGGAAATACCTTTCTTTGTCACACGAATTTCCTGAGCTTTTATATAATAATATGGGTGGTTGTTTCCCAAGAGTTGATAATTGCACAATAATTCTCAAATGGGACTAGGGAAGGAAAAGCTCTTAACATCTCCTCACTTTTTTACCAAGAGTGGGTTAGATTCAGGGATAAGAGGCACCTGACTGAGCCTGGGGACACAATAGGCTTCACTCTTGGTAGTCTCCTGCCCTACTCCCCAAAACCTTGTCAGATAAAACTTGGGGCTGCTCTTTCTTGGCAAAAAGCCACACCAGGCATCTCTCTCTGACTCCATTCTCTTTTCGAAATGCTCTCATTCACAACGCTGCAGCAGTAAAGGGAGTGGACACTGCAGTGGAAGCTGCTTTGAAGAAAGCTAATCTCCCTCTCCCTCCCCACTCTTTGCCTATCTCCATTCTGGCTCTCCTCTAAATAGTTTGCCCGGTAAGAGTACGCAGGGTGTGTTCCTGCTACTCTGACTTCAACTGGTTCTGACTGGACACTTGAGGGTTATCTTGTTCTGGCTCTCATTTTATTTCTGTATTTGCTGCCTCTCCAGAATGACTTTCCCTCATCACCAGGATTAGGGGGAAAGAGGCAGATAGGCTGTACTGGTCCTAAGCCCTGCACCCAGCTTCAACAAAAGAAGACCATGACATGTGTCAGCATGGCTCATGAAGGTCATGTAGTCAAAGGCCAACAATTGTTATTTTTGTGTTCCCGTCTTATCCTCTGTCCGTAGATTTCTCTTTTTACCTTTTTGGGATTGGTAGGCAGGGTCCAGAACAGGACTTTAGAAATAAGTTTCCAGGTCTTGGCCATGCAGCTTCTTATTCCTCCCTGGACATGCCCAAAATCAGGCAGAGTTTTAACTCACCTCTGCAGAATGTTGTTGTCCCTCTATAGCTTCCCTAATGGCTCTCGTTGTGCAAACAGGAAATATCTCTGACATTTACAGGTGAAGAAACCTATTTTGGACTTTATGTTTTTGCCATTTTGCAAATACTCAGACCAACAGTATGGAGTTAAGATCCCATTACTTCTGATGGGAAGGCCAAGGGTGAACAGTACCATCAACCTATCAAAAGTATTCATATAGCTGAAGCCCAAAATAGATTTATGCTTACAGAACATGGTGAAGACAACGGAACTGGCCTGCCTTAGTTATATTTGAAAAATGGAGGCAACTGAAGAAGAGACTAATTGGCTGCTTGACGGCAAAGGTGTGATGCTGACAGATGACAAAGCAGAAGAAGTACTATTTTATTGCTATTTTACCTGTCAGATTGAGGAGGGGAAAACAGCCTTGAGAAAAACAAAAAAACCCCAAACAAACAAAAAGTAAAGCCCAAGATAGATGAAATCCTTTCAGAAGAGAGCTCTGCCACAATAAATGGGGTCAAGTCCTCTGGCTTCAACAGATTATATCTTGAGGCCCTACAGTCCTCAAAAATGAGACAGCCATAGTTCTGTCAGGGATCTGGGAGCAAGTACAGTGAAGAAATGTGCCCAAAGATTGGAGATGGGCAAATCAGGTCCCATTTTCAATGAGACGATGGACTCGGTCAACAGGGGAATGTGGCTTGGTATCAATCTGGAGTAAGATTCTAGAGCATGCCCATAAAGAATGGCTTGTGAGGGCTAATCAAGGAAAGCCCAGATCACTGGTCGTCTGCCTGGATCCTCTGAGAGAGTACACCATGTCATCCCCAACCTGCCCCCATCCCTCTTTTGGTCCAAGTGAAAGAAACACTGTAGGCAGAATATCGATTTGGACTTCAGAAACCAACACAATCTTTTCATGATTCTTCATTGTGGACAATGAAGAAGAGAAACTAGTGTCAGTTAAAATACGCGAATTAAAAATGGTTGAAATGTCCACAAAATTTAGAGTTTCAGTCCATTAGGCAGTCCCTGTGGTACAGCTCTGTGGGAGAAGGTCCGAAGGGCGTAAGGATGCTGTCTTCATAGGGGAGTAGCCAACACCTATGGAGTGCCCGGGTCAGCTCCATTCTGAGTGGTGCCATGTGTGAATAAGGAAATACCACATGAACCGGGCCAGGGCCGGAGACCTGGGTGATGAGGGGCTCAAACCAGCTCTCTGAAGATTGTGTGCAGGAGACCAGGGGTGTTTATTCTGAACAAGATTTGTGGAGGGTTACAACAGGTACCTTTTAACACCCGAAGGAGCAATGAGTGGAAGACCAAGTGATCCCACCTGGGTGGTAGGAATATGCCTTTCTTTTCTTAATCTTTTAAAAACTACACAAGTAACTGCTTATGCGATAGTAGAAAGTTTTGTTTTGGTTTTTGTTTTTACAAAAGTTTCAGGATGTAAACATGCATAGACATATACAAAATAAATGCCTAAAGGAGAAGGCTGTCAGGACAAAGGGGAAGTCCAGGCCAGGGAGTGCAGACATACTGTTGAGAGGGCCACACTGAAGAGTATTTCCTGAGAAAGAGAAGGAAAAAGTAGGGGGAGATGAGAAAAGGGTGGGCAATTGAATTTCATAGAAGCTGACTGACAGAGCTAGGGAAGAGATGATGGCACATGAAAGGCTAAAAACCTGGGAACAGTCTCTTTCAAGAACAGCAGCAACGAGAGGGAGAGACAAACCAGGACTTCTAACTATGAGCCAGTTGGATCTACTTAAGTTAACTGCTGAGGTGCCTGGGATATCAGAAAAGATTTAACCAAAGCCAAAGAGTATCTTCAAGGGGTCAAAGAAGAAAAATCTCCTCTTCAAGGAACACTGGACACTGTGACTGGTCTAGTTGGAAAATGAAGTCAGGGAAATCAGAAAAAGAAACCCCAGTAGGACGGCTCAGGAAAGAGACCAACGGCTAAATGGAGGCTGAGGGACACTGTTGGGTTCTTTTCTGTATGCTGGCAACTGAGTCATTCCAACCATGTGAGGTGTCTCAGCCACAAGGGCTATTATCCCTGCTCTTCCTCACACTTTGATAAGGTTCAGTTATCAGTCTGAATTCTGAGTATGGATGGGAGGGTAAAGGAAAAGAGGAAGAACATCACCAACAAAATAAGGAGCATGCTTTCCAATAGATAAGCCACTTCCTGTTTTCCTTGGGATCAGTAGTGTCAAAAGTAGAAACTTCCAAGAAAGAGTGGGAACATCATTGCCATTTCTGACACAAGAATGTACAGGGAAGGGGGACCTGGGTGGCTCAGTCAGTTAAGTTGCTCCCTTCGGCTCAGGTCATGATCCCAGGGTTCTGGGATCCAGCCCAGCATTGGACTCCCTGCTCAGCGGGAAGCCTGCTTCTCCCTCTCCCACTCTCCTGCTTGTGTTCCCTCTCTCGCTGTGTCTCTCTGTCAAATAAATAAATATATAAAATCTTAAAAAAAAAAAAAAAAAAAAAGAATATACAGGAAAGGGGGCACCTGGGTAGCTCAGTTGGCTAAGTGTCTGCCTTCAGCTCGGGTTGTGATCCCAGGGCCCTCCGGTTCCCTGCTCAGCGGGAAACCTGCTTCTCCCCCTCTTTCTGCCTGCTGCTCCCCCTGCTTGTGCTCTCTGTCAAATAAATAAAATCTTAAAATAAAAAAAAAAGAATGTACAGGAAATATTTATACTGTGGGCTAGTATGTATGAAATAAGAAATCTTCAGGTGAATAAAAAAATCTTTAGTTTATACAAACCAGTTAAGAGTTTAACGTTCCTTCTTAAAGTCTAAGAGAAAAATATACCAGTTTACCCTCCTGTATCTCGGGAATGAGGAAGGAAAAAAACAAAACAAAACAAAGAAAGAGGTAAATTCACTGGAAGAAAAACCCACTGGAGTATATCCACCAGAAATGTGTCCTCATAGTACACTGTTTTCAAATGTTCTTTTAGGGGCAAGGTTCAAGCTGTAAGCTTGTTCTTATAATAACCCTGTTGGAGAGGCATTTCCTACCACAACACTGCTCTACAAAAACACTCAGGAGAAACACAATCCATCAAATCCCATGTTTCCGTGTCCCAATTTCTATGGACCTATTCAGATTCACATTTTGAATGTTTGGCATTGGTCAGCAAGTCCCACATACCACAGAACAAGAGGCTCTCAGAGCACAATCACCCCGGTCCCACTGGCTGCTCCCATTCACAACTCCCTCTCAAAGGAGAAACCCAGATGGAAGCTTTCGGCAAGCAAACCTTTATAGCCTCAGCCTGATGCAATTTAAGAGTGAGGTTCAGAAGCAATTAGAGAGAGCATTAATAGAGCCATTTGTTATAATTTGAAACATGAGTTTGCTGTTCAAAAGGCTAACTACAGGGCTTGAAGCTAAGTGCTTAAAATGGCCCTGGAATCCTCAAGTAATATATCCTAATTCCAATCACATTCCTTCAATCACAGATGAAAAAGTTCACACTTTCTCATGTTTGGCTGGGATCACTTAGAGCCATTCGTTGTAGCTGTGAGATCCCTTTCATGAGAATCAACATCTTCATTTGGTTTCCACACGAACAACTGTTGGAGGCTATAAAGTCTTTGAAGAGCATCTATTTTTGCCTTGAGGTCTGGTGGCGTCAGAGTTCACATGAACTCCACAGATGAAACCTATCTGAGGGTGATTTCATCGGTGCCCACAGCCCTCTTGCCAAGGGGAGGTCCCTGTATGTGCAGGGCTTCGCGATCGCCACGGCTTATGTGTTTGTCGTTAAAACTGTTTTCACTGGTTTCCGAGGAGGACGGAATTTAAAGATGATCCACGAGGCACGTTCACCAGACAACGTGGGACAACTCCCTGGGACAGAACCCCAACACACAGCTCCCTGGCTGCACCCACGTGTGCTCTTCCCTTCAGCAGTGGGACATAAACTTCGCCAAAGCTCCACACGTCTTTTCTTTCTGTGTACACAACTGCGATCTTTGTTCCCTCGCTGGCCACACTTTCTCGATACCTTTACACGGCAGAGAAGGAAAAAGGGTATCTGACGCAAGAGAGAAAGTGGGTTTCTCTTTCCCTCAAAAGGTTGTGCGGCCAGGCCACTTCCCAGAGTGACTCAAAAAATTGTCTTATAAAAAGGGGATAAAATGGCCAAATGACCTGGGGTGGTTCTGAGGGGGACCCTCCGAGTCTCAGATTGAAGATGACGTTCTGAGCACACGGCGGTTGGACACGGCTATCCAGAAGCCTTAAGCACGACCACACGGTGTACTCGGCCATGGATACATGAACACCTGCCAGGCCCGGAGTGCTGAATCCAGGCAGAGGGAGACCACGCTTCAGACCTCCAGCCCCAAGAGTGGTGGACTGCTCTTCAGCTGTGAGCCTAGTTGTTCAGTACTTGACAGAGCAGGCGGAAGCACCACAGAAACTGCTATGACCTCTTGTGGGTCCCCAGCTCGCTGCTTCCTCCGCGGCTCTCTTGGGGGATAATGAGAGCACACTTGTCAAACACAGAAAGTTGAAATCACTGATGTGATGCTAAAATTTATCGTAGATCATTAAATATTCACTAGAGGTGCATAAGGCAGAGAGGTAGAAAATGACATTTCTTCACAGAAATTTTTGAGCCTAGAAATCCTACCAGTTTGATCGTTTCATTTTAGGGATGAAGAGACCAAGGTCTAGGGAGAGACGAAGGGTTTGCCAAGACTAAAACCCATCTTCCGTTTCACCTCAGGGTTCCTTCTTTGATATGCTATGCTTCCTCCTTCCTCCCAGTGGACCATTACTTCCCACTTAAACTCCTGGTTGTTTTTGAACATTTAGGGACACTCACCGATGCGTTCCACTACCCTCTAAGAAGGGCCAGGATTCTTCCCAGTCCTGAATTCCTGCCTTCATCCAGCAACCAGCTTTGTTTGTTTTTTGCCACCTGTACTGGGTTCCTGCCCCATGCCAGTGATGACCACCCTCCCTCTTCTCTCCTTGGTCACATCCAGTAATAGAAAAATTGTTGAACTCTGGTGAATTTCCCTCCAGAAAATTACCAGGGACAAAAATAGTGAAATGAGAACAAGTGGGAGTGACCCAGAAGAGGGGAGAGAGTGTGCACCCAGAGAGATCACTTACTCTGGAGCTCAGATGTGGAGAGGTACCGTCTGGGGAGAGCCGAGTCCCCCAGCTTATGTCCTACATTGCAGAGAGGGGAAACCATGCACTGAAAATCTAGGTATGCCCTCGATTAGTAAGAGGAGACCACGGCTGCAAGTGGCTCGACAGAGCTGAGGCACCAATCTGAGGCAAATCTGTCGCAACTTTGGGTGATAGCTGTGCTGAACAAAAACCTCCCAAACACAGGGAGGAGGGCTCAGCCTCTAAAGAAGCTGGAATTTTTCAGCCATAAACCATCAGCTGAAATTAAACCCATGTGACCTCGAGCATAATGGGAGCCCCAGTAAAACCATACTTTTACTGATCAAATTAGAACTTCTAAACCTTGCTTCCTCTCCCTCGTTTTCTTTCCCTGAGTGCTTCCCCTGTGCCAGGCACAGACAGCAGGGTACCCAAGAGAACCGTCTGCCGCACGGAGCTTACAGCCTTGGGAGGGGCTGCGGTCTGTGCAGGAAGGTGGCGGGGCATGTCAGAGTAGGAGGCGAGCAGAGAGCAATGAGGCCAGAAGGACTCGCAGTGGAGAGCCACGTGCAAAGCTGGGGGTAGGTAGTTGGGGGGACAGTGCAGGCAGAAAAGACTGTGTGCGTCAAGCCTCCAGAGTGGGAGTGCACTGGGCATGGGTGATGAGTGGGGCCAAGGGGCATGAGGAAGACCAGATGGGGTTGGGAGTGCTGGAGAAGTGGGCAGGGCCAGTGGGAAGGCCTGGCAGGGCATCAGATCAGTTCATGTAAGATCAGAGACGAGCCCTGAAGGGCTTGGAGCACAGGATGGATCTTCTACAAAGCAGACCACGCTTGTTTTGTGCAGAAAGTGGACCACTGCAGGGCAGAGTTGAACGAGGGAAATAGCAGCCTATCGCTGGGGTTCAAGTGAGAGATGTGCTGGTCTTGACTGAGGGCTAAGCAATGGAGGTCACGAGAAAGGATGTATTCACAATGTAATCCAGAATCAGTCTTGACGGGAAGCCAGGGCGACGGGGCTGAAGCCATGTTTATGCGGCATCTCCATGTGCCGGGGCAGTTTCCCCACAAGTAACCATCTCCTTTGTATTCCCGGTTCCTGTGCATCCACCACGTAGTGTCGTACCAGGCCAGGTGCACCTACTTGCGTAGGCTCCTTTAAAGAATATTATCAAGCCCTCCATGATTTCAATGCTATCATGGTCTATTCAAACAACAATGCTATTTATAAGCAATTTTGGGGAGAGCCTAAGCTCTTCCTTTAATTTTGGACATTTTAAGTGTGAACACGTTTGCAGGACATCTTATTTATTTAGACCTTACTTTGTTCCAGAAAAGATTTAAAGAGAGATTACACGAATAGACACCAGGTAAAACAGAAAATAAATATATATGGGAAATAAAACTAGGTAAGATCAGAGGAGGCTAGGAACTAAGTTAATACAAAACACACGTGCTGTAAGGTTCTTAACTTTCCTAGAAGCAGTCACAAATGCTTCCTAACAGCAGAACCAAAAAAACCACCATCAGTTTACTCATCTCAGGGTCCAAAATGCAAAAACCGTCCCACTCCTCGTAACCCCCAGCCTTTCTCTAAAATGCACACAAGAGAAAAGGTCTTTGTGGTACCGAGGAGAGAGGACTCTGGGAAACAAACAGGCTCTTCAGCTGCATCCCTTCAGTAAATACAAAAAAATCCATTTCCCAGAGTTGTTTCTCAAAACCTTCTCCAACGAAGGCTCCTAGCATCAAGACAGTAGTTCAAACAGAAAACCACTGAAAGGAGTCACAAGTGTGGGGGTCCGCCCTCATCCAGCGACAGACCTGGAAATTTCTAGAGGGATGTCAGAACAGGAAATCCTCCATGTCGTGTCTCCCAGGCCAACCTTGCAGGTCAACCCCTCAATGGCAGAAAAGGCAGAAAGGGAGGACGGTGTGCACAGCAGTTTCCTAGGGCTAGCATAAATTACCACAGACTTAGTGGCCTAAAATAACAGACATCTACCCTCTTACCACTGTAGAGGCTGAAAGCCTGAAATCAAGTGCCAGCAGGGTCCTGCTCCCTCTGGAGGTTCTAGGGGAGGCTCTAGGGGAGAATCCTTCATTGCCTCTCCTAGCTTCTGGTGAGTCCTGGCAGTCCCTGGCATTCTCTGACTTGTGTCACTTAATCCACTCCTGGCCTCTACCTTCACATGTCATCTTCCCAGTGTGTCTCTGTCTTCACGTGGCCTTATAAGAAAACCAGTCGTTGGACTTAGGAACTGCCCCAATCCACTATGACTTCATCCCAACTTCCATCTTAATTATATCTACAAAGACCCTATTTTCAAATAAGGTCACATTCACAGATTTGAGGGTTAGGACTTAGACCTACCTTTTTGGGGGACACAATCAAATCATTACAGCATATGGAGGCTTTTATGGGTCAGGTCTGAGAAGTGGCACACATCACTTCTGCTCACCATTCCCCCTCCCCACCCCCACCAACACTCCACCATGCAGCCACACCTAACTGCACAGAAGGCTGGCAAGGTAGTGCCCCATGGCCCCCATGCAGGTGGTGGGGATGGGGGAAGATGACAGGTGTTCAGGGAGCAGCTAGCCAGTTGTTCCAGAAGTAGGGTGAGTGAGGTGGGGAAGTAAACTGTATGCCAAGGAAGGGGCAAGGACAGAGTCAAGGCCATGGGGAGGGGAGAAGTAGAGCCTTGGGTCTGGGTCGGGAAAGATGGGACCAAGAACACCAGTGGAAGCTACCAGTATATTCCTGAAGCTGGCCGCCACAGGCAAACTTCTATGAAATGGCAAATGCTGAAAGAAAAGAGAGCTGGGGTGTGTCTGGCTCTCTAAGCCCATTGTCTGGTTTCTTTGAGGCCTGTCCTGGGACATACTTACTTGGCACAGCTCATCACATGTTCTCATGTGCCCACAGTGCATATATTATGCACAGATACGCTGGGAAATTCACGAGTGCTGCCTCTCCTTCAAGCAGCACTGGACATTCCCCACATCATAGGCCTGAGAGTTCTTCCAGATATGCTGGGTCAGGACCCCTGGGTGGTACAGTGGGGTAAGCCTCTGACTCTTGGTTTTGGCTCAGGTCAGGAGATTGAGTTCCGCGTCAGGCTCTGAGCTCAGCATGGAGTCTGCTTGAGACGCTGTCTCTCTGCCATGCACCCCTGCCCTGCTCTCTCGTACGTGCGCTAATAAATATATTAAAAAAAAGAGAGAGAGAGAGAGAGACAGACAGACAGACAGACATGTTGGGGCAACCATAAGACTGCCTGCTGGCAACGCAGTGAAACAGTGTTTAATGCCTCGGCATCCCATAATTAAGTATTTGCTACAGAAAGTACAGCGGCCTGCAACAGGACAGTGTCTAGCTCGTTCTGATGTGGCCTCATCACCCCCAAAAGGTTCTGACCTTCAAACCTATACTGTTTGGAAACCAGGAGGTTTTCTAGAAGAGCCCGAGGTCAGGAAAAGCTAAAACGCGTGCGCGTGGCTGTTCTTACGTGCGAATACCACTGGAGCCTTTGGAGCTGCTGAACCGCAGCGGCCGCAGGGGACAGACAAGGCCCCACATGGATCCCGGTGAGCCTCATTCCTCATGCAGAGGGCAAAGGGTACAGCTGTGCGGTCACCAAGAAAACCAGTCTCAGGGTCTAGACAGACTTGTTTGAGAGACTGCTCATCATCGGAATCATTAAGTATCCCTTCTGGAACACGACACGAGACTGGCTTGGTAGGCCCTGTTCTCTGACATTTACTCGATGCCTTCTGTAGGCACAAGCACAATGTGAGAATACGGTGCGGAAAGCCCAGCACTGTACAGTGGTTTTTAAGAAGTTCGTAGAACACCCTAAGGGACTGAGATGGAGGTAAACGATCATTATTATCACTATAGTAATAAAAACATTTATTGAACAATTACTACAGGCCAGGAACTGCACTTAGCATTTTGTATGCTTATAATCCTTCTACCAGCCTTATTACAGATAAGGTATCTGTCTCACTATCCCCATTTCACTGAAAAAGAGATGAAGGCACAGAGAGGTTGCACACTTTAAGGTCACACCGCACTCAAGGAGGCGCAGCCAGGACCAGAGAACCCAGAGAAGTTTTCTCCAAAATCTGGGTTATTCACTACTCTGTAACCTGCCCTACCACAAGTATTCTCCTCTGTTTTCTATACTGAGACTTGGCTATGCAATTTCACTTAAATGAAGGGTCTAAAAAGTGAACAGTCTAGCCATTTTTTAAAAGACCAATCAACATTGAGAACTAGGGCAGCTTGTTTGGAAGAGCGACCCTCTGTCCTCGCAATACTGGTGGCTATTACGGTTATGACCTGACAGCTCAGATTTACAAAGAGCACGACTGAGGGTGTATGTGTGTCGGGGGGAATTATACATAAACTTTGACACAAAAAAGAACCAAGTCGTGGTGGGGTGGGGGTAGGTAGAGGGAGTGGGAGTGGTGGTAAGTAGCGAGAAATCAGTGTGAAAGTCAATTGCATGAATCCAGTTTTGGCAGGCAGGTCTGATGGCACATGGCAGGGAACAAGTCCCCACTCTGCAGCTGGGAAAGGCTATACCGTCTGGCCTGCCACTGGAAGAGAAAAGCAGAGATCCAAAAGCTGGGTGGTCAAGCACAGCCCAACACAAAGGGTCAGGCGGGCTCTGGGCCCAGCAGCATGATTGAGGGCTTCTTGCGCTGCTTAGCTCCCTGGGAAGCATAACCTTGACTTCACAGCTAAGTCTTGCAAGGAAAAAAAAATAAAAAAGACTTGTTTGTTTGCTGAATGCCTAAAAGCCTGGAGGCTTTTTAAAGGGCTTTGCTGAAAAAAGGAACTTTTCTATGTTACTTAGAGACAACCATTGCTTGCCAAAACACTAGGTTAAAAAAGAATCACAAAGCTTGAGAGCTGGAAAGACCATGAGAGGCTGCCCAGCGTGCCTCCAGTGCACCGAAAGTCTGACTGTAAACAATATGGAGACAACCCCCCTGCCCCCCGCGCAGATGGACTGAGAGAGTGTGCTGACTTGAATTCGGCATGTAGTCCAGATCCAGTCCGGTAAGAATAGTTTCAGAGTCCAGAGCTAACATCTGGCAGCAGTATTGGGTAAGAGGAGTTGGACTCCATACTACAGTCCCCAAACAGCTCAGGAATGTAATCTAAAAAGTTCATAGCACATGCTTTTACTTCAGTCCCAGAGATAATGTACCCTTTCATACACAAGTTATCTGTACCATAATGCAAAATTGATTTTACCTTGCATCCTATTTTTTAAAAAAGATTTTATTTATTTATTTATTTATTTATTTATTTATTTGAGAGAGAGAGAGAGAGAGAGACAGTGAGAGAGAGCATGAGAGAGAAGGTCAGAGGAGAAGCAGACTCCCCGTGGAGCTGGGAGCCCGATGCAGGCCTGGATCCCGGTACTCTGGAATCAAGACCTGAGTTGAAGGCAGTTGCTTAACCAAATAAGCTACCCAGGCGCCTCTTTGCATCATATTTCTATGATAATCTAAGACATACTAAAGTGACAAAACTCTACTTACGGTGTTAGTAGTAACAGCAGTAATCATATTATATTGATAATCAATATTAATATTAATGACATATATTAAATGCTTTCCATATGGCAGAAAGAATTTGAATTCTTCAAATGCATTCAACCAGCAGGTAAGAATGGTTTTACATACAATCTATGTGTTACTTCTTGATTCTCCTGACGGCCAGTCTCCCTGCACTGAAATGCAAACTCCAAGAGGACAGGAGGTTTTGTTTCCATTATTAACTAAGTGTCTAGTTCTTACAACAGTGGCTGGCACACAGCAGATATTTGCTGAATTGCATTAACTCATTTAACCTTCACAGTGACTCTATGATACAGGGACTGTTGAAGTTCCCACTTTACAGATGAAGGAAGCGGATATAGAGCAGGTGACTAGCTTGCTCAAGGTCACACGGTCAGTGACGAGCTGGAGTTCAAACCCAGACCTCCTGGCTTGAAACTCTGCAGTTTTAACCAAAACCAAGCACTTCTGACTCTAAATTTTAACACAGATTAATAGCTAACATGTACTCAGTGCTTTCTATGTGCCGGCCACAGAGGATAAATGCCTAATGTGTATGCTCTCATTTAATACCCACCTGGGGGATATTTTAATTAAAAATTGTCGGGCTTCTCTCAAGCAATGTGGGGGTGGAAGTCTTCACTTTGAAAGCACTCCGAGTGATTCTCATGAAACCACTCTGGGAACCACTGGAGAAACCCAGATCCCCTTTTTTACTGATAGGGAAATTGAAGCCCAGAGTAACTGGCTTTCCCAAGTCCCCACTGATAGCCAGGGGTAGAGCTGAAACTAGAACCCGGAATCCCTTCCTTTTCCTCCTTTTCCAAGATTTCTGCTCGGCGTGCACTCAGTATCATCTGCTGTCTCTAGCACGGAGTAATCTTTCTGCCCTACTATCCCCGACCACCACTGACTGCTGAGCCACCACCTGCCCTAGGGCATTATGAAGACTATTTCATCTTCTCCTTGGTTGAAATTTTTGTAACATTACTGAGAGACAAAAGCCTAAGTACAGAATCCCAAAGCACCGAGGAAACAAAGGTTCCAGAGTGCGGATCTAGGACATTGCCTTTGGCTGGCTTGAGGAGCCGGCAGCAGAAGGCACACTGGGCTGGGAGCCTAGAGACCCGGAGGTAAACTCCACTTGTCCCGAACTGTGATAGGGTCCAAGATTCACATCCCCCATGGAGCCTCAGTTCCCTGCTTTGCAAACAAGCAGAGTCAAAAGGATCTTATTAATGCATCTCAGAGATGACATCCATAGCTCTGAAATTCGGTGACCACTCTGTAACACCCGGCCAGAGGCTGACCTGACCCACTCAGCTGAGACCCTGCTCCATTTTCCTTACCAGCTTAGTTGCCAAGAGATGGACAAGATGCCTGGAGAAGTTTTTCGTTGCCACCTCTATCAGCTCTAGGGAGCCTCGGCCCCCTGAGAACCTGTAACAGTGGGGTTACCCCAGATCTGAGCCTCCTGGGAAGCTGTAACGTAGGCTCTTCCCAACTATCCAGTGCTAGCCTTCCTGCCCTCAGAGGCCCAGATTTACTGACTCCAGCACTATGTCTACCACTGAATGTTAAGGCTGAGCACATCTCAAAGCTTAACTCCTTTCTTTTTCTGAACTAGCAGCTCCCAGGTTAGCAGACGCCTGGGCACTGGGCACCACCTCTCCCTTAGTATTACATTCTGCTCTCCAGCTGAGGAGTGGGCTCTCTTTTATCTTCTTGTCTGAAATACCATCCCCTGCCTCAGTGGCCACTAATGCAACTATAACCACTACCATTGTGGGTAGGACACCCGCTGCTGTCATTGCTGCCACCACCGGCACCCTGGCCACTGTCTGCCTCCAGGCTGGTGGAGCCAGTGAAACTGCCTGGGGTGGGTTTCATGTGTCTACCTTCCATCCTCTCCGGGTTCCCTCGGACTCATCCCTCTGGTACCTTCCCAAGGAGGAGTGGTTTCAAGACCCCCTCACAGAAGGTTCCAGTGCATCAGAGAGCTACAGGAGAAGCTGGCCCCACTTCCTCCTGGGGGAGGAGAAGAATTTCTTCTTAGGTCATGACTTGGTATGGTTTTGATTCAAGTCAGCTTCATACCTCAGGTTGGGGGCCCTGATGTTGGTTGGACTCAAGCATTTGTGTGTCTTAACAACCAAAGATTTATTAAGATTATTTTTTAAAAAAAGAACATGAAATAAAAAATTAGATATAAATCTCAGATAACATTTTTAGACAGTGGCTAAGGGAGACCCACAGCTGAAGTGCAGGTGCAATTATCCGAGGGGAGGACAATTCGGGACTCAGGACAGGGTAGTGGTTAAGCACATGTGCTTGGGACTCATGGGCCAGAGTTTGAGTCCAGCTGCACAGTACACAGTATGACTCTAGGCAAGGTACAGGAGCTCTCTAAGACGTGGTTTGCTCATCTACGTGATAGTTAATGAGTAATGGCCTCCTTCACGGAACTGCTGACCTGAATCGGCATGCCATTTAAAAATCTCTAGAACATAACTATGAGAATTTAAAACTCATCTCAAAAGAACAGGACATGTTTTGCTAAAACATCAGGATAGTCATACCCTACCCTGGTTAGTGTCACCTTTCTTCCTTAGCATGAAATGAGTATCGTTTTCGGTGATGAACTTTCTAAACACAAATATATTCAGTATGCTATTTACTTGCTAAATACGCTCTCAAAGATGAAAGTGGATCACAGTGAGACAGCTAGTTCTTTGCTACCTGATGATTTAAGCTGAACTTACTGCATCTCTTCTAAAACTAACAGTGACAAAATTAAAGTAACAAAAGAGATCACTGGTGTTTGTGCTTTAAAGATAATGACCTCCAAGTTGTAGCTTCCTCAGCTCAATGGGGGAAAATGTATCAAAAACAAAGACACCATCACTAATTGCACTTAACATGAATTCCCTTCTCAATGCCCAGTGCTGGCTGAAACTGCCAAACGTTTATCAAAGTAGATTCCCTTGGTTCTGGGAAAACAACTTAGACTACATGTCCCAGAAGCCTTGTTTTCTTGGATGGCCATACACCTGACTTGTAGCAGCCAGTAGAAAGCATGCGGATATGACAGGTGCCTTTTCTGAGCCAGGACCATAAAAACCCTCCTTGACTCTTCCCCCTCCACATTCTTGACCCTTTCCAGCTCACTGGATGTTGATGCACCCTCAGAGATGACGTGTTCAAGATGACAGAGCCTCCTTCGTCCCAGGTCCCTGGATGCCTGCAGGAGACAAAGTCACTGCTTCTCTAGACTTGTGAATTTGCGGGTCTACTGTTTCCACACTTGGCCTACCCAAAGGACAGGAGGAAACCTCTGTACCTTTCCTCATACAAATCATGAGATCATTAATCTCTTATAAGAAGGAAAACTGAGGGGCGCCTGGGTGGCTCAGTTGGTTAGGCATTGGACTCTTGATTTTGGCTCGGATCATGATCTCAGGGTTGTGAGATCAAGCTCTGCATCGGGGTCTGCACTGGGTGTGGGGCTTGCTTAAGATTCTCTCTCTTGGGCACCTGAGCCTGGGTGGCTCAGTTCTTGAGCTTCTGCCTTTGGCTCAGGTCATGATCCCAGGGTCCTGGGACTGAGCCCTGCATCAGCAGGAAGCTGCTTCTCCCTCTTCCACTCCCCTGCTTGTGTTCCCTCTCTCACTGTGTCTCTCTCTGCCAAATAAATAAATAAATAAATAAATAAATAAAATTTTAAAAAAGGAAAATGGAAACATCACAATATTATAGATTCCCCTAAAGCCACTGAAACATAATGGGGACCCTGAAAAAACCAAATTACTTAGTACAATGTTCTTACTAGGTGATTATACAATTGATGCACAAATATTTTTCTTTTTTTTTTTTTTTTTAAAGATTTTATTTGTTTATTTGACAGACAGAGATCACAAGTAGACAGAGAGGCAGAAAGAGAGAGAGAGAAGGAAGCAGGCTCCCTGCTGAGCAGAGAGCCCGATGCGGGACTCGATCCCAGGACCCTGAGATCATGACCTGAGCCGAAGGCAGCGGCTTAACCCACTGAGCCACCCAGGCGCCCCATGCACAAATATTTTTCTTAAGGGCGAACCCAGTCTTCTCCACAGCAGCCCCCCGCATCTGTATACAGCTCTCACTGAGTCTGTACCCAGTACGATGACAATAAAGCAGCTGACCACAGCTGAGCAGTTACGTGGACCTGGCTCCATGCTGAGAGCCTGTGTGCATTTGCTCATCTAATCCTCCCTTCACATCTCTATTCATAGGCAGCAAAACTGAGGCATCGGAAGCATGAGATTGGCTCAAGGTCACATACAAGTAAAAGTGGCAGAGCCAAGATTCAACTCAGCCAGTCTGAGCCCCTGTTCCTAACCACAACCCTATCCTCCTGCGGTTGTCACCTCTGTCCCCAGTTCATGGAGCACAACACTTACCAGTCTCCCCCATAACTCACAAACACCCAAAGATCTCTTGCACCAACACAAATTATCTTTCCATGTGACTAAAAAACTCTGGTTTGTCTCAGTTTTTCTCCTCCCTTCAAACATGGCTTGGAAACCCTTCACCACTCTGGCCTCTCGGTGGAATGTTCCTGTTCATTCACGCACATGTTGAATTGTGTCACCTAGAGACAGACTTCACGTGTAAAATAAGATTAACAGTAGTTCTTCCCCAAAAGAGCTGGTATGAGGATTACTCAATTATTTGTGTAAAGCCCTAGAAACTAGAAAGACTGCTTGAGACAAAATAAGCCAACAAAAACCACTAGGCATTGTTTGCCTTATACCCCCAATGCTTCACCCAAAGATTACATCAGATTCTGGTGTCTACATCACACTGCTGACCAGACTGAATTTACTGTTCACTTAAATCCACTTTTTAAAAATGTGAGCCACTGATAAGCTTCTGCTAGTTTTTTTCTCTTCCAATAAGTATGATACTCTACCTTCACTATTGTTAAACTTTACCTGATTAGGGTTAGCCCACTTTCCCAGGTACTAAAGGTCTTTTTGTATTTTGCTACCTTATCTTACCTGACTTCACGTGATCAGCAAATTAGATGACTGGACTCTAAAAACCTTGGTGATGGCTTAAGTGGTCCAAAGATAGAGCCTTGGGATTCTCACTTGGAAGCTCCCTCATGACACCAACCCACTGTTTCACCTTCAGCAGCTAGGGATGAAGTTACTACCTTGACCACAACCATTTCATGCCAGTATTTCTAAGACAAAATATTCCATTACTACAAATACCACGAGACTTCCCAGGCCAGCCCCTTCTTGGGCTGGGAATACAGGAAAAGTTGCTCAAAGCAGGACTTGGGTGGGATGATGGAATCACAGCCAGAAGGACCCTCTTCCGGGTGCCCAACCATGAGAGACCAGAGACCACACAGGCGCAGGCGTGACCTGTCTCAGAGACGGGAATCCTAGTCTGGTACAGGATGGGATGGGGGCTTCACAACTACCCAACAGGCAGTGGGAGATTCTGAGCTAAGGAACTGGATCATGCAAGAAGTCCTTCCTCTAACTCGCACTTCTCCAGGAAAAGGACCTATGCTCCAGAGTGGCGGGCTGGCACAGGACCTGGCAGCCAGCTGACAGAGGAGCAGCATCAGGGACAACAGGGGCAACGTCACCAGAGACGAGCCCCTGCGTGTGGTATCTGGCTGCAGTGGGGATAGTAGGAGGACGCCAGAGGCCTTTGCAATTTGGCATTTTAGCCTCAGGCCAGGAAGACCTGGAAGGGTTAAACCCTGGGGAACACAGGGGCTCCTTCCCGGCTCTCTCACATGCCCAGGGGTAGACTTCAGAGCAGGGATTCTGACATACTGCAGAATCACCTGGAGGGCTCGCGAAAACAGTTTGCTGGGCCCCATCCAGTGCGGCTCTGATTTAGTATGCCTGGGGCAGAACCCTAGGATTTACTTTTCTAATAAGTGCCCACCAAATGCTGCTCGTTTGGCCACACTTTGAGAACCACTGAGTTAGAGCAAGGGGTGTCAGTGACAGGTTCAAAAATATCCAAGGGGAGGAGACACAAAGGAAATCCAGAGAGAGAAGGGTCTCTTAGGTGCTCTCTGTGCAGGCAGTGAGTGGCTTGATAGGAAAAGTAAAGACTGCTTTGAGCCATCAGAGTCTCTGTACTTGTGAATATCTCATAGTAGTATTTTCTTTCTGCTATTCCCTACTATGGGTTATGGGTATAGCTAAGGAATTATGTAAATATATGCTACAAAATGGGGATGATGCAGGAAAAAGACAGACGCAGCATTTCACCTTTCATAGTACAGAACGTTGGTTAGTGTTCATTTCTCTCTATACTGTTTCTCAGACACCTGTGAACAGTGAGAGGCGTGGGGAAGTTGTTAATGGAAATGTTGTTAACGGAAGAAGATCAAACCTATTTCTGAACTCAGAGGAAGGCCATTGTCAAAGTAGCAGCCCAGTGGTAGGTATGGACAGATGAACCACTTATTAATAAGTAGTTTCAGGAAGGTTCCGTACTGGGCATTTATGTCCATGGAGATAAAAAGGAGTGAATAGTTCCTTACCCTCCCTTGGAATGGAGGAAGTTACATCATGTTTCACTGTCTTACCACCAGTAAAGGGAAGAAGGCTGAGAAATAAAACATCACAGAGGTATGACTGGTTTTGAATTTAGAAATATAAGTCTGGTTTAATACACAACTCCCATCCCCAAGAAAATTCAGACTTGCCAGAAGAATTCACCTCTGAATGGATACGGAAAGTTGTAAGTTCCATGGTGGGTAATTCTGGACATTTGAGAACGAGGGAACGAGAAAGGAAAGAAAATCACCCTGGCTGGACTTAACTGGCTTCATTTTAAGGACAATTAGTGGATTGCTTACTTACTTCTGCAGACAAAGCTATACCATGAACACATGTGACCTTCCTGATCTTTTCCTAGGAGGACCTTCAACATGAGAAATGGGGGGTCTGAATTCATGGCAGTTATCTTTTATAAGGTAGAGTCAGCCAGGCAAAATAAGCAAAATGCTTATTTCCAATAGAGGATCACCAAAATGAAAACACAAAATTTACAGCGGTCTCATAGAACTTTAGGGCCTTTGGAAGTGGGTAGCAGCCCTCATTTTGAGAAAATATTTCTTATATCATGATGAATGAATTGGACCACCCAAAGCTTATCTGCCTCACTATAGCAATGCATGTAAAACAGCTTTTAAATACAGTCATCCCCTCAATGACACCCCATAAACCACTTCAGGTAGAATCAAAGATGCCACGGATCATAAGGTATGTCACCATTTTACATAAAAATAGCAAAGAAAAAAAATGTTAATTAGAAACTCTCGATTTTAGAGATGTTAAAATGTGAATAGTGACAAAAAACCTTGTGGGTCTTAGCATGGATGGGAAACCCCAGGGCAGAGTACATTAATGAAGAATGTGGTGCTCTGACTTCCAGGCTTGGGCTGGATGGCAGCCGGGCTCCTTGGGAGCTGTGAGACTGTGGGCAGATCACCTCACCTCGCTGTGCTTCTGTATCCTTATCTGATATTGACAAGGCCTACTCTCACTAAACAGATGAGAGAAATAGGATTGATGTTACAGTATTCGACATGTGCCTAGCACTCATTAGGTGTCTGATTGCTTCTGTTACTATAAATCGGGCAGGTGGAGTCATCAAGTTAACAAATCTTAAATGGTTTTCTTTAATCTGAATGAGTTCACCTAGTCTCAGCTGCCAAACTTTTAGACACTGTTTGAAATAAGTAGAAATGGCTTTGCTCTCTTAGTGCCTTAGTGCTCTAGAAATACAATGAAATCATCCTCTAAAATGGAGTCAAAGCATCTTCTCAAATCGAAGAATCACTCAGAGCACCCTAAGGAGCCAATGACTCAAACACAATGGGTGAAAGTTTGCATATTGCTTTGCATGACATTTGCATGCTACCAGGTCTTTCTTCGCTTGAGGGGAAAACCCACCCACCATCTGCTTCTTTCCTAGTCCCTTACGATCCCCTAGGTCTTCAGTTGGCCGCCTTTGCCTAGGAAAAATAAAGCAACTGTCATGCATCAGGTAGTTCCTGCGTGCTCTTCTCTGGCTGGTTAGCTCAGCAGAGAAGCGAAGGGCAAGTCTGTCCCAGACGGTGCCCTGGTCACCTGGCACCCCTGTGGAGCGCCCCACACCGAGGGCAATCACTGACTCAGAAACCACTAAGCCACCAACAACATGAGGCAGTCCCTCAGTACAACCCCACCCCACGTGCCCGACGGTGAATCAGAGTGTTCACAACTCCCTACAGAGCTCAGCAAATAATTCCTGACCACCAGTAGCTTCTGAATCAAACCAGAGAGAACTTTCTCTTCTCTTGAATGTGAATAATTATGGGGTAGTGAACCTACGATGATGATTTGCTTTCATTCTCAAAGCTGTCAAGATTTAAAGTAAACATACAGCAGCCAATATCTGGCAATAAAGAAGAAAAAAACAGCACCTAATTAATCAGGGACCTGTTGCTAGAAACTTCTGTCAGATTTCTGCAACAAAGACATCCAGATGGCCAACAGACACATGAAAAAGTGCTCCACATCACTCAGCAAATCAAAACCACAGTTAGATACCACTTCATACCAGTAAGAAGGGCTAAAATTAACAAGTCAGGAAATGACAGATGTTGGTGAGGATGCGGAGAAAGGGGAACCCTCCTACACTGTTGGTGGGAATGCAAGCTGGTGCAGTCACTCTGGAAAACAGCATGGAGGTTCCTCAAAAAGTTGGAAATAGAGCTACCCTACGACCCAGCAATTGCACTACTGGGTATTTACCCCAAAGATACAAAAGTACTGATCTGAAAGGGCAGATGCACCTGAATGTTTATAGCAGCAATGTCCACAATAGCCAAACTATGGAAAGAACATAAATGTCCATCAACAGATGAATGGAAAAAGAAGATGTGATATATATATACAATGGAATACTATGCATCCATCAAAAGACATGAAATCTTGCCATTTGCGACGACATGGATTGAACTAGAGGGTATCATGCTGAGCGAAATAAGTCAATCAGAGAAAGACAATTATAATATGTTCTCTCTGATATGAGGAATTTGAGAGGCAAGGCAGGGGGTTTGGGGGGTAGGGAGGGAAAAAAATGAAACAAGATGGGATTGGGAGGGAGATAAGCCATAAGAGACTCTTTTTTTTTTTTTTAAAGATTTTATTTATTTATTTGACAGAGAGAAATCACAAGTAGGCAGAGAGGCAGGCAGAGAGAGAGAGGGAAGCAGGCTCCCCGCTGAGCAGAGAGCCCGATGCGGGACTCGATCCCAGGACCCCGAGATCATGACCTGAGCCGAAGGCAGCGGCTTAACCCACTGAGCCACCCTGGTGCCCCGCCATAAGAGACTCTTAATCTCACAAATGAACTGAGGGTTGCTGGGGGGTGGGGGGTAGGGAGAGGGTGGCTGAATGATGGACATTAGGGAGGGTCCGTGCTATGGTGAGTGCTGTGAAATGTGTAAGACTGATGATTCACAGATCTGTACCCCTAGAGCAAATAATACATTATATATTAATAAAAATAATTTAAAAAAGAAAGAAACTTCTGTCAGCTCTAATCATCTGTTTAAATTCAGCCCTCAGATTCGTGACTACTTGCCCATAAGGGAAAATGGACTTATATTTAGGTAAGTCTCACCAGAGTTCACATAGTTGCTGTTTCTTGGGAATAACTGAATATTTTTGTAAACTCGAATACTTATAATGTTAGTACATAAACTAGGCAGTTAGTACATAAACTAGTACATAAACTGCTTAAGATGAAACTGAGTATCTGTGGCTCACACAAGAGCTGGAAACAGCACCCTAATGAGTAAGTGCCCTGTAAGTTATCCTTTAGACTGTGCATACAAATAACAACTCCAACTGCTCTTAGGTTTCTATATGACATAAGACCCACACATGAACAGCAAACCCAACCAATCACCCATAAAACCCCAAATTCATATCTGGATACTGGAGCTGGAACACTACACATGTAATTAACTTATTGGGTTTTTAAAGATACTTTTTTATAATAGGATAATTTGTGTTTGTGTGTGTGTGTGTGTGCACTTTATAGCTTTAATAAGGATAAAAGTACCTATTAGGCATTTCAAATTATTGTGAACTTGTAAAATATCCAACTTTTATAAATATTTAGGAAAATGGGAACCTGTGTTACACTAATAGTTCAAAAACAACTCTAAGAAAGATAAAAATTATCTCCCCAAATCCACAAGTATAGCATCACTTTACTTTCTCAAAATATCACTCCTCATGGGATAACCTATAGGATGCCAGAAACTTTAGGAATTATCTCGTCTACCACCACTATTTTTATAGATGAGGAGAGTTCCTGATCTGGTCTGGAAATTGGCACTTTTTTTTTTTTTTAAAGATATTTATTTATTTATTTATTTGACAGATCACAAGTAGGCAGAGAGGCAGGCAGAAAGAGGGAGGAAGCAGGGTCCCGCTGAGCAGAGAGCCCGATGTGGGACTCGATCCCAGGACCCCGAGATCATGACCTGAGCCGAAGGCAGAGGCTTTAACCCACTGAGCCACCCGGGCGCCCTGGAAATGGGCACTTTAAAAACAAAAGTGGGTGGGTGGGGGGACAAGGGGAGAAAAGGGGCCCAGAAGATGGATACTTGAAAGTGGCAGGTCCTGGACAGAGCACTAGAGATTTTGGGAAGCGGGATTGAGGCTGTGACTGGTAAGTGGTTCTGTTAAGAGCTTGGAGCTTGGAAGAAAACTATGTTCAAAATGAAGATAATCCAATATGGAGATACTCTGGGCCCAGAAGCTGGATTACTGTCTGAGTTGGAGACCATCTGGTGAGAGGTGCTTCCCTGGAATGAGAGGTGGGCCTGTCCATAGGGAGCAAGGCATTCTGTCACCTCCCTACTCTCTGGGAGGGCTAGAAAGGCAGTCATTTCCAAGGGCGTGGAGCTAAATGTAAAGACAAAGGACTACGAGCATCAATAGCTCAGTCACTGATTCGGTCTCCCTCCACACAGAAGGGCATCACTGCCTGATCTGCTCATCCGTCTCCAAATAAACACAAGATCTGGAACACAATAGGCCCAGAGGCCAGCTCCTCAGTGCCTGTCTTAAGACAGGTATCTTGTTTTTTATTTTTTGTTTTTTTAAAGATTTTATTTATTTATTTGACAGACAGAGACCACAAGTAGGCAGAGAGGCAGGCAGAGAGAAAAGAAGGGAAGTAAGCTCCCTGCTGAGCAGAGAGACTGATGAGGGTCTTCGATCCCAGGACCCTGGGATCATGACCTGAGCCGAAGGCAGAGGCTTTAACCCACTGAGCCGCCCAGGCGCCCGGAGACTCGCTATTATTGAGAAGCTCAAACCCTGGGATGGAGAAGGAAAGGAGAAGCAGCAGCCGTGCCGATTACCCTCCACTTGCCCCTACCCCAGAGAGGCCATCTTGGTCAGTGTGCGTGCCCTGCTGGGCTGACCTCGAGGCCCACTTCTCTCTGGCCTACTTGTCACCTGGCTCCCAGCTGGGCTTGCCCAATGGTGAGCTGGCAAGAGAAGGGGGATGGGGGTGGTCATGGAAAGAGAAAGAAGTCCCAGTGTTTCTTCCATTTTCCTCTGTAGCTCCTGCCCAGGGGTTCTTTCTCCTCCCGACTCTCCTGGGTTCTGCTGTAGTAAATCCTCCCTGGGCCCTGCAGGCCTCAGGGGGTAAATGTCTTCCGAGTGGGTTTCCTTTCATTCCTTCACTCAGCTGACCCACCTGAGCAGGAGTCTGTCTTCTGCCAGGAATCTGTCATGACACCAAGGAGTAGAAGCCATGGTATCCTACTGACACTTCCATTTACCCAGCACAACATTATGTTGAAATGGAGACATGGAGTTTAATGGAGATCCGTACACAGTAAAAATAAACAGACCTTCAAAATCCATCAGTTATCAAACCCCAAATACTGCTGCCTTAGAAGTTTGCTCTCCCTGACTCTCTGCACTCTTCAGTGGGAAGAGCAAGAAAGGATGTTTAAGTAGAGGGAATAAAAACTCCCACAGGCTTTGTAAATGGGAGTAAAAGTAAGGTAAATTCCTCTGCGGTCTGAGGGAGTCCCTCTTCAGCCGCGACCTGATGCGAGCAGGGAAGCAGGGGGCGTGGGGTCAGTCCTGGAGCAGGGCCAGGGCAAGCAGGGACGCTGGAAGAGGCATGTGACCTGAAGGGAAGGGATGGAGGAATGAGGGCATCCTAGGACCACGGACTGTGCAGGGACATCACTGGTCCCCTAAGGACATCTTGCAGAGTCCAGTACTCCGATTGCTTTCAAAACAAAGAGTCGGTCTTTAGCAAGAAGCCAACATATGCTGTGACTAAAGGGGCAGAGAAGTACGTCATACATATCAGAACACTTTTCACAAAGTCTATAATTTTAAAATTCCCTGCGCCGAAAGTGAGGACACATCAGTTATTTAAAATAAAAGCCAAGTTTATCTTGTGCTTGGTAATGCTGGATTGAGTAGGGGTTAACCATAAACTCGTGGCCAAAATTCCTTTCAGTTGAGCCCAGAAAAGAATACAGCCTCTCAGGGCTTGTGCATAAAAGGAGAAACTCGTGGGCTTCTGGGAGGGGACAGAGCAAAGTCACTGAGCAGAAGCAGCACCAGCTGTGGAGTCCTCCCGGGCCCCTTCCAAACACCCCCTTCATTCAAATCCCTCTCCTCTCTCCTCTCACTCTCACGTTTTATGCTTCTGCTAAGCTTTTATTGCAAATCAGGTTCTGAAGTCAAAAACATTTGGATACAACCAGTTTAAATTGGCCACAGGTATAATACATGCAAACTGCCCTGGTGGGCGAGCAGAAGACAGCCTTCACCTTCTGATACCAGCCCGATGACTCATCTTAAATGCGTTTTATTCAGACGCAGAAGGATCCTCTTTCTCAATATCTAATTGCCCATCATTTAATTCTTTTTAAAAGGATAGAAATTATCGAAGGCACTGGAAATCAGTAAAAGCCAGACAGAGAAACTGCTTACCTGCTGTCGCCAGCGTTTGCCACATATAGCTTTCCCAAAAGGCAAACCACGATGAGCGCTGTGCAGCCCCCAGATATATTATATGAGCTCCTCTCTCGTTCTATCTGAAGGTCCTGGAGAAAGAAAACAAAGTCAGTGTTGGAATGGACAGGAGCTCTTATCAAAGACTTTCTGAACCTCACTCCCTCGACACAGCTCTTTGAGCTGAACGCACTTCAAAGATGGGACAGGAAAATCTTTCGTACTCTTCTACCACCTGAAGAGCACTTCTCACTGGGGACACTGACATAAAACCGTGGTCTACTAGACCATCTGCAGACCAGAGACAGGAAACAAGGAATGGCAAACAGATCTAATCTGAACAAAAGCAAGAAAAAGAAAACCAACTGTATTCAATAAATGTAACTTGTGGAAAATGTAGTCTTTGTATGGACTGCCTGAGCTGTGACAAGAGAAATACCGGTAAGGTCAAGTACTTGAACCCGAGCAATGTTTTTTAACTCCAAAGTCTCCAATAGTTGCTTTTATAGCTAGGTAAGAGAAGTGACTTGAAGGACGGTGTCCTCTACTCAAAGCACGCAGGAGAAACCCCCTGTCTTATTAATCAAAGATAGAAGCTCCCAAACTCTGATCTGACTTCACCCTCCCCCAGCCGCTGGTTCACAGCAGGGACACACATTCACAGGAACAGCTAGCATTTCCCGAGCCTCGCTTCCGTGTCAGGCCGGGCTCAAAGCCCTGTACATAGAGAATCTCAGCGGAATCTCACAACCGTATTATTATTATTATTTTTTAAAGATTTTATTTATTTATTTGACAGACAGAGATCACAAGTAGGCAGAGAGGCAGGCAGAGAGGGGTGGGGGAGCAGGCTCCCTGCCGAGCAGAGAGCCCAGGACCCTGAGATCATGACCTAAGCCGAAAGAAGAGGCTTAACTCACTGAGCCACCCACGTGCCCCTTCAAAACCGTATTATTAACCTCAATGTTTGAATGCAGAAGGGGGGTAACCTGCCCATATTTACCTGGTTGGAGTTTGGATTTCAATCTTGTTCTCCCCCTCCAAGGCTTATCATTACCTGCCACCTAATGAGGCCTCCCCAAGACAATGAAAAACTGACCAAGACTCCCATGGACAGAGAGATATCATCCAAGACAGAGGTATCTGTGAAATCCCGCCTCACTGACAGAATCACGCTTCCATGACCTGAGAAAAATGTGAGCTGAGCTAGGAAAACAAAATGAATGTTGGCTAAAATAACGCCAGACATTCTCATGGTAGTGGAAGGTTGGGGCAGAGGGAGGGAGGAGGAAACAGATGAGGAAGTCGTGCTCTGGCTGATTCTAGGATGTCCCTGGTAGACAAAGGGCTAGGGCACTTCTCTGGTTCTTAGAAACCCACAGAGTTGGAACTCTGCTGCTTTGACCATCCTCCTCATAGAGAAGGGAGGAGATAATCCAGTAAGCCAACGTTGATCAGCAAATGCTTGGCGCTGGGGGCCAGCGGTGGTAATACATGGTCAGATAAATCGCCAGTGAGAAACTGGAAACAGAAGAGCCAGAGCCGAGGAAACAGATGAAGACCAGCACACTGTTAAAAAAGAGATAAAAAGTACAAAAACAGGATCTGGGAGAAACTAACTTGCTGGGGATCAACTGGGTAAGGGTGGGGGGGGGAGGCTGAGGAACCGTGGGGGTTGGGGGTAAGAATGTGTGTATGTGGGACATAGTAGTTTAGAAGTGAAGAAAAACTCCAGCTGTAGAGTCAAGCATGAGGACCATTCTTGAAGACTGTGCCAGATTTTAAAAATGTACTCAAGGGGCACCTGGGTGGCTCAGTGGTTAAGCCTCTACCTTCAGCTCAGGTCATGATCTCGGAGTCTTGGGATCGAGCCCTACATCGGGCTCTCTGCTCAGCAGGAGCCTGCTTCCCCCCACCCCCCGCCTGCCTCTCTGACTACTTGAGATCTCTGTAAAATAAATAAATAAAATCTTAAAAAAAAAAAATGTACTCAAACCCTGAATCCATTAGTTTCTTAGAGGACTACTGTATTAAACTGGATGCTATGTGTGACGGGCTGAGCAGGCCATCTGGATCCTTCCCGGGGCCAGAAGCTTCATAACTGAGAGCAGAGACCTCTACTGCTTGCTGCTAGACCCTTAACACCTAAACCAGGCCAGGTAAAAAAAAAAAAAAAAAGATGGTTCTTAATCTGTTAAACAGGCAAATGAAGAAATACTTTTGGACATGCCCAGGTTTCTAAATTACATCCTCACCACCTGACCCCTGTTCGTAATTCACAAAGGGAAAGCTTACAGTGCAAGCAAATGCTCACTGCGATGATAATTAAGTTGGAACCCATGCCTCACTTCAGATGCAGCCCACTGACGAGAATGAATGAATAAAGTTACGAGGTCCTGCATGGGACGGCCGGAGCCTGGAGAGCGAGGAGAAGGAGGGGCAAGGACAGCAGCCAAGAGGACCATCAACGGGGAAGTGAAAGGGAAAGAAAATGTCAAGGTGTCCGAAGTTCTGTCTAGCCTCCAAACAATGCATAAGAACAGAACCAACAACCCAGTTCACAAAGCAGTTGTGGACAGATATATTCCCTTTCTTTTGCATTTAAATAAGTACTATAAAGTTGATGTTCTGATAGACAATATTTCATCCAATTAATATATAAACTTGTATATCAAGTCCACACTTGATACTACTACTCCATAACTGTTCTTAATATACTGGAAGGAATTTCTGAGGGTAACAGAAAATGTCCTTTCATATCCAGAATCAACGTCTGTTTGAATACCTAATGCCTGAATGAAAGACTATTTTTATTAAAAAAAAAAAAAAAAAAAAAACCCACAACAAACCCCATGAGCACCCAACTGCTTGCATACTCTACACGGGCTGGAGTGTGAACAAGCCTCAAAAGACTGACATCCCTGGTGCAATCTGAAAGAAAATGCTATGGTACACAGATTCCGAGTAAAAGCACCATCCATGGCAAAAATCTCCACTGGGACGCAGACAAGTTCATTCTGCATCACATGTACATTATTTGTCATGGTTAACATTACAAGAAAACCTGATTATAATATTATTTAATCCTTAAGAAAAAAATCAAGGCAAGAATGTACATACGACACTATGATTTTCTCCTACAGCAGAGTTCCTATCTGCCTTTAGTCTGGGGGGAAACGCTCCTATTAGCTTGCCCAATTACTCCCTTGCTATTACATTAATAGTGTGATTCAATATTTTTTTCTAATTGATTCCATCATTTCTTTCATCTTTTCCTATATTTCAACTACATTCCCTCTGTAGTTTCCCCAGCATAAGGAGTGCTAAATTTGGCAGCACCATCACTTAAACAGTGGATTAATGTCTAGCTACTTTGTATCCAGGAAACTTTGCTAATATGTTCATGCTTTCATCACCCCCCACCATTTGTGTGGTGAAACACGTGTGTGTGCAGATGCACATGTGTGCGCACACACTTTAATTACATGTATGCTCTCTGGGATTTGAAAGATTCCAGACTTGGTGACTAGGATTTGAAAGATGTGTTTCCATAGACTTCATCCCCCTGAAGGATTCACTGACATTAAAATACACTCTTCTATTTCTTCTAAAACTGGGTGTAACTAGAACATATTCTAAAAATAATTGCTTCCCCTCCCCTCCCTCCAAGCCAAAATAGCACATTTATTTTTTCCCACACCACCTACTCCTCTTTAAAAGATGTTTCGCAAAATCTTAGTACTGAAAGGAACATTAAAGGACCATCTGTATGGTTCTTTTACTACCAGATCAAACACGATAAATGAAGTCAATAAAGATATTTACTGCTGAATTAGCTACCCATTTTCTTTAAACCCTCAATTTTTCCAATTAGCTTAAGCTACTCACACTTCACATAAAAATATACACACACACACATATATAAATGTATAGTTATTATCATATTTTATAAAGCCTCAGGTTTGGGTATACTTTCAAAAAAATCAATGAAATCATTGGAAAACCTGTGCACTGCTTTGTGCTAAATATAGACCAATTTGGAATATTTCCCCATTTTAGTTGTAAACAAACCAGAAGACATAAGTCTTGCATAATTTACCAGCAAAACACAGGCATGTACTATCATTCCTTTTCAAGAATGATCTAAAAGGACCAACTTAGACACTCACAATATTCAATTAACAAGGTTGTTTTATCTGCTCAGTCAAGAGTCCCACAGACCTCTCAGAGCCACCTTATATTTAAGCAGGACTGATTTATCCTGTGTTACATCTGTCTAAATACTACATTTAAGCCAGGACTATCTCTAAATCTTAAGAATAGTTCCAATTCCTAAAGACTTTGGATTTTATTTTGCTCCCTTTTGTTTCAAAGAAGGCAATGAAGGAAAATAAGATGTGTGAAATGAGACGAATTCTGCAGGAAAGAACTGCAAGAGAGAAAATGTATTGCTCGGGATGGTTGTAATTTGGTTTGAAAGTCCCAGAGATGATGCAACTCCAGGATCATTCTTTGTTTCCGACCAATTTCAGGTTCCAAAAGGACAGCAATATCAAACAACGGAAGGGAATGAGTGCTGGGTAGTTTCAATAGGACTTGGCAGCTCCCCACCGATGGGTTAAAACACGGTTCTGAGCACATTGCTAATAGTGTCAGTCACAAATAAGATTCTGCATAGTTTCAGTATCTGGGTCTGATTTTGGTTTATTCTGAGAACAAGCCAATCTGTCAGCCAGGCAATGGGAAGGAAAAAAAACCACCCCAGGATTGCCTCATGTTGCCACCTGCTGGCTGTTGGTAGAATCACATGCTCATTCCTTCTTGGAGGAATTTCCTGTTCTACCAAAAACAAAGACAAAACAAAATTAGCTTAATTAAACACAGACAGACATGCAGGTCCATAACTTACCATGACTATGGTAATTCTGGAAAACACTAGAATTTATAAACTATAAATAAGCTTTGCATTTATCCTCTTTTTCACCGCAGTGTCACCATATGGTTTTTTTGTTTTTGTTTTTGGACCAATAAATCCAAGCTCAGAGCTATTTCCAGTCATTAGCTCAGAAACAGGAAGATGTGTGGTAGTTTCACAAGGGAAAATACTGCCATTTTCTTCCTTTGTAACAAGCAAACTTCTAAAATATTCTTCACTCTGGTGATGAATCCATACCCACACTGAAAAAGGAAATAGGACGGAATTGTGAAATTCCTCCTGCCTGTGTCCAGAACTCAAATCCCATGGGTGGTAGGCTACAAGGCTCATCTGTGCTGACTGTGCTGTGATCCCAAGAAAGCCGGGATCTCCTGCAAAGGCCAGTCGTGGAAGCGACCTCCCTCATGAGTGTGAAATGCTGACGATGAGACCCTGTTTGGGGAGGGTGGGCAAGCAAGGAAAAGGCTGACATCAGGACAGAGAAGACAGTTATCATCCGGGCCCAGCAACACCCTAACCCACAGGTGACAAGACGCAGCCGCCGAAGGAGGCACCATGACAAAGTGTCATGGGGAAGCAGAATGGAGGTCATTTCAGAAGTTCCTGAGATTCTGGTCCTCTTGGAAACTTTGGTTCGACTTCCACAGTGGACACAGGAAGAATGGACGATGCAGCCTTCTCAGTATGAAGGAAGATGCAAGATGAGATGTAATAAAGGGGGCCCAAGGGCAAACGTGCCTCCGAGGGAAAGCACAGGAAGGATCAGAGGCCAGGGGTCAGAGGTCACCTCCACCACAAGCCACACGCTGCGGGCACGCAACTGGAGAATCAAAGAGGAAAGGAAAAGCAGTGACCTCAAAGCAACTCACAGTATTTGATGAAACTTCTCTCATCTCCACTGGTTCAAAGCGTTTTCTCCACTTCTGGTAGTCTATATTTTGCGACAAGTACCTACTTTTTCCTGGAAATCAATGTTCCTTATTCTGGCGTGGTGTTTCTAAGTCGTTTTAACCAATCCTTCCTTTCAGATAGGTATCTGCATTTCACCACCTGGCTTCACGTCAGAATATCAAAATAAATGAGATACCGTATCTCTATATGCATAAAACGTGTGACTCCAAATGCCCCTGGACATAAAATCTAACCTTTTATTTCCAGACCCCATGGTATGTAGGAGAATGCTAGCTATAAAACAGAGCCTCAATAAATACTAGTGATTGAGGACACTGCAGAGGGACAGACCAAAGACCTTTGACTCTACATTGCTAAGCTGCTGTTCATAAAGCAAAAACCCAAGTGAAGGGCGAGCTTTGTCTTTAAAGATGCTGTAAGTGACTTCTGAGTCTGAGAAAGGGTAGCTGCAAAGATGTCATCAGTGAGGCAAACTGGAGGCTTAGGAGCTGGGCTTGGGGAATTTTCAGGGATGAAAAGTGCGAGAGAAAGTTAAAAAGCCACAAAACTGAAAATAACGGCATCTTATTTAATACTGAGTTTCTCCTACTACAGAGAATCAGAACAGCACAGAACCTGCAACATGTAAAGAACACCTGGAAAGAGGAAAGCTAGAAAGTGGCTGGCTCCTGTGAGGAAAAAATTTAGAAATGTCCAAGAAATTCCAAATGTGCCCCACTCTGAAAGGGTCAAGGAGAAACCAGGAAGACCAGGCCAAAAAGGTAAGGAAATCAACTGCAAGTTAGGCATTTCAAAAAACCAAAGTTTGCCTTCAAACACTGACTCTCAAAAATATCATACTGCAAAGGGGAGTAAAGAAAGAGTATCTTCTATGAGCCGGCAATGGCCTTTCGGGCCATTAAGTTGAAGGTACGCTGTGTAATTTCTGTGTTATGGGTTGTAAAGCTCACTGCCAGTAACTTAATGTTTAAGTTGGGCACATTTCTGTGACACTGAGTAGATTTTTCCTGAAGTCCCCCATAAAGCAAAGAGCCTCTTTCTATAATAAGACATCATCCAAACAGGGACACTTTTGAGAATAAAAGGGGACAGTATATTAATAATTGCTCTGGGCCAAAAGGCACTGACCGGCTCAGTCCCTAGGAGGACAGACAGTAGGGCCACCCTAGCAAGCACAATGAAAACCAATGACAAATATTGTCACTTAATAAGGCCAAGCAATGCCTAGGTAGGCCTCTGGCATGCTGGTGGCTAGAGAGACAATCTGGGAAAAACTTGAGTGTGAAGAAGCAGCTGCAGGCTGGAATGAACTGGAGATGAGATATGGCTTAAAGCCAAAAATTCATCATACAGCACACCAGGTCCTTCCAGACCACCTCTCCAATTCACCTTCCATCCATCATTTCTACCTTTGACACCGGCTTGTGCCCTTAGGCCCATCTGGGTTCTCTGATGTAGTTGTCCATGCAAATGGCCTCCTGTGTTTCGTCTGCTTCATTTTTAACTCAATTTTTGTTTTTATTACCTCATTTTTATCTGGATTAAATATTTAGCATTCTGCACATCAGGGTCAAGAAACACTTTTTCCCATTAGAGCTTCTATGACATCTGGGGAATGAGATTTTATACAAAGCCTGAGTAGTAGTCAATTTTACTACCCTGGTGCTTTTTTTCCTAAATAATCCCCCCCCCCCCACCCCCCCCCCCCCCCCCCCCCGCTCCAGCCAGCATCACTTTCCCAAGGGAACACTTCCCTTCCTGTCTTTACTGGACGCCTACTTCACCCTGCATTTCTTCACTCAATGTCCCTTCCACTTATATTTTACTTGTTAATACTCGTTTTTGCCTAGTTTGTTCAATGCTCTTTTCCCAATTAGGCCTGGCACAGTTAATTCTAATCAAATATTTATTGGTTGAATGAATTACATGGGCAAGTGAAATGATCTTTTTGCTGGCTAAGTCTCTAAGGTAAAAATTCCAGGTCATGAACCAACTAGTTAAAAGCCAGAAAAATTAAAAAAAGACAAGAATAAGGCCCTTTACTAAGCATTTTTCTGAATAAGCCTCTCACTTCAAGTATAGTGGTTGCTAGTAACCCTTAGCCATTAATGGGCAGAAACAGCCAGAGACCACTGTAGAGGCCTGGCTCAAGGTGACATTGGCCTCTAGTGGATAGATCTGAGAATACAGCAGATTCAAGTAAAAGATGTCTAAGGGCATAAGCAATTACAGAAGGAAGTGAGAAACCCAAAGTTTCTTTTGTTTTTCACTTCTATCGTGTCAGCTGATTTTTTCCTCCCATTAAGAGAACAGCCTACTGTCACATTTTTACCTCAATTAAATATTTAGCATTCTGAACATCAGTGTCGAGAAACACTTATTCCCATCAGAGCTTCTGTGACAGCTGGGGAATGAGATTTTTATATGAAGCCTGAATAGGAGTCAACTTTACTACCTTGATTCCTTTTTTCCTAAAGAATCTTCTCCAGCTTCCTGGTGATCTTCTTGGGATTGAAGGCTACCAGACACTCCTGAATGACAGGTGCATTTTAAGTCACCTGCTAATCAAAGGGTAAATATTTATATGACAAGGGAACACGGTGACCCAAGAGGGGATGCATAAAAGTGAGGATAGGATGCAAATACCAGGTGTGAACATATGAACTATTTTGCCTTAGAAACAAATCAGATGGCGAGGCGCTGTGCAACATTTTTTTCTCCTTAGCACACAGCCTAATCATGGAATGTGCACTCTGTGTACACTCCATTCTGGGGAGGTGCTCCCAGCTGTTGGTGCTCCATTTAACAACAGTTTGTCATCACTTCTGAATGCCCAGAGTTTTGTTGTTGTTCCGGCTGTTAAGATTTTATTTATTTACTTGAAAGAGAGAAAGATCATGAGCAGCAGTGGGAGGGGTAGAGAAAGAAGCAGACTCCCTGTTGATCAGGGAGCGGGAATGAGGCTCCAACCCACGACCCTGGGATCAGGACGCCAGCAAAGGCAGACACTTCAATGACTGAGCCCCCAAGTACTGAGTCTCCAGGTTTTAAGAACAATACAGCACACTCACTTTACTCATATCATGACATCTTTAAATACTTCTTCTCTATTACCTGCATACAGGCTGTTGCTCAGGAAAGAAAAATCTCTGGAACCAAAATAACGGCAACAGTAGAAAGTGAGCTCAGAGAGGGAAGGGGGTGGTCCAGTGGGTGGTCCCTCTCCAGGCGGAGGGTCAGGGGACACCATGAAAGCAGCTGCACTCCCTCTCTATGTGTATTCTCTGGACTGAGCCTGAGAGGGAAGGAGGCTGAATTCTTTGATAAGACACATCCGCATTTAAACACACAAATAAATCCATGTTCCCCAGTAAAGCCGGTGATCTGGGATATTAGCCCCTTGATTCTCCTCCAGCAGGTACGTTTTTGTTGTTGTTGTTTTGTTTTGTTTTGTTTTTAAAGCACTGAGAACCACATGGCCAATCATGGTTACAATAACTTTTCTTGGATCAGTTCTGTATGGGAAAGGTACTTCTGAGCACTTGACTAAAGCGCCGTTTCCCCCAAACACCTGGAATTCATACACATGTGTCAGACAGATGGCAAGGACGCTCGCGGTTCAGTTAAGTGGAATTGTACCAGCTGGCATCAATGAGTCTGCGGAAAGAGAAGCCATAATGCTTACCTTTAAAAAGCCTGTTCCGTCATACACTATCCCTCCCTTTCATCTTCTTAATTTTTGCCAGCATGCCATGCCAGGAACTCTTTCTGCCACCCTCTCCTAAGAGTGGAGGCCTGTTATCAAAGGGAGACCCATGCGGAGCCACACAACTAGAAGACAGGTCAGAGACACGCCCTTCCAGGGAACCTTCTAGAAGAAGCATAGATTTGGCTTAAGCGAGGGCCTCCACCCAGACCCCTGGACCCTTCCGCGACACCTACCATTTCCTTAAAAGCACTTTCTAGAGCCCCGATGACCAGGCACTCGTGCGGGATCTTCTTCTCCGTGAAGAAACGCGTGGGCGGGGTGCTGGGGGAGCCGGGCGCCCCCACGCCTCCGCGGAGCGAGGCCGCGCGGGTCAGAGTCCGGCTGTGCGCGGGCGTGTTCTCTGGCTCCTCGCCCAGGCAGGTGGGCGGCAGGACAGCAGAGTTCTTGAGAATCTCCACGATGTCCTGCAGCTGCTCCGTGACATGGTGCTGCAGCAGGCGGGAGGCCACCACCGCTGCCCCGGACCCTGCGTGACCGTCAAACAGCGACCAGTAGTGGCAGGACACGCCTTCTGATTCCTGGGGGAGGGATGCGACAGGGAGTGAGAACCTCGGTGGTCAGGGCCCCAGGGTCACACTGATGCAGTGAGGCAGGGCACTCAGCGCATCCACTTCTGATCTGTCTTTGGTTGGCAAACAGTGGGGGTCAAAACCCGGCAAAAAGGCTCAGGGATTTGTCACTGCTGTGATCACCACCCAGAGGATGGAGCGGTCCTTGCTTCTCCGCCTGCAGGAGGAGCCCAAATTACCAAGCAAGCTCAGCAGCTACTTTGTGGCAAGATCCACCTTGATTTGATGTTTTTGTTTGTTTGTTTGTTTTTAAGATTTTATTTATTTATTTGACAGAGATAACAAGTAGGCAGAGAGGCAGGCAGAGAGAGAGAGAGAGAGAGAGAGAGAGAGAGGAGGAAGCAGGCTCCCTGCTGAGCAGAGAGCCTGATGCAGGGCTCATCCCAGGACCCTGGGATCATGACCTGAGCTGAAAGCAGAGGCTTTAACCTACTGAGCCACCCAGGTGCCCCGATGTACGGATGTTTGATGTCAAACTCCAAGCCAGCAGGCAAGTCTTTAGGAGTCCAGCTTTAACCCCTAAGTCCTCATTGCCCTGTGCAACCCAAGAGCAGGCTTGGCCTGGAGTCTTTGGAGGAAGTCAAGCTCTTTTCTGCAGATTCTTCAAGAGGAAATCAGTAGACCCATTTTTCCCCCTGTAGAGCCTTTTCACTCTCAGATACCTGCCCCATCCTCTTTGATTTACATCCTATATTTTTAGAACATGCTCTCCCCTTAGACACCCAGTCTAAGATGCAGCCAATTCTAATCTCCTTATTTCCTGCCTCCCTCAGTTTCCCAGTTGGTACCCAACATCTTTGTTTCTTCCTCTTCCTATCCTAAAGCTACACATTCCCACGTTCCACACTTACCATGGATTTCGTCTTGGAGTTATTTCTAGACTATTTCAAATGAATGTATTTAAAAACCATGTCTGAATTACACATGCCTAAGATCTTAGCTATAGGGAAAAAAGGCTTAAATGCATTAATTACTTTACTAAATAAGTAAGATGCATTGGTAATTAAATAGGTAGGGTGTATATAACATCTACTTCTAACTACTAGCATATACATCCCCACAGCAATAAATATCAAATCCTTTTCTAGCTAAAGCTATTAAATAAAGTTCTTTTGGTCTATCTTAGAATGATGCTGGAAGATACCATATAGTTATGGTGACATACGCCACTGCTCCATTTGTGCCTTTTAAATTTCACTTTTAATTCTGTGCCATGTGCTGAGAAAAAAAAATTGATTTTTAGTCAACAAATACTGTGCATTCCCTACGTGACAGGTGCAAAGTGGACAGGGGATAAAAAAAAAACTTGCTAGGGGGCGCCTGGGTGGCTCAGTGAATTAAGCCTCTGCCTTCATGACCTTCGGCTCAGGTCATGGTCTCAGGGTCCTGGGATCCAGCCCCGCATCAGGCTCTCTACTCAGCAGGGAGTCTGCTTCCCTTCCTCTCTCTCTGCCTGCCTCTCTGCCTACTTGTGATCTCTGTCAAATAAATAAATAAAATCTTAAAAAAACCACAAAAAACAAAAAACAAAAAACTTACTAGAAGCCATACCAGATATGGTCTGATCTTAATAATTCAGTGGGAAAAACACATACTGATCAAAATAATCACACAAACATAAGATCAAAATTCTAGTGAGGGCTACAAGGAGAGGTTCTTGGTGCCTCCAAGAGGCCAGCTTGCAGAGGGGGACTTGGAGGAGGTTTCCCGGGGACATGCAGGCTAGCCTAAGAGCTGTTTAGAAATTCACAAGACAATGATGGGGAACAAGAGACCACCAGGCAGTAGAAACAGTAGGTGCCAAGGCCCTGTGGTAGGAAGGTGCATGATGCGTGAGAGGAGATGAAACCATATCATGTGACTGAATAGAGGAATGAAACAAGAAAGGCATGGGTGAGAAATGAGGCTGTAGAGGGTCGTGGCATCCAGACCACTCAGTCCTCCCAGGACACATGCAGGATCTTGGCTTTAGACTAAGAGTAACAAAGACCCATTGGCTGAGGTGGGTGGGAGGGTAACAAACTTAATTTATGTTTTTAAACAATCACTCAGGCTATGCCATGAGGATTAGGAAAGAGTGAAAGTGAGGATGCCAGCTAGGAGGTGAATAACACCCTAAAAAGACATTCAAATTCAGGCAGTAACAAACACTTATGAATGAGTAAAAGCACTTGAACTCAGAGGACAGTAGAAAGAACAAGGACTTCAGAATTAGAAGATGGGAGTTCTAATGGCATCGTCAATACCAATGAGTGGGCATGGGAGGCAGACCATAGTGAGGAAGGCAATACAGGCGTTCGACCCTGGCTGGGTCACTCCAGAGCCGGACATCCCTGGTGCTCAACTGGACCATGTCTGCCTAGTACGTAAGCAGCAGGCATTAGCTCGCTCACAGGGAGTGGGTATTTAGCAAGGGTGAATGGTGATTTATGCCTGCGGAGTAGATAAGTAGTCTCCCTTGTGTGTGACGGCTATCACTGCCATTACAGTATGGCTTCACCTCAGTCACTTTCTGAGCTTTAGTTCTTCACCAACATGAGAAGCTACTGTAGAAGAGTCCAATGCTTCTGCTGAACTCCGAAAGTTCAATAATCAAGAAGTATTGATCCATGTCACGGGGGGAGGTGGGGGAAGAAAGCTGGGCCCTGAAAATGGGACAAGAAGAACTGGGAGGGAATGAGAGCTGATTGAGCAGCCGGTTGAGGAAAATACCAGGAGGCTTGGGCTGTGTGGCTGACTGTGGTACTTGCTTATCTAGTATCCACTCTTGGGTGGAACTTCCAGGAAAGCTATTCTTTTCCTGATAAAAGGAAAGCTCAAGTGGCCTGGCCTTTGCCCTTTAACCGTCTCCTTTTCCTTCCTGCCTGGGTCACAGAAGCAACACCTGGAGGTAGAGTAACCCTCTTGCAAAACCGGCTGAAACCTGCTGTTGGAGGTAGTGGGACAGGAGATCTGAAGGAGCCAGGGTCCTTGGTGTCTTGCTTGGGATGCCACACGGGCCCTCAACAGCCTTCCTCCTGGGCTCCCTGTCTGCAGGCTTCATGACCTTTTGATAAGCCGCTGCTGCCAGCTTCTGTAACAAGAGCTGGGGACAAGGAGAGGAAAGGAGGTGCGTGTTTATCTAGTATTCTGGGACCCGGGGCATGCAGGGCGGGAAGGAGGAGTGTGAGATAAGGAATGCAAGAGCGCACAAAAGAAGAATGAAAATAGCTAGAAGTGGCGATCAGCCAGGAATAAAACTGAAAAAGTTCTTATTGTAGGGCATCTGTGGATAGAATTCAGTGAATCTATATTTTCACCAACCTCTGAAATTTAGCATTTCCTCTTTTAATGAATGCGAGGCAATGAAGCATCACGGGATTAGCAATTCCTATGACCTGGTCACCAAGAGAAACAGTGACTGTCACTCTACACAGCCTGAATTATTGTTTATGCTCATTATTACTTCACAAGGGTCGGAGTTATTACACTCACCACGAGCCCTTGTTACTTGCTGCATTAGTAAAGTACATATTGCCTGCCATATTACACTCTCACAACTAGGGAAAAGCGGCAAAAGAAAGGGATTTTTTGCTTATCACATCTAATTCCCCAAAAGTCCCAAGGCTGCCTGAGTAAAAACTGCCCACACAGTCCTTCTGCACCCCATTTAAATGAAAACCCAGCAAACACTGTTAAGGAAGCTGTAGGCAGGGCCAGTGAGGGACGAAATAGGACCAGCTGTGTCCATGACTCAGATTCTGTTACACCTAAAGTATCACGTTTCTAGAATCATGATTTGATTCAAAGAAGATCAAACCCCATGAAATAACAAGGCACACGACAAGGCAATGCTACTATATTTTTTAAAAAGCAACTCTGACATTCTTCTGATGAGTAATCCAACCATTTCCTTCAACAAGGCAAAGCATTCTGAAGGCACTGCAGCAACAACCGGCTGTTGAACTATCTGGGCAATTTTTAAGCAGTCAAGAGAAAAACCCGACTGGGGGACTTCTGAAGCAGGGAGGAGAAGGGCAGCACCCTGCTTCGGAGAACACCTTAGCACAGCAGGGCTAGAAATGCTGGCATAGCTAACCTTTAAAATGCAATTAGTAGTTTTCACAGTGAAAACTTGTAAGACACAGTTTTTCGACAAAGAAAGTTTGTTTCTAACTAGAGACTGAATAAATCCAGCACTGCTGGATACACGGTTCACTCCCAGCCCAATTCAGTCAGTTTCTCTGAAGGTGGAGCCCTACCACTGATCATTTATTTAAGCTCCCCAGGGGATTCTGAAGTGCTCCCCAAATTGAGAACCCCCGTACTAACAGAAGGGGGTTCAAGCATTTCCAGAACCCAGCAGTTCCGGAGACCCTCATTCTAGTCTCAAATCTGCCATTCTCTGTGTGACCTTGGAGGAGTCACTCACAACGCCCTGAACTGACCAGAACAGCAGGGTCCAAACTGTGTTTCGTGTTTCCAAACTGTACCACTTAGGAAAGAGGAAGTGGGCGTTTAAAGGATAAGTCCCGCTGACAGTTATTTCAACCAGAGCAGCACAGATGCATCGGTTACAAACATCAGGGGTTTGCCGAAGACTTTGGACAAAAGGGATCAACTGCTGAGGACAATTTTTGAAAGCTTTTGAACTAGGTAAAACCAAATTCATCAAGAGACTTCAAAATCTTCAGTGTCCTTCTGTGGCACAGAACTTCAAGTGAGAGATCAATTATTTGGGAAACTAGAGCCACCAGGTGAGCCCTCTCCCACATGCTCTAGATGCCAACTTAGCTCTTAATGCCTAAGAGACCATCAGGTCACAGAAACATCGAGTTATGGGGCCACAGCACCCTTCCTGTCATGTAATAAACCTTACACAGCAGGTAGTATTCTAAATGCTTTATCAATATTAGCACATCTAATCCTACCACAACCCATCCTGGGAGTAGCCACCCTATGATGTGTGGTAATTATTCCCAATTTATAGAGGTGGAAAAGGAGGGACAGAGAGTCTCACTGTTCAAGATCACCACCTAGTAAGGGATGCAGCTGGGAGTAGGCTCCACGCTCTGAGCCATCAGCCCCTTGCCTCGCGAATACCCTCACACACACTCCGCCTGCTCCTGGAGGGAATGCTTGCTCTCCTGTACACATGCCTCTTGGATCTGCTTCTCCTTTCTGTATCCCGAGTTATAACCAGAGTGATTTTTTTCCTAAAACCCCAAATCTGACCATATTTCTTTGGCCAGCCTAACCTCCTCCTTCATAGGCTGGCTCCAGTCTTTGAGCCAGTTTGCAGTCTCTGATGTAGTCTCTGATGGTCTCCCCACATTCTGTCCCTCCAAATCTCACCAACCAAACTATAGCACTTGTAGCTCATCGCAAACCACCCCCATCCTTTGCCTGAGTACCCCCCCGAGTACCCCCCCACCGCCCCCACCTATCTCTTAGTACACATCTTAAATTTCACCTCCTTCTGGGAGCTCCCACTGCATCCTGAGCCCACCCTTACAGCAGCACTCATCAAATTGTGCATGTCTATCTGGTCACCTGCTTGGGCGATGATCGACTGAAAGACTATTCTGGAAAAAGGGAGCAACTAACAGGCAGTGCAGGTGTAAAGGGGACTTTATATGGCCCATGTGGACAGTGGCCTCATTAAGACCAGCCTTGAGGGCTAAGGCTGGAGGGAGATTCTGGGGTCAAGGCAGACCAAGGAGCTTCAATGTGAAATGCCTCTATGTGGAAGAACAAGGTGGCAGCAGGATTAAGGGGTGCCAATCCCATGGCGTTCTGCGATGTGCTGCAAGAAGGAAGCACTAGATTTTAGGAGGCTCACAGAGAACTGTCCTGAGGCAAAGATGGCCTAGGTCGGGATCGATGGGCCGAGGAGGAGACTAAAGGATTCACAAGACACTTCAAAGAGCAGTATAAGGCTGGAATGGGCTGCAAGGTGTTTGAAATGGAACCAGGATCATAACAAAGAATTCAAATCTACTTTTGAAAGTGGCATGATCAAACAGGACGCGCCATACATTTATTTTGAAAAAGATACAAGGACCCCCTTCTCCCTCACCCCCTTCTCTATTCAAAACAATGCCATCAAATGTCATCAGGTAGGAATGTATGGTTGGATGTACAAAGTCTGATCCGAGAACCTTGAGGAAAGAACAATTCCTAAACGTCACACCCACATCAAGGGCCCTGATCAATGTCAGGGGTGAATCTGCAAGAGAGGTCTGAAAGATCACAAGTAGTATGAACACGATGCTTTCAAGTGTCTCAAATGTTCAACTTAATTGCAAACACGCATCTATTTCATCATTGCATAGACTAGAACCTTCAGTGACTCCCTACTGCCCTGGGTCTCCTACATGCTCACATGGCTTATGGGTCCTACATGATCTAGTTGCTACTCCTTCCCCAGGGCCCTTTCTTGCTCTTTGTCAGTGGTCCTGATCGAGGCAGCCTAGATGTAGGGCCCTGGGAATCTCACAGGTGCTCCAAGGAAACCAAAGGGACAAGATGCTGCCTTCTCTTCCTGTACCTGACTTTACTGAGTCTTATGGGCCTATAAGACCAGTTTAAAACACATACATTATTCCCTTCTAAGCTAAGGAGACCTTTTTTTCCCCAAGGAAGATTACAAAAAAAGCAAAACATGCACCATATCTATCTCTCTGGAGCATATGCTGAAAACCACACCCTTTCTTCAGCTCCTGTACACTGCTGGAATGCACATACAATCCAGCATTGCTATATCCTTTGAAACACTGGCTAAAAGGCTAGGCATGCATGTGGGAAGAGGGAGAGCTGTGTTCACCACCTGCTTGGGTCAAGCAAAGGCCCCAAAGAGGGAAGTGAAGGCTAGGGCTCCTTTCAACATCCTCTGCCTACCCACCACACACACCCACCTCCCACCCGTCACACCGTTAGTCATTTTAGAGGGCATACCTCCTCAGTTTGGTATTAGCTCAGGGAACACCACTCTGAGTTTATATGGTAAATACACAGGGTTTCATGTTTTACATATTCTAACAGTACAAGGCTAACTTCATCACCGGTGACAATATACCAACAAACACACCAGTGATTTTAAAAGTTGGGTCATTTACGTAATGCACTTTCAGATGAGTTAATACAAATCCTATCTGTTGTGATACGTCTTAGCACAGAAAGGGCACAGGCTTTAAACCAAGACCACCCTGGGTTTGGGAATTTACTACTCTGTGATCTTGGGCACATTTCTTAACTCCTCTCACCTGTTTCCTTATTTAAAGAACAAGATGAAACTAGGACACAGACAGTAAGGATTCATTCATTTAATGCGTGTCTCAGAATCTCTTATGTGCCAGGCTTATGCTGGGCACTGGGGAGGTAGGAGAGAGGAAGAAAAATCCATGTTCCCAAACTCCTGAGGCTAACAGTCTAAAACGTGAATAGGTAACTACAAGTGTGCTAGACAGGGGGAGCGTGGGGTGCCAGAGGAGTGGATAATATGTATTAAATGTTCAGACAATTGTGGGTTACAGGAGGGGGAAAGAGTAGGACCATAAAGAGAGAACATGAGGAAGTGATTTACAGCGATGGGAATGTTGTATCCTGATTGATGATGATTATATGAATCTACATGTATGTTGAAAACATAAAACTGCACACCAAAAGGTTAATTGTACATATACTTTAAAAAAAATATTTCTTAAATGTATTTGACAGACAGAGATCACAAGCAGGCAGAGAAAGAGAGGAAAGAAAGCAGGCTCCCCGCTGAGCAGAGAGCCCACGAGGCTCAATCCCAGAACCCCAGGACCACAACCGCAGCCGAAGGCAGAAGTGTCCAGCATCTAAAAGAACAGCAACAACAACAACAAAAACAAAACCTTACAACAGTAATTACTTATACTCACTATTAAATGGCCTGGGGAACAACGAGCAGGCAGGGTGCAGTAAGAGCTCCCGTAACCAGGGAGACCAAGCCACACTTTAGCTCCTTACTTTCGACTCTGCCAGATGCTCATGTCCCTCCACCATATAGCTTTTTTTTTTTTTTTTTTTTTTTTTAGAATTTTATTTATTTACTTGACACACACACACATACACAGAGTGAGAGGGAATACTAGCAGGGGGAGTGGGAGAGGGAGAAGCAGGCCTCCTGCTGAGCAGGACGCTTAATGACTGAACCACCCAGATGCCCCTGTACAGCTACTGTTGTTTCTTTTCTTAAATTACTTCCCCTCTGAGAAGTCTGAATTCTAAGGATGACTGATGATTACCTACCATGTTTAATCCCCCCCACACCACCATAAAATGGGCATCATTATCTCATTTCACCAAGGATTTAACCAGGGCACCGTTAAGTGACTCCCGTGATGGGGTGATGCCAGGATTTGAACCCAGTCCTTCAGATTCCAAGATAGGGAGGGGATCTTTCCAATTTCCCAGTACCTACAACTTTGTGTCATTATCTCCCTGGCTTCTGTCCCTCTGTAGCCTTTAGTACTTCAGCACCATTTTTCCCTTGCTGCTTACACATCCTGGGCCATTGGCTGATTACCAAAACTTCGGACAGTAGCCCCGCATTCATCTCTGGTAGTATCAGAAAACGTTGCTGGGGCACCAGCCCCAGATGCAAAGTTCTACACCTGAAAAGTCAACCCTCTCAAATTTAGAGTAACATGCTCTCGACATAATGAATTTCAAAATTAGTATTATGTTTTAACAAGTGTTTACCTTGTTTTTGCTCCCGATGAACAGGAGTTAAACAGGTACTCCACTTTAAGAAAAGCAGTATCAGACCTTTTCCTGACTGACCACGCACATTTGGCAGCCATCACTAATATCTTACAAAAAAGTAGCTCTGCAGCAGTTTGCTTATTGCATTCTGATTTACTGCCCCCTCCAAAAAAAAAAGTCTTGTATGTAACTGAGAACACACACACACACACACACACACACACACTCCCCCACCCCTTTTCAGAAGGTGACAAACTGGGAGCGACAAGTACTCCGTCTCTCTTTCAGGATTTCTCTGAAGCAGGCCTGACATTACATCCCTCTTTTTCAGAAGTTGTAAAAACTGACTTTTTTTTTTTTTAAGATTATTTATTTATTTATTTGACAGAGAGAGAGAGATCACAAGTAGGCAGAGAGGCAGGCAGAGAGAGAGAGAGGAGGAAGCAGGCTCTCCGCTGAGCAGAGAGCCCGATGCGGGACTCGATCCCAGGACCCTGAGATCATGACCTGAGCCAAAGGCAGCGGCTTAACCCACTGAGCCACCCAGGCGCCCTAGAAACTGACTTTTAAAAATATTTGCTTATTCCCTTTTCCCCATTTTCACAATCATCTATAATGCCAGAACTTAGATTAATGAGTTTGGGCTGGGAAGGGCCCCTTGGGCCTTTCAACAAACTAAGCCTGCTCCCAACAGAAACGCACCCAGGGAACGGGCTAGTGACAAAATTTCGGACGCAAGTGGCTCGCACCCATTCAGCTTCCAGGGCACTGAGAGCACAGCGAATCCAGGGGGTCAGAAATCGGTAGCTAAACTGCAGTTCTGTCAAAAAAGGAGCCACAGGATGTGCACCTCAACTCCGGGGAACCCACAGGCTCAAGAGCCTTGGTGAGGCCCCCTGGGGGGGGGCGGCGAGGAAGCCCCTCCTGTGGTGTGCGGACGAAAAAAGGGGAGATGCTAGACAAAACCTCAGACATTTCCTGTGGAGCCTGACAGAAGTGCTGAGAGGTGAGGCAGGAAACAAAGAAAACCAAGGAATGAGGCTTGACACATTTTTTCTGGGGTCACGAGGCCAGGGCGCCTGGTTCTCTCTCGCTCTGGAGCTCTCCCAGGGTGCCAGCGCCGCTCCGGCGCCCCACCCGCCGCCAGAGAGCGCGCAAAGCTGAGGGGGACTTACAAGCCACCCGCCAGTGCTTCGCGGCAACATGATCAAGTCTTTCAGTTTTTTCTCCTCAAGCCGGAGAAGAAATGAAGCTTTGCTGTTTTCCTCACAGAAACTGATACCGGCGCCCTCCCGTGGTGTGAAGTCAGCCGGCTCGGCGGTGGGCCTGACGCACACGCTGCCCTGTCCGTGTGTGCCCAGCCCCGCTGAGCGGGCCCCTGCGACCTGTTACTACGTTTTTAACTAAATCGTCCCTCCCAACGTGGGTAACAGGTTTGTTTTTGTTTTTGTTTTTTTAAATCCCTGCACAGAAACCGCTGGTAGAAAACACGAGCAAATGAGAACATGTCACAGCTAGCACATCTTACTCCAAGTACTGACAATCTAGTCATATCTGACAATAATCGTTCTAATCCAAAGTCTCTGAAATGCTCAAAGAGACCGCTGAAATACGGAATTATACTTGTTATTGTTAATGATGAATTCTGCCTTGAGATATTAGCTAATGAGAACATGAAGTCTTTGCTCTTAGTAAGACAGACCAGTTACTGTGGGAAAAATATTTAGAACAATGCCTGGCAGATGATAAAAATCATATGACTGTTAGCGGTTATTTTAAAACGTTGACTTTTCATCTTTACTGCCTTTATTTTTTAAATATTAATACATTTTTATAATTACTCCATGTACATTACATGATATGTACCAGTATAGTTATATAGCATTAAATGAGCAAATATGTTGGGGGTCCATACTCATACACATAGTATGGAGATTGCTACTCTAGAAATAGTTTTCTATGGAAATAAGGGGTTCTCCTCTTAGCTATCTACCCTGAAGATACAAGTAACTCAGCTCATTTGACACTCATCTTCCCTTCCCTACACTGTATGGCTCTGGAATTTAGAAATAGACGGAGGGGCCATATCAATAACATGAAAATAACATGAATAACATGAAAATCAGTAACATGAAAAGAGTACCACAAAGAGTTCCACTGGAAGTGGAAATCCCACTTTGAGTTAAATCCCATGGTTGTTTTTGCAGGATTCATATGAGCACAGGATGTTTTTGCCTGCCTCCCGTCTCACTGCCAAAGAAAAAGAATTACTATTTCCCATTGGGCAATCAGAAAATTATCATACTCTGCTGATTTCCCACTCTCAGCTACTATATGGCTTGACTGCCACAGTTTCTGGCCAGTTTTCAAGGCATCACAATGAAGATGTCAGAATCTAGAGGATGTGTTTTAGGCGTTTTATCCACAGGGCTTGGTTGAACTCTCCAATTCTGATCCTCAGGGTGACACAGCAAAGGGAGAAGGTAAGCCAATGACCAAGCAGATGCAGGAAATTTGAGTAACTTCATGCAAGCCATCCCTAGGGCCCACCCTCTATTTCTGTGCACTTGGCATCATGTCCTTGTAGCATACTCTGTTTTTTACCATACCTCTTTTTGTCTGAATTATTAAGATGTTTTGTTCCCCAGCAGAAAAGAATGCTTAATTTCATAGACTTAAAAATGAGGACCACTTCCTCAGGTTCTGACGATATGAAATGCAGATTTCTTTGTTTCAGTCCTTCCACTTTATGAAACAGTAAGATGTAGGACACATCTAGTAGTTTTGTTTTTGTTATTAAATGGCAATTTAGTCTCTTTGTTAAATTTTTATTTTTAAAAACTTTTTAATTAAAGAATTTATTCATGTATAATTAACATACAGTGTTATATTCATTTCAGGTGCACAATATGGTGATTCAACAATTTTCTACATCACTTGGTGCTCATCATGACAAGGGTACTCTTGATCCCCTTTGTCTCTTTTACCCATCCCCCCAATCTCCTCCCTTCTGGCAACCACCCGTTTGCTCTCTGTATTTAAGAGTCTTTTCATCTTTTTTATTTGTTCATTTGTTTGGGTTCTTAAATTAAATATGAGTGAAATCATAGAATAGTTGCCTTGCTCTAACTTATTTCACTTAACATTATACCCTCCAGATTCATCTATGTTGTTGTAAATGGCAAGATCTTATTCTTTTTTATGGCTGAGTAATATTCACTTGTGTATACACACACATACATACTACATCTTCTTTATCCACTCATATATTTTTAAGGATTTTATTTATTTATTTGACAGGGAGAGAGATCACAAGTAGGCAGAGAGGCAGGCAGAGGGCGGGGGTGGAGGGTGAGCAGGCTCCCCACTGAGCAAGGAGCCTGATGCAGGGCTCGATCCCAGGACCCTGAGATCATGACCTGAGCCGGAGGCAGGGGCTTAACTCACATATCGATGCTTCCATATCCTGGTCTGCTTCCATATCTTGGCTATTGTAAATAACACTGCAATAAACATAAGGATGCCTACATCTTTTCAAATTCAGGATTTCATTTTCTTTGAGTAAATACCCAGGAGAATTATTGGATATGGTAATTCTATTTTTAAATTTTTTGAGGAACCTGTACTGTTTTCCACAGTGACTGCACCAATTTTCATTCCCACCGACAATGCATAAGGTTCTTTTTTTTTTCCACATCCTCGCCAACAACTGCTTTTTCTTTTTAAATTTTAGTCGTTCTGTCCCATCTTATTTTTTTTCATTCTGTCCCACTGTAAAAACATTATTAAATAAATATTAATTTCTGAGAGATAGGAATATGTTTGTGACAGTTTTGGCTAAGTTGTGTTGTTTATTTTAGACTCAAAAATTACCTCAAATGTTCCCAAACCATTATTTTACACATCAAAAACTCCACCTAAACCAGGTTACAGAAAGGGGTGCCACGGTTGCCCAGTTGGTTGAGCATCTGACTCTTGATTTCAGCTTAGGTCATGGTCTCAGGGTCGTGACGGCGGGCTCTGCACTGGGCAGAGATTCTATCTCTCTCCCTCTGACCCTTCCCGCCGCAAAAAAAGACAGTTTATAGTGAAAACACAAGTAATGTGAAGTAATACTGAAATGCAGCTACAGACTCGGCTATTAGAACAGATAACACTACTTGAACTCCATCTACTATAGGTGAGGTAGTATTCTAAGCACTTTTCATATTTTTAACTCATTTAGTTCAAACAACCCTATGAAGTAGGAGCTATTATCTGGAAAGTAACAGATGAGGAAACTGAGGTACTGGGAGGGCAACTCATTTGCACAAGGTAACTAACATCTAGTAAGTGGCAGCACAATGATTCAGACTTAGACACACATTATTATCCAATCAGAAGACTTCTTCTTGCCATGGTTTCATGCAAACAACAGTTTTTCTATAAGTTGTCAAGGAAAAAATGGACTATAAGGTCAATAAGGGGATAAGCAATTTCATTTCCATTCTGTTCTTCAGCTGAGTCAGTAAGAGCTGTTACCCAGTTTCTGAACTGAAAGGAGAAATTGCTCAGTAAGTCCTAAATCAGGGGCACCTCGGTGGGTCAGCTGTTAAGGGTCTGCCTTCGACTGAGATCATGATCCCAGGATCCTCGGATCAAGCCCCACACTGGGTTCCCTGCTCAGCGGGGAGGTCTGCTTCTCCCTTGCCCATTGCCTCTCCTACCCACTTCTCTCAAATAAATAAAATCTTTAAAAAACAACTCCTAAATCAAAAGAGAAATCATAATAAAAATGAGAAAATATTTAGCATCAAATTATACTGAAATTATACACATCATTAGGAATTATTCCTTTATTGCAGCCTTTTCCAAGAAGATTCTCTGCCACATTTCCCAGCAGTTAATGGATAAGGAGGCAGCATGTCACCAGAGACCAGACTACCCAGCTGACTCCAAGCTGCACACGTTACAGCTCTATGTGTCTACTTCCTCATTAGTAAAATAAAGATAATGATAGTGCATACTTCTGAACATATTATCAGGTTAAATGAATCAATACTGGGGAAAGGACTGAGATCAGTATTGTGTCTGGCACATGAATGCGGAGAACTGTATTAAGAAAAAGGAAGAAGAAAAATTCTCAAGAGGTTATCACTCTTGCCAATGTTCTTCCCGTCTAAAGCTGTGGGGAAATCAAATTACAGTGAAACGAGGAAAAGTTCCCATCTTAGCATCATCTATTTTCCTTTAACCTTAACGTGTGCTGTAGTGGGGAAAAGTCTACTGTGGAATCAAGTTCAAGTTGCCTTCCCAACTACTATGGACATCTTGGTCAAACCCGGTCTTCAGAGAAAACCAACACCAACTGAGGAGGGAACTCTGACACTGGCCTGGTTCTAAAGTCACCCTTCTTCATCACTGGCAAGAGTTTGTGTCCCTAGAACCAAGAGAGAAGAGTTTTGAGAGAAACTACTGTCCTGCTTCAGAAAATCCAAGGGGATAAATAAAAAGGTTATGTTTTCTTGACTTGCACAAAACAAAGTCCTTAACTAGAAGGAAAATTCAGAGTAATACATACAATGAGAAAAAGAAAAGGCTCCTCCCATTGTTTTTTTATAGCTGACATCACTGCTGGAAGCAGACTGCCAAATGAGGGTCAAATATTCCAGAAGGGCTGGAACCACCAGCAACCTTCATTAATGCTCTTGGGGGTGGGGTAGTGAACGAGTCCTTCTTATAGAAAACAAGGGGGAAAAAATGGCAAATCTTCCATTCAAAGAGTTGAAATAGTCCCTTCTCACTTCCCTTTCACCTCTCCCCGCCCCAATTTGATCCTACTTGCCTTGAATTCCCATAGTACTGTCCTATCCTCTAAGGAGAAAGATAATCCGCTTTCCTCTCCCCTGCTGATGATCTTGGCCACAATGTGGACACAGCCATCTCCTGTTATTGTAATTAGAGACTGAACTAACAGATACAAAAACCCCATACTTTGATGTGTTTTGACTAGATTAAAAAACATAAGGGTGCTCCTAAGGAAAGAGACTTGGAATGCATGAATCCACAGTCCGGTCTTAAGCCAGAAACAATCTGTTCTAAATAGGCAGTCAGGTGGGGGGGAAGGGGAGGAAATCCTGGTTATTGCCACAATGTCCTATCTCTCACCTACACAACTTAGAGTACAAGAGCTTCTTTTCTTAATGCTAAGGCTCTACGATGCCCTTAGGAGTGAACTTCTCCCTCCTCAGAGAAATCAGCTAGTATTTCCGTCTTTTTACCTCATTGCTAAAATGACCAGACACTTGAGAAATGAAAAAGCAAAAGCCTTTAGGAAAGTTACGTTCTCCCTCGCATGGCGTCCCTCGGTATGGCAGATAAAGACTGCTTCAAATTTCCCAAAGCGGAGAAAATAGAGTCGTGATGATTAGTTCCTACAAATCTTGATCCGGTTAATTAAAATTCCTTCAATGGGAAGCAGGTAGGAGGCTACTGGTTAAGGTGTTGCCCTCAACAAGCTTACAGCATCTTTCCTAAGAGAAAATTCTGAGAGTCCTTCAGAAATGCTAGCATTTTTATATTCCCTCTTTCCTACCACCCACCCCCCGCCCCCAAGTCATTAGGGGCACAGGAATGTGAGCAGGCTTGCACACTGTCACAGAGTACCTGTTTCCTGCCAGCCTGCCTGAGGGATTATGGCTCCTCGAACATAAACCACCCAAAGGGATGCAGGCACTGGAAAATTCTACCCTGAGCTTGTCATAGAAAATACCCTTCTCTACTTTATAGCCTCTTCTTTAGCGATCTCAAGATTCTCTTCCTTATGCCTCAAAAAAGAAATATTTTCTTCATTTCACTATGTCACTAATTCTAAAATTTAAAAAAAAACCTATTATTATTTTTGTAAGGGAGAACACAGTAATTCAACTATATCCCTTGCATTCTTTATGCTAAAATACTACAGTGCAGAACACATTGAAATTTCTATTTGTATCTCTTTTAAGCTTTAGGGGTTCTTTCGAACATTGCTTCTTTAGCTCCCAATGTATTGTTTTTATATGTAGATGGAAACTGAAATTAACTTGTGATTTCCTCAAAGGTGCTGTTGTCAAGAACTCAGCAAATACTGTAGGAAACAACACTCCTTCAGTGAATGCCTCATGGAAGGGAGGCAGAACATAGTTCATATTATTTCCTTCACCAATTTTTTTAAGGTTTGTTTTAATAAGAGGATTAACTACTGACTCCTTTGACTAAAAAGATTACTTGTCCTAATAGGATAAAAGAATTCTCTGAGTTGGCATGAGGGGTGAATTAAAGTTGTCTTAAAATCTTTATACCAATTAATAATTATCCACGGAAGAAAAAAAAATCACCTTATTGCTACCCAGCTGCCCAACTGCCATTCAATTTAAGAAATGTCATCATATATAAACTTCCAGACATTTTAGGTTTTCTTTCTAAGATGAAGGTGATATTATACACGAAAGACGTCTTCTGGAAATACTTGACTTTACTAAGTTGACTGGCAATGAGACGTCAAGAGAGGAGGGAGAAATTATTTTTAAAAACATTTATTTGGGGTGCCTGGGTGGCTCAGTGGGTTAAGCCTCTGCCTTCAGCTCAGGTCATGATCTCAGGGTTCTGGGATCGAGCCCCGCATCGGGCTCTCTGCTGTGGGGGAGGCTGCTTCCCTCTCTCTCTCTGCCTGCCTCTCTGCCTGTTTGTGGTCTCTCGCTCTCTCTGTCAGATAAATTAATAAAATATATATATATATTTTTAAAGATTTTATTTATTTATTTGACAGAGAGAAATCACAGGTAAGCAGAGAGGCAGGCAGAGAGAGGAGGAAGCAGGCTTCTCGCGGAGCAGAGAGCCTGATGCGGGGCTCGATCCCAGGACCCTGGGATCATGACCTGAGCCAAAAGCAGAGGCTTTAACCCACTGAGCCACCCAGGCGCCCCCATGACAAGTTATTTTTTTTTTAAGATTTTATTTATTTATTTGACAGGCAGAGATTACAAGTAGGCTGAGAGGCAGGCAGAGAGAGAGGAGGAAGCAGGCTCCCCGCTGAGCAGAGAGCCCGATACGGGGCTCGATCCCAGGACCCTGGGATCATGACCTGAGCTGAAGGCAGAGGCTTTAACCCGCTGAGCCACCCAGGCGCCCCTAAAATATTGTTTTAAAAAATTAAAAAAAAAATTTATTTATTTGAGAGAAAGAGGAAGTATGCACATGAGCAAGGGGAGGAGCTGAGGAAGAGGGACAAGCAGACTCTGTGCTGAATAAGGAGTCCAATATGGGATTGAACTCATGATCCTGAGATCAACACCTGAGCTGAGACCCAGAGTCAGATGCCTAACCAACAGAGTCACCCAGGGGCCCTCCTCTCCTAATTCATTTTTTAAAATGACAGCTCAGATGTCACTTTCTCCAGGAACCATTCTCTAATCTGATCAATTCCCTTTCCTCTGTTGTTCCCCAAACCATCAGTAACCCATCTGAGTTAGGCTGCCCAGGAACCTGGATTTTTAAAATTTAAAATTTTAAATTTTAATATTTAAATTTAAAAATGTTTAAAATCTTTCTCCTGAAACTCACTCCACTGGATTGCTGCTGACTTGTTGACTCTTGCGCCCTCCTCAACCCAGCTCTAGGAGGACGACTGGAACTGTGCTGAGCTCATCTTGCCCCCAAGGCAGCCTCAGTGCTCAACACCCGTTTGGTAGGTAAAGGAACAGACACAGAGGGAGAAGGGGCAGAGCCACCTTACTTGTCCCCTGCAGAGGATGTGTGCTGTGCCCTATACTGTCACTACCCTTTCTAGGCACCACTGTATTTGAGGTAAGGGATGTCTTCTAAATGGGAAAAGTCATTGGCTTCTTTTAAGCAGTATATCCAGCATGCCCTGCTAGCAAATTGCTCATTCAGAGTAGAAGCCCAAGTCTTGGTAACAGCCATCCATATCCTGCCAGATGGCCTCACCCCACTCTCATTAGCTTCCTGAAAACATCTCCTGCAATCCTGACTTCACTCTCTCTGCTCCAGCCATGTGCACCTCCTCCCTGATCCCGGAGAACACCAGACCTGCTCCTGCCTTACGGTCCTTGCAGTTGTCTAGAACGTCAGAAAGCTCTCCTTCCAAACAGCTGCACTTTCGGGTCTGTGTTCAAACAGCCTTCTTAGTGGCACCTTCTTTAACCAGCCATACCTCCACTGACTGTAGGCCTGGTGTCTGCTTTGTTCTCCATAGCACTTAGTATCTGCTGTGGGATACATTTTAATTGTTTGTTTCCCTCAAGGGATGTAAGTTCCCTGTAGGTAAGGACTGTTGTCAGTTTTATTCCCTGCTGAATCCTCAGCATCTAGCTTCTGATACACAGCAGGTGCTCAGGGGTTTACCTGACACAGCAAGGCACAGTTTTCGAGCTTTTAAAAAGTAGTGCAGGGCTGCCTGGGTGGCTCAGTGGGTTAAGCCTCTGCCTTCAGCTCAGGTCATGATCTCAGGGTCCTGGGATCAAGTCCCGCATCGGGCTCTCTGCTAGGCAGGGAGCCTGCTCCTTCCTCTCTCTCTCTACTTGTGATTTCTCTCTGTCAAATAAAAATCTTAAAAAAAAAAAAAAAAAAGTAGTGCAAACAACATGATGGCTGTCCTAACTTAAAAATGGGCAAAGGAGGAGCCCTTTCAGACTCCGTGTTGAGGAGGCAAGTCTTTGTGCGGCGCTGGGACCAGCCTCCTGGGTGAAGAGCACAGGAGACTTGTTCAGGGTTCCTTATTTAGTGAAGGAGCAGAGCTAAGATTTGAACTGAGTTCAACTCCAGAACTGATGTGATCATTTTGCCTCATTACCTCCCAGTCCCCAACCTCTTACTCCCCATTCCCACAGGATGCCCCCTTCCCACTGTTCCTTGTTCAGAAACACAGGATTTGCATCATACAGAAAGCTTCCACATGGGTCTCTTCTGATTTGGTTAAAACACATTTTCCTGGGGTCATTGCCCAGCTTTTAGTATTTTATTTGCTCCTTCATATATTCTTATCTGGACAAAATGACAAGGCAGAAAAACTCACCACAAAAAAAAAAGAACAAGAGGCAGTACCAAAGGCTAGGGACCTAATCAATACAGACATTGGTAATATGTCAGATCTAGAGTTCAGAATGACGATTCTCAAGGTTCTGGCTGGGCTCAAAAAAAGCATGGAAGATATTAGAGAAACACTCTCCAGAGAAAAAAGAGCTCTTTCTGGAGAAATAAAAGAACTAAAATCTAACCAAGTTGAAATCAAAAAAGTTATTAATGAGGTGCAAACAAAATGGAGGCTCTTACTGCTAGGATAAATGAGGCAGAAGAGAGAATTAGTGATATAGAAGATCAAATCACAGAGAATAAAGAAGCTGAGCAAAAGAGAGACAAACAAATACTGGACCATGAGGGGAAAATTCAAGAGATAAGTGACACCATAAGACGAAACATTAGAATAATTGGGATTCCAGAAGAAGAAGAAAGAGAGAGGGGAGCAGAAAGTATATTGGAGAGAATTATTGTAGAGAATTTCCCGATTATGGCAAAGGGAACAAGCATCAAAATCCAGGAGGTGCAGAGAACCCCCCTGAAAATGAATAAGAATAGGTCCATACCCTGTCACCCAACAGTAAAATTTACAAGTCTTAGCGACAAAGAGAAAATCTGAAAGCAGCCCTGGAAAAGAAGTCTGTAAGAAACAATGGTAAAAGTATTAGATTGGCGGGGTGCCTGGGTGGCTCAGTGGGTTGGACCTCTGCTTTTGGCTCTGGTCATGATCTCAGGGTCCTGGCATCGGGCCCTGCATCGGGCTCTCTGCTCAGCGGGGAGCCTGCTTCCCCCTCTCTCTCTGCCTGCCTCTCTGCCTACCTGTGATCGTTCTCTCTGTCAAATAAATAAATAAAATCTTAAAAAAAAAAAAAAAAGTATTAGATTAGCAGCAGACTTATCCACAGTGACCTGGCAGGCCAGAAAGAACTGGCATGATATATTCAGAGCACTGAATGAGAAAAACATGCAGCCAAGAATACTATATCCAGCTAGGCTATCATTAAAAATAGAAGGAGAGATAAAAAGCTTCCAGGACAAACAAAAACTGAAAGAATTTGCAAACACCAAACCAGCTCTACAGGAAATATTGAAAGGGGTCCTCTAAGCAAAGAGAGACCTTAAAAGTAGTAGATCAGAAAGGAACAGAGACAATATACAGTAACAGTAACCATACAGGCAATACAATGACACTAAATTTATATCTCTCAATAGTTACCCTGAATGTAAATGGGCTAAATGCCTCAATCAAAAGACACAGGGTATCAGAATGGATAAAAAAACAAAACCCATCAATATGCTGCCTACAAGAAACTCATTTTAGACCCGAAGATACCTCCAGATTTAAAGTGAAGGGGTGGAAAACAATTTACCACGCTAATGGACATCAGAAAAAGCTGGGGTGGCAATCCTTATATCAGATCAATTAGCGAAAGACTATAATAAGAGATGAGGAAGGACACTATATCATACTCAAAGGTTCTGTCCAACAAGAAGATCTAACAATTTAAAATATCTATGCCCCTAACATGGGAACAGCCTACTATATAAGCCAATTAATTACAAAAATCAAAGAAACACATCGACGATAATAGATTAATAGTAGGGGACTGTAACACTCCCCTCACTGAAATGGACACATCATCCAAGCAAAAGATCAGCAAGGAAATAAAGGCCTTAAATGACACACTGGACAAGATGGACATCACAGATCTACTCAGAACATTCCATCCCAAAGCAACAGAATACACATTCTTCTCTAGTGCACATGGAACATTCTCCAGAATAGATCACCTCCTGGGTCATAAATCAGGTCTCAACCGGTATCAGAAGATTGGGATCATTTCCTGCATATTTTCAGACCACAATGCTCTGAAGCTAGAACTCAATCACAAGAGGAAGTTTGGAAAGAACCCAAATACATGGAGACTAAACAGCATCCTTCTAAAGAATGAATGGGTCAACCAGGAAATTAAAGAAGAATTTAAAAAATTCATGGAAACAAATGATAATTAAAACACATTGGTTCAAAATCTGTGGGACACAGCAAAGGCAGTCCTGAGAGGAAAATATATAGCGATACAAGCCTTTCTCAAGAAACAAGAAAGGTCTCAAATACAAAACTTAACCCTATACCTAAAGGAGCTGGAGAAAGAACAACAAAGGAGGCCTAAACCCAACAGGAGAAGAGAAATCATAAAGATCAGAGCAGAAATCAATGAAATAGAAACCAAAAAAACAACAGAACAAATCAACGAAACTAGGAGCTGGTTCTTTGAAAGAATTAATAAGACTGATAAACCCCCGGCCAGACTTATCAAAAAGGAAAGAGAAAGGACCCAAATAAATAAAATCATGAATGAAAGAAGAGAGATCACAACCAACACCAAAGGAATACAGACAATTATAAGAACATACTATGAGCAACTCTACGCCAACAAATTTGACAATCTGGAAGAAATGGATGCGTTCCTAGAGACAAATAAACTACCACAACTGAACCCGGAAGAAATAGAAAACCTGAATAGACCCATAACCAGTAAGGAGATTGAAACAGTCATCAAAAATCTCCAAACAAACAAAAGCCCAGGGCCAGATGGCTTCCCGGGAGAATTCTACCAAACGTCTAAAGAAGAATTAATTCCTATTCTCCTGAAACTGTTCCAAAAAATAGAAATGGAAGGAAAACTTCCAAACTCATTTTATGAGGCCAACATCACCTTGATCCTAAAACCAGACAAGGATCCCATCAAAAAAGAGAATTACAGACCAATATCCTTGATGAACATAGATTCGAAAATTCTCACCAAAATACTAGCCAATAGGATCCAACAGTACATTAAAAGGATTATTCACCACTGCCAAGTGGGATTTATTCCAGGGCTGCAAGGTTGGTTCAACATCTGCAAATCAATCAATGTGATACAACACATTAATAAAAGAAAGAACAAGAACCATATGATATTCTCAATAGATGCTGAAAAAGCATTTGACAAAGTATAGCATCTCTTCCTGATCAAAACCCTTCAAAGTGTAGGGATAGAGGGCACATATCTCAATATTATCAAAGCCATCTAAGAAAAACCCACTGCAAATATCATTCTCAATGGAGAAAAACTGAAAGCTTTTCCGCTAAGGTCAGGAACACGGCAGGGATGTCCATTATCACCACTGCTATTCAACATAGTACTAGAAGTCCTGGCCTGAGCAATCAGACAACAAAAAGAAATTAAAGGCATCCAAATCAGCAAAGAAGTAGTCAAGCTATCACTCTTCGCAGATGATAGATACTATATGTGGAAAACCCAAAAGACTCCACTCCAAAACTGCTAGAACTTGTACAGGAATTCAGTAAAGTGTCAGGATATAAAATCAATGCACGGAAATCAGTTGCATTTCTTTACACCACCAACAAGACAGAAAAAAGAGAAATTAGGGAGTCAATCCCATTTACACTTGCACCCAAAACCATAAGATACCTAGGAATAAACAAAGAGGAAAACAATCTATACTCAGAAAACTATAAAGTACTCATGAAAGAAACTGAGGAATACACAAAGAAATGGAAAAATGTTCCATGCTCCTGGATTGGAAGAACAAATATTGTGACAATGTCTATGCTACCTAAAGCAATCTACACATTTAATGCAATCCCTATCAAAATTCCACCCATTTTTTCAAAGAAATGGAACAAATAATCCTAAAATTTATATGGAACCAGAAAAGACCTTGAATAGCCAGAAGAATATTGAAAAAGAAAGCCAAAGTTGGTGGCATCACAATTCCAGACTTCAAGCTCTATTACAAAGCTGTCATCATCAAGACAGTATGGTCCCGGCACAAAAACAGACACATAGATCAATGGAACCGAATAGAGAGCCCAGAAGTAGACCCTCAGCTCTATGGTCAACTAACCTTCAACAAAGCAGGAAAGAATGTCCAATGGGAAAAAGACAGCCTCTTCAGCAAATGGTGTTGGGAAAATTGGATAGCCACATGCAGAAAAATGAAACTGGACCATTTCCTTACACCACACACGAAACTAGACTCAAAATGGATGAAGGACCTCAGTGTGAGAAAGGAATCCATCAAAATCCTTGAGGAGAACACAGGCAGCAACCTCTTCAACCTCAGCTGCAGCAACATCTTCCTAGGAACATCGCCAAAGGCAAGGGAAGCAAGGGCAAAAATGAACTATTGGGACTTCATCAAGATCAAAAGCTTCTGCATAGCAAAGAAAACAGTTAACAAAACCAAAAGACAACTGACAGAATGGGAGAAGATATTTGTAAAGAATATATCAGATAAAGGGCTAGTATCCAAAATCTATAAAGAACTTAAAGAACTATCTATAATCTATAAAGAACTATAAAGAACTCTATAAAGAACTTATCAAACTCAACACCCAAAGAACAAATACTTCCAATCAAGAAATGGGCAGAGGACATGAACATTTTGCAAAGAAGACATCCAGATGGCCAACAGACACATGAAAAAAATGCTCCACATCACTCGGCATCAGGGAAATACAAATCAAAACCACAATGAGATACCACCTCACACCAGTCAGAATGGCTAAAATTAACAAGTCAGGAAATGATATGCTGGCGAGAATACAGAGTAAGGGGAACCTTCCTACCATTGTCGGTAGGAATGCAAGCTGGTGCAACCACTCTGGAAAAGAGCATGGAGGTTCCTCAAAAAGTTGAAAATAGAGCTACCCTATGACCCAGCAATGGCACTACTGGGTATTTACCCTAAAGATACAAACGTAGTGATCCGAAGGGGCACGTGCACCCAAATGTTTATAGCAGCAATGTCCACAATAGCCAAACTATGGAACGAACTTAGATGCCCAACAACAGATGAATGGATAAAGAAGATGTGGTGTATATATACAATGGAATACGATGCAGCCATCAAAAGAAACAGAATCTTGCCATTTGCAATGACATGGGTGGAACTAGAGAGTATTATGCTCAGCAAAATAAATCAATCAGAGAAAGATGATTATCATACGATCTCCCTGATATGAGGAAGTGGAGATGCAACATGGGGTGTTTGGAGGGTAGGAAAAGAATAAATAAAACAAGACAGGATTGGGAGGGAGACAAACCATAAGAGACTCTTAATCTCACAAAACAAACTGAGGGCTGCTATGGGGAGGGGGATCAGGAGAGAGTGGTGGGGTTATGGACATTGGGGAGGGTATGCACTATGGTGAGTGCTGTGAAGTGTGCAAACCTGGCGATTCACAGATCTGTAGCCCTGGGGCTAATAATACATTATATGTTTATAAAAAATTTTTAAAAATTATTATTTTTTTGGTTAAAGATTTTAGTTATTTATTTGACAGAGATCACAAGTAGACAGAGAGGCAGACAGAGAGAGAGGGAAGCAGGCTTCCTGCTGAGCAGAGAGCCTGATGCGGGGCTCGATCCAAGGACCCTGAGATCATGACCTGAGCTGAAGGCAGAGGCTTTAACCACCGAGCCACCCAGGTACTAAAAATTCAAAAATTAAAAAAAAAAAAAATGGGCAAAGGATTCAAAGATAGAAAGATAAATATTGAATAAAGAACACTTGATGTTTCTTTTAAGAAGCTATGTCTGGCCAATAAACACATAAGAAATGCTCAACATCACTAACCATTAGGGAAATACAAAACCAGGAGATACCACTTCACACCCATTAGGATGGCTACTTAAAACAAAAAAAACAAAAAAAACCCCCCCAAAACCAGAAATCAACAAGTGTTGGCAAGAATGGGGAGAAATTGGATTCCTGTGCATTGCTGGTTGTAATGGAAAATGATGCAGCTACTGGAGAAAACAGTATGGCAGCTCCTCAAAAACTTAAACAGAATTACTGTATCATCTAGCAATTCCACTCTGGCCATAAATCCAAAAGAACTGAAAGCAGGGATTGACAGATATCTGTAGACCTATGTCTATAGCAATATTATTCACGATAGCCAGAAGATAGAAGCAAGTGTCCCTTGATGGACAAATTGATAAAATGGTATGTATATATAACAATGGAATATTATTCAGTCTTAACCTTGAATGAAATTTTGACACATTCTACAACACAGATAAATTCTGAAGACATTATAAATGAAATAAACCAGACACAAAATGACAACTGTTGTATAATTCCACTTATATGAGGTACCTAGAGTAGTCAAATTTGTAGAGAAAAAAGTAAAATAGTTAACTGCCAGGGGCTGAGGGCAGGGAAGAACAGGGGTTAGAGTTTAATGGGTAGAGTTTCAATTTCAGAAAAAGTTTTGGAGATGGAGGGCAGTAATGGTAAGAAAGTGTTTGATGCCCCTATACTGTATACCTAAAAATTGGTTAAGATGATAAATTTTAGGTTATGTATAATTTCCCATAATTAAAAAACAGCAGCACAGCTCTTGCCTTAAACTCCTAATAAAAAGCCTAATATATAAGGCAGATAGGAGTGAGGTGCCTACAGCTGGAGCAGGAAATGGAGGGGCAGGAAGTGTCTACTCTGCTTGACATCTCCTGGCTGCCTCCTGGAACAAGGACCCCACAGAGCTATAGAATGATCACAAGCAGAGTTCATAGCTCCATCCTAAAGAACTAAGGCACTGGTTTCACTGCTCTTTTTTGTTTGTTTGTTTGTTTCAAAACAAAAACCACAACATACATACATACATACATACATACATACATTTATTTATTTATTTATTTATTTATTTATTTATTTATATTGGGGGGGTAGGTGATGGGACAGAAAGCAAGAGAGAATTTTTTTTAAGATTTAAAATTTTTATTTATTTAAAGATTTTATTTATTTATTGATAGAGAGACACAGCAAGAGAGGGAACACAAGCAGGAGGAGTGGGAGAGAGAGAAGCAGGCTTCCCGCTGAGCAGGGAGCCCAATGAGAGACTTGATCCCAGGACCCTGGGCTCAGGACCTGACCTGAACACAGATGCTTAATGACTGAGCGACCGAGGCACCCCAAGATTTTTTTAAAAATGTATTTATTTGAGAAAGAACAAGAGAAAAAGAATGGGAGGTGAGGGGCAGAGGGAGAAGCAGACTCTGCACTGAGCAGGGAGTCCCACACAGGGCTCAATCCCAGGACCCTGGAATCACGACCTGAGTAGACAGAAGACACTTAACTAACTGAACCACCCAGGTTCCCTGGAGAGAAAAAGAATCTTAAGCAGGCTCTGTGCTCAGTAGAGAGCCCCACTAGAGGTGGGGGTTTCTCAATCTAAGGACCCTGAGATCATGACCTGAACCGAAACCAAGAATCAGACACTGAAGTGACTGAGACACCCAGGTGTCCCTGGTTTCACTGTTCTTAAGGACAGGAAGTTAAAAAGCTACTCCTGGCTCTATTTCTAGGAGGAATTTAGCAACAAGGGAAAATGACATCATCAACCGGCCTTGGGCCAAATGTCAGTGCTGACTAATTTTTACAGAAATCAATTCATATCCTGGTGGCAGGGGAGAACTATCAGGGGAAAGAGCAACATGAAGTCACTGGCACCCATATCAATTATTATCAATATCTCACAGACTCTGAGCCCTTTTCCGTAATAACTCAATCCTCGAAACAATCCTGTCAAATAGGCATGAAGGAAAATTGTGTGATCGCTCACTACCAAATGGATAAACAGACAAAATTCAGTGGACATTATCCACAGAGAATGCCTCAAGCGGAACTGACTTTAGGATAGTAACTGCTCACATTTATCAAGGATTTATTAATTAAGACACCAGCTCAACATTTCCATAGACAGTGGATTTCATACTTCCATCCAGTCTCTTCCCACCATATCCGGTAACAGTAACTATTATTACTCCTTTTTCTAGGAAACTAAGGCTCAAAGAAAAAATAACTATGTTAAAGTTAAATGGTTTGATAAATGATGGACTATGATGGATTAGCCTGAAACCTACTGTTCCAGAGCCTGTGCCCTTAACCATTTTTGTCTCTACTGCCCATCCGAGTCCTTGACTCTGGCCTTTTGGGAAAAGCCCAGTCAATACTTCCTTTAGCCTTGAACACAAGTACAACTGATGAGTCTCTATAGGTCACTGTGTTTCTAAGTTGAACGAGTATGAACCAAATAAATCAGGAGTCTCATTCCCTGAGTATAAACGCAATGAGATACTATTTCTTACACAGAGAAAATTTTCCTGGACCCTTTACAATCCTCTAAAAATGAATATACAACAATATCTGTAAGATTACTAGAATAAAAAGTCACATTCGGATCATCTCAAAGTTTCTTTTCTGTAAGCTAAATAATCTGCTGGTGGACAGAGTACCAATTATTTCCTCTACTTTTCTAAGTGCTTCTTCAGAACTTTCTGAGGATGTCTGCTTTCTTCTCCAGAAACTGAAGAGAGAAGAAACGCTACGGTTTGTCAACAGGGCATTCAGTCTGCAGGGCTGCCCCATGGGATGCAAGGGCTTTGGGCCAACTGAGACAAGGACTAACTGGGAAGAGCATCAGCCAGAGGCTCCTGCTGGACAACTCTGACAGACAGGCCAGCGCAAGAAGGGGGCAGAGCCGGGGCAGGGCGGTAAGCCAATGGCTAGAGTTCCTTCCATCCCTCAGGAGAGGCTTCCAGAGACCACCTCCTTCACGAAAATCTTTTAAGTGGCTCTTTTACAACCACCAAACAATATACATATTGTATCTCAACAAAACCTATCTACAATGTGGGTGTTTTATTTACCCTAAGTGTTAAGAACCTAATAAGCACCAGCTCTTCACACACATGTCACCTCCAGCTGTGACTGTGTGCTACCCTGAGTACAGACCGGCTGCTCCATTAACTCTGGGGACATTGCTTTTCTCTCTCCCACTGCAGATGGGATTCAGCTCTAGCTCCTCACAGCGGGGCCAGGGTGCCCATGTGCCTCTCACCTGAGAACTAGGGGTGAAGAGGATCTTACCGAGTTCTCCTTCAGTTGCAGCCCCTCCCCATTGGGAAGGGAGGACCGTCTCTTAGCCGAGTTCCTGTTCGGGGTTGAGGTAATGGCCCCTGCTTTCTTCTTCACAGTGAGGACCTCACAGCTGGCTTGGTCTTCATTATGTGTGCTCTTCCCGGCATTGATAACCCTGCAGAAGAAGCCAGAAGAGTGGTCAGACAGTGATTTCAGGAAAGCTCAGAGCCCAGTCTCAAGGGTCAGCCTTGGCAGGCTCCAAAACTAAAACCCTACCTAGAGCACAGGACCCTGTGATCTTGTTATTTTATGTTCCCAAGTAAACTAATTTTGCTAAAATGGAATTATATTAGCACACATTAAAACATTTCCTAAAGCACTATTTCGAGCCCAGCTCACCTTCCCAGGTGTCTGAGAGCTGGTGAGCAATCACACCAATTCATTTTGGTCAAAACACAGGAGACACTCTTTTGGCAATTACCATGAAGATCGATGGGCAGGCTGGGGGGAATTCTGTTGCATTTCTCCAAGTGATAAAGAGCAAAACCCACCATTAATCTTACCAAAGAACAAGGCAGTGCAGTAATTTACAGCACACTGTAAAATCCAAGAGAACAGAGAACCACATTTCACTACTGCTGTGCCCACTTTTACTTTATTCACAGAGAAGAGAGTTCATCAAAGGTGTATTTTTAAAATTATCTTTAATCCTTCATTTTTTTTCTCCTACAGAATAATATTCATCACATTGTACCATTACATTAGGCTATAGGGGACTCTGATTTGGACATGTGACCATATGACATTACAGCATGTTGATAATGCTTTGCCTAATTACTAAGTGTTTTAAGCATAGGAACGTTTTAGAAGAACGTGCTACATCATTCATCCACCTTTTCTGTATCAGGTGACTGCGGGTGAACTCTGGGGTTTCAGCATCGTTTTCTTATTAAGTGATTAATTAGCAGCTAAAATAGATTTCCCAAAAGAGAGAGCTCTCTTTGCCATGGGCTGTATTTTCTTTTCAAAACTTCAACAGTGTCACAGTCGGTGACAGAATGAATGTGGAGGGGTGGGGAACAGAACTCAGTAGCAAGGAAAAGAAAAGATGCTTTTTTTATTTTTTAAGGTAAGATAGTAGGAAATCTAGAAATCCATTCTGTAAGTGTGATGTGTATACCACTCTATCAAGCTGGTTATATTCCCTCCTAAGTAGAAGGTAATCCTTTTCAAATAACTTTTTAAAATTTTGAATCGTGAAATAATTACAGACTCAGAGTAAATTGCTAAAACAATGCACAGTTTCAGGCACCCTTGCCCCAGCTGTATTATTTGACATACCTACAGTAGAATAGCACAACAGGCAACTAACACCGATGAAATACTGTTAATCAGACTGCAGATCTTATCCAAATTTAACCATATTTTTAATATCAAATGGCTCTCAGTATTAAAAACTGTATAGATTTCCATAAGCCAATACACACTCACCACAGCCAAACGGGAAACAGGAAATGGGGATCCAAGTGCCCCCAAGATCTAAGGGTGTGTTTCAAGCATCCTTCTACCAAACGTTGGGAGTGTACGGACATGTTTCAGATGTTTTAACATTTACTTCATTTAAAAAAAAAATTATTTAGGGGCGCCTGGGTGGCTCAGTGGGTTGGGCCTCTGCCTTCGGCTCAGGTCATGGTCCCAGGGTGCTGGGATCGAGCCCCGCATCGGGCTCTCTGCTCAGCGGGGAGCCTGCTTCCCCCTCTCTCTCTGCCTGCCTCTCTGCCTACTTGTGATCTCTGTCTGTCAAATAAATAAATAAAATCTTAAAGAAAAAATTATTTATTCATTTGAGACAGAGGAGGGGCAATGCCAATCCCAGGACCTGGAGACCATGACCTGAGCCTCAGCCAAAGGCAGACAGACTTAACCAACTGAGCCATCCAGATGCCCCTTAATATTTGCTTTAAATTTATTTTTTAAATGTATAGCATTTTGGGAAAAAATGCAATAATTTAGAAGTTCATTCCCATCTGTTACATGTGAACATAGAAATGTCCATGGTCTACATATTCAGGCAGCTTTGGCATAATATGCGTATCTTTTCTCTTTAATTGACTTACCACTTGACTGGGAAGAGAAATTAAAAAAAAATAGATCACTTGCAATTGCTTATCTATATGTTATATGAAAAAGACCACACCTGTCATCTATTATTGCCCTTATCTCAAATTTTTGGGTTAATCAAATCTGCTCCATAATCCTTACGGGGTTTATTATAAATTTCAATGTAAGCATATGTTTATACACAAAAGCCTACCTTTACTCACTTTATGTATTACACTTCATTCATTTTAAGATTTTTAAAAAGTAGATCGCTGCTTACAGAGTCTGAAACTCATTGTCTAGGGACCTGTGCAGGGAGGTGGGGATCCTTGTGACCTCTGAGGTCAAATCTGTCTCTTGTGTTTATGACACTCTTGCTGATGCTGGGATGGGACTGGGAGAGATCAAGGCCTAGTTTTCTGCCCCACCTTCACTCTCCCCAGTCTTCACTCTATGAGGAGAGACTTTCATATGGTTTAAGTTAAAATGTAATTTCCTATGGTTTAAGTCACCGTGTGCTTGAAGACTATTAATACTACCACACTCACCACCTGAGCTAAATCAATTAGTCCAGGTTTCGCAGCCAGGAAGTGGTGCCACTAGGACACAGAACAACCCCCCCACACACACAACCTAATCTCTTCCTATTACACATTGTGGCTTGCATGGTCTGTGGTAGGCCAGGCTGAACCGTGTGGGGAGGCACAGGAGCAGCAGATTAGAATCAGGGACCTCACTACCAGGCGTGACAGAAATGGGAATAAGCTGCCTCTTCTGTAACTAGTGGAGAAAGGACCCAGAGGGAGGATGAGGGATGGATGGTTCAGATCTGCCTGTCTTGAAATGAGTCCGCGTTTGGTCCCACGGTTTGCAGCTGGCAGAGCACATGCGTTTGTCCAGAGTCTCCTTCTCACATCTACCTTTGGAGAACCAAACCGGGCCAAGGAAGGCGGTTTAAAATACCACCTGTCTCTTCTCAGTCATGGGGAGCAACTTGCCAAGCAACCCACGAGGGGTGGGCTACTGGCTGGCTGGCTGGGGCCAATACCCTCCCCATGCCTCTCCCACGAACGGCTTCCCCACGGAAAGCGGAAGTGGAGGTTTGGCTGGGAAAACCAATTCGTGACAACCGTTCCCTCCATATCGTCCTCTGTATAACATCCCAGCTGCTATTTCTGGAAGTTGGTATCACCCCTACCACTGGCACCTAAACTTGGGCTGCAGTCAAGTCTTTTTGTAACAAAAAAAGCATCACTGATCTCCAATAGCGACAGGCCAGGCTGACTCATCAGGCACTGCTGTTTTCCACCAGTCAACAAAGCTACTATAATTACATACATCCTGAACCGTGGGCACCTGAAAGGGCTTTACCTCCTCCCGCTCTCAGTGGATATTAAACTCCAAAGTGACCTAACTTCAGCAAGAAACCTTAGAAACTTTCTTTTGTGCACAAGCAGCCTGGGGCCCTGGAGGGCTCCGTTGTGCACAAGGTCTTGCAGCTAAATACGGCAGAGCCATGCACACTTGTGAGCTCCCAGCAATTTCTGCTTCGCCTCTCAGTTGTTTTATTTTCCTATTGTGTATCTATTCTTACCCGCACTTGGTTCAGAATGCTGTACTGCAATGACTCATCAAAGCCAGAGAACTGTGACAGATCACTAGTGGCCTTACTTTGCCATTTCAGGTTGAATATAGCTTGTGAATGACACTAACGAAATATCAGTCAGTCAGAAATGTTGCCCTGATGGGAAGACAGTAGCCCCAACCTGGGAAGCCTGTTTGGTCAGATATCTGGTTATTATTCAGATATTAAAGTCAGATTAATTTAAAGCCATTGGCTTCAACAACAACAAAAAAAAACCCACAATTTCTTGTCCCATATTTCATATCATTTCAAATCCCTTACTCCATCTTTGCTAGAAAAACATGGTTCTTCTTCTTCTTCTTCTTCTTCTTCTTTTAGGATTTTATTTATTTATTTGACAGAGAGAGACACAGTGAGAGAGGGAACACAAGCAGAGGGAGTGAGAGAGGGAAAAGCAGGCTTCCCACTGAGCAGGGATCCTGATTGGGGGCTTGATCATGACCTGAGCCAAAGGCAATGCTTAATGACTGAGCCACCCAGGGCAATATTTTATTTTGTTCTTCAGAGGCAAATGATCTGTTTATAAAACGTACATGAAATCTTCAATACCTCTAAAAGTAAACCGAGAAACACTTTGTTTCCCCAAGCAAAGGAGTATCACGCTATTAATAGATGCAATAATTTTATTTAATCTAAGCAGCTGTACCCCTAGCTACACTCCCTACTTATCTTCTGCTCCAGTATGAAGTCAGCACTATCTTGAGATCAAGAGGAAGGACTTTAAGATGTGCATTCTTTATCTTAGCCTGATGCTTAGTTTAAAGACTTAAAAGCAAAATGCTGGTGGACCAGGAACTATCCTATCTTTAGGGACATTATTTTCCAATTGCCTACAAAGAGGGAAGCTATCTTCCTTGGAATTGAACTGGAGGCAATGAGCATAGCAATTAAGAACACAGGCTCTCTCCCCAGAACACAGCACACAGCAGGTGCTCAACAAATGTTTGCTGAATGAGTGAACGAAAACCAGGAATCAGCTCTGCTACTTGCGAGATGTGGAGGAATAACACTCTCTCACATTTGTTGAGAATGAACTATGTGCCAGGCACTGTCGTCAGCTTTACAGGCAGTAATGAACTCATTTAAGCCTCCTGTCAGATCTGTGAGTTAGCCACCACTATTGTTCTTGTTAAAGGTTAAATCACTGCCAAGTGGACGGGCAAAGTGTTCAGCCAACCCTCTTAACTTCTATAAACTTCATTTCTTGAGCAGTGCTTTGTGGATTAAATTCTAGAAGTGGCTAAATTACGTGTGTGCTGGTGAGGGGGGATTTCTGGTCATTAATCAAGAACTGCAAAAATTTGAAGTTAGGATTAAAACTCGGGGGGAGAATTGTTGGAGAATGAACAGGAAGAATGCCTCTGTCTCCTCAATATGAAGAGTATACATTCAGTTCTTTCACCTCTGAGAAGACCACGGCACATCTGCCCTGGGAGAGAGATGTGTGATAAAGTTAAATTTGTTTTAGGGCTTTGTCTACCTTCAACTGTACCCAAACACCTAGATTTCTGGACTAGGTCTCTCCAACCATTGTTGGTTGGTGAGGAAGGAGGGGTCAGCCGTCACGTACTAGCACAGTAAGTGATGCTTGGAATCCTTCAAAGAAAATGTCAGCTGGGACTCTCCTTTCTTGATTGTCTTTGTAAACCCTTTTGAGAATGGTTCCATTGCCTATTCTCTGGGTCTGAGTCTTTTGTGACAGGGCTCATGCCTTGAGTATACTTGAGGGTACTTACTTGTCTGAATTTAGTAATAGCTACCTGTTGTCTGTGTCATAGTATCAGGGAAGTGTCCTTGTAACCAAGATTAAGCAGATAATAAGGCAGATAACCAATGGTTGGAGAGACCTAGTCCAGACCTGGCCTCTCCACTAATTACTAATCCTAGCTGTGTGTTCCTGTGCAAGTTACTTTCTCTCTTTAAAATGGGGATAGCAGTCCTCTTAAATCACACAGAGCATGAGAATTAAATACCCCAGCACGGGAAGTATTTCAGAGTGTCTGGTACCCAGTGAGCACTCAGGATATATTATTTATTAATATTATATCCAATACAAAGCTAGCTTTTCCTTCTGTTGGGCCCAAGGGACTTTATGCAGTTGTGAAAATCTGAAGAGACTCTCCCCCTCCCTCCCTCCTGTTAGGATCCCTCTGCCTGCCTCCAGGACACATGGCCACCTTCATGCACCCAGAGCCTTCAAGCAGCATCATGAGACACTTGCCAGAACAGGGACCTTGAGCAAGGACATCTGCTCTTCTGAGTCCTCTTTTCAAAATTATTACAACAATGAAGCTACATGTGATAGCGTTCAGTACCTAGGAAAGCACTCACAGGGTCATGACTGCATTGTTTCTAGATTTCCATCCAGACCTGCCCACAGATGCCATTTCTGGACCCCTAGACTCCTGGATTCAAAAGCTCAGGTCTCAGATCCCACAGAAGATGACCAAATACAGAATCTGGCTTGGTTGTTTCAGTTGTTATGATTATATTGCTTTGTTTTTAAAAGAAATAAAGGCCTGAGCAGTTTAGGCTATAAAGTTTACACTAGTGCTACTACTGCTAAGCAGGCAGTAATTACACTGGCTCAGAAGGAGAAAGTAATTGACAAAGGCCATCAGGTGAAGTGTGAGATTGCTGATTCATATATAATTGAGAAGCAGACAGCAAAAGGCTGTAGGGGGAGGGAATGGAAATGAATCATTTATGGGAGACCAAATACAACTACCGATTATTAAAATTCTCTTTTCTAAGTAACCTCCTAGGTAATGTTGTGCGTGACTCTCTGAAGGGGCTACTGACCACCCAAATAAGCTGGAATATACGGACAACTTAATCCCTACCTCCAAGGGAGTTAATAACCTCTCATTCTTGGTATACTAGAAAACCATGCCTCTGACCAGGAAGCTAAGCCTTTGATAACAGTCATCAGCAAAAACAACCAGAACATTCAGTGAGAATAAGAGTTTCTCCCTGACAGTTTCAGCCACCTCAGGGTAGGTCATCCCAGCCCATGAGTTAACGGTCAGTCAGGCGTTACCAGGCAGGGAGGAAAAAGGATGTCAGGAACTAGAGTTTTCTGGGGTGTGAGGCTCTCCCCTTTTAAAAGGTAACTACGTACCAACACGTGCAGGAGGCAGGTGGTTGAGAAGGAAGATAAACCACGGGTGGGAAAAGAGGACATACAGGCACGTCTTCTCCAGCTGGCAACCTCACACCTCTGGTTCCCAGGCCCTGTCATGAAGGGATGTGACCAATCAAGGGACTAACTGGGATCTCAAGAGCCATAATCAGCCCCCACAGAGGTTATTATTTTATTTTTTTAAAGATTTTATTTATTTATTTGACAGACAGAGATCACAAGAAGGCAGAGAGGCAGGCAGAGAGAGAGAGAGAGAGGAGGAAGCAGGCTCCCCGATGAGCAGAGAACCCGATGCGGGGCTCAATCCCAGGACCCTGGGATCATGACCTGAGCTGAAAGCAGAGGCTTTAACCCACTGAGTCACCCAGGCGCCCCGAGAGGTTACTATTTTAAAGTTTTTGTCCACAAAATGTTTTTTAAAAAAGTGAACCAGTAGGGAATGCCTGGGTGTCTCAGTCCATTAAGCGTCTGCCTTCGGCTCAGGTCCTGATCCCGCAGTGCTGGGATAGGACTGAGCCCCGAACTGGGCTCCCTGGTCAGCAGGGAGCCTGCTTCTCCCTCTCTGTCTGCCCCTCCCTCTGCCCATGCTACCTCTCTCTTTTTTGTTCTTTCTCAAATAAATAAATTCTTAAGAGGGAAAAAAAAGTGAACTCGTTGCCAATACTGAAAAAACTGGGATATTTACATTAAAGTCTTCATTTTCCCATTTCTCTCAAAAAACAGTACATCAGGTTACACAAGTGTCTCAGTCTCCTATGACGACAATCAGAGGTAGGACATCTCTCCCCTAGCTCACCCCAGACCTCACTCTGTCAGCTTGTACCACTGAGGTAACCAGCCTGGACCCAAGGCTTTTGGTTCTGCAACCCTGCATCCTGATCTGTGGGACTTCATAAGTAAACCAAGACACTTATCAGATACATAATATACTGACTGAAAAGTTTACTTTAAATATATTTACTGAGTAACCACATGGGGATGAACCAAGAAGACTAGGATATGGTTTCCACTCCCAAGAAGCCCACAGTCATCTGTGTCACAAGGGATCTGGACACACAGAAGAGGACACAACTCTGCAACCAGAGAGTCAGGTAAAGTATCATAGAGGAGTGGCATCCAAGTTCAGCCTGACGGAATGAAGGAGAAAATCAACAGAGAAAAGAGAAGGAAAGGCTCTCCAGGCAGAGGAACAGTCTGTGAAAGCAGAGAGTGACATAAACTTCATAAAGAGGGTTTAGGTGTGGTCTGAGTATAGGTTTGCTGAGGGAGCTACCTCAGAACGAGACCCTGAAATTCTATGGAACTTTATCCTACAGAGCTTATGATGCACAGGAAGAATCTAAGATTGTTTCAACAAAGAATTCATATGACCAAAACTGTTCAGGAATATAACAGTGGCTTAATGGAGGATAGTTGCTAGAGGATAAATGACAAAGGTGAAGTGATCAACCAGGGTCTCTTACTACAGTCCAGGTGACCAAGGGGTCATGACTCAAGCACTGGCACTGGGTAGAAGTGAGGGCTTCAGAGGAGGTGAAAGAATGGAGAATTCCCAGGAAGACCTGTTGGACCTGGGTCACAGGGGAGAAAGGAGCAAGGAGGAGGAAGGACTATCAGGTTTCCACTGACAGAATGATTATGAATGGAGAGGAGAAGATAAAACAAGACTTGGGGGTGGAGAGTGCTGGCGGAGGAGATAATGAAATTGCTCTAAGGTCAGTGAATAGAAAATTCTTGGTACTAGAAATTATAAAGGCAGTGGCAGCCCACGTTGACTTCACCAGGGGTCCATAAACTATGGCTCGTGGGCTAAATCTGGGCCACTGCTTGTTTGTATGAACCCCCAAAATAGTTTTTGCATTTTTATGTATGTGAGGGGAAAAAAAAATAAGAGAATATTTTGCGACCTGTGAAAGTTATATGAAGTCCAAATTTCAGCGTCAGTAATTTTACTGTTTAAGTGGGATACATCCATGTTTACTCCCTTACGTATTTTTAGTTGTGGCTTTCCAGGTACAACGGCCATTCATAGTTTTGAACTTTGCACACACTGCCTGCAAAGCCTATATATATTATTTACTGTCTATACCTTCACAGAAAATGCGTGCTGACTCCTGAACTTAATTAACTATTCCACTGAATGGTCTAAAATTGTTGTAGGTCAAAAACAGTCGAATACTGACAACTTTGTATTATTACATGTAATACAGAAGTGAAGCAGAGAAAAGAGCTACCAATTTGTACAGAATTTAATGTGCATCTTGGTGTTATTAGTAACTTTAGCTTTGGATATACTTTGCTGCTAGCATTTGAGGGGGTCATCATTAGCTTCTCACCAATATAATTAAATAACCGAAGATTAAAGAACAAATACCCAAGGGTCAAAAGAAGCTATGACATTGTCACATCAATCTCCCCACATAAAAAACAATGTTTTCTTCTTCATATGGGCTGTTTTGAAATGAGCTTTCAACAAAGCAAAGGTAAAAACCAGAAAGCTGTTGTTGGGCATTTCCTTTCAATTATTCACCAGATCTTTTTGGCAAAACCATTAATATCACCAAAGTCCAGCTTCCGCATTTAAATAAGGAAGTCTGTGCCCTGTCAGATGCTGGAGCCATTCCCATTCAAAGCCACAGCGCTGCTCTGTTGGGGGTAAGCAAAAGGAAAATAAAACCTACCCAAAACGGATGTCAGTTTTGGAGCTTTTGCATTAAATAAAGCGACTTTAGAACAATATTACTTGCAGAAGTTTTTGCTGGCAATTAAAGAAAAAAAAAAAAGCAATGTGCTCGGAGCTACTATTTCTAAAGATAAGGTTTCCTTTCTTTATTTACCAAATATATCAGAACTATCACCAATGTCAGAGAAATTCATTTTTTTCCAAAACAAAATGAAACTCCATCTCAAATTTAAAACTGTGAATTTCAAAAAGGCTGAAATTGACAAAATGAAAACAAAAGATAAAAATACTTTAATCTCAACAGACATCAAAAAAAAATACGTAACTTTTTTAATCAGCAATTTCCTCAAAAAGTCATACAATCTTTTTTTTTTTTTAAAGATTTTATTTATTTATTTGACAGAGAGAGTTCACAGTAGACAGATAGGCAGGCAGAGAGAGAGAGAGAGAGGGAAGCAGGCTCCCCGCTGAGCAGAGATCCCGATGCGGGACTCGATCCCAGGATCCTGAGATCATGACCTGAGCCGAAGGCAGCGGCTTAACCCACTGAGCCACCCAGGCGCCCAAAAAGTCATACAATCTTGACTTTTCCCTTTCTCTGGGATAAACAAGGTTCTGGACAATCCAGACGTCCCCTACATTCCTTTTGAACATTAAGGCAACAGAAGAACAATAATTTTATACAGAAGAGGGTTGTTTGGTGGTAAGAAGGATGAAACTCTAACTTGAGAATTCTGAGTCCTGGTTTTAGAAAAGATTTTTTTTTTTTTTTAAAGATTTTATTTATTTATTTGACAGAGATCACAGGTAGGCAGAGAGGCAAGCAGAGAAAGAGGAGGAAGCAGGCTCCCCGCTGCGCAGAGAGCCCGACATGGGGCTCGATCCCAGATCATGACCTGAGCCGAAGGCAGAGGCTTTAACCCACTGAGCCACCCAGGCGCCCCCAGAAAAGATCTTTAAAACATGAGCTCTTTTATGGGAGGGGAAGGCCACTCGTCCACCTGAAATGCATGGATTTAGCTGCCTCCACACACAACAGAGCAGGAAATGCCAAGAGGGGCAGGCAACATGTTTCTATCTGCTAGAAATTTGGGAGGCAGTTAAGAACAGAGAGACTCTGGAACCAGATTCCCCAGGTCTGAATGCCTAATCAGCCAGTACCTGTGTGACTTTCACTTTATCTTCCTGGGCCTCTGCTTCTTATCAGTAAGATGGGGACAATGACCACTACTTTCTGCTCAGGGTGATTGCCTGAGTGTCAGAAATGAGTTTTACACCTAACAACTTAGTTAATACTCTTAACCCTACACACAAGAAAGGTGGTCTCATTGTCCTCATTTTATTGGCTCCATCAATAATACCCTATGCAAAATGATACCGTTAAACATCCTAGACAAGCTGTTCTGGCATTTTCTCCTAGCAATTGAGGTTTTAAATGATGTATTGTGTTCACACAAACAAAACTCTTGTAATTAGTTGCACAACAGCCAAAAATAGAACACAGGTATTGCAAGAAGGAATTGTGACACGTGCCATGGTTTCAGCACGCCAACAGAATTCCTGCAAATGTACATTAACAGCAATAATAAATTTCCCACTCATTACTTAAGTCATTGTTTTAAAAAAGACACAGGGACACCTGGGTGGCTCAGTGGGTTAAAGCCTCTGTCTTCCGCTCAGGTCATGATCCCAGGGTCCTGGGATGGAGCCCCAAAACAGGCTCTCTGCTCAGCAGGGAGCCTGCTTCCTCCTTTCTCTCTGCCTGCCTCTCTGCCTACTTGTGATCTCTGTCAAATAAATAAATAAAATCTTTAAAAAAAAAAAAAAAGACACAAAACACTTTATTTTCATTGAAAATAATCTGCCTTGAAAAATCTTCAGCCTCATTTGTAGACAAAGTCTGTTGTTCCCCACCCCCACTCCCCAGGTTAAAGCCTGAATAAAAAGAGTAGCCCTTTGAAAGCTGGTTGTTGTCTGGTTAAACATTTTTATCTTTGTGCCTAGACCCCTGGCAAGTCCATTAACATTTCAATCCTCCCTAATTCACAAGGGGAAAAAAAAAACATTTAAAGCTCCAGGCCCCAGAAGGGCCAAACAGGGGTTTCATTTTAGGCAAACTGATCTCTACACCCTCAAAAAGCTCTCTATAAAGTACCATGAGACTTTGTTATGGCCTTGAAGGAGATAAATGCACTGACAAGGATATAAACTATTAAACTGGATGCCCAGTATCATCCTTAAATAAAAAGGACAAGGTGGGCCACCAACATAGTTCAATTAGTCCAAGAGAGAGGTAGGCTTGGCAATGCCATGTATTGACTTTAGTTGTTTTCCCTCATCTCAAGTCACACAGCAGGGAGTAGGCTCTCTCTAGCTGTTAGCTGAATGAATGAACAAATGAACTTATTTTCTCCATAACATCCCATGGTGGGGGGGGGGGGTGTCCACTAGAATAACAAGTGAATTCTAAGCCTATTTGTTTCATAAAGCTTAAAATAGTTTTATTGGGGCTTCCCATCAACTGGCTTCAAGGAAAATAACTCTGTATCAAATGAAAAAATTTATTTAATTATAAGTTCTAATGAACTCAGGAGCAGGACACATAGAGGGAGCCCCAAACAGGTGCCACCAACCTAGAAAACAACCTCACGCAAGTCCACTGGCATCTTAACGCCAGTGCTGGTCTCTGGTCTTTAACCAAGTACCTGCCGAGAGTAATGCTCTGTACCAGTGCAGCCTGGTGCACTGGTCCAAGCAGGCCGGGACCACACTCTCTCAGCACTGAGACTGCTGTGCAGGAGGGAGACTCCAGGGGTCAAAGGAGGACTTGGAAGTAGCATCAAGACAATTCAGAAGTCATCAGTGCAAAGCTGCACAGCAACACGGTGAGTTATATCAGAAAGCAGAAATTCCCTTCATTGGAAATCTCCAAAAGCTGGCTTACCACCGTTCTGGGCACTCTGAGATGTCTGCACTGAAAGAGAACATGTCTTTTTTCTTTTCTTTTTTTCTTTTTAGAAATTTATTTATCTGACAGAGAGACACAAGCAAGAGGAGTGGGAGAGGGAGAAGCAGGCTTCCTGCCGAGCAAGGAGCCTGATGTGTGGACTCCATCCCAGGACCCTGGGATCATGACCTGAGCCAAAGGCAGATGCTTAACAACTAAGCCACCCAGGTGCCCCAAAAGAGAACGTTCCAAGGCTTCTTTGCCATCTGTTGAGTCTCTATCTGTTCCCCCCGCCCAACTCCAGTTAATGTAAAATCTAACCTGCTTTAAGAGCTAAAATTAATCTATTACGGAACACAGCTTTAGAGTGGTCCTTGTCTAAGACAAGCCTGTGATACCTGGTAAGCCGTATTTGGCATACGGCTACTCTTTGGCCATATGGCCAGCAGAAATTTGATTAACTCAACCTTCCTATCCCCAACTAGCCTGTTAATGTGGGAGTGCGCACATGAGCCTCAAATATTGCCATTCCCTGAGGCTCCCATTTGGCTTGCTTTTCTTCCTACCGGACCTTCCCTGGGAGAGCAGCTCTATTCCCAAGGCGTCGTTTAAGACCCCAACACTAAGCACTGCCGTATTCGTATCTACTGCACAGAGCTCTGGTGGGTCTGACCTGTATTTCTAGATGCGTTTTGGGATCTCTGCATGGCATACTGCACACATGCAGGCTGCCCCAAACCTTCACTCATTTTCGCTTTCCTTCTGCTGTCTACCACCGTCTCAAAGGCAATCCTCCTCCTGTTGTTCCTGCCTTAGTGAACCAAGAATTCCAAGGAACAGCCTTGTCCTCCTGACTTCTGAGTATACATACTCTCGCCCACATCTAGTCCCTCACTCAGCCTGAATGTCACAACTAGTACTGAGTTTAGGCCAAGTTCAATTACAAAAACCTCTTAACTGGTTGTCCCCTCCCCACCCATAAATCCTGCACAGCATGGCCACACTGGCCTTTCTCAGCCACAAAGACATGGCCATGTCTCCCTATGTTCCAATTCCTTCAAATGGACTCTTAAGATTTTAGGGGGAAATGTAAGCTCCACAGCTTGCGACATGTGGGTCTTCATGATTTGGCCCTTATCCTAATCCTCCTCTCTCATTGGCTCTCCCCTCATACCTCCTTATTCTCTGTCATGAAACAAGAACAAAAAACCTGCTACTGGTTGACAGAAAGCAGTGCTGCTGCACACAATTCCCAGACATATGCCTTCCCCTGCCTAAAATGATCGTAACCTCCTCTAGTCTGACAGAGGCCACCTTGTCCTTCAACACTCATTGTAACCACATCATTCTAAGGGTGTGGACAAGCACTTCTTTACTGTAGTTCTTAAACACTACAATGTCACCACTAAGCAGTGCAGTTGGTACACTCATGGAAATTACCAGAAGTCTGGACTGCTTTCCCGGCTCTGCCATTTACTAGCTGTGCGACTTGGGTAAGTTAATTGACCTTTCTAAAACTCAGCTTCTTTAGCTATAACACTGGGCTACTGAGTGAATTAATACAAATGAATGTAAAATGGTTCACACAGACCTGGCAGGGACAGACCCTCTTTCCTCTGGACATTGTCTTTCCCTCCTACCCTCCTCTAATCCACTCGAACAGTTGTTCTTGCCCACAATTGATTGTCCAGGACTAACCACATGAGGCTAGTTGAATCAATAAGGAATCTTCCATGGAAAATGAAAGAGGAAAAGGTAGGGGAGAGAGCAATAAGAGAGACGAAAAAGAAATGAAATCGATCACGTAAGCATACAGATGACAGGGCAACTGGGTGGCATCAGATGCTCAGTTGAGCATCCCTCTGTTTCCACTCAGGACATGGTTCTGGGATTCAGGCCCCTGGCCCCGGACTGTGTGCTCAGCAGAGAGTCTGCTTGAGATTCTCTCCCTCCTCCAGGCTCTCGGGTTATCTCTCATGCTCATTCTCTCTCTCTCTCTCTAATAAATAAATGATCTAAGAATACAGATTATATAGAGAGAATCTCAGTAGAGTTTGAGTCCCTAGTTCCAGCTGTTCCTGAGACCCCAATTATCCTTAGAATATCTCAGTAACACCAATATCCTACAATAAATTCCCATTAGGTGGCTGTCAATTAAAAGTTAAGTCTAACAAAACCCAAGTCTCATACAAACCCTCCAGTACTATTACTGTAATAAGTACCATGAAGGTAGAAGTAGAATCTTACCTGATTTTGTGTTCTCAGAGACCAGCACAGTGTCTGATATAAAGCAGGCAAATATCTACTGAACGACTTAAGGTCAGTTGACTTCAGGAGAGAAATTGTAGCTTGAGATTAAAAGTCTAATCACAGCTCAAGAATCTCTAGGTACCTGTCCTAAGAAGTAAAAGAGAAACTGCTGTTTTTAAGGTCATTATAAGGGCCTACTTAGCCAGAGCGAGCCATTTTGTTGTTTATGCAGTAAACTTAGATTGACCCCCCCCCCCCACCCCTGAGGAACTTACTTAGAAACAAGTCTGGGAAACCAGTAAAATATGACTGACCAGCCCCTGATAACGGAGCCCATATACCAGGACGTGTCAGGTCAGGGGGAGGTAACAGAGCCCAGAATACAAGGATGAGTCAAGCCAGGTGGAGACATCCAATCAGGAAAGCGCCTCCCTAACCACCCAAGAATGTGGGCCCTGCCTTTTGGGCGCCGATTCTGACCAGAGTGATAGGCTAGTTCAAATAGCTACTATAGGGTGAATTGTAATTTGGTTGGCCACCTGTGTGTGGCCAGGCTCAACCACATGGCCTTTACTCTATAAAAGTTAGTCTGTGAGGCTGGGAGGGGTCTCCTTCTCTGTAAGAGGTGGTACCGGCCGGTCAGTTTGGTTCTCGATGGCTGGCGTGAAATAAAGCTTTGCTTGACCTTTGCTTTGTATCAGTCTCGTTCCTTTGACCATGGACACAACAGTCATAATATTTTGACAGTTTTGACCAAAAATAGGCACTGAGATAAACGCTTATGAGAGCCATTGGTTATTCAGTACCTGAATATTCTAAACTTGTTATGAATTGAGTCAATCCAAATTGTTGGGAAGATTTTTTTTTTTAAACTGTATACTATGAATAAATTAATTAATGTAGAGAACTATTCTGAACTTTATCATCAGGATACAGTGGAATATTCCATTATTAGAAATTTAGCAACTGAGAGCTAATCATTATACCCAACCATGAGCCTGAAATACAGTGGGACTTATTTAAGTCTCAAATTGTTGGAAATTCCAGATTCATAATGAGGTTAACTGATGACCTTCTCTACTGCATTTCAGTCTTGAGATTAAAATAGATCTCATTGTTCCAGAATCCTAGCTATAGCAAGAAATAGGCTCTAAATGGCCAGAATGAATTTTAATAGCAGAACCAGGAGCAGGAGGAAGGAAATCAGGAGGAAGAATTTTTCTTCATAAAAAGGTCCATAAGGGTAATTTCCATTTCATTGTGTTTCTAAATTGCCTATGTTTGTAAGCTGGTTGCAACATATCCTTTTTGCTCTGGCACAAAGCATGAATTAATCAGTAAATAAAAGTGGTAAAGAAAAATTCTTACATCCTACATTTTCAAAACACTTTATAACTTACTAATGCATTCCTAAAGGGTTATAGTATAAAAGTTTGTGAATAAGATGACTCATCAACTTAACCTACATTTTGACCAAAACATGAGATCCATTCATAGGCTTACCTGGAAATTTTACTAAACTGTAACCTAGTAAAGCATAACACTGAATGACTACAAATGCAATTTATGACCCTTTTTCTATGGAAAAGTGCATTTAGAATTCCAACTTCTGTTATTAATAATGGTTCTCATACTTTTGTGTGCATATGGGTCACCTGGAGACTGTGGATTTCTGAGTCCCACTCCCAGAGATTCTGACTTAATAGAAGGAAGGTAAAACCTGAGAAAAGTTCCCAAGTGGTAGTGATACTTTGGTTTACTGAAGACACTAAGTAGCACTGGCCTAGATAAAACACGGTCCCTTAGACTTACCCAGGACTAGAATTCCCTTGGATGAGGGAACGAGGCACCCTCATGCCAGTGAGCTCAAGAAGAGTATGGGATATCCCTAGTTGACAAGCCACTGGGTAGTCCTGCTAGAGTCAGAAGTTCAAGAGGCTTTCAGAAATGGAAAGGAGAATCCCAGTGAGGCATGGAGACATGGACGCAGGAACATGAGTTGAGGGGGCTTGTGGTCAGTCTCTATGAGTGGAAGGAGCTTGACTGGGGCAGCGGGCGGAGTTGAGAATGAGAATCCTGGCAGGGCTCTATGGGGAATCTCAGTTCACCAGCTGAAGGGAAGGAAGTTTGAGGAATGGTGGTTGTGTCTACCACACCTGAAACTCATGTTAGGGATGGTGGCCAATAAAAGAGAATGGGTTACGAGGAGGTTGGGGTGGGAAAGGCAGTCCACAGGAGACATGATCCCAATGGTAAGAGTGGCTGCAGTACAAAGTGGAGAAAAGAATTCTGACTGTTAAACACATCAAAGGTACGTTATCATCTGGAGCAACTACTCTCATGTCAAAGGCGATTGTACATTATTTATATTCCAAACTATTAACTAAAAGATACTTTTTATTAAGAAAAAGACTAAGGTAGGGACGCCTGGGTGGCTCAGTTGGTTAAGCAGCTGCCTTCGGCTCAGGTCATGATCCCAGCGTCCTGGGATCGAGTCCCACATCGGGCTCCTTGCTCAGCAGGGAGCCTGCTTCTCCCTCTACCTCTGCCTGCCATTCTGTCTGCCTATGCTCGCTCTCTCCCCCTCTCTCTCTGATAAATAAATAAAATCTTTAAAAAAAAAAGAAAAGAAAAGAAAAGAAAAAGACTAAGGTAACACTAACTAGTACTTTATAATTTAGTTGTATTGTTTCATTTGAACCTCCCAGTGATAAGGTAGATAGGAGAGGTATCATGTGTCCCATTTGATAAAAATTGAATCCCGAGGGCTGACTAGCCCAGGTTCAAACACAGTTCCCAAGTGGTAAAGTCACACTCAGTTCCCCATCCGATTCCAAGGTCTAACTCTGCCATACCCACACAGCAGAGAAAGGCAGCCAAAAGGCTGGCAGATGCTGAAGGGAAACGTGGGTATCAGCGAAGCCAAGGAAGTGAAGATTTAAGAAAGAAAAGTGTCAGAAGCCAGAAATCGTTCAAGTGTCTGCTCAATATGGTAATTAAGAGGTTATGAGTGGCCACTGGTAAGGATCCAAAGTCCTAAAATACTTTTCCCTCCCAGAGAAACTTTTAAGATGATAAACTGCACGGAGATTGAATGTACTAATTTCCAGAGAAGTATTTCACTTGTCTGCTTGTTTTTATGAATAATCAAGGGAAAAAAACGCACCTCTCCATAAACAGACTTTCGCTCAAATCCAAAGGTGACGCTGGTAAACAATTGCTCTAAAGCCCCCACAAATTCCTATAAAATCATGTAGCAATGTCGAGGGTCATTGAACCAAAACTGACACTGTTCTAATCAGCTCCAAACTCTAGAGCTGTAGACACTGCAAAAATCTAATGTGCTTTTGTAGTCAATGGGTTACTGATAATTTACAGTTTTAAGCCTTTATAGTATTCCTTTAAAACTCAGAAAATTTCCAATAAGCAGAGATTTTAATCAACATTTCACAAACAGAAGTTTTTGCTCTTTTAAAAAATATCTGTATCATTACTGTGATTTCCAGGATATAGTGAATGGAATAAAGCAATATTACACCACCTTTTTTGTAAGAGAAAACAAGAACACACACACACATAAAAACACTGGAAGAATAAACTAGGATCTAATAAGAACCAATACCTATAGGGGTTATGTGTGGGAGGAAAGGGTGAAGAAAGGAATGGAACTGAGACTTTTCTAAGTGTGTGTGCATACCTTTTTAAAAAGAAAAACACTTTAGACTTTTGAAAATTAAATCAAAAATGAAAAATATCTACACCTTATAGTTGAAAACAAACTCTAACAGTATATTAAATTGGTCTTGAACTCACACAGGTTCTTTCAAGTGACTTACAAACAATTGTGGGATATAATGTAAGAAGAAATATACTCCAGAAAAATCTTAAAATTTGCTCAGAAATATTGTATTAAAATTTTGAAACTATGTTACACGTGTTATTAGAATTTGGAAGCATCAATGTTATTAAGTCCTCAGATTTGTAATATAAGGCTATAAATATAAGGAAAACCTTATAATATTAAATTGAAATTGGAATTATCAATAGGAATTCAGTTGTTGAAACACATGTATTTTAAGACTTTTTAAAAATTTACTTATTTGTCAGAGAGAGAGAGAGAGAGAGCACAAGCAGGGAGAGGCAGAGGGAGAAGCAGGCTCCCCACTGAACAAGGAGCCCAATGTGGGACTCGATCCCAGTACCCTGGGATCATGACCCGAACTGAAGGCAGATGCTTAACGGACTGAGCCACCCAGGCATCCTGAAACACATGTATTTTATAACTCTGTCCACTCAAAGGGCCCAGAAGCAACAGCACGACAGAGATGTGGGTACTCAGAGCACCATTCCCCAGTAAAAGATTGCCCAGTGAAAGATAAAAGATTGGGAAAGTGGCTGGCTCCCAGTAAGACACATTGAAGTACTAGGTTGAATCAGAAAGCAGAGAAGCACTCAAAGATAATAGGCATTTCAGGAGGACACATGAGCATGTCTGAAGGGGCTATCACTGGCCAAATCTGAGACAGTTTGAGCATCAAAAATAAACAGATTTTTACAACAGAGGAAAACAAATCCCTAAATCCATAGTGATAGTTAAAGGAATAAAAGCACTCACTCACTACCACTGGGAGTGACTGTCATGCTAGCTGATTATTCTAAAAATTGATAATCAAAGGGAATAAATTAAATGATGTGTTTGTGTGTGTGTGTGTACATGGAAGAACATTAGTTCACCTCCAGCTATTAAAAAAAAGTCCTGCCTACAGACAAAAGCTATATAGTACATAGAAGAAGTGCTAATTAGAAAATAGCCATTTGACAATCCCCAGTGATATATTTGGTTTGGGCAAAGATCATAAACACTTAGAGGAAAGATAATTAGCAAAAGGATATTGACATGGTGCCCAAGTATCATTTCACATACATGATACTCCTGTATCATCCAGAGGTGAAGGTTACTAGTACAGTAGGGAAACTACAGCTGGTTCAGATGGAAATCTCTATTCCCTATTCTCTTCCCCTTCCTAGGGGGAAGACTCACTGGGTAAGGAAACACCTTTACCTTCTCTCCCACAATAACAGCAGGGGAAAGAGAGGATATTCCTTCTACTGTCTTCCTATCTAACCTAAAGAGGGTGTTCCAAAACCAAGTGCACTGAGAACCCTAGTTGGGGATGCAGAAGGTAGTCAGGAAGAATAAGAACAAAGTTCACAGAGTATTTATAGACATGGACAGGCCGCATGCTATTCAAGTTAAGTTTGGTAATGATCATTTGGCCTAAGAAGACTTTCAATAAGCTGAGCAGCAAACAAAAAAAAATGAATTAGCCAACAACAACAAAAAAATTCATTTTGCTTGTTGCTCATATATAGAGGTGAAACTGATTTTTTTTTTTAGTTTGAACTAGAGTTTAATGATTCATCAGTTGCATGTAACACCCAATGCTCATTCCATCATGTGCCCCCCTTAATGCCCATCCCCAGTTATCCCATCACCCCACTCACCCCCTCCAGCAACCCTCAGCTTTATCCCTAGAGTTAAGAGTCTCTTATGGTTTGTCTTCATCTCTGATTTCATCTTATTTTTCCCTCCCTTCCCCTATGTTCATCTGTTTTGTTTCTTAAATTCTATAAGAGTGAAATCATACAATTGTCTCTGATAGCCTTTTTTTTTTAAGATTTTATTTATTTATTTGACAGACGGAGATCACAAGTAGGCAGAGAAGCAGGCAGAGAGAGAGGAGGAAGCAGGCTCCCCGCGGAGCAGAGAGCCCGATGCGGGGCTCGATCCCAGAACCCCAGGATCAGGACCTGAGCCGAAGACAGAGGTTTTAATCCACTGAGCCCCCCAGGTGCCCCTGATTGACTTATTTTGCTTAGCATAATACCCTCTAGTTCCATCCATATTTTTTGCAAATGGCAAGATTTCATTTTTGATGGCTGAGTAATATTCCTCTGTGTGTGTGTGTGTGTGTGTGTGTGTGTGTGTGTGTGTGTGTCTGTGTGTGTGTCTGTGTGTCTGTGTGTCTATCTGTGTATCACCTCTTCTTTATCCATTCCTCTGGCGATGAATGTAGTCTTTGTAGACTTTTTGGGCTCTGTGTCTATTACTCAATTGAAAGGAAAAGTGAGTAAAAAGTGAGTAAAGTGCTGTTAATCTGAATCTTCTAAGGTCTTAAATAAAAAAGAAGATAAAGGTATAAATATTACTCTACACTTCAATGCTGTGGACAGTTTTATCGCCTAGCAATAACACCTCTATAATTTAAGTGCTTTTTAAGTCAAAGCTTTGAGAAGAGCTTTAAATATCCCTTGCCCTCTGCCAGATAGAGAAGATGAGCAGGAAGGGAGTACCAAAAAAAATTTTTAAATAGCACTTTGAGGAGAATATAACCTAAAAGCCAGATTAAAGATGTCATGTCTTCATTACCTCTATTCTTCACACAGAGTATCATTTGTCATTTACCCTCAAATTACATACAAACACAAATTATTTAAAATTATATAAAACCCAAAATTAAGTTAGTAGCAACACATGGATAATTTTCATAGTGGGAAATATAACCCTGGAAAAGATACTAGAGGTTTCTCTTAAGGAAGTGACTGAAGTAGGAAACAAGCCTCCCCAAAGCATGTGATCTTCAATTCCAGTTCCTCATTAACAATCATCTAGAAAACACGGGGCGGGGGGGGGGGGGGGTTGTGGTATAAAAAAACTAAAGTCAGATCTCCAAACATATATAGGTCACAGTACAACTATGAAATCAGTCATTTGTTCAAATTTCTGTCCTGCTCCCTTCTCCAGAAGTAGACCAAGACACTCGCACTTCTATGTAAAATGAACCCCGCAGTGACTTCACATTTTAAGCAGCATGATACATTATCTTTAATAACAGCACTGGCCGCATTTTGGAGGAAGTTAACTGTCTCGGTGAATGACAGAAAATGATTCTTTTACAACTGTAGCCTGCAATCAGAATGCTGAATAGCGGCTCATTCACATCAGTTAGCCAAGTAACGGCCTCGTCCCTCTTCCAGATTCCTACTGCTCATTGTCTAGCAGAGCAATCCCAGATGAAAAGCCTTCAACACTTTGCATTCAAAAATCTGAAGTTTGGAAGTGGATCACCTGAAGAAAGGCAAACAAAGCTATGGCCCAACACACAGGTTGGGCACCAGGCCCTTCAAGTCCCAAATGTCACAGCCCTGCCTCTGTTGTTACTGCGGGGGCGGGGGGCCGCTCTAACTACAAGATTTCCTCTGTAAGGTTCTCTTTCACTTCCTAAATGACATTAAAAAATCAGAAGCATGGGGTGCCTGGGGGGCTCAGTCCGGTTAAAATGTCTGCCTTCCGTCAGCTGAAGGGGAGCCTGCTTCTTCCTCTCCTTGCCGCTTGCGTGCGGGCTCTCCTTCTCTCAAATAAAATCTTTAAAAAATTAATTAAAAATATCAGAAGCACAGATTTTTAAAGGAATAAAGCATGTGAGATCTTTATCAACGCAAAGAGGCTGCAGAAGAAAGTGTTTAAGTATGTGTTGGTCCTCTGGAGATGTGGGGCAGGAGCGTTGGAAGGAACCAACAATTGAAACCTTTGAAAGTATTCCTTACAAGGCTAAAATCCTGGATCAATATTCATTATTAAAAAAAAAAAAAGTAACAAGAAACAAAACAGGTATATAGTTCAATGTCACTTAAATTGATGATTGTGGGAAATCAGAGCTGGGACTTTGGAAATGATTTGGATGAACACTTTCAACTTTCTGATGAAGAAACTGAAGCACAAAAAATCATCCTCGTGGTTCAAGGTCACATGGCAATAACCCTGATTATGAAGTCCCGCATCCTTATCTAATGCTGCTCCTCCAGCTCACTGTGGACCGGCAGGCCTCCCGCTCCTTCTAAATGTCCAGGTTATATATAACAAAGCGACAACCTCTGCCTTTCAGAGGGCCAGGTTCCGCTATCCCTGTGCCTGACCCCCAGCAGTATGAACTGTGGTTATTAGCTCTCCGCTGTGACGCCGGCAGGTGGGGACATGGGGTCAGGAGAACGGGGTTACACAGCCTCCTCCTGCTGCTTATTGTTCCGACCTTTACCAGCATGTCCATGTCTGTCCATGTCCATGTCTGTCATCTCACGCACACGCCCAACAAACCTGTGAGATGGGAGAAGTTACGCCTCCATCCCTCCCGACAGGAGAACTGCCTCTCGGACCTGCCTCACCTAAGAACGTACACTATGAATAAAGTGATGCTGGAAACTTACTAATAAGTTTGCAGCAACAGCGTCAATTCAAAAATTGAACCACACTGGGTTGTGAACCACCTTGTCCCCTTACTAGCAAAATGAAGCTAGGAGCCTCTGTTCTCTCCTCTGTGAATGGGGGCTTCACTAACCACCTTCCTTGCAACCATCAAAGAGGATGGGGAGGGAAAGAGACTTTTGCACAGTGCCCGGGACAGTAGCGGTCTCTCACTCAAGACCCACAATCAACATGAAGCACTGAAATAAAACACTCCAACAAATTACAAGTTCTAAGTCATGGAAACTCAAACTAGATAGTCTCACTCACCCTTCAGACAGGGACTTGGCAACAGCTGATTAGCTACCACTGACCTTTTGTTGCTTCCCTTTCTCTATTTGTTAAATTGTTTCTTGCTGTATTGACTAATGATTACTTTTTTCTGCAAGTTATTTTCTCCTGCTCCCCAGCACAAACAGTATACACTTTGTGCATTCAAACACCTATCTTCTTACTCTCCATTTCACTCCCAGTAGTAGATTCTTTAACTCCAGAAGACAAACCATATACAGTCATGGAGAAAGCAACAGATGAGGAAGTGAACCTCAGTGCCAAGACTTCCCGGGAGGAAGATCTCAGTGTCCATAGAAGCAGGGCCTGGACCCAAATGCTTCCTGGGCAAGAATGTTACATCTGGGGTACTGGTGCCTGCAGCAAAGGGAAGAAGATAAGCCCTTCTAAAGATTTTGTTCTTTTATTTTACAGACAGAGATCACAAGTAGGCAGAGAGGCAGGTGGCGGAGGCGGGGGAGCAGACTCCCTGCTGAGCAGAGAGCCTGATGTGGTGCTTGATCTCAGGACTCCGAGACCATGACCTAAGCCAAAGGCAGAGGCTTTAAGCCACTGAGCCACCCAGGTGCCCCAGGATAAGCCCTTTTAAAGGGGCACCACCTGAACCCAGCTCCAGCTGATTATGGGAATATGGCTCAGTACTGGCAAGTCTCCTGGCATTTTAATAGATGCCAAGAATCTATATTATGGAAAATTTCTACATTTGGAAACACTGTGTGGGCCAAATAAAATTCACTGCTGAGAAAGTCTGGTTCATGGGTCACCTACATTTTCAACTGTTGCTTTAAAGCTTTCTGCCTAAAAGCTATGTCATATTAAACCCTGCTCTGGAGTTTTCTACCTGGAAAGGCAGTCAGAACAGAGACCATGAAAGGCCTAGAGAGGGTGCTACTAGCTATGAAGGACGAAATCGTAGTCTACTGGTTATCAGGCAGATCAAGAGTTCAGGGGTTAGAAGATGCCTGCAGTCAAACACAGTGCTTGCTCCCTGGAGAGTCTGGGACTCCTGTGTCGAGAAGTCAGTAATATCCTCCAGAGACGTTGCTGTGCAGAAGCATGGATATATGGGCTTCAAACTACGTATTAATGCTCTCATCTACATAAGCTTGAGTGTTTGACAGTTGCAAATCGATGTGAATACTTCTGAACCCTCTAAAGAAGGCTTCAAGGCTTTCAGAAACATGAATGATGTATGATGTTCAGGGCTCTTTCAAAGACTTTTGATGCTTTTGATGCAACAACTCGTGCCTTTTAAAATATCATTTCTATAAGGGCAAAAGTGAAAAGAACTTATAATAAAAAGAAACGTAAAAAACCTTAGCAAGCTTGACATACAGACAGCTAGCTACCTTCTCTGATGAAATCAGCCTAGCGGTAGTAAAGAAATTCAGCCGCTTCAGTATTTTCTTTAGAAACATATGACTCATGGAAGTCAACTTCAAAAGGTCTGCAAAGAAAATCCATTAGTCAGGGATTTCATTTTCTCCTATATAAAAGGCAGAAATACAGTAAAGCATCAATTCACCCTTTATTGTTTAACACACATTTCAATCTTTTCAAAGTGTTCTGGTGACAATTCAATCGTTTTCTTAATGAAGAGAATTTGTTCTCCCTGGCACAAGAGTATCATAAAACCCTAAGCATTACTCAAAGGCTTCAATCCACTGGAATTCCATTATATGAAATGGATTCTACCTACAGAGCTGTCTAAATGAAAATACTTACAACTCCACCCACCCTGGTACTCACATACGCGGACTTCAGAACCCAAATATTCCTCTTCAAATACTCATCTAAACTGGGCGGTTGGTGGGGCGGCAGCGGGGGTGGGGTGGGGGAATGTTCTGACTCTATGGCTAAGCTGCTGATTCTATTCATTCCTTTTCTCAGAGATGAAGTCTCAATGGACTCACTTTCATACTTAAGGAAAGGCATCTGCTATGTTAACAGTCTCCAGAAGAAAACAAACATGTGGAAATGCTACTGCCATTTTCTATACGCCTAGCTTTGGAAATTTGGGGATTTGCTAAGTAAAAAATATGGTGCTAGAGGATCACTGTTGCTGCTCCTACTGTTGCTTTAAGCGACAGTTTTCATCAAAGTGAATGAAAAGGAAGAGCTGATTTTGACCTTGAACTAACTTTACGGTTTTCCAAGGGGTTCCCAAGGGGTTCCCGGGACATCTCAGACTTGCTCTCTCTTAGGCTTACCTGATACGTTAAATTTAATGGGAAGCACTATCAAATAACTGATGCTAAATTGTCTTAGATTATATTTGTGTGGCTCTATCTTATTAATATAAGCATTCCTAATCTTGTATGAAATGCCTAGAAATTTGAAATGTCCTGGTATAATGTTATCATAATTCTAATTATCTTAAAATGTATGTCACAGAAATAAACAGATTTCCTTGTCAATTGCATTGTGAAAAGAAAGGAAGAGCTGAGAACTGAGATGGGGGAAAGAAAAAGGATTAATTTTAAAGCTGGAAAAAGGTTTAGGGATACTCTCTTATTTGACAGAGACAGGAAACAGAGTCCCACAAGACGACACAAGTCATTGCCAAATTAGCAGAATTCAGGTATCCTAAATCATTTCCAAAGTTTTCTCTCTTATTGAGGCACCTAATAAAAATGGACAGAACAGGGGCACCTGGCTGGGTCAGTCAGTAGAGCACGTGACTCCTGATTCTGGGGTACAAAGATTACTTAAATATATAAAACCTTTTTTTAATTGACAAAACAATACACCTGATTTTGGAACACAATGATATTTTCTCGCTCCATTGGTACGCATCAGTGTTCCTTTTTTTTTTTTTTTTTTTTTTAAAGATTTTATTTATTTATTTGACAGATCACAAGTAGGCAGAGAGAGGAAGGGAAGCAGGCTCCCTGCTAAGCAGAGAGCCCGATGCTGGGCTGGATCCCAGGACCCTGGGATCATGACCTGAGCCGAAGGCAGAGGCTTTAACCCACTGAGCCACCCAGGCGCCCCCGCATCAGAGTTCTAATCACATTTTCCTCTCTGCTTCCATTCCCCTGCTAGCACTCAGTTTGGAGCAGTTCTATTGCAGGAGACCTGTGGCCATACCTAGAGACATTTTGGTTATAGCAATCAAATGAGGGAGATTCTCCTAACATCTAAAGGGTAAAGGTCTGGGATGCTACTGAACATCCTACAGTGCACAGGGCAGCTCTCCAGAAAACAAAGAATTATCCCACCCAAAATGCCCATAGTGCCCAGGCTGAGAAGCTGGCCCAGAGGCAATGAAAGAAGGCGGGTATTTCTTCTACAGAACAAGTTTGCATCAAGAAAGTTGGACATGGCATTACAGTTCAAACATGGTACCTGATTTGTAAGATATGCATCAATGTCGGTAAGAAAATTAAAATCTATGTACACACATACACATATATAAATAAAACAGACTGTATACTTGAAGAAATAAGAAAATGCAAACCCGGAGTGTCCGCCTGCTTAATTAACATTCTCACATACACAGCTAGGATTTGCCGTAGACATGGCTGGTTTTGTTTGGTTGTATAGGCGACTCGAGACTTGTTCAATGACATTTAGAATTCTTCTTGTCAGTTTAGACTACCCAACTTATTATTTGGCAATAACAAGATAGACTTAAAATTATATGAAAAAAATTCTTACGGAAATTTAGGCAGGGAAGTTGAATTTGTAAATTTAAACCTCTCTCTAAGCCCTGAGCTCTCTTCCTTTCCTACTGAGAAAAAAAAAAAATTCTTAAACTTTCTTAAAACCAGAACTATAACAGTGGGAAAGATTTATGTACACTCCCGCAACATGGGTAAATAATTCTGTGTTGTACTACAAAGCACGCTTTGAATGTGCAACTTAAGGAAGTTAAGACTATAAAAAAAGGCAAATTGGAGTAGACTGCCCTCCTCATATGAACTTTAAAAATAATTTCTAAATCTAAAAAGCCTCAAAAGAATATTTTAGGTTTATTTTAAAGGCTACCCATTAAGATGATAATTTGAATACCCATAATGGGAAATGATAAGCTACCGGTAATATCCAAAGCATCTGGCTATGCGGAGTTCCTGTTTCAGAAAAAGGACGCGTCATCATTAGTGTCAAATAAATAGTCTTTTTCAGCAGAGGGGAAGAATGCCAGCTGATAGGCCAAATCTTGTGGATGACTATTTTTCCTTTTGTTCCTTTTCTCCAGTTAGGATGACCTGTCACTCGCCGGGTGTGTCAAGAAGCCCCTTCTCAGATGCTCGGCCCATCTTCTCAGTTTATTTAGAAGGCTGACAAGTATCTGCTCTAAGTTCTTCCAAAGGACTCCATCCAGCCTAACTGGCTTCCCTGAAACAGTGCTCTGCCAAGCCAGTGGGCCTCCAACCATCCCACAAGTGCCACCCTGAGACAGGTTGATCCACGAAGCTCCTCTCCCTTCCCCATCCCATCTCCCATGCCCTCCCCTCCTCTGCTGCGCCAGTCAGATCCGCACACCCTTTCGGTTTTAGCTTCTAGTTTTGACCTCTCTGCTCCCGAGGCTTCCCTCATGGATCTCCCCATCTTCTGAATTCTTACCGCATCCCTCTGGATGACTTATTTGGAGGCCTTTTCTTACTTGTTCCCTCTCTTCCTGAGTGTTAAAGGCCTCACTTCTAATAGGCTTCTCTCTCCAGTTAGAGATAAATATAAAAAAGTATCTTTTCAGACCCCCTATAAAGTCCAGCAGAAACACTCAAATTGTTCTTGACCAGGAGTAACTGTTTCACATGAGGAACAGAACTGGATTTGGGATTCAGTAGAGGAGTTACTACAATGGCTGTTGGGCTCCAGCTTATTTTACGAATCTCCTAAACCTTTACTTCTGCACAAGCGCTTATTTCAGTGTGTGTTTATATAAGCCAAATCCATGGTGAATTCCAAGGGTCCCCTTCCAAAGAGTGAGAGGGGAGAAGAGGTGTCACAGGAATACGGAATCACTTAGCAGAAAAGTCACAAGACACTCGCGTAACGCTTTCCCTCTACTTTCTTCTTCCCGTGTCTCTGGATCTCAGCAAGGCTCCCTGCCCCTGTCCAGCTGGTCCTCCTACCCCACCGGGATGTGAATGGCCTGCATCCTCCCTCCCTCCTCCCTCCAGACATGCTAGTCTGCAGGTGTATTCTGGTGCTTCCTGACATCCACACTCAACACCTCTGAGGATTTTTAAATTTGTTCACGAATTCCTCAACACCCTTACCTCCAAAAAGTGGAGCCTAATTCCTCTCTTCTGAGTGTGGGCAAGACTTAATGACTTTCTTCGAACATACAGAACGTGGTAGAAATAATGGTCTATGAAAAAGTAATAAAAAACATTAAGGCTGAGGTGCCTGGCTGGCTCAGTCGGTAGGACATGCAACTCTTCACGTCAGGGTCATGAGTTCAAGCCCCATAGTGGGCACAGAGCTCACTTAAAAAAGACACAAAGCTTCCTCCTTCCTCTTTCTTTTGGACCATTTGCCCTGGAGAAGGCAGCTGCTGTGTGTTGAGGACATGGGCAAAGAATGGAGGTTTCCTTCTAATGACTAGCACAAATTTGCCAACGGTATGAATGAGCCATCTTCGAAATGGCTCCTCCGGTCCTAGTCAAACCTCCAGATAACTTTGGTCACAGCTAATATCGACAAGGCAAACTCGTGAGACTCAGCCAGAACCCCCCAGATCAGCTGCCCCCGATTCCTGACCTAGAGAAAACATGTTTGATTACAGATAATAGATGTTTGCTCTCAGCCACTAAGATCAGTGATCTGTTGCATAGCAATAAACAACATGGCACTTTTTTCCCCTGTGCCATCCCCTAAAATTGAATCCATGGCACTCACCCCTATGGAACAAGCTCCCCTGAGCCCAGTCTTAGGCAGGATAACCCTGCTCTGCTCCCCCCTTGGGGTTACACAGACCATGGGCATTCCACAAATGCTTATTCAAGAAATACCTCCTATTCCAGCCTTGCCTGTGGCTCATTCACAGCTCAGAAAAATGCATGAAAAAAAAGCCAAGTTGATCCTCAGCTGTTGACAGAACCTAACAGGGCATGGTCATTTGTACTCTGCCACCTGATTATGAAGGGCTGATTATTAATACACGCTCTGAATGCTTTGGAGCATTCAGTTTGGCTTACACTCTTAATCTGTCTGTGCTCATTTAACGCAGAGTCCTAACTCTGATGCCTTTATCTCCACGGTGCTCACATCAGATTATCAGTCACTTACTACACATTAGCAGTGGTGAAAATTCTATTTTACACCAGATCAAGGACCCTTCAAACTTTTTATCCTCAACTTTCCCCTCAGATTGTTTGGCTCTCTTCTCTGTCTTGCTCCTGAATTTACCTTCCTGCCTCCTCCCACAGACATTATAGCACTAAATATAACTCAGGGAAACAAAACATTCTATGACATCATCATAGCTGATACAATTACTTTAAACCAGCTTCCCCTTCCAGAAAGGTTTTATGAGAAAAATTCACCCAGTAACGGAAGCAAACATTCTCCTGGGATTTGGTTATACAGTCCGAAGGGCAGTGTTAGAAACAAAACTCCTGACTTTTCCAACATGCTCCTATAATTTGCCCATACCACCTTCCAGAGCCATTCCAAGGGTTTGGTTCTGTTTTTCTTTTGCCATTATAGTTTTGGTGTCTCACTACTCCTATGGAGTAAAAGAACTGAATAACTGAATAACCATTCCTACCCTCCCCTCCCCACCCAAATCCATGGCTGAATTTTAAAAACTGGGCTGACATCCACTGGACCATCTTATTATTATTTTTTAAAGATTTTATTTATTTGACAGAGATCACAAGTAGGCGGGTGGGGGGGAGCAGGCTCCCCACTGAGCAGAAAACCCCTTGTGGGGCTTGATTGCAGGACCAATCCCAGGACCCTGGGATCATGACCTGAGCTGAAGATAAAGGCTTTAACCCACTGAGCCACCCATGCTCCCCCATGGGACCATCTTATTAACCACTTGTCAAACATTTACTGTTTCTGTAGTAACTAATCTCATTGGATAATGAGCTTGAATTTTTAAATTTTAAACACTATTCACACTTCCACTAGAGACCTTATCTTACGCGGTGCACATATTACCAGAAGATGCACACGAGGGGCTGTAAAAATGGGGAAATTACAAATGGGGGGAAAAAATCACTCCATAAATGAAAAGTAACAGCAGCAGCCATTTCCATATGCATGCATGCCCATGCGGGGCAACATTGGGCTAAGAGCTTTATGTGAATTTTCATAGAATGCCCTCATGTCCAATGAGTTCCTGACGACACCCCATTTTTCACCTACACAGCTAAGGCAGGACCAATTCTGGATGTCCTGAATGCCAGATCATTAGAATACAATATAGTAAGCACAACAGCTGACAGGAAAAGGTGTCATAAAAAAAAAGCAGAGGTGTTCTGGAAAGACTTTCCAAAGGAGGTGACTAAAAGGGTTTTACAATCTCATCACTTCCAAAACCTTACACTTCTGCTCAACTGCTACATCCTCTTTTCATGACTTTATGCTTGATCTTGGAGTAAGTTCATGTAATTACCATTGTCCCTTTCTCCCACTACTTTTCCCCAAATTTCTATTAATGTATAACTTACATACAGTAACCCTCTCCCTTTGAATGTTTTTGCAATTGTTAACAAACACATATAATCATCATGCAACCACAGCCACGGTCAAGCCACAAAACAGTTCTGTCACCCCCCAAAACTATCCCATGCCCTTTTCCAGTAAGCCCTCTCCCTCAACCAGCACAGGGCCTGGCTCATGATGGGTGCTCAGTGAACAAGCAGTGGCTGGTGGCTCAGTCAGTGAAGCATCCACCTTCAGTTCAGGTCATGATCCCAGGGTTCTGGGATGGAGCCCTCCTAGTAGGCTCCCTGCTCTGAGCCTGGCTCTGCCTCTGTCTGCTGTTCCCCTTGCTTGTGCTCATTCTCTCTCTGACAGATAAATTAAAAAAAAATCTTTTAAAAAAATGTGTTGAACAAGTATTTCAAGGTTACTTTTTCCCAGAAACTATAAAAGCATTGAGAGGGTTGCTGGAGTAGAAGGGGGGAGGGGTGGGGTGGGAGTAGAGGGGAGGGAGGGGAGGCTGCGTGATGGACACTGGGGAGGGTATGAGCTATGGTGAGCACCGTAAGACTGATCAATGATGAATCACAGACCTGTACACCTGAAACAACTAATATGGTCTATGCTAATAAATAAATAACTTAGATAAAAAAGAAATAAAAATTTTGACTCATCTCACTAATAAATAAACAAATAAATAAAAGTGTAAGAGGGAGGGAAAAGCAAACAAAGCAAATCCCCAAAACAAGGACCCACAATGATTACATGACGCTGTGAAATAAATGTTATGACAAATACAGGCAAGGTCTTATGGAGGGAGGTGGAAGGGAAATAAAACCAAGACTGGAGATACCTTGAGTCACAGAGAGCATTCAAAGACGAAATCAGCCTTGAAGTGTACTGAATAAATTCTGAACTAGTCAAAGGGAAGGAGCCAAGGCCTCCCAGGTAACCTTCAGGAGTCCAGCCATTGGCCTATAGGATTTAGGGAAGCCTGGAAGAATTTTCAGTGATCAGATATGTCACAGGCTGTAGCTAAGGAGACCAGTGGAGAGGTCATTTCAGTTTTGGGTTGGGAGGCTGAGACAAGATGCTAACAGCCTCTGTGGAGGAAAGGAAGCATCTGCAGGGTGGACTCACAGATGACACATGCCGAATGGGTGAGAAGAGCAGACTTCCAAGTTCCTGGCTTCGGCAGCCGGATGGTGTGGTTCTGTGACAGGAAGGAATATGGGAGGCTGACAGGTTGCTTCTCAGGCTGAGGAACACTTGGGGCCTTAAGGTCAATGGTATGGTCTTAACATGGCAGGGGGGCGGGGGGGGGAGTAGGGGTAGCGGGGTGGAGAACGTATGGGAAAAGGATTTGAACAGACCTTCCTCCAAAGTGCACAAATGGCCAATAAGCACACGAAAAGGTACCCAACATTTAGTCATTAGGGAAATGCAAATTCAACCCACAATGAGACAGCACTTCACACTCACTAAGACAGTTATTACCAAAAAAATAACAAGTGTTGGCAAGAATGTTGAAAAACATCCCCTGGTGGGGGGGAATGTAAAAATGGTTCAGTCACGCTGGAAAACAGTTTGGCAGTTCCCAAAAAAGTTAGAGTTACCATAAGATCCAGCAGGTCTCCTCCTGAGTATATAATCCAGAAAACCGAAAATAGATGTTCATGCCAAAACTTATATACAGATGTTCATAATGGCATTATTCATAATAGCCAAAAAGTAGAAACAACCCACATATCCACCAACTGGTGAACCGAAAAAACATGGCATACGCATACCACAGAACATCACTTGGCCAACGATGCCTAGGTGGTCCAGTCAGTTAAGTGTCTGACTCTTGGTTTCACCTTAGGTCATGATCTCGAGGTCATAGGATCAAGTCCCCGACCAGGCTCTGCTCCACTTAGCACAGAGTCTGCTTGAGATTCCCTTTCCCTCTGCTCCTCCCACTCGTGCTCTCTCTAAAATAAAAAAATCTTAAAAAAAAAAAAAAAAAGAAAGAGAAAAGAGAAAGAATACTACTTGGCCATAAAAAGAAAGGAAGTACTGATACATACCACAACATGGATAAACCTTGAAAACCTTATGCTGAGGGAAAGAAGGTGGACACAAAAGACCATAATATTATAAGATTCCATGTACAGCAAATGCCCAGAACAGACAAATCCAGAGAGATAGTGATTGCCAGGGACTGGGGCACTGAGGATGGAGAGTCACTGTTAATAGCATAAGGTTTCTTTTGGGGGTGATGAGAAGTTATCGAAATTAAACAATAGTGATATTTGTTCAACCTCACAAATATACTGAAAACCACTGAATTGTAAATTTTAAATGATGAATTTATGGTATGTGAATTATATCTCAATTTAAAAAGCAAGAAGACTGGGACACCTGGGTGGCTCAGTGGGTTAAGCCTCTGCCTTCAGCTCAGGTCATGATCTTAGGGTCCTGGGATCGAGTCCTGCATCAGGGTCTCTGCTCAGCAGGGAGCCTGCTTTGTCCTCTCTCTCTCTGCCTACTTGTGATCTCTCTGTCAAATAAATAAATAAAATCTTTTAAAAAAATAAAATAAAAAGCAAGAAGACATATGGTTCACAAAAGTAGACCTGTGACATCTATAACTTTTACTGTGGGACACAGAGCTTAATAACTTCCAAATTTGCAAAATCATACCAGAAGCTCTTACGAAGGTTTTAAAACTTAGATCTATGAAAACAAATGCAGCATTTAGCTTCCTGCCAAATGTTTCTTCATAAACTGACGTGCAGCTTTTGCAATCTCATGAGAATTTCTGAGATGAAGTATAAACATGTTAATTGGAAGAACACAACCTCAGTGCTTTCCTACTCTAGCCTAAGAACTCGCACATCTAAGGAAGCCATTTCAATTCCTAACAAGAGACAGAAGGATGACAATGTCAACAGCAATTAGGGCATGGTACTGCCAACACAGGTGTGCTAAGAGAAGTGCCCATGGTTCCAGATGCGGCAGAACAGCCTGCTCCTAACTCCCAAGTCACTAAGATACAACATCAGCCAGAGGGGCAACAAGATGAGGCAGCTTCTTGATTCTAAGATCTGATTTTAATATTTTAATTATTCTGAAGTCAAGAAGAAGTTTACAAATGACTTAAGATTAAGTATGATGGTATCTTTTCACTGAAATGCTGCCACTAAATTTCTGGTACAGTTTAAAATCATTTGCTATCAATGGGTAGACTACTCGAATGGTATTAGCTGCAGGCACATTTCCCAGCTCAGTCTCTCGATCAGGTATTTTAGGCCCCACATACATGATTACATTTGCATACATTTTAGCGGTCACCATGCAAAAATAGTTGAGAGGTGCTCTCTAACTAGCAAATGCTGATCAAAATATACTGCCCTTAGACCAAATCAGAAGAGATGGAAATTCTTTTCCCAAAGGGGTCTACAAATCCACATAACAGTTACTGCATTCACAAGCACCCTAACTACGAATGAAATTATTCACCTAAAACATATTACCAAGAAATTTATGTATAAAGTATGGGAAAGGAAGCACTTTAGGCAGTTATTAAATTATTTCACAATTTTGAATTTAAACACTACTTTCTGCCTGTCATACCTAATACATTTCCAAAGAGTATTTACATCATTTCGTTCAATCTTTTCTGATGCCAATCCTCTCAGAAATAAAAATAGTTAATGCTTTTCTTGCCAATCTATTTTATAGCAAAGAAACAATGAAATACAGATTACGATATGTTTCTGAAACAACAGACCTGGTCAGTGTCAGGGTTAGGACTCCATTTCAAGATGTCTCTCTCGGATTTAGCGTCTTTCCACTATGGCACGTGGCCTCTCCATGGAAATGGTGTGGAAATCATTAAGATTAAGCATTTGTACCCTTCTCATACCCTGCATGTGCTCTGCCACAGAAGACCTTAGCAGAGGCTCCTGGTTGGATGACCCCATACAGCTCTGCCCATCCTCAACTACACACACTCACACACACACTTCCTGTGCCTGGCATCTGCTCTGTCCCCAAGCTTTTTGCACAGACCTGGCTCCAGGTCCTTCAGTTCCCTCCAGATCCTTCAGTTCCTGTTATCCCCTGCTAGTCATTAAAAGGGCAATGACATCAAGAACAAAGCTGCTCTACCATGCAATAGAGTAGAACTTTCAGCTACAAAATGACTCATTTGATCTTTACAACATCTCCCCAGTGTAGACAGGTCAAGATCATTATTCCCAACTTAAACAAAAGGCAACTGGAACACTGGGACTCATGAGATTAGACTTAGACAAAGCTGACAATTGACAGAACAAGGTCTAGAATCCACATCTTCTTATTGGTTCAATGCTAGAGCACTTTCTAATGTAACACATAGATGGTAAGATAGTAAGTTGACATAGCACTAATTTATTCATCTATGTATTTAGGTTGTGGAAGCTAGAGTAGAAAATAAAAAACATATTTTCTAGTCCCATAAACTTGAGTTTTGGGACTCAAAGTTTTGGGAGGACACAGATTTAGTAATACAAATAACTACAAAGTGTAATAATTGCTAGGAAGGAAAATAATCAAGAGCTATGAGATAATGTAACAAGGAGCCCTAACTTGGGTAAGAATTTTAGAGAAAACATCTCGGAGGAAGTTACATTTGAACTGAGGCATGAAGTCAGCCAGGTGAGGCGGAAAGGAGAAGAGTGGTTCTTGCAGAGGAAAGCAGGCAGAGGGAAACTTGTGCAAAGGCCCTGAGGCCAAAAATATCTTGGAAGATGGACTATGTGCAGGGAGATTATTCCAGAGGCAAATCATATCCTCACCAGAGAGTGTAAAGAATTTTGGCTTGGGCAGCTGGGTGGCTCAGTTGGTTAAGCAGCTGCCTTCAGCTCGGGTCATGATCTCAGGGTTCTAGGATTGAGCCCTACTCAGCAAGCAGCCTGCTTCTCCCTTTCCCTCTGCCTGCTGTTCCCCTGCTTATGCGCATGTGCTCTCTCTATCAAATAAATAAATAAAATCTTAAAAAAAAAAGAATTTTGGCTTTTATCTAAAATGTAAGAGGCACTCACTGGAGGTCTATAAGCAAGGGGATGCTGTGACTTTTTAAAGATGATTTTGGCTGCTGTCCAGTCTAGAAAATGAATTGGAGGGGCACAAGGATAGTGGGGAGACCACTTAGATAAAGGCAAGATGGTGGCTGGTACAGGGTGGTGGCAACATGGATGCAGAGGAGGGACCATGAAATGAGAATGAAGATCGGTCAGGAAAACTTAACCAGGGAACTGGATCTCTGAGAGTCCAAGGGGACACCTTTAACATCTTAACCTCAAGTAAATTTTCAAAGCAAGTCTTGAATCACAAGTGTTTGAAGAGAAGATCAAGTTGTCTAACTGGCTGTGGCAGCTGGCCATCTTTAATACAGGCATCTGTCTCCATATTACTCTGAGCCAGATATGGAAGGCATTTCTCAAACATCACTGCAATCACCTTTCTAAACCACTCCTAAGAGTGGGGACCCAGCTAACTCCAGACTGCTGAGAGGCCGAGAACCACTTTCAAAGGTCAGACTATTCCCTATTTAGGAAAGTCCAAGACCAAAGCTGATAAAAATCTCATGCACAGAGGCATGCTTTCAAATGCCCTTTTCTTTCCAAGAAAATTAAGATGGCATTATCTTAAGAATAGCACAAAAACATTTATGTAGCTTCTGTGCTTTATGTTAATTTAAGAATGAAAAATAAACTGCCTTGCCATTTTCAGTCCCAATATTGAATTGTGTAACACTTGAACGTTCACCCTTGGATTTCTACATGATGAGAGCTGAGATGAGAATATGTAGGAGTCGGGGAGAATCACGGAAGCTCACAGCCAAATCTCCACTCTTCTGATCTCTGTCTTCTGCATAAAACAGTTACAAGTCCTACCAGCCACAGCCACATTTCCATCAGCACTGTCCTCAGGACAGGTAGTGGTCATTCAGCACCCAGGCACTGGTGAGACCCTCTTTTTTTTAAGATTTAAGCCTGGAAGATAATTTATTGTTTCTTGTTTAGAGGCAACCATTTGGGGCCATATACCTAATAAGTGCCATAGACAAGGTTGGAAGTTTTTAGACAATACAGATATGACTGTAGGGAATGAAATTCTAAAACAGAAGACTGTTCATGACATCTAGAAGCTCTGATTAGACAATCCCCAAAAAATGCTAATGAGAAGACAAGTGAGTGCTTTTACGGAAACCAACAAGGCTGCTTATGCTCAGGCAAATATCTTGAAGGACATTTGGGGACTGTAAGGTATGGACAGAAATGTTTAGTCAGGAATCTAAAGGCCAAAGTGAACTGGGCAGTATAGAAATTTTATACACAAGAAAACTGGTTTTTTTAGGGCAGGCTCTTTTGTTAAAATATCATGAATATTTTTATATAGCAAATTAAGGAAGGGCTGTTTCTGGTGCTTGGGATTAACAGAACTTACACTTGGCTTTTTTAAGGAAATTTTCTTCAAGACAGAAAAGAAATGAATATTAAAAAGGGAGAATGAAAGTCCAAGATTGTTTAAATAAAAAATGTAAAAGAACAGTTAGCTGCCTCAAAATGGGTTTAAATCACCTGGCATGGTTTTATCCTGTATTTCAACATTTGGAAATTTCATTGCTACTCCACTGTTTGTGAAATTTTAAGGAAGAAATCAGGGAAACTGGGCTTTACCACGGCCTCTGAAAAGGTACTCATGATATTCTTTCTAACTGAACTGCAAATCAAGGCAGAACAATTTGAGGAATGAATAATAAGCATGTCCAAAGCATGCTGCTGAGTGCTCAGCCTGGGGTAGGGCGAGGGCTGATACATGTCCTGCCAGAGACCTCCTCCTAAGCCTGACAGATGTCATCTCTGACTTGAATGGCAACACAGAGGCTAGTTTATCACATGTGTGGCTGGGAGAAAGCAGAGGGGAGTGTCCAGTTTTTTGTCCCACTGAATCATTGATCAGTGACCTTTACAAACTGGAGAAGAAAACAGGGATCAATGAAACTTGGGTTTCATTGAGTCAATGAACTTGGGTTACTAAAAACAAAGTACCAATAGAGGAAGGAGAGTAGAAACTTAGAAGTTGCTAGTTAATCAAAAAACAACAAACAAATATACAAACAAAAATACCTCTGCAGGTTTTAGCAGATATGCAACCTGAATATGCCTACACTTTGGGCTCCACTGATGGAAGGAAACGCAGTTTAGAAAGACGAAGGTGGGGATCCACAGTCTCGCCCTATTCAAGGCAAATGAGGCCATTTGTTGAATGATGTATCCAGTGCTTTCTGCCACTATGACAGACTATGTATGTGTCCCCTCCAAATTCGTACACTGAAATCCTAATCCCCAGTGCAATTGCACTTTGAAAGTAGGGCCTTTGGAAGGTGATGAGGTCATGAAGTTGGAGCCCTCATGAATAGGTTTAGTGCCCTTACAAGAGATCCCTTCCTCCTGGCAAAGACAGAGGGAAGAGAGTCCTCTACGAACCAGGAAGTGGGACCTCACCAAACACCCAATCTACGGAGTCTTGATCTTAGACTCCCTAGCCTCCTGAGCTATGATGAATACATTTGGTTCTTTAAGCCATCCAGTTTATGGTATTTTTGTTATAGCAGCCTGAACTAAAACAATGAAAGGACTAGGAAAAAATATATGGAGATAAGTAATCAAGAGGGTAGAAAAGACTTAAAGCCACATTCCATGTTGATCCACTCAGGAAAAAGGCAACACAAGTAGGCGAGACCGCTGTTTGGGAAGGACGTGCTGGGACGGCTGAGGGGAGGACTTCACCTGTATGTCTTCACAAGGTACAACTAGTTCCCAGAAAACAGAAGCCAGCTCTCCAAGGTGAAACAGGATCACCCCCCTAATGTCTCAGCTCCCCATCGTGGACGGTTCACATGGCGGGGGTGGGTGCCGCTGGACAGGAATCGCATAGCAAAGCCTGGTCAGATTTGGACACATTTAATGACATCCCTCAGAAGCCTGACATTGTGTTGTACAAGGTTCAGGACTAGTTCCTAAGCGGTGCCCAGTTGCCTCCAGGCATCAATTCCAGAGATGTAACCATCAGCCACTGTTTCTTCTGCACCCGCTGTGGCTGCCTCAAGCACGGGATCCGGACAAGCCTGCGTCAGCCCTCATGCCCATCTTGAGGAAAAGTTTCAGTTCCTTTTGCTCCTACAAACATGCTGTTGCCCAGTTCCTTTCTTGCAGTCTCTTAGAAATGGGCGTATGCCGTTCCCTGACCTAGACTATGTATATTTTGCTCTGGTTAGAAATATAGTCCAAGCTCAGTCTGAGATAATCATTCTGAAGGCGTCTTCTTGGCCAAATCTCTTTAAATCCTGGCAGTGCCTTCCTCCCCGGACTTAGCACACTGTGTGAGCAGCCTGCTATTATGGGCTGTTCTTATGGCTGTTGCGTCCCCGGATGCAGTCGTCTTCCTGGATTGAAACAGACCTGACCATACTCTGAGCACATCCTTACGCAGTGAGGATGGAGCACTCTCCACAGAGGATGGCTGCCCTCCCCTAGGGAGCAGCCGGTGCAGTCAGCAGAGCTCTCCACTCATTTCTGTGATGGCCCAAGCTACTTCTCCAACCTCATTTCTCACACTACTGTATCTGTTCTTAGATGTTACTTTCAGGAACTCTGACCACTCATCACCTTGGGACCTCTCTGACGGTCTGAAATGCCTTCCCTGCCCCTTTCCCAGCACTCTGCTGAGGGGCTCACCTCACGAGCTAGCTCCCCCATGCTAATGCACCCTACCTGCTCCCATTCTCCCCGTGCATCTGTGCCAGCAGAACCAAGGCTCTTTTGGCAATGCTCCTTTCATTCTGTCTCATGTGTTTCCAGTTCCTCAACAAGAACTTGGACTAGAGAAGACTATCAATAAACACTACATGAATGAATAATTTCCAACTGCTCAGCTCCTCCCAAATTTAAGCTCCTAGGGAAAGCATTCTGTTCCAAGGTACTGTATAACAGTAACCACTATCACTTGAGCTTATCATGAGCCAGACGCTCTGCTAAAGTCTACATGGACGGTCTCCCTTCATCTTTCCCAATCACCCATGAGCTACATATGATTATTCCCATTTTGTGAAACAAGTGTCTTCAGGAGGGATCTGCTCAAGGTCACTCTGATAATAAGCAGACAAGCAGAGGTCCAGTCCCAGACCCTAGACCACCTACGATCTTAAAACCCTCTGCTCCTGTACAGCTATGGCGCCACTGGGGGCGGGGGGGCAGGGAAGGAAAGATTCACACCCCCATCTCTGTAGGGCGAAACTGCAAAGATACACAGCAGTGGTTAATAGTCTATTAGGTCTTAAATTCCCAGTTAAGGCCATATGTGTATTACTATTATTTTTGTCTTTGCAGGGACAATAGCTCAGACATTTCAAATAGCGAAGAAGCAAGGGATAAGTCTAATGGACTCATCTAATGTCGAATGTCTAATGTCGAAAAACTAAATCTTATTTCCTTCCCACTACTATTTCTTTTTTTAAAAATATTTCTGCTGAAAGGAGGAAAGTGTTCTTCATCCCCTCTGCCCCCATCGGGGCGTCACATGCTGTGGAGATGGAAAGATCCTCTATCAGAGGGGAAACCTCAGGAGGAAATAATAGACCACGGTTTGATTGCTCGTTATGGAACAGCTGGTTTCAACTTAATGCTATTTTTGCTTCATTTAGCTTGTACTCAAGATGGAAGTGGCTGTAACACTTGGTGCTTTGGTTTTTAAACTGTATTTTGAGGAGCCTGAGTGTTCCTGATGGTCTTGGGGGAGACGGTGGCTGGAGGGTGGAGTTTGAAGAAAGACTTTGGTTTGAAATAATGGTTCATCTCTTTAAAATAAACTGGAAATCTTTATTTTAAAGGTTTATGAATATTTTCCCTTATTCCTGTCACCTGTGATGGCAAGTGGATTCCGCTCTGATGGAAGCAGACCTTGGGTACACAAGTCAGATTTCAATATCTAGATTGGATCCAGTCCACTTGTACCAACCTTTTGCCCTCTTGCAGGGACAGGGAAGGAAAATGGGCTATTCTAATGAGTCACTCCTTAGGAAGTAACTTCTTTTACTGTTTTCCTTCCCCATCTTCCTCCAGAGGCTGTGAAGGGTCCTCTCTCCCTCTACTTAAAATACATATAAATGCTATGATTAAACTGGGGGTTCAATCCTGGTTGTACACTACCATATTCTATGGTCCTTAACAATGGTATTAATGGCTGGTCTTCTTCAGACCAATTAAACTAGACTCTTTGGGGGGTGTGGCCCCATCTTGGGGCTTTCTCAGCAACATCTCAAAGGACAATGATGGGCAGCCAGAGTGGGGAGCCTGGATTAGCAGTCTGAAGTCATCTTTGTTAGGAAACCAATGGCCAAATGTGCTTGGTGGTCTGTAAAATCCCTATTACTGCAGGTCTTTAGTATGCAAAACAGACCTTTAGAGGATGTTCCTGGGTGGCTCAAGGGTCCTGGAATGAAGCCCCACAGCTGCTCAGAGGGGAGTCTGCTTCTCCCTCTGCCACTCTACCCTGCTCATGCTCTCCCCCAAGTAAATAAATCTTGAAAAATAAAACAAACAAAAAGACCTTTAGAGAGTAAAATGAATCTTACTCTAAGCATTCTCAATAAAAGGAGAGAAAAAGTGGTATAAATTGAACAATTTTACACACACAAAACTATATACATATACATATACACATATCTAATAGAATGTAGAGGACTAAGTAGAAAAGAGACATTTTCCCAGTAGGGAGCAACCAGGTGGTGAAACACTATTCTATATTATTTTTTTAAAAGAATCTGTAAACATCAGATATGACCAGGATTACTGGGGTGGTAAGATTATTAAGTCCTCTTTTCATTTGGCTAATTCTTACCCATCCAGGAGATCTCAACTTCTGTTCTCTCTTCTGTGAAGACTTCCCTGAGCCCCATGGCTGGATTAGGGGCTTCTCTTCCCTGCCGGAGCCCGGAGGGCATGTGAGTTTGCAATCTCTCACCTGGAGAGACATGCCTAGTGCACTGGAGGGGACCCACTCCCTGATTAGCCTTCCCAATTCCATTCCCACCATGTCCTCCTCAGATCATGGATCAGCGGTAAAGTCAGAGTCAGCTGCTCCTCCACCCGGGGAGGGAAGAGAACACTGGGCCCCTCTGCAGGCGTCTGCTGCCATGGCCCTTTCACTTGCCCTCCCGCGGCTCCACCCTGGGATGTTTCTAGCTCAGCGTCCATCTTGGCCCCACAAACCTCCTCAGCCCTGTAGGTGAGACAATCCCTGCTGCAGGCACTCTCCCTGCTGTCTCAAGAGAAGCACTGTAGGTCCCTGAGTCTCACTCCTGTATGTGTGCTAAGGATCCACCACCTGTGTCTTCCACCAGACCCCTCTGGAATTCCTAGACCCAGATTTATGAGAACAGATGGTCTGCAGGCACTTTACAACCCAGCAAGCCACAGCTCCTCCACCTCCAATGCTCCTCTTATGACCTGATCTTAATATACCGCAAGTATTCGCACAGTTGCCCTAGTCAGAAAACGGGGTAAACCATACACCCTAGAATTTCCTAGAATTTCCTTTCTAGCGTGTTCCTGGTTCAGATGGGCTAAAAGGCAGAGTTTCTCATGAGAGCAGGAGGACTGGTCTGGGGGACGACACAGCCAGCTTCTCTAGCACACACACACCCTCTCAATGATTCCAACACTAATTTTTTTTTTAATTTTTAATTTTTTATAAACATATATTTTTATCCCCAGGGTACAGGTCTGTGAATCGCCAGGTTTACACACTTCACAGCACTCACCAAAGCACATACCCTCCCCAATGTCCATAACCCCACCCCCCTTCTCCCAACTCCCCTCCCCCCAGCAACCCTCAGTTTGTTTTGTGAGATTAAGAGTCACTTACGGTTTGTCTCCCTCCCAATCCCATCTTGTTTCATTTATTCTTTTCCTACCCCCTTAAGCCCCCATGTTGCATCACCACTTCCTCATATCAGGGAGATCATATGATAGTTGTCTTTCTCCGCTTGACTTATTTGGATAAGCATGATACGCTCTAGTTCCATCCATGTTGTCGCAAATGGCAAGATTTCATTTCTTTTGATGGCTGCATAGTATTCCATTGTGTATATCTACCACATCTTCTTGATCCATTCATCTGTTGATGGACATCTAGGTTCTTTCCATAGTTTGGCTATTGTGGACATTGCTGCTAGAAACATTCGGGTGCATGTGCCCCTTCGGATCACTACGTTTGTATCTTTAGGGTAAATACCCAGTAGTGCAATTGCTGGGTCATAGGGCAGTTCTATTTTCAACATTTTGAGGAACCTCCATGCTGTTTTCCAGAGTGGTTGCACCAGCTTGCATTCCCACCAACAGTGTAGGAGGGTTCCCCTTTCTCCGCATCCTCGTCAGCATCTGTCATTTCCTGACTTGTTAATTTTAGCCATTCTGACTGGTGTGAGGTGATATCTCATTGTGGTTTTGATTTGTATTTCCCTGATGCCGAGTGATATGGAGCACTTTTTCATGTGTCTGTTGGCCATCTGGATGTCTTCTTTGCAGAAATGTCTGTTCATGTCCTCTGCCCATTTCTTGATTGGAATCAGGAAACCAACACTAATTTTTTTGAAGATTTGAGAGAGACCACGTGGATGTGCATGCCCAGGCATGCGCATGAGTCGGGGGAGGGACACGGGGAGAGGGAGACTCCCTGCTGAGCGCAGAGCCTGATATGGGCCTTGATCTCACAACCCTGAGAACATGACCTGAGGCAAAAATCAAGAGTCAAAATCAAGAATCGGATGTTCAAACTAAGCCACCCAGGCGTCCCTTCTGATGCTGATTTATGTGCTGCTGTGAAGGGATTTTGCAGATTGAATTAAAGTCCCTAAGGAGCTGAATTTAAAGGAGGTTATCCTGGGTGAGCCGACTGAATCAGTGGAAGGTATAGAGAGGGCATGAGGGAGGGAAGGAGAAAAAGAGAGGGAAAGGGAAGATGAGAGGAAGGAAAGTTAAGGAAGAAAGGAGAGGGAAGGAGGGAAACAAAAGGAGGAAGAGGGAGGGAGAGGAGACGGAGGGCAGGGAGAGTGCAGGATGCCCCCTGAGAAAAAGCGGGGAAGGAGGAGGCAGGAAGGAGAACACTGAGGGAGAGAGGAAGGAGGATGGTTGCCCATGGGGACCCCGCTTGCCTAGCCAGCCCTCAACAGCAGAAGCAATCCCTTGCAGAAATCCCGTCCCCAGGTGGCGCCTGGGTGGCTCAGTGGGTTAAGCCTCTGCCTTCGGCTCGGGTCATGATCTCGGGTTCTGGGATCGAGCCCCACATCGAGCCCCATATCGAGCCCCGTATCGAGCCACATAGAGCCTGGAGCCTGGCCTCGGTCTCACTGCTCAGCAGGGAGCCTGCTTCCCCGTCTACCTCTACCTGCCTCTCTGCCTACTTGTGATCTCTCTCTGTCAAATAAATAAATAATCCATTAAAAAAAAAAGAAGAAATCCCTTCCCTTCGTATATATGTAGATATCCACCTACTACCTACCTGCTTCTTCTGCTTCTCCCCTCAAACTCTGATTATCAACATTTCCTCCCCACCCACCCCCACCCTAAATCAAGTTGATTCTAACTCCTCAACAGTTCTCGGATTTAGTCCTCCCTTCTTGGACACTGTCACCCCCTGCTTCAAGCTGTCATCTCTTGTTTGGCATAATGCAAAGACCACGTAACTGGTCTACCTGCCTCCAGTTTCTCTCCCTACCAATCCACCCTCTAGAGCATCTCTGGCCAAGAGAAACTGGAGATGACAGAGATATTCTAGACTTGGACTGTCCAATATAAAAGCCACTAGTAACCTAGGGCTATGAGCCCCTAAAATATAGCCTGTGAGACTGAGGAACCAGCATTTGAGTTTGTGTGGGTTACTTTCTGTTATTCTAAGTTTTTATCTAAATTCCAGATAACATACACTGTAATATTAGTTTCAAGTGTACATTATAGCAATTCAACACTTCTATACATTACCCTGGGCTCAACACAAGTGCCCTGCTTAATCCCCATCGTGAATTTCATCCATCCCCCCCACCGCCCTACCATCTGGTAACCGTCAGTTTGTTCTCGATAGTTAAGAGTCTGTTTCTTGGTTTGCATCTTGTCTTCTTCACTTTGCTGGTTTGTTTCTTAAATTTCAGATAGGTGTAAAATCACATGACTAATTTTAGTTTATTTATGTTTAAATATAAATAGCTACATATGGCTAGTAGTCACTGTATTTAATAGCACTGTTTTTGATGACCATTTTGCATTTTTATTGTTCTAAAAATGCAAATAAACATGACTCTCTAGAAGGCAATATTGGACAAATAAGATTTCTCAAAAAAAAAGGGGGGTCAAATACTAGAAAATGTTTTTAATATGCAATAATGAGGGAAGCTATCTCTAATGGTTAGCTCTGTGTCTTGAAACTCTACATTTTATTCAAGACCTACTGGGTGCCAGGTGCCCTGCTATAATTTGGAGTAAATTGGGCAGTCCCGCTTCTTGTCACCTCAGGAAGGCTTTATGTCTAAATTAATTAACAGTGCAAGCGGTGCCTGTCTTTTGTGTGGTGAGAGGCAGAACGGGGAGCAGAAGTGGGTGAGGCAACCAGGGCCTTGCCCCCAGGGCACTGCAGGGAATCCCAGACAACAGGACAACCAAACCCAAACCTAAGGGAAATATTTCCTTTTTATAATTTTTTTTTATGGTTTCAGATGTTTTTATAATAAGAAAAAAGTCCGACTTCAGAAATTCAAGTTTGATGTCAATTCTATTTAAAAATTCTTTCAGAAATGAGGGCACCTGGATTGATCAGTCAGAAGAGTGTGCAACTCCTGATCTCGGGATTGTGAGTTCAAGCCCCATGTTGGGTGTAGAGATTACTTAAATAAACTCAAAAAAAAAAAAAAGAAGTTATTCGGAAGTACTGGACAATTTCCTGAACTCTCTCTCAGACATGCCCCCAATGCAGTTCCACATCTCAGTGCCTTTGCATCTGAGGCTTCTACAGCTTCCACCCCTCCCCTGCCACTCAACAGCTCTATCTGCTTGGTAAACATCTACTTAACCTCTGAAACAGCCTAAATATCTCTTCTGTGGGATTCTTCATTTAATCCCTAAGAAAGAATCTCTGTATTATATTTATTTCTGTGAGTGACCTTCACTAAAACTTACTCTCCTTGAGGTCAGGAATAGTTTTTAACATCCATCACCTGGCCCTCAGCCTGGTTGCTTATAAGAAAGGACCTTGTACCACCACCCCTCTGTGTATCAGGCTCATTTCTGCCTACCTCCAACTCCCCTCCTGGAGATGCAAGGCGGGAGGAGACCCTGCTAATGTGTTCCCTCTGAACACATGACAATGACAGGCCACCATTACCAGTTACAGGATCAGTGGGCCCTGTGAAGCAGGAACACATACCTCCCAACTGAACCAGTGTTGTTCCCAGCTCAAGATCTCTGCTTCCCTGTGGCTGGCTAAATGGACAATGTGCCCCTTTGAGCGCTCTGTCTCCTCTCTCCCACAGTCACCTCTACCTGGGCCAGTCCCAACTTTTGAACTGGAGGGAGCAACCTTTATTCTAACTCAGCATTGGGGTGCTGGATGCTTGTGAAGCTTCCAAAAAGTGGCACTCTGATCCCAATGGTAGAAAGGCTCCCCAGATACTTACAGTGAGGTATGGGGGGTTGGGCAGGGCACAATGGGGGCATTTCTTGGATAAATTCCATCAGAACAGCACCTAAATTCCACCCTTCTGTGATATGAGCAAGACAACAGATCGGGTTTGAAAAGACTAGACACACTGACAGGGAGAATATAGAAGGAAAAAGAAGGTCTAGATTCCAATAGAGGCAACAGCAAAACCCCCTGGACCCGTCTGATCTAACAGTGTGAACCCTGTCTCCTGTGAAACGAAGGTCCAGAGCATAGGGTCACGGTCATGATCACATGGCAGTCCGAGCAATGGAAAATATCTCACCAGGCCTCAAATCAACAATTCAAAGCTCAAGAGTTAGGCAGGAGAGGAGGTGTTTCTTCACCTCAGCACAACCTTCTCAGACAGCGGCATCTTGGGCAGGGAGAAGAGGGAATAGGACAACAAGCTCGACGCCCGTTCCATAGACTCCCAGCACCCTGCGGCAGCTCTACGCGGGTGTGACATCCCACCCAGGGTCACCCCTCAGACAGACATGGGACCTCACAGACAGACTAACACCAAGCCCTGAAATGGCCCATGCCACATGCAGTGTTCACATGACAAACTGGGACTCAAACATGCAGAGTACACCCCTCCCCCAAATCAGGGAGATGAAATCCTTTACAGACAGCTGATTGCTCATCACAAACTAGCAGGTAGAACTTCACGTTGATTGGTTAGGAACGGAAGCATTCGGGTATTACATGTCGTGGCTGGATCCCGGGACAGAAAAAGGACACCGATGGAAAACAGGCGAAAGCTAAATGAGGCCTGTACTTAACAGTGCCGTGCTCTGTTTGTTTTCTGTTCCTCCATAACAAACGATGACCACAAAACAACACACTGTTACCAATGATTTAAAGCAAGACACATTTATTATCTTAGATTGTGGTAGATCAGAAGTCTGGGTGCAGTGTAGCTGGAGCTCACAAGGCTGAAATCAAGGATGGGCTCGCCCAGGATTTCCGTTGGAGATCAGGGTCCTTATCCAAGCTCATTATGGGAAGAACATAATTTCTTACAGCGGTAGGACTGAGGTCCCTGTTTTCTTGTTGGCTGTTGGCCTTAGGATGGTTTCAGCTCCTAGAGGTCACCCTCGGTTTCTATCCACATGGCCCCCGACATGAGCAGTTCACAACGGGCTGTTTGCTTTCTTCTAGGCCAGCAAGAGTATGTCTGCCATTGCTTCTTAAGTCTGTTAAGGCCTTAAAGGATTGGGTCATGCCAGCCCAGGATAATCTCTGCCTGGTAGCTGATTACTCAGTTGATTAGGACCCTTGGTTACACCCGCAAAAGCTCCTGCCATTTAAGATACCGTGATTATACTGTGCTCTCCCATCATACTCACAAGCCCTGCCCACACTCAAGGGAAGGGAATGAAGCAGGGCACAGGGGTTTGGGAGGAAACTTGGGACCATCTTAGAATTCTGCTTACCACAGGTACCAGTGTTAATCTCTTAGTTTTGAAGATTGTTATTATGATGACATAAGATGTTAACAATAAGGGAAACAGGACAACTCTGAAGCAATTCTTTCGGTACCTTCAAAAGAAAAACTTAAAAACATGGAATAAAAATCATGCACTTTAGAATGACCTCATAGTGTGTCAAGGGAATTCTTACAAAAAGGCAATGTAAAAAAGTCAATTGAACATCTACAGTCAATATTTATTTCAACTCTAGAAGCCTCTCATTAATGAACTGCCTTTGGCTAGATTGGTTTATGTTTTACCACTATTATCCTTGGGCCTTTATATTGCGTATGGCTCCTGATATTTTTTTTTTAAGATTTTTATTTATTTATTTGATAGAGAGAGATCACAAGTAGGCAGAGAGGCAGGTAGAGAGAGAGGGGGAAGCAGGCTCCCTGCTGAGCAGAGCCCGATGTGGGGCTCGATCCCAGGACCCTGAGATTATGACCCGAGCCGAAGGCAGAGGCTTAAACCACTGAGCCACCCAGGCGCCCCTGGCTCCTGATATTTTAATCACCATTATTATCCTTAGTGAGCAAGTCTTATGTTATACACACTTACACATATATAATTTCTCCCTGTATTAACTTTTGAGTGTTAACTGCTGATAATAACTCCTGCAATTAACTTGCAAACCATGTGTACTATGCTATCAAAAAACAACGTGTTAATAATACAATTATTTTGGATATACCCAGTTTCATATAACTGGGTAGTCTGATTCAAGTTCTATGACTGGAAAAATGCCATATATATATATATATATATATATATATATATATATAAAATTTTTTTTTTAAATCTCTACACCCAATGTGGGGCTCAAACTTACAACCTCAAGATCAAGAGTTGCATGCTTTTCTGACTGAGCTAGCCTGATGTCCCAGAAGTACAATATTTTTTAACAACAAGTAACAAAACTGAACACTATCACTAAAAGAATACAGTCAATCTGGGAGAAGTGTCTATACTCCCTCATAAGTGTACTTATCAAAGTATAAAGCCTCATTTTCTAAACTTGCTGGTTAAAATATGCACTGTCAATCAAACAGAAAAACAACTATGTCAGCAGATTTCTGAATGTTTACCCCCAAGTATTTTATTGTCAGAAGTGACATATTAAGGAAAGCAAATCTCATCACAAATGTTTCAATCTAGCAATGTTTTAAAATAGCTGTCACATACAGAGTACTTGGAATTTTCTCATCTTCAAATGAGGAAGGTGCCATATCGAGCCAAGGTCCTTACATACAGCCTCTGAACTCAGTCCCTCGATCTCAGGCCAGTTCAGTGTCTCCCTCCCTGCCCCCCGTAGAGTCCATCTTCCTTGTTTCTGGTTCAGCTCGTCACTTTGAGGCAGTCACACTGCTCTTCCTGTCCCTTTTACCTCCAACCTACTGACGGGTTGACCTTCCCCTTTCTAAATGGCAACGTGATCCCTCCAGTCAAAACCACCAAAAGAGACCCTTTCAGCAGTTCCTGCCTGACCTTGCTGCTGGTGATCCTATTCGGTTCTGCACATCACATACTTCTCCCTGATTTTCAATGCCTCAGTTTCTCCAGAACAAACTCAGTCCCCACGCTACTATGTCAGGCTCCCTGGCCTTGGATTCTGTTTCCCCGTCTCTGGTTAACAACCCCAAACCTGGGGAATCTTGTGTCGAGGTTCCACACAAAGAAAGGGACAAAATGCAAGGGTAAACAGAATAAAACCACCTCTGTGGTCTGCAAACCCCTACATTTTACTGGCCTCCACGGCTGTTAACCTTTCTAGTCCTGAGCCACAGACTCAAACAGGAATTACCAGGAGACATTCGTAATTCAAAATCAGTTCCCTCTGGCAGACTCCCTACCTCCCTGGTTAGGAGTCAGTACAAATGAAGCTCTGATCAGGAACCTCTCCTCAACTCTTGAAAATACTGCAGAATCTGTGCTACAGCAATAACTGTCCAACAAAAATCTTTAGACTCTTTGGCCAAGGCTGTTCTTGATAGCGGGATGGCCCCTGAGTATCTTCTAACTAAACACAGAGAGAGAACCCCGCTTGCAGTCTCTGGATTAACACTTGTGTGGAAGCTGAGACTCAGGTACCTAGGATCACTGAACAAGCCACTTGGCTTAAGAAAGGGACTCCTGAGGTGCCTGTTAACTCAGATGGTTGAGCATCTGTCTCTTGGTTTGGGCTCAGGTCAAGATCTCATGGGATCAAGCCCCTCGTGGGCCTCTGCAGTCAGCAGGGAATCTGCTTGAGAGACCTCTCTCTCTCTCTCTCTCTGTCCCTCCCACTGTTCATTCTCTCAAATAAATAAATCAATCTAAAAAAAAAAAAAAGAGGAAAGAAGGAAGAAAGAGACTCCTTCAATAGGGTCTTTGTCTGGCTTAAATGATTTTGATTGGATGTGTCTTGGGGACCATGACTCCAAAGTGCTTGCCAGACAATGGGAACTATCCTGCTTGTAACAGTCACGGTAGTCTCTCCGGCACACATCCTCTCTCAGAGGCTTTAAATGCATGTTCACAGCCACTAACTACCAAGTAAATAATCTCCCTAAGACTGGAAGGTCAGAAAAGGAATGAAGAGAAAAACCAAAGAGAACCTGAAGTCGTGACCTGCAAATACCGCAAGGAAGATCAGCAAAAACCTTAAGAGCCTCAGAATGCTAGCTGGGAGTGGTGCCAATGCGTGCAATTTTTATCACATCTCTCAGCAAAGCTGAGAGTCTGATCAAAAGTGGGGAATTGTTAAAAATAAAGGCACTTGTGCTATGTGCATGCCACCAAACTGAGTACCAGTTTCAACCTCTCCCAGCCGGTCAATCTTGAATTACTTGGTCAGCACCAGTGTGGTCATCTGCCTGACGGGACCCCTGCCATCCCACTAAAGGAAGGTGACCTTGCCCAAAACAATCCACTATATGCTAGTAACTTCCCTGTCTGGCTGCCTTCTGCCCATAAGTCTTTCATTTTGTACAGCTATTCAGAGCTCCTCTCTGCCAGATGGGATGCTGCCCAATTCATGAATCATGGAATAAATCCAAAAAGATCTTTAAAATGTAGTCAGTTGAATTTTGTTTTTTAACACAGGCCAAGGTGAGGACAGTGTTCCAGGCTTGAGGGATTGCCAACTACAGAAGCCTGAAGTAGAGGCAGGTTTAGTACAGTCAAAGAATAGAAAGGAGGTATGGGGACAGGCAAGCCTAACATGGGCCACTTTCGTATATTGATTATTTTAAATAAAAGTTAATTAAGAGACAGCTTATACAAGTAGAGCACTCAGACCTTCCTCCTCTGTCTCCCCAGAAAGCAGGAAATAACTTTCTCATCTGAAATTTATCTATATTGTATTAATTTAATTCTTAGTCTAGAGGAAGATCTGAGGGTAGAGAAGAATTAATTTTTCCCTCCTTTCAGAGACCAGTGTGACTGGAGCCCATCAGCCTCAAAGGGGTCAGGAAGCCACTGATGGGATTTCAAGCCATAGTGACCCAATATAATTAACGTCCGTAATGATCATTCTGGGAACTGAATGAAGAAAAGGTTGTCTGAGTGGGTGCAAGGAAACAAGTTAGGAAGTTCTAGTAGGAGTCTAGAAGAGGGATATCAAGCACAATGAAGGAGAGAATGGGATCAGGACAAGATTTAGAGCCAAAAGAATGTGCCGGTAGGGGGAAGAGTGGTGAGGTAAAGAGCAGTGCACAATGCCTGAGTATTTGACTTGATCATCCAGGTGGCTGGTGGTTCCATTTACTGAAATTTATAAAATAGAAGGAGGGGCAGGATTCAGGGAAAAGGGAACAAAGACACTGAAACAAGAGTTCTACCCATGATGAGGAAGCCAATAGGAGTCAAACGGTTGTTTCTGTAAGGATCTGGGCTCAGCCCTGCAGACAGTTGGCAGTATTAGCATATCAACGATATCTAAAGACAATGGAGTAGAAAGCCTAGAACCCAGGTCTGGTCCATCAAACAAGAAGAAGAGCAAGCAAAGGAAATTTGGGAAGTAACATCCCAGTGAGGGAGAAGAAAATCAGGAGGGCACTACCTGAAGCCAATACGAGAACAGAATATTTCAAGGAGGGAGTAAGCCACTGAGCCACATGCTGTTAAATAAATCTTGTGGGGACTGCTGTTTTTGCAATGTGGAAGTCACTGGTGAGGTTATGCAAAGCAGTTTCAAAGGCAGGTTAGAAGGAATCCAAAGAAGGGTAGAGAGAGGAGAGAATAAAATATAAGTAGAATCAGGATGAGCAAACAACTTTTGAGGCATTTACTTAATTATTTCATTTAATTCCCATAATTAATATCACTTCACAACTAAAACATCACTTGCCTAAAATCTTATAAGTGATGCAAGGGGGATGCAGCCAAGATTAGAAACCCACAATGAGATTCCAGAGCTCACATTCTTAAATGTTAATGTGGAATTTTGGGAAGTTGAATATGATATGAAAGAGGGTCTGTAGTCACCTATGCCCATGGGTTTTAAACTAAACTGCCCATAAGCTCTAGCAACACCTCTCTAGAATGATGGCCTAAACTGTTGACAAGGATTGGTTGCCTGGCCACGTGCAGCCTGAACCTACAACCATTCTAGAGCTAGAATTTCAAAATTTCAAAATCTCAAAGTTCTCAATATTGAAGACTCATTATTGTCAAGATATAAGTTTTTCCTGACTTGATCTATAGATTCAATGCAATCCCAATCCAAATCCCAGCAAGTTATTTTATCAGTATCAACAAGGTGATTCTAAAGTTCATCTGGAAATAGATGCAAAAGACGCAGAGTAGCCAACATAATATTGCAGTAAAAGAACAAAATTGAAAGACTAACACTATGCAACTTCAAGACCTACTAAAAAAACTACAGCAGTCAAGATAATATGGTATTGGAGAAAGAACAAAAAGTAGATCAACTGAGTTGGAGTAGGGAAACCAGATATCGACCCACATAATCAACTGACTTTTGACAAAGGAACAAAGGTAATACAGTGGAGCAAAAATGGTCTTTTCAACAAATGGTGCTGGAACAATTTCACATACCCCTGCAAAAATCAGTCCAGAGGGGCACCTGGTAGGTTAAGCCTCTGCCTTCGGCTCAGGTCATGATCCTGGAGTCCTGGGATCCAGCCCCCCATGAGGCTCTTTGCTAAGCAGGAAGCCTGCTTCCTCCTTTCTCTCTCTGCCTGCCTCTCTGCCTACTTGTGATCTCTCTATCTCTCTGTGTCAAATAAATAAATAAAATCTTAAAAAAAAAATAACAATCCAGAATCAGAGCTTACATCCTTTACAAAAACTAACTCAAAATGGATCACAGATATACATGTAAAATACAAGACTATAAAACTCCTAGATGTGGGGCACCTGGGTGGCTCAGTGGGTTAAAGCCTCTGCCTTCGGCTCAGGTCATGATCCTGGAGTCCTGGGATCGAGCCCTGCATCGGGCTCTCTGCTTAGCAGGGAGCCTGCTTCCTCCTCTCTCTCTCTCTGCCTGCCTCTCTGCCTACTTGTGATCTCTGTCTGTCAAATAAATAAATAAAATCTTTAAAAAAATAAAAAATAAAAAAAATAAAACTCCTAGATGTAACAAAGGAGAAAACGTAGATAACCTTGGGTTTGGTGATGACTTTTTAGATATAACACCAAAGGCATGATCCATGAAAGAAAGAATCCATAAGCTGGACTTCATTAAAATGTAAAAATCTCTGCTCTGCAAAAGGCATGGTCAAGACAATGAGAAGACAAACCACAGACTGGCAAAAAATACCTGCAAGAAAGATATCTATAGAGGAAAATTACCCAACATATACAAAGAACACTTAAAACTCAATAACAAAGATATTAAATACATATTAAAAACAAACAATCTGATTTTTAAAATGGGCCAAAAACCTTACCAGACACCTCATCAAAGAAGATAAACAAATGATAAATAAATATATGAAAAAGTGTTCCACATCATATGTCATCATGGAAATGCAAATTAAATCAACAACGAAGATGCCACTAAGCACTTACCAGAACAGCCAAATTCTAGAACACTGACAATACTTAATGCTAGTGAGGATGGGGAGCAACAGGAACTCTTAATTCATTGCTGGTGGAAACGCAAAATGGCACAATTACTTCTGTAGATAGTTGGGTAGTTTCTTATAAAACTAAGCATAGTTTTATCATACTATCTGAAATCACAATCCCTGGTACCCATGTAGTTGATGACTTAGGCCCAAACAGAAACCTGCACCTGAGGCTTCCAGTGGCTTTATTCCTAACTGCCAAACCGTGGAAGCAACTGAGATGTTCTTGTGTAGTGAGTAGGTAAGCAGTAGCACATACATAATAATGGAATATTATTCAGTGCTAAAAAGAAATGAGCGATCAAACTGTGAAAAGATATGGAGGAAACTTAAATGCTTATTATTAAGTAAAAGAAGCCAATCTGAATATATTTGTCTCAGTCCAACTATATAACATTCTAGAAAAGGTAAAACTATGAAGACAAGATCAATGGTTGCCACTAGTTGGGAGGAGGGATGAATCAGTGGAGCTCAGAGGATTTTTTAGGGCAGTGAAACTATTCTGTGCGATACTATAGTGGTGAATACATGTCATTAAACATTTGTCAAAACTCACAGAATGTACAACACCAAGAGCGAACTCTAATATAAACTATGAACTTCTGCTGACAATGTTGTGTTTAAGTTCGTCAATTGTAACAAATGTTCATAAATTGTAACAAATCGTAACAATTTTAACAAATGTTGGTGCTGTTGAGAATGGGGGAGGCTGTGCATGCTTGGGGGCAGAAAGTTTATGGGAAATCTCTACCTTCATCTCAATTTTGCTGTGAACTGAAAACTGCTTTCAAAAACTAAAGTCTGCTTTTTAAAAAAATCAAGTTTTTTGGACATTTACCTCCTACAGGCATTGTTGTAAAAACGAGGATGAATTTCAAGCAGTCCCTGAAAGGTAAATAGCCATTAACAACTGAAGGCTTCACCTTACCTTGAAATATCTTGAAATACCTTATCTTTCAATAGTTATTCATGGAAACTATATATTACACTCAGCACTCACTAATTAGCTGGGGACACATACATGAAACAGCAAAAAATAAGCCTAATACTTAATTCCTTTAAGTATTGGAATTTGGAGCTTATTGTTTTATAAAAGGGATGTAAGAGCTTAATTATATGTTCTTATTCATGCTTTCTGTGAGAATGCCTTTTGAAATGCATGTTGAAACACCTAGATTGAAAACTCCATAAAATCAGCAACTTTAGGCTCAATGCCCAAAACGTATTTACTTGGTCTAAGATGCAGTCAATTGTAAAATGAGCCATCCATTTGCACATTTTAAAAAAATGCCACCAAATGCGATCATAGAATGCTTTCTTGTTACTTAGAATTATTTTATAATTATTGCCAAAGCTTTTAGGTAATTAGATTTATCTTCTCTCTTGTATATCTATATTAAAAAATATATACTTTTAATAATTTTATAAAAATAAAATATATAACATATATTTATATATAAATATATATATTATATATTAAATATATATGTGTGTATATATACACACATACATACATATATATTGGTTAAAGTATTCCCAACACATCTTCACAGGCCAAGTTTGACTCTTTCGAATCACTTCAACTCAGTTGCTGATGTCCGTATTTTTTCCACCTGATACTCCATTGTTGTCTCTGAGACATTCTTCCAATTGCCAGATACTCAATAACACCCAGTTTAAGGCTGGTACTGTCTTGTTCTCACCAGGTGTCAGAACCGAAGGCCCTAACGTCTCTGGAGGACTCTCTTGGGAACTGTTTCACAGCTTAACATTAACATATAGTTGTAACTTTTAGTCGTCAGCAATTGTGGGAAATATAACAGCAGTAGCTGCTTTCTGTAGCCCATGCTCATGACTTTGATCTCTTCAGCACCTTTAACATTACAGAAAAATTTCAGAGCCTTTCCAAGAATGCCAGAGTTATATCATCATTTCCTATCTGTCCAAAGTCAATTTTCCTTCAAATCACAAATCACCAGGAAATAAGCAGCTACAGTTCTAAGTTGGCAGAAGGTTTGATAAACTGACGTCCTATGCCTCAATAACAGTCCTGTACAACTTATGAATTGGACGTGACAGGCACTTGGGCTTTGAAATGCCTTTCATCTGTTTGAAGGGATTACTGATTACTCCTACGCTAGAGGTGCATAATATATCACCTGGAAGGCAGTACTTCCGCTCTAACTCTGAAACACAGCTTCAGCTCCCTATAGCCTGTCCCAAGCCCCATCCCCCCCACTCTTGACTATTTGCCAAATAATGGTAACTGTGCTTATTCCTCCAATAAAAATTTGCTTCACTAGTACCAAATTTACATCTTGTTGCTGTTTCTATGACTTTGTATGTGCAAAATACTTTTTGAGTGTTGAATTGTAATTTTTTTTTTTTAAGATTGTATTCATTTATTTGAGAGAGCAAGCGAGAGCTCACATGAGCAGGAGGAGCAGAGGGGGAGGGAAGAGTCCAAACAGACTTGACGCTGAGCACAGTGCCCGACCCAAGATTGTGACTGGAGCCAAACCAAGAGTGGGACACTCAACCCATGAAGCCGGGCGGGCCATCCCATGAACCGTGAATATTTTCGATGATCTTTTTATGAAATTAACTTGGACATGTATATGACCAACAATATATATGAACACAATCACTATGTCCACACCTGCAAAATCACAGGTAATGACAACAATGCATCAGCACTTTCTAGCCGATGGGGATAACAGGCTAGCACAGTAGGAAACGTCCTGATTTCCAAGAGAGTAAAACATGAGAGAAAAATACACGTCAGAATCAATGGAACACAGTGTCTGGGGCATCAATGAACTTATGAATTGGACGCGACAGGCACTTGGGCTTTGAAAATGCCTTTCATCTGTTTGAAGGGATTACTGATTACTCTTTTATGCAAAAAACCATTTCCAAAGATGAACACCAGAAATCCCTTTCTTCCTTGTGTGTGCGTGCCCATCCTCCAATCAAGAGACAAATTCATTTCCCCACCACCTGCTTCAATCTGGGTTGGCCCTGTGGCTTGCTGTCACTAGCAGAACGTGGCAGAGCAGCCAGGGTCCCTGTCGGATGATTGCCCAGCCCAGCTAAAAGCCTCACTCCCCTTCTGCTTCTACCCACTATGCCTCACAAGTAAAAGAGCTATACTATGTAGCACACAGTTAGCCTTAAATGGAAACAGTAGGTCACTTCTGCATTTCCCTACCTTCGGATTCATCATGGACACAAGATGCCCAAGGTTAATTGAATGAAATATTATAGATGTCTGAAATGGAAGTGAACTCTGTTTTCTCTTTAAAACTGATCTATCTGCTTATAAAAGCAATGTTTTCTAAGTTAATTAAGTTTGGAGCAGCAAGTCCTCCATGAGGACACTTTTGATTAATTCTTAATTATGAATGCCCACGTATGTTCTCCAAGTGGGCAAAAATGTACAGTGTGAGGAGATAAAGAAAAAAAGGCACAGACGACTTAAAAACACACCACTTCTGTTTCTGTTACTTTTAAAATTTATCAAATGTTATAAAATGGCTTAAAAATATCTACTTTTAGGGTGGTTTTCAAAACAGCAAGAACATACACAAATCACAGCACACTTATCATTTAATTTGATCCTCTTTGTCCTTATGTGTTGCTAAGAGACTGTCTTTTTCAAGGCTCAAATACACAGATCTTTCCAAATTTAGAAAATGGGAGAACTTACAAGAAAGCTTCAAAAATGCAGCCAGTCAGAAATAAAAATGTATTTGGTAATGATCAACCCACATTTCTTCAAACGACTTCCTGAAATGTATTACTGAGTGCCTGAGTAATTCACACAAACTTAACAATTTATCATCTCAGGTTAGGGATAAACTCTAACCAAACCATCAGTATGTGGAGCAGGGAAAAAGAACCCCTATTAACAGCAATGCATGCTATAACTAATATTCTTTTAAGATTGTATTTATTTATTTGAGAGAGAGACAGTGAAAGAGCATGAGCGAGGAGAAGATCAGAGGGAGAAGCAGACTCCCCATGGAGCTGGGAGCCTGATGCGGGACTCGATCCCTGGACTCCAGGATCATGACCAGAGCCTAAGGCAGTTTGCTCCAACCAACTGAGCTACCCAGGCACCCTATAACTAATATTCTTATTCCTTGTTTTAGAAATCAGGGCATACAATACATCATATTGTTAAACATATACATTATAGGATCATGGTATTACGAGAGACTTTGTTCTTTTCCTTAAAACTGCCTCAGTGTGCTTATGTATTTGTTCATGGTTTATTAACCTCCTGACACGTAGCCCGGGAAAATAAAAGGTAGTAGGTGCCCCTGATCACTGAAGGTCAAAAGATCCCAGCACAACTGATAACAGAATATAAATCAATGGGGAAACAGCTAAATTTACAAGAAGGTGATAGACAAGCCTTCGAGGCACACCCCTCCTTTTAAAAAGGCTGTACTTTCACAACATTTTAAAATATCGAAGTACTAGAAGAGCTTCTATAGGGGTACCTACCACTAACCACAGGGAACCTTAGGGAGAGGCCAACTTTGCTGAGAGAAAAATCAATAGTCTTTATTTGTATAAAGCCACCCAACGAGATGCACCCAGCAAGACCACGGAGCTCCAAGAACCCTGCAACCCAACAAGCCTGGCGCCATCTGCAAAGCATGCACAACCATCCAGACGGTCCACAAGATGTAGCAGGACTAAGAAGAGCCAAGTGGTCCCGAGTCTGCCACTCGGGTAAGTTGTTCAATTTCTCTGACTACCCATTTCCTCATCTGGGTAGGAAAGCAGTGTGCAGAGGGCACGAGGGGTGGGCAGGGAGCTAGTGCCTTCTGAGCATCTCCTACAGAGCCAAGTCCGTACACTGTACCCTCTAGGCTGCCCACCAGTTCTCAACCTGACAAAGAGGGAAGCAAGGCCACGGGAGGTAGTACGGATGGGAAAGTTTACCTCACCAATTCTGTCTCCAGAGATGGAAGCCAATGGGCGATGTCTGTCTCAGTGCTCTCATATATTTCTATCTCCAGAAGCCATGATGTTGCTTCCAAGACCCTTCTCAGTCCTGCGCTCTCTGGCACCGTCTCTGGCTTGCCCCTCCTACCCCCACCAGTACCTGTACCCAGAAAGGCTCCTCAGCTTTCTCAAGGCCAGTGAAAATCCCACGTCTAGAGAACATGTAGAAGTTGGGAGGCTACAAAATGTCAAGGCTTTTAAGTTTGTTTAAGTAAACATACTTAAATTTAACATTAAAGACTATCCACCTCTCTGTCCACACGGCCGGGTATATTTTTGCGACAGGTGCTTTGCTTAGAACGGAGCAGAGCGGAAACTCTTGTCCCACAAGCATGGTGCCCTCTCAGCGCAGTGGAGAGCTCTCTGCTGAAAGCGAACATTCACACTCCCCGATACCATATGTCCCCAGAGGCACCGGCCAAATCTCCAAAGCCACGTTCTCAAAACCCTAAGGAGGTGAGCTTAACATTTATCATGAGAAAATGATCACTATCAGCAACCAAATTCAAACAGTTCTATTTCTATTTTTAAAGTCACCTGAATTAGAAGACAAGACTGAGGAACATAAATAATGGGACCCGCCGTCTAGTTTCGTAAAAAGCTTGCCATGTCACAGATAAAATCCGAAGCCCGCCAAAGAGAAAGTGTGAGTTTATGCCCTCAGGCAACACAGGCCTTCTGGGTAAAATTATGTTTTAGCACTGACAGGAGCTGCCCGTGGTTCCTGCTCTAAAATTATCTACGTCTTTATGCAAGTCGCCTCAACAAAAGTGCAACCGTATTAGTGCACATACACTGAACGTTAAGGAGATCGAGCTGAATTTAAAGAGCTGTTCTCCACATTCCTAGCAGGTAAAGGAAATCCTGGCCATGTGTACTCTCCAATTAAAGACTATTAACATGCTGTAAGCTGCCATGGGAGCAAGTCCCAGACAGGTGGGTTTGAGAAGACAGATCTATTCCAGGCATCCCAGGGGCTCCTGAATGCCACTCATCCTCAAAGCTGATGGGGTGAGTACAAGAGGTTTTGGTTCCAAATTAAGGCAAGCAAGGGGAAGTTCTAGAAGCTCTAAATTCTAACACAAGTTTCTAAGATTAGCATAAAATGGGATAATAAAGAGAAAACAAATGAGAAATAATATAACTATACCACAGCTTGTTGACTTTAGAAGGCTCCTCTCAAACCAATTCAGAAGGATGAATAATCAATGCATAGGGGCACCTGCTGGATCCATCAGTAGAACAGGCAACTCTTAATCTGGTGGTTATGAGTTCAAGTTCCACCTTGGCCATGAAACATACTTAAATTTTTAAAAAGGAAAAGGAAAGAAAACCAATACATAATTTTATTTATTTATTTACAAAAGTTTAAGACTTTTTAAAATGCACAAAGCAGAGATATTCTGGCACTGTGTTTTAACTGCCCAACACTAGAACATTTTCCGACAAAGTGGACAACATCATTTCCAGCCCTCTTTGGCACAGCCAACTGAGGATCACATTCTAACCCTGGTAGCATTAACTTTCCCTTGTTGGCTGAGGCCTTGGAGAAGTAATTTAACTTCTAAGAATCAATTCTTCATCCACACAGTAAGTTTACTAGCATGATAAAGTGATTTGAGGATGAATTAGGATAATACACGTACAGCCCTTATCTAAGAAAGGACACACAGAAAGGACTCCATACTGGCCAAGGCCCTCATGACTGCAATAATTATTGTTACTGCTAACAATGACAGAATGAGTGGAAAGAGCATTACTGAAGGTCCACTCTAGGTGATGGACCCACTGATGATTAGGAATGTTTAGCCAGTTTACACACAACCATATAGGCCTATTTCTTATGGCCACAGAAGTATATTCCTAACAAGTGGACTGAACTCATCCTATTAGACTAAATATGGACTCTGCTTTTTACAGAGTACTTAAGTAGCAACCAAAATGGTGGATTTGGGAGGGACACAACCACACTACCCATATCCATCATGGATATTTCACTTTGTAGGGAACACAACCACACTACCCATCATGGATATTTCACTTTGTAAAGCAACTCTAAAGGCTATTGCCCACCCTTTTCCTGAGTAATGCAGACAAACTGACCATATACTGTCAAGAGTCAAGTTTACAGCTACTGCATTTCAGACATCATCAGTTTCCCAGTTTTTCCATTTTCAGTTGACTAGTAAGAGTCATTTCTTTAAAAATGCCTCCATCAACCTCAAGTTTGAAAGCCTCTTCAGTGCTTTAAGACTGAGATAAAAACAGCTGGTGAAGGGGTGGAAGCATGTCAGTGGCAAATACTCTAAAAGGAGAACACAGAGCTTGGCTAAAGACAAAGGAACAGGAAGTCAAGCACACGTTTGGTCCAGAAATACCCCAAAGAATTATTTTAAGACTTCCATCCTTGATGCAATCTCATCCTCCATATATCAGAGCTTTTCTGACATTCGAAGAAAGCGGTAAGAGAATAACAATGGTGGAGAGAATGGATTCTGGTTAAGTAACAACGAAGCCTGGGAGTCAGGTGTTACTTAACTGCCAAGGACAGGGACTCTGTCCATGCTTTTAGATACAGTAAGAGAGGAAACTGATAGAGCTCACCCATCCACCTCAACCCCTCCAAAGGCAGAAAAAAAATACTAACAATCAATTTCACTTAAGATTTTCAAACTTGAGAAGTACCAAGTAACCCAGCACAGTGTCCAGCTGTCATTGCGGGGGTGGGGAGCCGGAAGGAAAGGAGAGGAGTGCAGAGTCTAAAAGAATTGAACACTTTCAATTATTACTTAGGAACCAGGTTTTATATATTTATTCAAATCAAATTTGTAAGAGACTAAGAGTTTCCAGAAGAGAACTGAGAAATTTAAAGGCAACTCAAAAATTTGATGTTCGCAGACATGTTCATATTCAACCTAATTACTGGGTAATCTATTTCTGGAAGTCTTTCTTCTGGAGTAACCCTATAATACAAAGTCTTCATGGCTGATGAAACCTTATAGCACAAGAAGAACAGGATACAGAAACATGAGACGAACCTAAATTGATTAAAACTGCTCCTACCACCACCACTTCAACTGCATTTCATACACTATTGGTACTTCTCCTGTACTGAGATACCAGTGAAAAGGTCTGCAAAGAGACTATATTCCATTCAGCATTAACACAAAAAGTGGCAGTGTGCACCAAAAGGCCCACAAACGGAGCTGTGCAGTGTCAAGTTGAGTATTAGTAAAGCATGTTATGCCATATTTTCTTAAAATGCTATAACCCACTGCTTCATGGAACCTCAGAAAGGAAGAAACTCATCAGTAGACAAAGCTATGAACATGTTCTCATGATAAATGGGCAAAAGGATTTTTGGGAGACACCAAGCAACAAAAAGGAGGCAGAAGAAACTGCCTCCTTTGGAACAGAGGAAGAAAATTTCAAAGCCACAGAGGTTGGTATGATCTAGTCAGGAGTCACCTGGGGCCATCAGCATGATCACTGTGTTACAGTCAATTTTTCAGTGGTATTTTTCTCCCACTAGGTTACAGAAGAATAGCGTACCTAAAATCAATCACGTTTTAGTAGACAAAGTGTTAATTTCTTAGGAAAAAAAAAAATCAAAGCAAACCTATAAACTTCAAAAGAAAAGTGTTCTCCAGCTCTGACCCAGGCATAACCCAACAGCTGCAGCAGCCTTTGGCCCTGCTAACAGCACTCATGGGCACCCCATCCACCCAAGCAGCAGAAGCCACTCGAGAGCCAGACGCCCTGGGTTCAAATTCTGACTCCGCGACTTACTAGTTCTAAGACCCTGGGCGAGTGACTTATCTGTTCTGAGCTTCAGCTTCCTCATCTATGAAATGGGGACAATAGTGTCCATATTCACAGCATTGTTACCATAAATAAATGAGACAATATTTGTAAAGTGCTCAGAATAATCCCAAGCACAGAGTGAACCTCACAGAAGGACTTGTTAGATGAAACCAGCACCCCAACACTGGCTTCCAACTATTTTCCAAAGAAAGAAACCAGGGGTTCTTGGAGAGTAAATGATGCTACATCTTGGGGCAAGAAAAATTAAGGATGGTCAAGGCCCAACTTGTGACTGCCAGAAAGGCAGAAGGCATTCAAGGTGGTCATGGGTAGGGCTGAAAAGACAAATCATGGGCCAAGATGGGACCAGGTGGGCATCAAAGGTAGTAAAGCAATCCAAATGTGAAAGGCATGACTCCATAATGATATCCAAACAAGGAAACTCAGTCTAAAGCACATGGGGAGACATTATCATGCAAAATAAGAGAGAAGACTATCAGTTACTTGTTAATTTTAATAAATAGAAGAGAGCTAGGTGTTTTGTTTGATCCAGGAAATATTTTTTAAGTAGAGAAGGGTGAATGCAAGAACTTAGTCCTACTAGTCCTAGCCAAGGTAGGGTATACGAGTAATAAGAAGTAATAAGGTCTTAGGGGGAAAGAAAACTGAATAGTGTGTCAAGATGATGAATTGGCTAAATGCTCTAAGAGGTGCATGAATTGTAGACTTCCTCCCTCATATTCTAGGAGAGGATACTCTTCAATGGTCCTACTAACTGGAGCACAACAGTAATAAAATGTAAGCTTCCAATGATGCAAAGAGTCCAGGCAAATACCCAGGTGACAGGGCAACGGTCTATGAAACACTACCCAAGCAAAATTTGGAGAATTAAACATTCTGGGGGAAGCACCATGCTGCAAAAAACTAGGACCTGTACGGAAAGCACAGCTCTATAATCCTACTGATACAACAAATGGAAGACGAATACAAAACGGGGCCTAGCCAGAGGACCAGCAGCTTGGATTCGATGAATGCAGAGATGACCAAAAATCAATTGGCTGATAACTAGATCCTGTCTTCTTGGCTGCTCAGACTATTTGCCTGGCTCTGTAATCGTGGAAACGTACTACTATATTATTGTATCCCTAGGGAAGAATAAAAATACGTATTGCTGTAACACTAGAAGTTATAAAAAAAAAATATTGGCACAAAACTCGGAAAGTAAACAAACAAGTTTAAGAACAACAAATTAACCTATTCAAGGTTCAAGTGGGTTATAGGTTTATTTCTTAAAAAAAAATTTTTTTTAAATTTTTTTATTTGACAGAGAGATAGAGAGAGCATAAGTTGGCAGAGAGGCAGGCAGAGAGGGAGAAGCAGGCTTGCCACCAAGCAGGGAGCCCAACATGGGGCTTGATCCCAGGACCCTGGGATCATGACCTGAGCCGAAGACAGAGGCTTTAACCCACTGAGCAATCTTGGCACCCCAGGGTTATGATTTCTTAATCAATCAGACATTTGTGTGCTATTTCCAGTGTTTGGAGTATTCAAAAGAATTCTCGTAGTTTAAAATGTTAAAAGAAATTTAAGACTATAATCACATTTAAATGCTAGAACTGTTTAAGAAATGTTCAGTTTAACCATCAGAGCACTAAAGCACACCTAATAGAAGGAGCTTCTCCCGTGAACAAAAACCCTTGGACAGTAAACACGGAAAGTGGGTCACCAACAGAATGTCCTGAGGGTGTGAACTGTATTTCTCCACATGAAAGACTACTGAGAAATACAGTAGTCCCCTTCTTCCATCACAATGACCCCAAGGGAAACAAAAGATAAAGGCAACAACAGAAGAAGACAGGAGAAAGAAAGGCTACATAGTTGGTAAGTGCTCCTCTTCCATAGTTTGTCTATTAAAAGTAGGACATGGGAATAATTGGAAATTCACCACAATGGACTCCAGCATCAGTCTGCTGCATAAATGTAATCAGACACATATAGCATAACAACAAATTCTTTCTCTTTCTGCTTTGAAATAAATGAATCTGAAAGCACTAGGTATGCTAATGTGTCTAGAGTCATTAAAAGCAACAGTGAAGTTCTAGATGTGGAAGAGGGTGAATGGGGGGAGAAAACCTCCTAAGATTCCACTGACCCATTTCTCCCTAAAGAAGGGGTGAAACAAAAACAGATCTCTTCCAAACCCTTGGGTCTCTGTTCATCCCTGGCAACTACTCTCTTTGGCTTTAGAAAGGCTGGATATCATTGCTTCTGCAACACTATATCCTGGCACCCGTGCATCTGAGACAGGCAATGTGAAAGCCAGGGACAAAGACAAGAACGAGAAGGACATTTGCGGAGCACCAACATCTGCCAAGCACTAGGTGGGGAAATTTCCATTATCATCTCATTTTATTACCATGACTCTTGGCAGCTGGATATCATCACCTTACTTTTATACAAGGAGAAACTGGAGTTCTGAGCGAATTGCCCAAGGTCGTCAGAACAATGGTGTGTCCAAAGCCTGCATGCACCCCCATTGTTCTGTGTCCTGTGTCCTTTAGGTTCTCTGTCCCATTCTTTATACTGGGACTGCCACTCAGCAATTCTGTCTCTGAAGAATTGCCAGATCAAAAACCTTGACTCTAAAACCCCAAAAAAGCATTGTCAATACACCTCTGGTCTAATTCTCCTCTGTTTATCTGATGAATATTTCTTACATAAGGGGCTGTAGCACCCCCCCGTCAGGAGAGCTCCTTGTGTAACCTGGAAAATCTGAATGCACACCTGTTTTGTTTTGTTTTCTTTCTTTTTTTTTTTTTTTAAGATTTTATTTATTTATTTGACCTAGAGAGGGAGATCACAAGTAGGCAGAGAGGCAGGCAGAGAGAGAGGGAAGCAGGCTCCCTGCTGAGCAGAGAGCCCGATATGGGGCTCGATCCCAGGACCCTGGGGCCATGACCTGAGCTGAAGGCAGAGGCTTTAACCCACTGAGCTACCTGGGTGCCCCTGCACACCTGCTTTCAACAAGGGGCACAAATGCCCATTTTCAGTTTTCTACCAGCCAGCCAGGATGAAAAGCTCTCCATACCATCCCGCCCTTCAGTTTCAGGTCTGGAAAAGAGTGCTGACAACACCCAGTTCCCAGCAGCAGACAGAGGAAGTACTCCCTCTCCGTGATGGTCCTCACCATGTGCTCTCTACATTCAATCAGGACAGAGTGTCACAACTTTAAAACAAGGCTCTAAAGCTATTAGTGCAACATTAATTGAGATCATTTTTAAAAGCTTGAGGCAGAAATTAACATTCCATTTATTTCAAAATATACTGCACACAAGAAAAATAAGTATTGAGGACAAGTAGAGGACAATCTGCTTATTGATTTGCTTCCAGTCACAATCATGCATATATAACAATAGCTCATCAGGAAGTCAGTCTTGCTAATTTTTATTTTAAAAAGCCCATCTGGGGAAAAAAAAAAAACAACTATCAGAAAAGGCAAGAAAGGCATATTCCTATTAACCAAAAGTCATTTACTAATGCAAGCAGAGGACAACCACCAGAATGCCACATAAGGTTGGGCAGGATGTCACTGCACAAAAATGCTGGCTGGGGGTCAAGGTGGGCATCACAGAGTGGCTGTATCCACCGGTAGGTAAGGATTCTTTTTACAATTCATACATGGGGACCGCAGAGCCGGGAATGGTTATATTATTCCTAAGACTCAGTGTGAAATGAAAACATGGCGTCCCCTGTTCAAAATTTACATAAGTTTCATGACGGCAATGACAGTCTTTAACCACTCAGGACTATTCCACATGTGCATGTCGCTCACTCATGCAGCCGGACTTGCACCTGGGCTAGCAACAGCCCCAGCCCCAATCACAAAGATAATTACAAACAAAACTTTGAGAAATATCCTGTTTTACTCCCACTCTTCCCCAAAAAGTAAACTTGATGAAACCAAAGTCAATTTGAAAAAAATATATTTGATTGTTGTTTTTAGGCAAAAAATGTACAGCTTCTATGACACAGGAACAAGAAAGAACAAAAAATTTAATGCAATTGCTGCAATTACAACCTTCATTTTCAGAAGGAAATACCATGAAAAACTAAATTAGTACCCCAGGGAATAACCTTGAGAAACCATCCCAGAAGACCAAAAAGATGAACAAAAGCAAAGATAAAGCCTCACACACAAATGAAAGAGGAGAATCCTAACGATCTACCCATGGAATACAGGCTTCCTCATTAAATGATAGTTGTTATTAAAATGTCACATTTTGCAAGGAGGAAGGCAGAGCAGCAACAGAACAGAACTGATAAGAAAAAGTACAACTTAAGAAAATACCTCAAAGTTTTAGTCAGTAAGATTGAAAACTGAGAGTGCTAATGGAAATCAAAGCAAAAATTAATGCCAAACCTGTAAACTCCCTAAATTCAATGAATATTATAAACATCCCAGCCCAAACAAAAACTCAAACCCAAAATATCTTGCCTTCTTTTTTTTTCTGCTGCTAAAATAAACACCTCAAGATCATGACCTACTGATTTTGCATAATCTTAAATCCAATGACAAGTATCTTTCCTAGGGTGAGACAGAGAGAGATTTGACCTAGACAGAAGAGGAGACACGTGACACAGGCAGAGACTAGAGTGATGCAATCTCGAGCCACGGAAGACCTGCAGCCCTCTGGAGAAGCTGAGAGAGGCAAAGAATCAGTCCTCCCCCTAGAGCCCTTACAAGGAGTACAGACCTGCCAACACCTTGATCTCAGACTCCCAGCCTCCAGAACGGTGGAGAAATTAATTTCTATTGTCTTAAGTCTAGTTTGTGATACATTTTTACAGCAGCCCTAGGCATTACCCAACAAAGACTTAGCTTTATTAAGTACAGTTCAAGATATAACTTCTCTGGCCTAGAAATCCCAGCCAGGCAGAGGACACAGAACTGACCCACCTGATAATATAACTGGAGTGGACAACCACCAACCCGGAGTGGTGGCCAGGAGGGAGGGGGATCTGCAGCCAGACGTAGGCACCCCCCCCCCACTGCTGGCTTCACAGTGTGGCCCTATCTATTTCTTGGCCCCTTGATTTTAGACAAGTCAATTTCTTTGGAATGGAAGGGAGGCAGAGTATGCCACCCCAAAATATACCTCTTTGGTAGAAAGATTATCTTCAGCTGGTTATTTTTAAGTAACAGCAAGCACAAGAGAAGCTCTGAAAACCTGGAAGGTTCCTTTTAATAAAAGTTATTTACATTTATAAGAAAAATCTCCATGTGGAGGGATGTCTCCCCGTCTGCACCAAGGATGACTAAATGTCTAGAAATGCTTATCAATGGAAAAGGCCAGGATTTAAATCTGCAAAACAACCATATAGCACAGTGTTTTGGCAGGTAACCTCCAATAACTGGCCCCTCCCCTAACACTGTCTTTTGTGTTTAGCTGAAAATGGTACTTAAGGTGATAGTTTTGGCCCAGTCAGGGAGTTACTCCATTTTCCTGGGCACTTCCCATGTATGTGAGAGGTGTATGTATTATTAAAGTTCTCTTTTCTCCTGTTAATCTGTCTTTTATAACAGGGGTGGGTCTCAGCCAAGAACATAGAAAGGTGGAGGGAAAATTAGTTTTCCTCCCTACAGGACCCCCTTACATCCTTATTGTGAGCTTTGCTGCATTTATGTGCCGGGCCTATACAGGGCAGGGAATAAAGCAGTAAGGAAATCAGATGCAGACCCTGACCTGAAGGAGCTTCCAGGAAAAGTGGAGTAAATACACTAAACAAGTACTTTCAAGTAATTATTTAGCATGTTTTCTTTTTCCTCACATTTGTTTAATCATCACAGACACCCTAGGAGTTAGGACTATTCCCTGGCTCACAGATGTGGAAACTGTCGTAAGTTTCAGCTAAAAGGAGCAGATTTGGATTAGAACTTGGGCCAAGGGGCTCTGGAGCCCATTTCTTTTAACACTACCAGTCCCTCTGCTGGGCCCTGCTTACTCCTGGAAAGTGGAGCCACCATTTATTCACCCATTTCTCAGGCCAAAAGCTCTAGCATAGTCCTTGACTTCTCTCCCCCTGCTTTCACCATACACCTCCCCCCTGACAATATTACAAGCTGTAAAACTACACTAGTTTGCCAAACTTTAAAACCCTATGTAGTAGTTCTTAGTCTCCCAAAGACATATTTAAGTTAACAAGATTTTTTAATGAAACGTAGCATTCAAAATCTGTCAAGATTGGGGATGTTTTCTGTTTGGGTTTGTTTGTTTGTTTTTAATAACATATTATACTTCCAGGAAATGTGTTTGTATCTTGACCAATTCACTTATGACTCTATTTACCTAAGTTTGGCATTCAGCATTACTTAAGAGGTATGTTTGGAGTTACTGTGTACAAAGCCATTCATCCTCTGGACCTCAGTATTTACTTACTTTCACGTCTTTGCACACAGGTTTCCACTTTCAAGGAATGCGCTGGCTAATTCCCACTAATCACACTCCTCCCCCAGTCTCAGCTCTGACTACAAGTTCTGCAAGGGCAGCGACCATGGCTTTCCTGTTCGTTGTGTCCCCAACATCCATCACACCACCTGGTAAGGAGGAAGCATTGAACAAATGTGCAGGACTAATGAACAAAGGTCACCTGCCCAGGAAAACTTCCCAACACCGCAACTTAGGGTTAGGCAATCCTTCCTTAACATCCTTAACACCCTTAGCCTCCCCCTATAAGAGCATGTATCTCCTGATACTTTAATTGTTTATCTCCTCAGCTAAATTAAATTCTAGAAGGCCCATGTTTTATCTTAGTTACTGTTTAATCCCAAAGTCTTCCACAGCACCTGGAAACATCTGTTGACTACCCTTATTAAATCTTTGAAAATCAATCAATCAATCTTTGAGTAACTCACCTGTTCTCCTCTTTCAGTAAAAAAAGAAAGGATGACCGCTATTTCATAATACTCAAACAAGCCTGTAATGCTACAAAATGGTGATTCTATTAGAGGACTCTAATTAGAACTTCAGACAACACAGTAAAACCAACTTAGTGAGCTAGAGAGCTCAGTCATTTACTCAGAAAATTATTTCTTCACAGTCACTGTCTGCCTGAGATATTAAAAAAATTGAGAACCACTTTCACAGTTCAGGCAAACCAGTAATTAGCTTTCCAAATACTGTAAAATTTTCAAAGTGGATTAGCAAGAATGGGCTAGATTACTGGGCAGTAATGAAGTTTTATTTCTCACATACCACACATGTCCAACTCATAATGGCTCCGTGTCTTCTTAACAGGGAAGACAGAGCCTCCACAATCTAGAGGCCCAGAGGATAGGAAAGGGAAGATGGTGAACAGCCATGTGCCCAGGAGGAGAACTGGAAATAAGTGGTGAGCGGCATTAGTGACCACCACAGGAGGTTTGGCAGAAATGTAAACATTCTACCTATGGCATCACAGAAAGTAACACTAAATCAATACAGAGACTCAATTTCTTGCTTTAACAAAGATAAGAAGACAAACACAGGTTATTGCTCATAATATGGCAACTCGTTAAAAAAAAATCCACCGTAATGTAATTGGACAAGAATACACCCATGTTCCCAGAAAAACAACGTAACAGAATTTTATTAATAGACCAATGTAGCTCTAGAAACTAAAAGCAGATTTGTTCCCCAGCTGTTCATAGGTATTGGGCACAGTGAGGTCTCAACATTATCCAACTGCTTCCACCTGGCACTGTCAAAAACCATCAGCTCGTGAATGATACACGGGCATGGAATATCCACCACATCCTTTACAATGCCCGTAATTTACACTCACATTTCAAACAAATACAAATTCAGATTCATGCAAAGCATATGAAACAAGCAGGCACAGTGAAGGGATGACCACAGCAGAGGGGAACATGCAAAAAGGTTAGGAGAGAGGTAAGGCTGAAGAGAAATCTAAATCCCAAAGAATAAAGGTGGAGATAAACTGCTAATGAGTGAAAAGAAGGGCAGGGAGGAGGGCTGGAAAGCTTGGGAACACCACCACTATTTAAGGAAGATTACTAAGAAATGGGAGCAAGCCTAGAAAAACAACCAGAGGGAAGGGTTCTCCAGAAGTTAAGAGACACAAGAAGAGGGGCACCTGGGTGGCTCAGTGGGTTAAAGCCTCTGCCTTCGGCTTGGGTCATGATCTCAGGGTCCTGGGATTGAGCCCTGCACTGGGCTCTCTGCTCAGCAGGGAGCCTGCTTCCCCTCTCTCTCTCTGCCTGCCTCTCTGGCTACTTGTGATCTCTCTCTGTCAAATTTAAAAAAAAAAAAAAGCGATACAAGAAGAGTTCATGGACTAGAGTGAGCATAACAATTACTGCCCCAGGGAAGGCGTAGAAGGTGAACGAATTTCTAAAGTGACCATTTGAACCTAAAAAGTCACTGGTGACCTCCACTGACCAACTGCCCAAGCAGTGCTGCAGCAGAAGCACTGCATGGAGATGACCCCCAGTTTCTAAAGTACATCCTACTCTCACTTTCTAGGTACTCACACTTGTTCTCTTCAGCCCCTCCACTGGCTGGCTGACTTCTTGAAGGTTCAGTTCTAGCTTTGTCTCCTGTGGGAAGCCTTCTCCGACATCCCCAGCCTAGCTAGCTGTGTGTTCCTGCTTCACACCCTGTGCTGCCCTGTGCTTGCACCCGTCAGGACACCCAGCACAACCCACTGCCATGGCTTATTCAGTTGGGTGGGTCACCCAGTTGGAAGAGGCTTTTCTTATCTGTTTTTATGTCCCTGGTGCTCAGAAGAGTTCTTGGCACAGGGTAGGCATTCTGTGTATGTTTCTGTAAGAAAGGAAATAAAGAGGTTACAGAAAAGAGAGCAGTAGTACACCCAGTAACCTGAAGGGGTGATGAAGGATGGAAAAACGAATATGTTGCTTGACCCAACAGCAATGACCTAACACATCTACAGACAAAGGGTAGGCAATGGAAAGGAAAACAAGTAACAAATGGAAGAAATGGAAGACAAGGCATGAATGTATGTGATAGGGGATGGTGGGTGTTAACATTTTGGGCAGAACATTTCTCCATTCGAAACAGCAGGGAATAAAAAGTGATGATGTGGAAGACATCCCAAGGTGGGCTGGAAAAGGAGCTTGTGCTGAAGAGAGATTCCGTAAGGAGAAGGTAAGACCCTCTTGCCAACACAAAGGGGTTCAGGCATAGGATTGATAATTTAAGGAAAGGAACAAAGGTCTGGAAAGGCACTGTGGAGACTGGTAAGAAATCAACTGGAAATGAGTTGGTGTAATTGAAACAATATAACCCCCTTACTCTTTCTCTAAATATCCAGTCAGTCCACTCCTGTCCATCTTTCCTTCAAATATTCCCTCAAATCCTTCCTCTCCAGTCAAGGATTCTTCCTGGTTTATACAATTAGTTCACACCTAGACCATGACAATTATGTAATCTGCTGTTTCCTTAACTGTGTTCTTCAAATTGTCATTAAGTGCATTTACCAAAAAGGAGAGGGAAGTGAGTGAGTCTGTAGTCAAGGTAGGCTTGGGAAGCAATTCATCATCTCCCTCAGGTGGGAGTTTCAAAATTCATGTCAGTGGATTAAAAGCGCTAAGAAACCTGCTTAACTCTAACCCAGCATGGCTGCAGGGTGCTTTTCTCTGGTGGCACCTATTAAATATGGAATGGAACCCACTTTCCCACTACAGCTTCTGTCCACAAATGCATGCTACTAAGTACCACCACATATCGGGACAGGTAGGATACGCTGTGGTTAACAAACGTTTTCCAAATCGTAGTGGCTTTATATAACACATGGTGGTCGACGAAGACATGAACAATTCTACAGGCTACCTCCAACCGCTGCCCGGCCCCAAAAAGGGCTCTACTGACTGAGCCCCTCTCCCCCCAACCTCCGGCTGAGACACACAGACTTCTCATTATTGTACAAGAGGAAGATAATGCTGGAAGGTGTTCCAGGGACAATGAAATGCTTCAGCCTAGAAGTGACACTTCACTTCTGCTCACAACCATTGGTCAGAACTAGTCATCTGAGCTCACTCAACTGAAAAGAGAGCAGAAAACTGTAAGCTTCCCATGGCCAGACAAGAGACTGAGAGAAGAGGAAGCACTCCAGGTCTTCACCACGTCCCTACTCCTCAGACCCCGTCAGTCCCCACAACCTGTCAGCTTGACATCTAGAAGCCCTCCAGCTGTCCCCTCTTCTTTCCTCTCAATAGCACACCTCACCTTCACCTGTTTCTCTCCATGCCTGCCAATTATTTTTGCCAAATACAAATCTCATGTCATCCCCAACACCTACTAAAAAATAATCCCTTGTTGACTGCTCACTGGACACAAAGTTCCTGAACATGATATACAAGAGCCTTCACCATCTCCGTCCCTATATACCTTTTCAGCCCCGTCCCCAGTCTCTCTGCACATTTTTTTTTTTTAAAAAGCCTGACACTAAAAAGAAAAAAAAAAAAAAAGTCCAACACTTCCTGGAATAAGTTTTAGTTTGACTTAAATTGCCATGAATCAGAAATCCCAGGACAAAAGAAAAATCAGCTTAGCATTTGGGTGTTTGGTCAAAGGTAGGTCCCATCAGCAGTGTCTGTAAACCTTAAGGCAATGCCAGCAGGAGCTCTGCTTTCCAGAACTAGCTCTACTTCCTCAGTGATTCAATTACAAGGTGGTACTGGCACAGACGGCACAGAGCTTCTGCAGAACACATCCAGGAGACCCTACCAGCAAATACAGGAACACAACCCTCCTCATTATATCCTTTCCTGCAGCAGAAGTTGTGGTCCATAGTGAATTCACCTTAGACCTCTATTCATTCTACCAGGTTTTCTGTGAGAAGCAGTGCTCCTCTCATTTTCCCTCCACCCCTCAGTACAAAATACAGAGCATCCCAAGAGCAGCTCAACAGGACTCCTAGGTAGAAAGGCATCAGATAGCTTCCTTTTAGCATAATGAAGGAAAGCACAAATCTTACAGGGAGGTTCCAGAGGCCAAGCTTGGCAGGTCTAAAGAGCATCAAAATTTGATCTGTACCCACTCTTTCATAAGAAGGGAGAATCAGGGGCACCTGGGTGGCTCGGTGGGTTAAGCCTCTGCCTTCAGCTCAGATCATGATCTCAGGGTCTTGAGATGGAGCCCTGCATGGGGCTCTCTGCTCAGCAGGGAGCCTGCTTCCTCCTCTCTCTCCTCCTGTCTCTCTGCCTACTTGTGATCTCTCTCTCTCTCTCTCTGTGTCAAATAAATAAATAAATAAGATCTTTAAGAAGAAAAAAAAGAAGGGAGAATCATTATTTGTCTAGTGCCAGGTGGTCCAGGCCCCAGGTAAGGAATTTCTCTGAGGAGCCTCTTCAAATGAGTTCCTACAAATAGTCATAAAAGACTATTCAAATTCTGAGAAGTAGTCATTTTCATACAACCATTTTTTTAAAAGATTTTATTTATTTAGTTGACAGAGAGAGATACAGTGAAACAGGCAACATAAGCAGGGGGAGTGGGAGAGGGAGAAGCAGGCTTCCCACTGAGCCAGGAGCCCCACGTGGGGCTTGATCCCAGGGCCCCCAGATCAGAACCCAAGTGGAAGGCAGATGTTTAAGGACTGAGCCACCCAGGCGCCCCCATACAACCATTTTCATGTATTTACTCAGGCTGTAGTCTCTCTAGTATGCCTCCTCCACCTAGCACTGCAGGGTTCCATCAACATCAGCTCTGCTAACCCCCTTCCCCTGAGCACCCCCCCTCCCCAAACTACTTGCTGGGCTCCCACTGCATTTCATCCCTTCTTTTATCACAGCAGATCCCTCCATTATAGCTATGCACATAATACCTCCTCTGATAACCTGTGAAATTCCTGAAAACAGGGAATGCATTTTTTTTAATGTTGAAAGACTTCTATTCAGGAGCACCTGGGTGGCTCAGCTGGTCAAGTGCTGCCTTCAGCTCAGGGCAGGATCCCAGGGTTCTGGGATGGAGTTGGGCTCCCTGCTCAACGGGGAACCTGCTTCTCTCTCTCCCCCTGCCTGCCCCTCTGCCTGCTTGTGTTCTGTTAAATAAGTAAAATCTTAAAAAAAAAAAAAAAGGGGGGGGAAGGAAAGAAAAAGGCTTATATATTCAGTGGAAATTTAATAAATGTTAGCTGACTGAAAATGGAAATTAATCTATTGTTTTTACCTAGTTAGCTGAAAATCTGCTTTACTTGCACCCAGCATTACTTATTAAAAATGGGCATTGTTGATAAGATTTTCTTTTTTTTTTTAAAGATTTATTTAAGAGAGATTGCACTCACAAGTGCAAATAGTGGGGAGGGGCAAAAGGAGAGAGAGAATCTCAAGCACACTCCCCGGTGAGCACGGAGCCGGCCGTTCCTAATGTGGGGCTCGATCTCACGACCCTGAGATTGGGAGCTGAACCAAAATCAAGAGTCGGAGGCTCAACTGACTAGGCCACACAGGGACCCGGAGATCTCCTTCAATAAATGTAATTTTAGCAAACTATTTACTAACATAACACAACCTAAACATCTTCGGTTTTGCTTTTGGTGTCTGTCATCTACCGCACCCCAAGAAGCTTGAATGCCAAATGGACTGAAATGAAGATTGCTCTCCCTTCAATTTATAAGCACCTGACAAATTATATTTATGGAAGAAAAGAGCTAGTTTCTTATAAAATTGTTCAATTAACTTTACAGGTGAGGTAAATCTCAGTTTTGAGAGATGGTAAAAATAAATCCATCTTAGCAAAGGATATGTAATTTAAGTTCAAACACTGAGAGTATGCATTTTTTTGTGAGGAAAAAATTAGTGGAGCGCACAGTTTTGAAGAGTTCCTATTTTAATTAGAAGTCGAAATGGAAGCTCAAGCAGTTCTGGTATGAACAAAGATGTGAAAAGAGAAATAAATCGATCCTAGAAGGGTATAAAAAAAAACTTTAGGGAGGAAGCTGAATGAATTCCAACCACTTGCCCTTAGCCACTTATCCCTGGTAACCTTCAAGAAGCTACTGATGCTCGCTAGCTACTGGTTAATGTTTGAAAGGCACATACCACTTCTTATCTTCCATTTAGAAAAATGTAGCAAAGTTCAACTCACCAAGAACCAAGACTGATTAACAGAACTATTCTCAACATGGAGACACTATACCCCTCTAGTGATGTATTTCAAGTAGCAAGCTTCCCAGTGCTTTTTAAAATATAATTAAAACCAAATTTCAAGCAAGACATTGTGTCCCTTACTTTTAGGTCAGAAATGCTGAACAGAAGAGAGTGATACAGTAGCTACAGGGCCTCATAGAAGTACAAAGTATTGATTAAAATTACATCAAGTACAGCTGCTTTCCACAGCAATTTAACTGCCAAAGCAAAGCAAAGCTCTGCACCAAGCGACAGCACAATTCTGAGAACTTCAGAGATGTCCTCAGGGACCTGAGGGAACATGGGGCTAACAGAGGACTAAATTAAAAACTGGCTGTGATTTTCATTCCTCTTTTTCTGGAAGGATCCAGAGATTTCAACCAATTTCACATTAAAAAAAAAAAAACACCTTTTTATAGACACTACTCAGACGTCTACATACTTCACAAATTATAGTTTGGCTAACCAAATCACGTCCCAAAAAGGACAGAGTGGAGGCAATGGGAACCAATTATGATGGAATCCTTACCACCATAATTTTACCTGCTTCACTGATAAAATTTTGAAACATGTCTCCCTGCAAATACTTTAAATCATAACTTTTCTGGACAGATACAGTAACTGCCTCATTATTCTAAAAGAATTTGAGGGAAAATTCCCTAAAATTTTAGTCCCTTTTAGTCCATGATAGGCTGTGTTTGTTTGTTTGTTTGTTTGTTTGTTTATTTATTTATTTTTAGACAATGTTATAATCTGTGCTTAGCACTCTTTCCTTCAGTGTTGCACAGGGTAGGGGAGGGCAGGCGAATCTCCAGAGGCTTACTTAGCATTATATCATTCTTGGTTTTACCATTGTGTTAGATTTAGAAGTTTGTATCATGAAGTCAAATGTAATTGCATTTTCAGTTCCCTTCCACTTTTTGCTAAAATGCATATTCAGCCAACAGATCCTTCAGAGATTTAAGACAGAGCAAATAAGCAAATGAAAAACCATTCCTTTTTATGAACTGTACACAAGTATCCTACATAAAAGTCATTCAAAGTGAACTGATCAGCACACACATCTTCTTTTATGCTACTGCTTACTCCCGGCACCTCACAGTCAGAAAGGACTGAGGCAATGACCTAACTTTATAAATAAGCCAACCAAATGCTAAAAAAGTGAACCACCTTGCTGAAGCCGCAAGCTGGTTAGGAGAAGAGCCAAGACGACCTCAAGCTGCCTCTTCAAGATACTAATCTCCCAGCACATGCTACTCCTCTGTTATAGACTATGCTTAGATTTTCATCTTTTCACAAATTTATCTTCTCAACAAGAGTGTAAGCCACTTAAGGCTAAACCCTCTTTATCTTTTGCTCCTTTGCCCACATGAAGTATACAGTAAATGCAGGCAATGATACAAAAAAACAAAACAAAACACAACAACAGTGCCGTGCTAACACTAAATCATCCCAGAATTGCTGTCAACCTGAGATTTGTATTTTACTAAAGATTTATGTTTTATAGCACATTCTGGCCCCTACAGTTTTTATTCTGTTAAACATGAGTAACACTCAACCTTCAATTGTCCATCAGTCTTAAACAGCCCAAACATACACAACGCACAGGCCCTCCAGAGAAAACAAAGTACTCTGCACATCTGGAAGAAATACCACACAGTATGGAAAAGTGGACTCCAGAATCAGTACAAACATTGATGTCAGAAGTGGATGAACTATATTCCAGCCCTAACTTTTTAAAAGTGGGCTAAGTTTCTCTATTTGTAAAATACGATTCAAAAAATAACAAGACAGTTATGCTGACCATACCCCTTCCCCACCAAAGTTCTCAGGGACGACTGGAGTTGCCCAGAACCTCTAAGGGATACATGAGGTCAAAACGATTTTCACCATAATGCTATAGTGCTCCTTTCCTTTTTCACTCCCCTCCTCTCAGTGGGTGCAAGTGAGTGTGATGGTACAGAGATGAAATGCAGAAGCAGGTCTGAATCCAATGTCTTCTATTAAGCCAGATACTAAAGAGATTTGCAAGTGTAGAAGAATACTGCTCTTCTAACTTGGTTTTTGTTTTGGAAAACAGGGTTATTTTTCACTAAAAATGAACTGAAATTATAAATATTTTTACATTCTCTCAGTTTTAATTTCCAGCACAGTAAATATCATTTTTATACACAGCCGACAAAAACAAAAGCTCCTCAGGCTCAGGTGAACAACCAACAGCAACGTAGGAATAGAAATTAATGAAATTAAAATTTAATACAGAAAGTCTTTATTCTAACTAGTCCCTATCGATGCGTACGTGACTTTAAATAAGAAGTTACGGGCTTGGAGTTAGAGATGGAAATGGGCCAATTACCTTGGGTGATTTTGAGTTTTTAATTCAAAAGGAAACTGCAAACTTTAGCATAAATTATCCAATCCAGAGATGAACTAAATTTGACTGTGCCTAATTCAATAATGCCTTAGCTTGTGCACAGAGGAAGGATTAATGGGCAGTCGCCTTATGAATCCACCAAAAATACTCCAAAGTAAAGAAAATAAGGTAGAGAAAAAAAAAGCTGAGTAGATGAGGGAAGAGAAAGCAGTGATAATGTATTTAGAAACTTCAGTGGGTTTCTGAACGCAGCATCCAGACAGACAGACTTGCCATTACAGGCCACTCACTCATCTCTACCAAGAAATCTATCTACTTTTTCCAGCAGGCTCAGTTCTTACTGCTTACTTCCAGCTACAAGTCCAAAAGCTAGAGGTTTTTCCCTTCTTTTCCCTCAGGACAGTCCAGGTTCAGAGAATACCATACAACGCCTCTAACGAACTTCTGAGGAGATGAAATTTTCAAGTATTGTGTTAGCTGTTGTGTTCCCAGGAGTTGAGCAGATAATTTGAAATTAGCCTACAGAACGAAGGTGATCTTCCCTTCATCTGAAATAAGAGGAACTATACCGATTATGTCCACCTACTTCAGGTCAATGTAATGTATGAGAATTGATGTATATGAACCCTACATTATGTACTAGAGAAATTAAAATGTATAGGATAATGCGTACTTCCTCAAGATTATTCATTAAAATTTGAAGCAATTAAGTTAACCAAGATATGTCACCAATTATCTCTCAAAGGCATGATAGTTGATGAGTGCTTTTAGCTCTGAAGACAGAATCATCGCGCAGTTCTTCAGAGCAGTGTCTTAAACTAGTCCTTAAGGGTCATTTTTCTAAAAATCAATCCAAAATGTGAAAAAGCAGCAATATTATTTCTTAAATCAGTAAGCCTGGCTTACCAAAATCTACTTTGATAAAGGATTTTAAAATAAAGTATATAACATTTCTCAAATACAATTTTCAACCGAAATACTGATCTTTTCAAACTATTAAATAATGTCACTAGAAATAGCTGAAAGTCCATTTTGAACATTTTTCCCAGAAAAATCTCACCTTTCAAATTATGCTTTAACAAAGATTTATCTAAAAGGAAAATCATCCCAGGTCTCCCGGCGGGGGGGCGGGGGGGGCAGTTAACACCAAGAAAAAACAATCTGTGACAGACTATGATATTTAAGTGGACAATAACTTTATTTGCAGTGAAAGAACTACTAATCTGTATGTAGAATCATCTTGTTCTATAAATACAAATGTACTTAAGAGATACACACAAATTATCAATTGAAGTTAATTATGAGTGACAGAATTTATGGATAATTTTTATATGCTTCGTAGTGCTTATGAGAATGTGAAAGTGCTACAACGAATGCATATCAATTCTGCAATGAGAAAAACAAAAGTGTCATTTAAAAAAATTAATTCTGTGTTCCTGACTAATCAATGCCTTTTTCCATCTTGGCAGGTTAATAGACAGGTAAAGATGTTTTTAAATTCTTCTCACTCATCAGTGGATGATAAAAATTTTTTGCAAGATAAATTTTTGCCCAAGGGTCAAAACTCTGCTAGACAAAAAGGATAATATTCTCAGCACGAGTTTAATTAAACTTGCAGCTGACAAGTATCAGGCCTCTCGGGCAACTTGCAGCCAAGAAAACTATTAAAACATAGTTTTCAACAAGGGAAGGACATCAGGGACTTTGAAATGACATGCTCAAGGAAGGTGTGTCCCATCTGAATACCATCGAAAAGGATCTTGATATGAATCTGAGCAACCTGGTGGAAAACCCAGGGCTGGTGCAGAAGCCAAGCCTGGTGGGAGGGTTTCAGCTTGTGGTCCAGGCTCCTAAAGGATCTGGGAAGACAGCAAGAGGAAACCTAAACGATTTTATGCATTAGAGGAAAAAAGAAGCTAATGAAGAATAGACGGAGGGCAATAAGGAGTCACACATGAACCCAAACAAAGGTTAACTCTTTGCTTTAACCAAAATGTTACCAGTTCAATGCCATCATCATCACACCCACCCTTCTTGCTGATTAGAAGATATGATGTGTCTGGTTAAAATCCTTCACAAGGGGATACATCCAAGAAAAATAAATCAAAGGGTCCATGATAGTGAGAAGGTGGGGAGCCAGAACTGGAGGGAATCCACAGCTCCTCCAGAGCTCGGGGACACGCCGTGGTGCCTCTGAGGGTGGCAAAGCACCAGGCAGGGCTCCAGGTAGTGTAGGAGGCAGGGAAGGGCCAGGTGGCTTCCGCCAGCACTGACCAGATAGCCTGGAGCCCGGGAATGGGAGGAGAGGCAGGCTTCAACTAGGGACCCATGTAATTCCCATCTGACACCTGGATATTTTAAAAATTAAACACCAGCTGCTGTTGTGCGAGTTGCCAACTCTCTTCTCCCCATTTACGGCTGCGCTGAATCACCAGCCCGGCTCTGGACACCTGGTTCTAACAGGGCGGCATGGCCGCATTAGCAATAATCACAGGAAGGGCGCCAAGAGGCCGGGTAATCTGGCTCCTTGGCTCTACTTTACAGGGTGAACGCCATCCTAAAGGGCTGATAGAATTGCTCTTTGTTTTTCCCAAACACTTATTTTTGAGTTCATCCTCATGGGCTATTTATTTGCAACAAAATATTATAGTCATTTCCTCTTTTATATTAAAAAAAATTCTATTAATATAGTTCTTTCTATACTGATACCAGTTTGGTTCCTTCCCACCTCACATCCTCTTATGGGCTATTCATATTCACTATGCCTTAAAATTTGCTTCATACTCAACATGGATGTTCTTTTCTTTTTGCTAGCTGTGTGTTCTAATTTGCCAACATTCAAGAAAAGCATAGAATAGCTACTACCACACCACAGTGGGCCACTTAAGTATGGTCATTTGATAATCCACAGCATTTTTATTTAAAAAAAAAAAAACTGCATCACTAGAGATTGTTTTTTTCTTCCTACACTCATATGAAAAAGGTCATATGGTAAAGAGGCAGCTTTTTAAAAGAGCTTAAAGGTCTGTTTGTCAACTTACTGAAAGGACAAGAGAGCACACAAACCTCTTGATCTCTCTGTCCGCTCTGCGGCCCTGTGATGATTGATGACGTTCCCCATACCTGACTCTAGTCGCTGATGCGTGCACGCCACAGGACAAGTCCCCGCATCAGCCCATGGGGCTGAGGCCCAAATGCTACACCTGTGCTGGTGGCCTTGTTGACCCCCAAAGTCCACACTAACTTGCAACATTTGCACTAAAACTTGATTCTGCTTCAGTAAAGAGCTGGCTAACAGACTCCCAAGGTAAACTTTAAGAGGGTATCACTTATAGAACCCGACTCATGATTTGTGCCTCATCATTCAGAATTCCTCAGTATGTTACCCACTTCTAAGTAGCTATTTATAGTACAACACAGGATTTATTAACTGTAGAAAAATGCCACCACCCAAAATGTACAGACTGGTTTTAAGATTCAAGGTTTCTAAAAACATTAAAATATGAAAAAGGTTCTTTAGAGGGAAGATGGTAATTTGGCAAGATTTGGGCTGTTGTTCTCAGGACATGTGCCTATACTAAGAAAGTCTATTATACTGAGGAGAACTACTTTTTCTAAAAGACTTTATTTATTTATTTATTTATTTATTTATTTATTTATTTGACAGAGAGAGAGAGAGAGAGAGAGAGATCACAAGTAGGCAGGGGGCGGGGGGAAGCAGGCTCCCCACTGAGCAGAGAGCCCGATGCAGGACTCAATCCCAGGACCCTGAGATCATAAACTGAGCCCAAGGCAGAGGCATAACCCACTAAGCCACCCAGGTGCTCCGAGAACTATTCTTTAAAGCTTGGAAAAGCATTCTTTCATGTAAAACTTGATGTGCTAACATACACTTATCTAATTTAAAGTCACCTGGTGATTAAGGCTTACTAATTTCCTTTATGTAATAAAATATCTTACAACCTTCTGTGACATTTTGTTCACAGGAATACGATGTCTGCACAGGGAAGGATTGGGTTCAGGGATTCCATGACGGTCACCGGGATCGTGGGGCTCCATGAGATTCTGAAGGAACTTGTGTTCTCTCTGAGCCTCATTTTCCTCTTTTATATGGAGAACGTCTGCGGACATTTCAGCGTACTGGCAGGGGCTTAAAAGCCATCCAAAGCTATACAGATGTACCTCGTAGCATCATTATTCTCTCTCATAAATACAAAAGCATAAAGTCCACAGAGAGAAAAAACAGGTAGGTAAGCACTTAAAGTTTACAGCTTATTCGAGAAAACCAAGTCAGAAACAGTTTAACGGAGAAAGCACTATGGATTCACATTCCAGAAGACCCAAGTGATCCGACCACACCAGGAAAAAGGCAATTAGGCAGGTACTTTGATCTGCCTAAGCCTCCTAGTGGATAGTACCTACCTCAGAAGGAAGGAAATCATTACAATGGAGTCTTTATTCACCAGCAGCAATTTTCAGGCAACATGTTTGTCTTTACAAAACAGACTGCTCCTCCCTGTACTTACCTGCCTGCTTACCGGCTGCCAGAAGGAACGGCGCGAGTTTTAAACAAATTTCCTACTGCTTTAATTAAACAGGTACATAGCAAAAGAGGCAGCTAATCTATTTCTCATTTTCGGTTCGACCCCATCTAGAGCTCTCAGGTATGTGAATGCCAAGTGACGACAAGCATGCGGACTGAGGGGTCACTCGCAGGGTGCCAATGGAATAAAAATTAAATCTGGGTTGGCTACTCCCACTTGGATGACAAGCCCATTGTTTGGTGGTTTTCTCACCAGAGCCTGTCATAGCTACTAATTCTCCTTTCTGATTTACTGTGGAAAATACCTCAATAGCATAAATCAGAGCCACTGGACTAAAGAGAACATACACTTAAAAATATCAATAATAGGGGCGCCTGGGTGGCTCAGTGGGTTAAAGCCTCTGCCTTGGGCTCAGGTCATGATCTCAGGATCCTGGGATCCAGTCCGAATCGGCTTTCTGTTCAGCAGGGAGCCTGCTTCCCCCCTCTCTCTCTGCCTACCTCTCTGCCTACTTGTGATCTCTCTCTCTCTCTGTGCCAAGTAAATAAAATCTTAAAAATAAATAACAATAATAGACTGATGGCCAGGCAACTGATGAAGCAAATACAGCAAGACGTACAGAGTAGAATCTGGAGAGTGGCCATATGGGTGCTAAGAGTATAATGGTTTCAACTTTTCTGCATGTTTGAAAATTTTCATAATAAAGTGCTGGAGAAAAACAATTCAAAACTGTAATCACAAGAAGACAGCAGGCCCCACTGGAAAGACCTCAGCCTAGAAGGAACGGCAGAAAGACAGAAAGAAGGGACATTCTTAGACTAAGCCCAGGAACTCTCAAAGTTTAAAACTGGAAAGTGTCTTAGGAATCCTCTAGGGTAGGACAAATATGTAGTTTTATGGGTCTGTGAAAAATTAGAAAAATAGCAGTATCATAGCATTTTCAAAAAAGCTAGAAACTGCTCCTTTGCTAAGATTATTTACCCTACACTTCTGGGCTTTATCCTTTATTTAACGAAATGTTGGCAATAGATATACTGTCTGATAATAGATTTGGCTCCTTGGGTCACCGCTTTGCAGTCAAATCTGATTACCTTTCATATCCTCCTCTCCTACCTTGATGTCTAAGCACTTGACCTGCCTTCAGGTTCTTCAGCAAGAATCTCCCATAATCTCCCATAATGTCTCCTCTTAGTAATTTTCCACCCACTATGTCCTTGCTCTGCTCATTGGCTATAAATCCCCAGCTGTCTTAGCTGTATTTGGAGTAAAGTCTAATTCCTTTCCCCTATTAAAACGCTCCTATCGCAATAGTTTTGAATAAAGTCTTCCTTACCATTTTAACAAGGGTTAGAATAACTTTTTCTTCACTCATGCCTTTATACAGGTATGTATAAAGGTCCTGAGACCTTCAGGTACAGAGAACCAGATAGCTAATTACTGTGCTTGCTGGAAAGTATAGTTTCCTTCTGCTGTTTTACTTAAAGGCTCCAAATGCTGACATTTAAAATTTCCCAGAAGCATTAAGACCTTAAAAATAAAACAAACACCCTTCCTGCCCTCCCTTCCCCAATGCTGGCCCCTTACAACCTTATTACTCCGTGATTTCACTTTACTTTCAAAGGATGACACTAAAAGGGGAAAGACTATTGACATAAAATTTTCTTGAGGACAATGACCATGTCTTATTATATGGGCTCAAGAATAGGACCAATACTGGACACATAGTAGGAATGCAATGATTTCATTGATTGAATGAAAGAATGGAAGCGGATGGACAGGATTTATTTCCTGAAAAAGGAAAAGTAATTCAAAAATAAATTCAAAGGTTTGGGAGAGGAATCAATCCTCTGTTCAAATCAGACAAATCAGGGAAAACTGTAAAGACAACTATAACAACCAAACGACTAGAATTAAAATATATCTTCCTTTACAAATAATTTGTCCTTCCTTCTCAAATTTCCAAATGACAGAAGAGGGAAGGCTTCCAAATACATTTTACAAAGCCAGCATTACCTTGATACCAAAACCAGATAAGGGCACAAGAGAGTTACAGGCAAATATTTCTGAAGAACACAGATGCTCAACAAAATATTAGCTAACTGGATTCAACAACACATTAAAAGGATCGCACACCATAATTGAATGGGCTTTATTCCAGGGATGAAAAGATGGTTTAATACATACAAACAGATTAATGTGATACACAGAAACAAAATAAAGGATAAAAATCATGATCTCAATAGATGCATTAAAAAAAGGATTCGACAATATTCAACATCCATTTATGATTTTAACATAACCTCACAATGAAGTAGGTAGAGAGTGAATGTAATTCAATGTCATAAAGGCCACATCTGACAAGTCCATAGCTAACAACAGTAAGCTAACTGGTGCTAACCTGAAAGTTCTTCCTCTAAGACGAGGAGCAAGACAAGAATATCCACTCTCACCACTTTTATTCAACATAGCACTGGAAGTCCTAGTTAGAACAATCACGCAGGAAGAAAAAGAAGGAAAAGGGAAGGGAAAGAAAAGAAAAAGTTGCCCCAATTAGAAGACATAAAACTGCCACTACTTGCAGATAACATGATATCAATAGAACTAAAGACTCCACTAAAAAAGCTGTTAGACTAGACACATGCAGTAAAGTTACAAGATATAACATCAATACACAAAAATCAGTTGTGTTTCTATCACTAATAATGAACGATCAGAGAACTTTAGAAAACAATTCCATTTCCAACTATACCAAAAAGAGAAAAATACCTAAAAATAAACTGAACTGAAGAGGTGAAAAGCCTGTCGATGGAAACTATAAAACACTGGTGAAAGAAAGTGAAGGAAGGACAGAGGGAAAATACGTATCACGCTCGTGGACTGGAAAAATACTGTTCAAGTGTCCAAAGCAATCGACAGATTCATGTTATCCCTAGTATCAAAATCCCAATAGCATTATTCACAGAAACAGAACAATCCTAAAATATGGATGGAGCCACAAAAGACCCCAAATGGCCAAACAAATCTTAAGAAAGAAGAACAAAACTGGAGGCATCATGTTTCCTGATTTCAAACTGTATTATAAAGTTATGGTATTGGAAACAGCATGGTACTGACAAAAAAAAACCCAGACACATAAATAAATGGAACAGAGAGCCCAGAAATAATCCCATATATTTATGGCCAGTTAATTTATGATGAAGGAGCCAAGAATAAGCAATTGGGAAAAGTCAGTCTCTTCAATAAGTGGTACGGGAAAAACTGGTATGGGAAAAGCCATATTCAAAAGAATGAAAATGGACCAATATCTTACACCATACACAAACATTAACTCAAAATGGATTAAAGACTTGAATGCTAGTTGAAACCATAAAATTCCAAGAAGAAAATATAGGTGGTACATTCTTTAACATAGGTCTTGGCAACAATTTTTTGGTATGACACCAAAAGTTAAGGCAACAAAAGCAAAAAAGCAAAAAAACAAACAAGTAAGACTATCCAAACTAAAAAGCTTCTGCACAGCAAAGGAAACCATCAATACAATAAAATGAAAGGCAACCTGCTGAATGGAGGAAAATATCTGCAAACCATATACCTGATAAGGTGTTAATATCCAAAATATATTAAAAAAAAAACTCATCCAACTCAATAACCAAGAAAGTCTGATTTTTTAAATGGGAGGAGAACCTGAATAGACATTTTTTTCCAAAGACAACAAACAGATGGCTAACAGGAAGATGTAAAGGTACCCAACATCCCTAATCCTCAGGGATATGCAAACTAAAACTGCGATGCAATATCAGCTTACACCCGTTAGAATGGCTATTATCACAAGGACAAGAAATAACAAGCATTAGTTAGGATGTGGGAAAAAAAGGAACTCTTGTGCACTGTGGGTGGGAATGTAAATTGGTATGCTATGGGAAACAGTACGAGCTTCCTCAAAAAATTAAAATATAACTAACCTAGGATCCACCAATTCCACTTCTAGGTATTTACCCAAAGGAAACGAAAACACTAACTCAAAAAGATACCTGCGCCCTCATGTTCACTGCAGCATTATTTACAATGGGTAAGACACGGAGACAGGTGCACCTGGGTTAAAGCCTCTGCCTTTGGCTCAGGTCATGATCCCAGGGTCCTGGAATCCAGCCCTGCATCGGGCTCTCTGCTCAGCAGGGAGCCTGCTTCCCTTCCTCTCTCTCTCTTTCTCTCTCTCTCTGCCTACTTGTGATCTCTGTCAAATAAATAAATAAAATCATAAAAAAAAAAAGACATGGAAACCTCAGTGCCCAATGATAGATGAATGGATAAAGAAAATTGTGTGTGTGTGTACCTCTATATATCACATACATACCTTATATTCTTATACATCATATAAATTATAAATAAGATATATGTGATATATATAGATTTATACGCACAATGGAATATTATTTGGTCATAAAAATAGGATATCCTGCCATTTGTGACAGCATGGATGGACCCTGAGGACCTGTAATGCGAAATAAGTTAAAGACAAATGCTATATGATCTCACTTCTGTGTGTAAGTCTTTTCTTTTTTTTAAGATTTATTTTCTTGAGAGAGAGAGAGAGAAAGTGAGAGAGAGCATGAGGGGGGAAAAGGTCAGAAGGAGAAGCTGACTCCCCATGGAGCCGGGAGCCTGATGCAGGACTCCAGGATCATGACCTGAGCCAAAGGCAGTTGCTTAACCAACCAGCTACCAAGGCACCCCTACGTGTGTAAATCTTAAAACAAAAACCAAATTCATAAAGATAACAGATTGGGGAATAAGGTTGGCAGTGTGTGTCTGTGTGCACAAAATGGGTTAAGGTAGTCAAAAAATATAAGCTTTCAGTTATAAAATACGTCCTGCAGATGTAATGTATAGCATGGTGACTATAGTTAATAATATTGTATTGTATATCTGAAAGTTGCCAAAACTAAATCTTAAAAGTTCTCATCTCTCTCTCTCTCACATACACACACACACACACACATCTTAACTCCATGTGGTGATGGATGTTAACCAGACTTATTATGATCATTTCACGATATATACATATATGGAATCATTTTACGACACAGCTGAAACTAATACTATGTCCATCATATCTCAATGAAAAATCGTCCTCAATAATATATTTTTAGGAGTTCCTGGGTGGCTCAGTTAAGCATCTGCCTTTGGCTCAGGTCACCATCTCAGGGTCCTGGGATCGGGCCCCACACAGGGCTCCCTGCTTCTGGGAAGACTGCTTCTCCCTCTCCTCTCCACTTGTTCTCTCTCTCAAATAAATAAATAAGAATCTTTAAATTTTTTTAAAATAATATATTTTTAGAAAACAATTCTAGTATGCAATCAGCTTTATCAGTGGGTATTGCAGTGTCAGGATGTACTGTGTGGTGGGACAGTATCAGAGACGTGTACCTAACTGGGGATGCAACACAGGATAAACACAACCTCAGAATGGTTAATCTTCTGTCAGAAGCATCACTAGTCTTTGAGAGAAGTTGATCCAGTTTCCTAAGAGATAGCCCAGAAGCTCCACACCTGAGAGGAAGACTTCATTATAATGTTAAATCTGAAAAAGGTGGGTGGGGGTGGGAGTAGGGAGATGTGGTCACTGGGTGAGGGCATTAAGGAGGGCACGTGATGTAATGAGCACTGGGCATTATATGCAACTGAAAAATTACTGAACTTGACATCTGAAACTACTGATACGCTACATATTAACTGTTGAATTTAAATTAAAAAGTTAAAATTTAAAAAATCCGAAAAGGGGAGGAGAGCTTAATTGCCTGCTTTAAAATAGGAAATTAATACCTTCTGTAGGCTACCAGAATGGTAGGTGAAATGTTTTAGATTTCTCTAAACTTTTAACTATTCCACAGACAAGTGCTATGGAGAGTTTTGTGAAATAAGATACACCCCTCCACAGTCCATTTCCTTTTATCTTTATGCAAAAAGTGGAGAACCTTCAAGATTTTTCCATTGCCCAGTTAAACAGGAAGCTCCAAGGCAGGAGCTCTGCTAAGAGGTGTAAAAGAGATTGGTGGTAGAGGAGGTTCAAAGGGAAAAAGAAAGGCGGCCAGGGGATTTCTGAGCTTCAGGTCAAGAGAGAAATAGTGGTTTCTGTCATCACAGCTGCACAGCCAACCAATATGATTTATTGGTAATTGTTCATTAATGCCAATAACTAGGGAGACAGAACAGCCTACAGATTCCAAAACAAATCTAAATACTTACGGGCTATTTGCTGGATTTAAACAACATTATTTCATCATAATTTTGAACACTGTGTAACACAAAGAACTTAAAAGTAGCTTTTTTTTTTTTTTTTTTTTGGTGCCCATGTCTGGGTCACTTTCATAAGAAAAGTACTAGCTAGAAAAAGAAAAGAATCATATAGTTATAGCTATAACCTAAGTAAAATTCTGCTGTAATTATTTCTTTCTGCACAAGTAAAAATTTGTCATTGACAAAATGTGAATAGGATGCTTTCATACAGACTATTCCATGTTCTCTGGTATTTTCCACTGCCAGAGTTTCGGGCACAAACCCCATATCCGCTTGTATCTCTCAGTCCAGCCGATCACTGGTGAGAGAAAGGTTGGACAAACTGGTCAAGAGAAAGTCAAATGGGCTCCCAATTAAAAACTGAACCAAGTTCTAGGTCCCAGGAGCACGGGGACCACTTGGGGGGTATTTAAAGTTGTAGAGAGAGAAAGGAAGTAGTTGCCCTGTGGGGTCTCTGGGTCAGATGTTGTTTTCCATAGTCTCTCTCCAAGCAGTTCTAACAGTCCCAATCCATAATTTCAAAACCAAACTAAAAAATAAAACTTGCTAATGCAGGTTTGTTTTACAATTTTAGCTCTGTGTATGTTATCTGTAACTGTAATGCTTTACAGAGCCTTACAACCGAGCATATAGCCCTTAAACTCTTCAGCCACAATAGAAAGCTTTTTGAAGGGCCAGGAAATTCCACTCAGCCCAATGCCAATAAATACTGAATGAATAAGTAAGGGTCTTCAGTCTCTGGATCCTTGAATCTTATAAGGACTGCTTAAGCGAATTCTCTAGGTACATAACCTATACAAAATCTCTTCTTGAAAAGGATTAGCAGTAAGTGGCTAAAGTAAGTGGCTAAAAAATAGAACATCTCTCAATGTTTCTGCCCTCCAAAAGGTCAGCACTAGAGTTCAACTCTCCTCTAACGCCTCATTCACCAAGTGATGCCAATTCTTCTGAGGAAGGCATGAAAAGTAGCTCCCTCTCTGGAAATGTAAGCAAACCACTTCTGATTCAGGTCTTGAGTCACTAGCATCCCCCTTATCCCTATTCTCTGAGCAATCTTCCTACCAATTCCATCCCTCTCAGGTACCTTCTAAAACGAAGGGAATTCCTCCTTCCAGGAGATACTGCACAAAGGGCAGTATTACTCCTGCAGCCTAGACTCTACAGGTCTCTCTCTCCCCTTCCCTATTTCAGCCATTTTGCCCATTCAGGATGTATTTTTACAGGAAGAGTAAGTATAGTTCAAGGTTTGAGGAAGCGGTACAGTACTTCTGACAGAGGGCTGTGGCAAGATAACACCAGTGGTTAATCTTGGGTACAGATGAATGCATCATAGTTTATTACACTGTAAGGAGGCAGTTTGGTGGTATGGGCTCTGGAATCATGCTTGGGTTCAAATACAGGCTCTGCTAAGGTCATAGGACTCTGGGAAAGTTGCATAACCATTCAGTGCCTCTGCATTCTAATATATATATACATATATATATATGTATATATATATTCTATTTTATAGAAAAAATATATATTTCTTTTTTATAGAAAATATATATATTCTATTTTCTATATAATAGAAATATATTTCTATTTTATAGAAAATACAAATGTGGGGCGCCTGGGTGGCTCAGTGGGTTAAGCCGCTGCCTTCGGCTCAGGTCATGATCTCAGAGTCCTGGGATCGAGTCCCGCATCGGGCTCTCTGCTCGGCGGAGAGCCTGCTTCCCTCTCTCTCTCTCTGCCTGCCTCTCCATCTACTTGTGATTTCTCTCTGTCAAATAAATAAATAAATAATCTTTAAAAAAAAAAAAAAAAAAGAAAATACAAATGTTACTGCCTACCTTATAGGGTTGTTGTGAGAATCAAATGACAGGATACAAATCTGGATAGAGTGAAATCGCTAGACAGTAAGCACCAACTTTGTTAGCTATTATTAGCACCATGTATATATTTTAAAAGAATAAGGTAATTCTCTATGGACTCTATGGACTTGGAATAAAGTCCATGACAGTGTTTTTCTGAAAATGCTACAGAATAACATACTTAGTAGGAGTCTATCTTGGAAAGAAAAAAGAAACACATGATACATATTGATGAGTGCATCCAAATAAGTCTAGAAAGGCACACACACCACTCAACACTAAATCGCAGTCATAACCCCTAGGGAGGGAGGGAGGGAGGTGGAGGGAGAGAGAGATAGAGAGAGTGTGTGTGTGTGTGTGTTTGGTCAGGGGGAGGTTTCCTACATTTGTATAAGTACAGGTCTTTGCTTGAATTCACAAGTACGTACTGATGCAGGTAATACTGGGGTCCAGAGCTGATGGCCAATAGGGAACCTTGAGACATCTTCAGTGCAAAATGGTGGTTTTATTAAAGCACAGGGACAGGACCCATGGGCAGAAAGGGCTGCACTGGGGTTGTGAGGGTTGGCGATTATGTCCTTTCAAGTTGGGAGGGGGTTAGGGATAGTGTAAATCTCTAAGGAATTTTGGAAACAAGTTTCCAGGAGGGGCTAGCTATTATTAGAGAAAGGTCATTTATTACAGTCTAATAAAACCTTAGTCATGAGACCCTTCGGATGTGTATCAGTGGGCCATACGCTGGGGGGATGATTGCTACCATGTATCTTGGGGAATAGAGATAAAGGAATTTCCAAAGGAATTTTTATATGTTAAAGTAGACTTACAGGATCCTGGGTAGTTGGACTAAGATCGCCTCTTGCCCTTAGTTAATAAGCGTCGACGTTGAGACAGTTGAGTTTTCTAGAGGAAGGTCACTCTGCCAGTTTCAAGGACTTGTCAATAGACTATATAAGCAGCAAGGAAATTTAACTTTTTCTTTTGCCTTTGTTTCCCACATCATGTACTATGTTTATAACCAATTTTTAAAATTAAACATTTTACAGTGGGCTTTCTAACCTTCAGTTTGAACATTTCTCACTTCCAGGTCTAGGAAAAGGTGAACTTCTTGGAGATAAGGCAACAGAGGAGGGAGAGCCTTGTAGTCCCATCTGTCCCATCTACATGTCTCATTTCAGATCCCCTTACAGTCTCTAAAGTCCTTGGCACATGATGCGCCTGCCATAGGGTCCAAACGTTCGGAATCCGGTTGTTTTATTCCCCTTTCCTTTTCTTCCTGTTTGAGGCCTTTCTTCTATTGCGACCAAGTAGCTGGGACAAGTGTTTTAACGTCTTCCTTCCTCTCAGAACTTTCTCACCATTTGCTTGTCATTCTGTCCCTCAGGCAGGTGCCCCTGCCTTGGGAAACCCATGGTAGTGACAACTAGCCAGAGTGACAACAGTGACAACTAGCCAGGTAGTTCAGGGGTTTTTGGCAGGCACACAACTGTAGGATGAGTGGAGTATGCCTCCAAGCTATTTTGCTTGCAACGCTTCTAAATGGGCTTTTAAGCTTTTTTTTTTTTTTTTTTTTTTTTTTTTTTTAATTTCGTTCAAGAAACGGTGTTTGGTATGTTTGGGCACTTTTTCCTTACACAGGTGCTCATTTCTGCTCTGGCTTTCTCCTGGAAGTTACCATGCTATCTCGTACCTCCCCCCACACGACGTTCTCTACCATACTTGTCCTTTATTAGGAGTTAATTTTTGTTTTAGCACCCGGCGTGCTCACTAGTCTTCTCACCATTTTTCACACTCCCGTCGCCCATCCCTATTCACGTTTTCTATTAAAATCCAGGGAGAAAAGATCATATGGTGAAAAGGGAAGGAAAAAAGGAATTCCAGATTGTAGTTAGGGCGTCTTCCCTGCCGTCTTTCTCACCGGAACCCGGCGCTACGGGAACCATATCTGCCCAGGGGTATCCGGGCCACCAGAAAAGGGTCAGCATCAAAGCACCCAGGCGTCGGGAGAGCGGATTGGTTCCCGGGCGAACCAATCAGCGAGCGATGCTGTTCGCGGATCGGGGAGGGCCAAGATCACAGAGCGGATGGAGTTAAAGGAAAAGGGCCAGGTGTGCCAGGCACCCGCGTTCTGCGTATACTTGTGCACCCACCGGGTCATTGTTAAGCCCGGATCTCTGGTCTCCTAAATTCCACTCTCCGAATTTCCCATTTCATAACGCTGAGTAGGGTGAAAAACATCACATATCCTACCATTCAAAAGAGGGTCATTAATAGTCAATGGCGGAGAAGCTGGGGTCAGGGTTGGGTGGGGGGAGGCCATTAAAACCCTCCGCCTTTCCCAGTTCCTCTCCAGGTCGACAACCTAACTGAATCAGTTCTTGAAATAGTAAGTCACTCAAACGTTCGCTTAATCGCCAAAGCTGATTACCAAAATGCTATCGTTAAGATACCCGAAATAAGTTCCCCCTCCCCGTGGGTTGGGGGAAACGGTACGGGCATTTACCGAACGCTCCGGCTTTTACTACCTGCTAAAGGAGAAGGGAGCGAGCTCTTAGGCTAAGTCAAAGAAACTGAGCCCTTCTGAAATTTGCAACCTCGCACACGGACCCCCCACCCCGCGCCCACCGCCCAAGCGCAGCTACAGCTCCTCGCGACTCTACCCCAAAAACTTCATGCGGAGGCGCAAAGATTTTGGGGAGGGTGGGCGCTGATACCAGATTTGCCTGCTGTGCTTCAAACTTCACCAGAGCTGTTCTACGCACTTTGTTCCAAGTGTCACAGCCCCCGGACTCACGGACCGGTTCAATCTTAGCTTTCCCACGGTCCTGCGCTGCCACCCACCATCCACCACCATACCCGGGCTGGAGACGCTGCGTCCTTGGGGGATGGGGGAAGGGGGAGTTGGGGAAGAGGGGAAGGGCCAGTGTGAAGTAAAGAGGTCCCCGCTGAGGCCTGGACGCCGGCAGCCCCTGGAGGGCCCTGGGGCCGAGGAAGGAGAGAGGAGGGCTGGAACCGTGCGGGGAAGGGCCGCGAGGAGAGCAGGGGCGCCGCCGGTGTCGCTACACTCACTCTGCGTAGCCAGTGGCCCAGGGCAGCCGCCGGGTCTCCTTGAGGATGAGGATGGGGCGGGCGATGTGGTCGGCGCTGCACTCCACCTCGTCCTGAGACAGCCCCAGGAACTCCGGCCGCCCATAGGGGAAGCGCAGGGGCAGGTCCGAGCCTCCACAGCCGCCGCCGCTGTGCTCGGAGCCTGAGCTGCCAGCCATGATGCCGCCCATGAAATTGGCCACGGCAGATTTCACCCGAGTGAGCATATTACTCCGGCGTCCTGCAGCTGCGGTGCGAGCAGGAGGCGGCGGCAGGGGCCCGACGAGGCGCAGCGCGGGGCATGCAGGCTGCAGCGGGCGCCGGGCGCACAGGCAGCCGGGCCGCTGGGGCGCGCCGCGCGGCTCCCGGAGCTTACTGCTGCAGGGGGCCGGGCCCCGGCCTCCCGCGCTCCGTGCCGCCGCCGCCGCCGCCTCCCCCGGCTACACTTCCGCAACGGAGCGGCATGGAGCGGGCCGGCCGGGCCCGGAGAGACGCCGTGCGCTCCGGGAGCGGCTGGGCAACGGCAGCAGGTCCCTTCCCCGCCCTCTGCGCTCGGCTCCTGCGTGAGCGGAACTGAGCCCACCCGGCGAGCCAGCAGAGCCGGCGCGGCTGCTGCCACGGCTACCGCCGCCGTCGAGTCATGTGATAATCAGGCTGCAAGGGCTCGAGCAGCTGCGGTGGCCGGAGCTCAACCCCTCCCCTGCCGGCCCGAGCGCAGCTCGCACCGGGATCGTGACCTCCTGGGGGAGGGGGAACCGGGCTGGGTCAGTACCTGGCTGAGGGGATGGGGGCGCTGTGAGCCGAAGGCCGCAGACAGGTGTTAGCGGAGGTCACGTGGAGCCGGGCAAAGCCAGTTGAGGAATCCACTCGCTGAGGAGTGCTTGCCTACGCCTTCGGGGAAAGGAAACTTCGGGAGCCCAAGCGGAAAGGGGAGACAAGTGAAATCTTGGTGGGGCGAATCCACGGTGCTACGGCAGTGGAAATGAGAAACACCAGGTGTAAAAGACTTCAGAGCTGAAACAAAAAAACTCAAGGTTTGCACAAGAATTATTGAAAGTTTTCTCCTAGGCATTTCTAGAATTACTTTTTTTTTTTAATTTTATTACTACCACACGCATCTTTATCTGCAGACAAGCTCTGTTTTGAACCCAGAATAAGCTAATGGAAAGAAAACAAAAGGGCTCTAAGTTAGATACATGCCCTGTTTCACCTAGTACTTCACTGTTAAATAGATTATACAAATATGTTCCTCCAACATAACAAAAATATCTTTTTGAAGCTTATTCTGTTTACTATTGAGACACTTAATGTAGACTATTTTCTTAAACAGAAAAATGTCTGCAAAGCCAACTAATGAATGTTTTATTAGAGGTGACATTTGTTAAATATTGGCTTAATTTTTTTTTTTTGCAAGAAAGCTATGTCCTGTTCATGTTTACTTATTCTGTATCCTGTTCCCATGTTTACCTACCATTTAATTTGCCAAGATTCTGTGTTACTGGTGGAGTTACACATTCTGAACAGCTCACTTAGAGTTCAGGAGGGAATACAGACCTTCATTCTTCCAAACGAGTGGGAAGGTGGGGAGAGAGGCCCAGGTGTTGGAGGGAAAGTAATCCTTCCAAGAGGAACTGGAATTTTTGCTCTTAGGTGAGGCCTGAGTAAACCTCACTGACACGCCTTCTATCATATCTATAATATTTTTAAAGTCATCAATATTTTTTAAGTCATTTTCCCCTTTGGCTTTTTCACAAATAGGTACTCCAGTTTATAGCAAATAATTATGTAAAAAAAACAACTTGCAAATGTTCAGTGAGGTACCATTTCTGTCAATGAGTTTTTATTACTTTTCACAGAACAGAAAAATAATTTTAGCTTGGACCCCTTTCTCTAATTTTAAAATTTGGGACAGGATTCTAAATAATGTAAAATCTAAATGAACAACAATAACAAAAAAAGCCTTCTCAATCTTTGCTTTGCTAAACTATAAACTTCTACATGGAAAAATCTATGTAGTGGCTAAACATCTAACCAACCACATGCTCTGGCATCCACTGAGTCCCACATTAACTTAGAATTCCTTTATCAAGCTTTTGTCATAGAACAATGACCCTTTACCAATGCCCTTTGGAAACTTGGGTGACTAACCTCTATTGAGATTAATTTATTGTGTTCTGACCTTCATTTCACTTTAAGCAAGGCTTTAGTATTTTCTAATAATAGGATTTCTAAAAATTTCCTAATTTATTTTCAGCTTAAAGTAGTACCTGATAATTGTCAATAAGTAAATAAAATCTGATAGTACAGAACCATAAATGAAAAAGCAAAAGACTCCAAAGATTTCCCCAGAGATCTCTACTGTTAATATTTTCCCTTGGCTTCCAAAACTTATCTCAAATAAGATATTTGGTATAACTGAATTTGGTAGTATTAGCCAGATTTGTGAACCAAAATTTTGTAGGCAGTTCTTCTGTTTCTCTCTCACCTGAGTATTATCTTTCATGGGAAAGTGTTGATATATCTCTAGCTTTGCAAGGCTAGTTTGTTCTGCAAAGACAGGCAAGCAGACTTTCATACCTGTTCTCCTTTGAACATTTCTTTTTTTTTTTTCTTTGAAGATTTCTATAGTATGAGTGTTCACCACTAATTAATAAATCTACTACTATCTTTATACCTACCTCAAAGACCAGTGTTGTGTTACAGGATTTTCCTGAGAAATATTTTCCATGTAATTTACTCCTCAATTATGTCATTCTTGAAGATCAGCTGGGAAGTAAATTCTGATTAAAATGGGGTGGTCATGGGATGCCTGGGTGGCTCAGTCAGTTGGGCATCTGCCTTTGGCTCAGGTCATGATCCCAGGGTCCTAGGATCAAGTCCTGCACTGGGCTCCCTGCTAAGCCGAGAGCCTGCTTCTCCATCTGCCCGCTGCTCCCCCTGGTTGTGCTCTCTCTCTCTCAAATACATAAAATCTTTAAAAAATAAAATGGGGTGGTCATCCATTTTAGGAGAGCCCCAGGAAAACAATGCCTTTCACAGCTATTACGAATGCAAATTTGGGAGTATATGTGCTTCCAGCTTTAGGGTTAGTGATTGCCTGAATTCAAGTGGTGTGAAAATCAGAAACTGAGAGACCCTCAATGTTACCCACTCTATGTATGTCCCAGTCATCAATAGATATGCTTCATTTGTCTCTTTTGTAGTTTCTTTCCCCTTGGAAAATGAGAATTTGAAAACTTTAACAGAACATTCATTTATAGTATAGCTGCATGGACCTTTTACTTCGTTGCTCTTTATATAACTATAATCTCACTTCCAGGCTTCTAATACCATGGCTTTGACTACACAATGGTTGTGCCATCAGTAAGACTATTTTCATGAAAGAAATAAAAGGTCTGGATAATTTCTTCAGTGAAAACATCACAGATTCCCCTAAATATTTAATTACAAAGAAAAACCAGATTCAAATCAAAACCACATTGAGATACCACTTTACACTTGTTAAAATGGCCAAAATTAACAAGACCATAAACAACCAGAGTTGGAGAGGCTGCGAAGAAAGGGGAACCCTCTTACACTGTTGGTGTAGCCACTTTGGAAAATGTTAGGTCCGTTATTAAATGAAACGACACTGAGACAAAGTGAAAGTTGTTTAAAGCTTTATTTTATGACAAGTATTAGAAGTCAGACTGATTGGCCAGGGGAATGAGACTGAACCAAAGTTAAAGTTATGTAAAGCTCTATTCTATGCCAAGCATTAGAAGTCAGACTGATTGGCCAGGGCCATCTCCGAAGAGAGAGACCAACCCCCCCCCCCCCCCCCCAGCTTACAGGCTACCTTTTATAGAGCAAAAGCCTGGCCACACATAGGTGGCCAATGAGATTGTAACATTGCATAGTCATGTTAGGCCACACACAGGTGGCCAATTGAATTACAATTTACCCTATAGTAGCTGTTGGAGCTAACCTATTACTCTGGTCAGAACTGATGCTCAAGTTTGGCGCCCAAAAGGCGGGGTTTATATTCTTTGGTAGTTAGGGAGACAATATGTGTGCTTTACTGATTGGATGTCTTCACCTGGCCTGATTTGTCCTTGTATTCTGGGCTCTGTTATTAGGAACTAGCTGACCACATTTTACCGGTTTCCCAGACTTGCCAGTAACTTTCCTGGGGCTGGGCGGGCAGGGTCAGTTTAAGTTTTATAGCACAAACAACAAAATGGCTTTTAACCAAGATGGAGTCGCTCTGGCTAAATAGATCCTTACAGAAAACAGCGTGAAGATTCCTTAAGAAATCAAAATTAGAGCTACCCCATGAGCCTGCAGTTGCACTACTGGGTATTTACCCCAAAGATACAGATGTAGTGAGAAGAAGGGACATATGTACCCCAATATTCATGGCAGCAATGGCCACAATGGCCAAACTGTGGAAAGAGCCAAGATGCCCTTTAACACATAAATGGATAAAGAAGATGTGGTCCATATATGCAATAGAATATTATGTCTGCATCAGAAAGGATGAATACCCAACGTTTCTATAAATGTGGACGGGACTGGAGGAGATTATGCTGAGTGAAATAAGTCAAGCAGAGAGAATCAATTATCATATGGTCTCACTTGTGGAGCATAAAGAATAACATGGAGGACATTGGGAGAAGGAGAGGAGAAGTGAGTTGGAAGAAATCGGAGGGGAGACGAACCATGAGAGACTGTGGACTCTGAGAAACTGAGGGTTTTGGAGGGGAGGGAGGTGGGGGGTTGGATGAGCCTGGTGGTGGGTATTATGGAGGGCACGTATTGCATGGAGCACTGGGTGTGGTGCATAAACAATGAATCTTGGAACACTGAAAAAAATTACACATAAAAAATAATAAAAAAAAATCAAATAAATAAATAAATAATTTGATTTAATTTACTTTTTTAAAAAAGGAAAACCAATACCTTATGGAGGAATAACATGGCAGACATCACATAAAACAAGTGATCAAGGGGGTGCCTGGGTGGCTCAGTGGGTTAAAGCCTCTGCCTTCGGCTCAGGTCATGATCCCAGGGTCCTGGGATGGAGCCCCGCATCCGGCTCTCTGCTCAGCAGAGAGCTTGCTTCCTCCTCTCTCTGACTGCCTCTCTGCCTACTTGTAAAATCTCTGTCTGTCAAATAAATAAATAAAATATTTTAAACAAAACAAAAAACAAGTGATCAAGTTAAATCACCAGTAGTGAGACCTATTAAAGCCCTATGCATGCTGACGTCATGCAATAAAAAGGGCACATCACTTATATGGTCTGCCTCCCCAAATCCTCAACCTCACTATAACCATGACAAAACATGCGTCAAACCTCAAGAGAGGATAGTCTACAAAATACTTGACTCTTCAAAAGTGGCAAGGTCCTAAAAAACAGGAGGGACTGAGAAACTGTCAGATTGCAGACAAAGGAGGCACACCACTACAATACTGTCACAGTGTGAATTTCTTAGTTTTGATGTCAGCATTAGGGGAAGCTGGGTGAGGGGTGTGTAGGAACAAAAAATTAAAAAAAAAAAAAAAACGAAAAACAGGGTAATTTTGATTCCAGTTGAAAGCAAACACTTACTTGGAAGTCAGACCAGGAGAAGGATGAATAATGCCCTTCCAGGGCTCTCTCTCACAGCTGTAGGTTCATGCCTCCTTCATGGTGCTAATCTCCTTGTTTCGTAACTAGTAGCTTATTGATGTATTCCTATTAGACAGTGAAGTCCTACAGAGGAAGAACATTCTTATTATTTTTGTATTTCCAGCACCTAGCCTAATGCCTAACAAGTAATAGGGTTCCGCTGGTAAATTATTCTTTAAAAAAATTATATTCAGCAAAGAATATGACTTGTTTGAATGACCAAATCTATGTTATTTATAACCTCTGTTTTCTTGAAGATTTTTCTCACTTTATTCCTATGTTAAGCAAAACTTCTTTACAATCTAATAAGAGAAGGCTTAGCTCCCTTCAGACAATATCTGGATTGTTAATAAATGTGTATCAAGTCATGGGGATCTCTGCTTCATACTGACCTGGTAACCTGTTACAGCTCTGAACAAAAATATGACATTAAATATTTAACATTAACTTATTTTTGCTTCCAAAATAGTTTAGATTCTGGTTTCATATGTAGTAACATACTGTCTGAAAATCCCTGACATTGAAAGGAATATATTTTTCATTAAATGAAACCATTTATTTATAAATAATAATTTTCTTGTGAACCAAGAAATTTATAGCTAATTTTTGAGTAGAATACAGTGCATTTGCAATTTTTACCTCCATCAAATCCAGATATTCCCTAGATTACAAACATCTGATTTCAAAACCTCTGGTACATTCAACCACTGGATTATACCTGACTTTTCTTATTACTTTCCCGTTGGCCACCTTCTATTGACTATTCTATCCCTTGCTCCTATCATCCTAGACTGAAACCACTTTGTAAATGATACAAGAATTATATCAAACTGTATCTCTTCCACATGATTCCTGGTCCCCTGTTACCTACTTTAGATTAGACTCTAAAATGAGAAAACTTATAAAATGGAAAAAATAGTCATTCCAATCTCATGGGGCAGCTGCAAAGACCAAGAAGATAATAGTTGTAAATATGAAACAGTTAATCCCTAGGTTATCACCCTCTTGTAGTTAAGTGTATTTTTTCCCTTAGGTACTAAGGGAAATTTCAGTATTAATATTTTTAAATCATTTCCTTTTTCTATTTTCCACTTACAAGGATGAAAATAATTATACCTGCCTCCTAGGATTATTTTGATGAGTAATAGAATAACAGGAAAATTGCTAGTACTCTTCCTGAAACAGAATGGGTGGTTAGTAAAGCATAATAAATGTTATGATATAGTAGTTCCCTTTATCTGCAGCTTTGTATTCTGCAGATTTAATTACTTCACAGTCAACTCTGGTCTGGAAGCAGATGATCCTCCTTCTGATGAATCTTAAGGTCAAAAGCAGCCTAACGCAAGGTCACATCAGAAACATTCACCTCAATTCATCTTATCATGTAGGCATTTTATTATTATCTCATACCATAACAAGAAGAGTGACTATAGTACAATCAGTATATTGGGTTTTTTTTTTAAGATTTTATTTATTTATTTGAGGGAGAAAAGGAGAGAGGGAGAATGAGCAGGGGTCAGAGGGGTCAGGGAGAAGAGGGAAAGACAGAAGCACACTCCCCACCAAGCAGGGAGCCTGATTCGGGGTTCGATCCCAGGGCCCCGAGATCATGACCTGAGCCAAAGGCAGACACTTAGCCAATTGAGTCACCCAAGTGTCCCTACTGTTATAAAATATCTAATATATAAATATAATGTTATAATATATAGTAGGTGCCCCTATTGTTATAATTATTCTATTTTATTAGTAGTTCTCTCACTCTGCCTAATTCATAAATTAAACTTTACCATATGTACCTATGTATAAGGAAACATAATACATATAGGGTTAGGTACTATTCACAGTTCCAGGCATCCACTGGGGATCTTGGGACATATCCTGCTTGGATACCAGGGAACTACTAACCTGACAACACCTTGCACTGTGAGGGAGAAGGATTTGACACACGTTGTTTCCAGTGCTCTCAGCCAACATTGTAAGTTAAACATTGTTTCTAATGTTCTTAATCAACACTAACAGTTTACTATTGAGAAAACTGAGGTTGGGAAAAGATTAATAACTTGCCCAAGACCACACAGCTAGGAATGAAGCAACACCCAGTTCCGCCAAGTACTTTCTTTAACATTTCATCAGATTGTTTACTTTATAAACTTTTTTTCCTAACTTTTCCATGCAAAGATCTGGTATTTCAGTTACCTTGAGGATTGTGTAAATTTTCTTTGGATTTGGAAATAAAACAACCCCTTAGCAACCTTAAGTAGAATAAGTATAATAATGTCATTTGGAAGTTGTTCCAACTTCTTAACAAATGACTTTCCAGAGGGGTTTTTTTTTTTTAAGCTTTTATTTAAATTCTAATTAGTTAACACACAGTGTTATATTAATTGCAGGTATACAATATAGTAATTTAACACTTCTAGACAGAACTTGTTTCTAAGTTGGGAATTGCCTGGGTCATGCTGAAGTCATATAAAAATTCTAGATTCTATTCAATAGAAAATATATTTTTATTTTTATTTTTTTAAAGGTTTTATTTATTTATTTGAGAGAGAATGAGTGAGAGAGAGCATGAGAGAGGAGAAGGTCAGAGGGAGAAGCGGACTCCCCAAGGAGCTGGGAGCCCGATGGGGGATGAGATCCTGGAAGTCTGGGATCATGACATGAGCCAAAGTCAGTCGCTCAACCAAGGTCACTCAACCATGAGCCACGCAGGTGCCCATAAAATATCTTTTTAAAAAGTTTATAATATTACCAATCTGTTTCCAAGCCTTCCATGTTAACTTTCAACTATAATTTATTCCCCCACTCTCCTGCCATTTTAAAATTCCTGCTATTGGGGTGCCTGTATGGTTCAGTGGGTTAAGCCTCTGCCTTCAGCTCAGCTCATGGTCTCAGGGTCCTGGGATTGAGCCTTGCATCTGACTCCCTTCTCAGTGGGGAGCCTGCTTCCCTCCTTTCTCTCTGCCTGCCTCTCGGCCCACTTGTGATCTCTGTCAAATAAATAAATAAAATCTTTAAAAAAAAAATTCCTGCTATCATGATTATTTTTCCAAGGTAATTATGGCCAAAGTAGCCAATGAAGATTGTTTATCAAATGAGAAAATCATTGTTTGCTCAAAGAAGGGCATGTAGTTTGCAAAAATTCAGAAATCAAGCAACTAAAGACAGCTTTTTTTTTCCCCAAAGATTTTATTTATTTATTTCACAGAGAGAGATTGACAGCAAGAGAGGGAATACAAGCAGGGGGAAGTGGGAGAGGGAGAAGCAGGGAGAAGCAGGGAACCCGACGCAGGGTTCAATCCTGGACTCAGGGTTCAATCCCAGAACACTGGGATCATGACCTGAACTGAAAGCAGCTGCCTAACCAGTTGAGCCACCCAGGTGCCCCTCAAGACAGCTTCATAACTAAAAACTACAAACTCAAGTTACTTTTATTCTCCCAAAGGATCAGTTTGTTCTATGCCAAGTACACAGGAAAGCTATCTACAATGTCTGCAAATGCAAAATTAGTTGCTCTGTTTTTTTTTTTTTTTTTAATCATCAACTGCATTTTGAATCAAAGTAGAGAGACTTTTTATGCTTGCCTATAAAGATTTTATGGTCAGCTTTCCTAAACTAAAATAAAGTGGAATGTCATAACAATCTCATATTTTGTTCAAAAGCAAGACCCCATCCCCACCCCAATTACCCTGATGATTCTTTCATCATGAACACACCCTACTTTTGGCAAGTTCTTCCTTTTGTCTATTTTAGTGAATTTTAAAAATTAATTTATTGTCTGAGTTCTCCTCTAATTGCTTTAACTGTGAAAAAAATGGTTAATTAGATTGCACTCCCTGGACAGCAGCAAGGTCACCTGTAAACTTGCTAGAAAAGTAAATCCTTTGGCCCCATCCCAGGTCTAGTGGTTCAGAACCCCTGGGGTGGGACCCAACAATCTAGCCTAATAAAAGCCCTCCCGGGGTTTCTCATAAAAACCATTTGAGTGGCACCTGGGTGGCCTCTGGATCTTGGTTTCAGCTCAGGTCATGATCTCAGGGTCAGGGGATGGAGTCCTGCATCAGGCTCCATCCTCAGTGGAGAGTCTGCTTGAGATTGCCTCTCTCTCTGCTATCTCCCACAGGAGAACCAAAGGGAGCTTTAGAAACAAAGGACCTACCGATGTAACTTCCCAGGTTTAAACTTTTCAGTTGGCCATCGGTTTAGAATCCTCACCATGAGCCTTCATGATCTGATCCTGATTAACCTTCCATTCACGGAATGCCTTGTCTGCATTCTGAGAACCCTGTACTTTAGCCTCACTCATCATTTCTAGAATCTCGTGTCCTTCCTCCCCACCCTTCTGTCTGAACAGGTTGTGTTCTTTGCCCTGAAATGCTACAAGCCCTTATTCCTGCCCTGCCCCCAACACCCAGTGGTTAACTCTTATTTTTTCATGTCTCCGTATCCTTTTAGTAGTTAAGAGCTTCCTTCTCTATATTCCCTTTATATTCTATATTCCCAAAGTGCCTGTACATAACTCCATTTCTGATTATAGAACCTCACACACTGATTACTGGGGTGTCTGGGTGACTCAGTCAATGAAGCCTCTGACTGTTGATTTTGGCTCAGGTCATGATCTCAAGGTTGTGGGATCCAGTCCAGTGTCGGGCTCTGCCCTCAGAGGCGAGATTGCTCAAGGATCTCTCCCTCTCCCGCATCCTTCCCCCACTGTATGCCTCCCCTTAAATAAATAAATAAGTCTTTATAAATTATCTGATTCCTGCAATGTAAGATAATTGGAAAATGGGGGCTGTTTCTTTTTCTTCTTTGAATCTACAATATTTACCATACATTGTATATATTAAATAAAGATTGAATACATGAATGTGTAAATAAGTAACTATGGCAAAGAGCCAATGGTAACAAGAAGTATCTCCTTTAAAGGCCAAATTAGAGGAATTTTAGTAGTACTCTCTAGAATAAAAGAAGATAGAGCTGAAAGGTTCTTAAACCCAAGCAAATATCCATAGCATCCTAATTTTGGTGTCCAGAAGTTACCAGATTTAATCTATATGTCATCATTATATAAATCAGGTGATTCATATGTTGACAAGCATTCTATTTAATACTTCTGGAAAACAAAACTCTGCCCTAAATTTGAATGTAGAAGTATTTCAAATGCCCCTATACTTCATGTCTTTGACCTTTCTATTAAAGCATTAATAAATATGTAGAAAATGTCTGTTACTAAATTGTTGCAATTTGAAATTCGGGATCAGTTTTCATAACTACAGTTGTTTTTCATGGATACCACCCATCAATGTTTTTATCTGAAAATAACTGTCTTATCCACCAATCTGTTCTTTCCCAGTTAACGTTTATTTCCATTGTTTTGCAATTGTTTTTGAAAACAATCAATAGAAAAATATTTTTAGAAGTTACCAAAGGTGGCAAAGCATGACAGTTAAAAATCAACTTAACTTTTCAAAAAAACAAACTTGGGGTGGGGGTACCTGGGTGGTTCAGTTGGTTAAGCATCTACCTTAAGCTCATGTCATGATTTTGGGGTCCTGGGATTGAGCCCCACGTCAGGCTCCTTGCTCATTAGGGGAGTGTGTTTCTCCCTCTCCCTCTGCCCCTACACCTGGCTCATGCTCTCTCTCTCTCTCTCAAATAAATAAATAAAATCTCAAAAAAAAAAAAAAAGAATTAACTGGGGCTGTTCTCTGATGTAGGAGGATGGGAAGAAGCTTACCAGTGATTAGTGGTTATATGTGTCGAGCGCATACAATACCATGAATGTTTGACAATGGGCCTCATCAGTATTAGGTACTGGAACTTTGTAGACTAATTCAGAACTTTTTTTAAATTTTTGAGCTATTCTAGAATAACATGTTTAAGTGCCTACAGTGTACTTGGCACATAGTAGGTAGATATCATTTTTACTAAGAGCTTCATGTGTGAAAGTCAATTAAGACCTTATTTCTAGCCTCTAAATATTTCATGAACAACAAAAAGAGTAGAGAAAACAAATCCCAATTACGCAGTCAAAAATAATACTCATTCTTCATTCTTTCTGCTGAAGAGAGTTTACAATAAGCTTTCCACAAGAATACAAAAATATGACTTCTTTTTTTCCCCACAGGAAAAGAACAGGTAACTTTTAAATCCTCTGCTGATATTCTCACTACATTTCTTGTTTTTTATTCTGAATATATGCTGCCTCTTAGCAAGCAGTGGACATTAAAAATTTGAAAGTCAAGATGATCGTTACTATGTCCCCGTTCCACATTTCAATCCAGTAACAAGTACTACCTTTTCTTTTTGCCCTTGTCTCAGCTACCCAGAAAAGCTTTTTAAACAAAGCAGTAAATTCCTGCTATCTTTCTTCTTCATCTCACTCCACAAAAGGTATTTTCTAGAAAGGCTGCTCAGAGAGAGATGCAGGCTTGCTGGTCTGAGTTAAGTCTGAAGCAATGAACGAAATGGACCAGGATGCTTTCTTGAGGCTTTAGGATTATTCTACTTGTTTAATTAAAAGATTATAATTCCGTACTTGAACTAGATTCATAGAAAAGTAATTCATTCCAAAGGCATATATAAGTAATTTGGGGTTGTACATATCTATAGATCTCTGATTTTCATCTCTTAGTAGAGAGTACATTTAATTGGGAATCAAAACATTTGTTGTTGGGGTGCCTGTCGTGGGATCGAGCCCCGCATTGGGCTCTCTGCTCCGCGGGGAGCCTGTTTCCTCCTCCTCTCTCTCTACCTGCCTCCCTGCCTGCTTGTGATCTCCATCTGTCAAGTAAATAAATAAAATCTTTAATTTAAAAAAAATTGTTGTTGGCCTTTCTTTTTCTTTTTTGAATATTCTCATAATTAGTGTAAGATCAGTGCCTAATAAATATGAAAGCATATTATTCACTCTGGTTGGGAAAAATTAGAGCAAATGTTAACTCAAAGACTTGAGTTATTATTTTCAAAAGTCATTATCCTCATTATATGTGGTATGAAAGATGAAGGGCTTTAAAAAAAATGGATTTTTTGGCCACCATTTACTGATTTTTCAAATAAACAAACACTTGAGTACTGAATTTTAAAAGGGCTCCTCTAGGGGTGCCCGGGGTGGCCCAGCCAGTGAAGCATCTGCCTTCTGCTCAGATCATGATCCTAAGTCTGCCTTTGGCTCACGTCATGATCCCAGGGTTCTGGGATCAAGCCCCAAAGTGGGCTCTGTGCTCAGTGGGGAGTCTATGTCTACCTCTCCCTCTGCCCCTCCCCCATTGCTTGTGCTCTCTCTTTCAAATAAATTAATTAAAATCTTAAAAAAAGACCTCCTTTATCTGTAATTTGAAGAAATTCTTTTGTTAAGTCTAGTGTAGTGTCATGCTCATTGCTTTTCCTTTTACAATCAAGCAAGACTGTTTCCCCATGATTTTAGTAAAAAAAAAAAAGGTTTTTTTTTTTTTTTTAAGTTGTGTTATGAATATCTTCTGTGTTAGAAAAGATCACCATTCTAAGATTTTATCTCCTATTCCCATCCTTCCTGGAGTGATTTTGTTCATTCTTTATCTTGTGGGACAGTGTTGGGTTTTCCTTCCTTTCTGTTTTCTGTAAATCCCATCACTGTCCTATCACTTTCTCAGCAGAAGCATCTTTCTTTGGAAACACGTATCTGCTTCTTTATTTTTGCTTGGGGGTCCATGAGGAAGACTTCACTGTTTGTCCGCGGCCCATATCCAAGGCCAGATTACCAGACAGTGGCTGAGGGTGGCCAAGCACACAGGCAGCGGTCAACTCTTCAGGGCTTGTTCAAGGAAAGAGCATGAATTTGTTCAAGGAAACAGCATGAACCATGAGAGCCTGACAAAAATTCTGTAGACCCATTTTTCTACAGAAACAAAACAAAGGCAATTCTGGCTCCATTATGGCACTTGGTTTGTTAGAATTTAAAAAGTCCCATGTGTGACCAAGGGAGATAGTATCACCCTCTTAAACAACCATGGTGTTCTTTTGAATTGGGTCCACAAACGTTCACATGATGTCAAAACCCTGTAGAGAGAGAACACTGTAGAGGAGTCACTGGTATGTGTCATCTGTCGGTAACTAGGAACAAAAATGTAATTCTGAATTGTTGTAAAACATTTGGCTAACTTAAATTGCAAAGAACAATGATGATAGCACACTGATTTATTTCATTAAAGTTTACTGTCAATAACTAGGTTAAACTAAATATATATTAATGTTTTGGTCAAACAGTGTGACTATTTTTCTTTTAGGGAAAGATTTTTAGGTCACATAGAAAATGATAATAAGGGGTGCCTGGATGGCTCAGTGAGTTAAAGCCTCTGCCTTTGGCTTGGGTCATGATCCCAGCTTCCTGGGATAGAGCCCCACATCTGGCTCTCTGCTCAGCAGCGAACCTGCTTCCTCCTTTCTCTCTCTCTGCCTGCCTCTCTGCCTACTTGTCATCTTTCTCTGTCAAATAAATAAATAAAATCTTAAAAAAAAAAAAAAAGAAAATGATAATAAAACCTTAATGTCGAACACAGCTGAAAACAAATCCTGGGCACCTGGGTGGCTCAGTGGGTTAAGCCTCTGCCTTCTGCTCAGGTCATGATCTCAGGGTCCTGGGATCAAGTCCTGACTCGGGCTCTCTGCTTGGCGGAGAGACTGCTTCCCCCCTCTCTCTCTGCCCACCTCTCTGCCTACTTGTGATCTCTCTGTGTCAAATAAATGAATGAAGTCTTTAAACAAACAAATCCTATCTTTGCTTTGGAGAATGCCAGAAACAAATGTGTGATAAGCCAAGTTATCATGTATAAGGTCTTGCCCAATAGGGCTATCTGGAGTGGACTGCATTGCTTTGCAGAAAAAAAAGAGGTGGACCCTCTGTTGTCCAGGGGCTGATAAAGGATTCAGCCTTCCCCTAACTATACCCACTTCTGTCCCCCGGGGGGGGGCCATCCCTAAACACTGCATCTCAAGAGCAGTCTTTCCCCGGCTTTGCCTACTCATGCTTCCCTGAGTTTTCAGACCTCTGTCTCAACTCTTCCTTCCTCTTCTTGGAGCCCAGCCATCTGAACCTTATACCCTGGTGATGAACCGGATAGCCAAACCTCTGCTATTCTGATCAGGACAGAATGTTATGCTCCATGTTCTCAGGGCTGAAAATATGTATCTGGTTTGCGGAACAACCATATACCCCAGATTGTGATCAAAATACAACCTTACTGTTGCCTCCCACAGCCCTTTATAACTGATTGGGGATAGAAGGGGGCTAATTTCCTCCAACCCTTATGAAGACAAATTATTAAAAACTTGGAACTAAGACAAGAGGATGGAAATATCTTCTTTCTGCATCAGACCCAAGTGTTGTCACAGATGCACCCAAGGACTACTTGATTTTCTGGGGGGAATAGGCCATTGTTTACTACCATTAATTAGGGTCCAAACTGAACATGATAATGCATATTCACTTTTAGATTTTTGCTCAGTGGAGATACAAATGATTTCTGTCTGATAGGAAAAAAAAAAAAAACAGATTGAAAGGTTATGGTTTTACTGCCCTGTAGGAGTTTAGCCATTTTAGTTTCTAATCTCTCAATTTTCCAATGTCCATCCTCAGTCACTTCCTATATTCAGCTTCCCAAATGCTCATTAATGTAGCATTAATATCCTTCTAACTCTCTCACCCAAGAGTTAAATAAATCTTGACACATGTTTATTCTGTGCTTATATGAGAGACATGTTTTTATCTTTTGACAATTATGCTTTGCCTTCCTCAATGAAGACTTAGGCTGGCATATTTTTTCTGGCCAGTATCAGAAAATAAAAAGTCCTCTGGTTACTTTTGGTAAAAAACGATTTCAATCCAGCAACTAGAATGTCCATTTTTTTTTTTTTTAAGTTATCAAAACTCTGGATTCCTCTCCTCTAGCCTGGGTGAGCCTCAGGTTAGAATACTCCAGGAGGGAAAGGGAATGTGGTCCTTGTACTCTGCTCTCTTCACACTCACCAGATGAGTTATAGTTTTGGAGCCCACCAGGGTTGAAGGGAAGTGGGGTGCATGGAGAGAAGTAAGGCAAATGGCCAGAACTTGCTGGGCTCGGTGGCTTCATACTCTCCACCCAGGCCAACAGGCCACGCTGATAACATCTCTGCCAGCCTCTTCTCTCATGCAGATGCCTTGACATGGGCAAGTGAAAATTGGTTGGATTCCTTAATCAGCCCCTGGACAACAAGGGGTTCCACCTCCTTTCTTTCTGCAAAACAGAGCAGTCCACTCCAGATAGCCCTATTGGGCAAGACCCAATATAACCCAAGTCAATGTGCATCCTCTGCCCCACAAAACTCTGGGAATGTAGAGCTGTACAAGAGCAGCCTTCTCCTTCCTCCCTCAGTAAGTGGTTAGCCCTTTCTCTCACTGTCTAGATTTCCTGAGTGGGGATCAGGGCCCTTTCAGAACCACCATAAGCTCTGTCATGTGCAAGTCAGGTGGTGGTACTCTGTCTCCAGATTTAGGGAATGCAGTTCTCTGAGTGGTCATCTTTAAGCTCATGGCTAGACACTTGCACCTCCTACCCAAGTAATCTCTTCACCAGTCCACCTCCTGCCCACTGTCTAAAGTCTTTCTGTGCTTTCAATTGACTATGGGGATCAGGGCTGTGGAAAATTTCTCAGGTCCATTTCTTTTGTAAACCCTCCCATAGTAGTGGTAGTGTGGGGGACTGTCACACTCTTGCTTTGGTACTCTATTACCTCATCCAAAACTGAGTTACAAAAAAAAAAAATCTCATTCTAGTTTCCTGTTACATTTACATTTAAATTTACTGGAAATAAGCAAATATAGTGGTGGGGATTTTAGACTTTGCAGGAAGGGAGTCTCTACCATGTCAAAAGAAACCTTGGAATTGAAACACATCCATCAGAAAATTATTTATTCAGTCCATGAATAAAGTTGACTTTGAAATAAAGGCAGAAGCTTTATGAATGCGGTCATTATTCAGCAGTCATTTTTCACATTTTTCCTTCATACACGCAGGGTAGATGTATGTGTGCATTAAAAATCTGTATTTGTCATAGGTTTGGGATGACACATGCAACTCTACCTCCAACTCCTCAAATTTCCTTCGATATTTATTTATTAATTCAATATCAGGCATTCTGCTGTGTGCTGGAAAATACAGTGGTGAACTAAACAAGCATACTCCAACTCTCCAGAAGCTACAGGAAACTGTCAGATTTCATCACATCCTCATTTCCCTCTCTTTCTCCCTCACTCTTCATTTAAAGAGCTCTTATGTGACTAAATGGGTTTTCACTAGCTTCTGATGTTTTCCTCAATATACCCTTGCCTCTCATACTGTCTATTTTTGGGGGGAGTTGTGACTCTCACCCAATGGACTAACCAAGGAAGTGATTAAATCTTTATATTCCTACCTTCACATCTTTGGAATTTTTTTTTAAAGATTTTATTTATTTATTTGACAGACAGAGAGATCACAAGTAAGCAGAGAGGCAGGCAGAGAGAAAGAGGCGGAAACAGGCTCCCTGCTGAGCAGAGAGCCCCATGCGGGGTTCGATCCCAGGACCCCGGGATCATGACCTGAGCTGAAGGCAGAGGCTTTAACCCACTGAGCCACCCAGGCACCCCATCTTTGGGATTGTATTGGAGAAACATTCTTTTTGGAAAGCCTCGGTTTGAAGACCACCTCTTCTATTTATTATTACCTTTACGATTTGGGCAATTTTATCTCTTTGAAACTTGGTTTCTTTATCCACATTTAGGACTAATACTGCCCAGTTTAAGTTATTGTATTTACTGAGATGAAGTCTTCACCGTGTTGACAGGAAGTGGAAGTAGATATTCCTTAACTGGACTCCCCTAAGACCTTACTCTCTCTTCATGCTGTTTTTGAGTCACCTCTCCCAATTTGGGCACAGGGCTGAGGTTTATTATCAAAACAGTTTTGTCCTTGATGTTCTTAAAACTTAAAAAATAAAAATGTCATTCTTTGTTTTTACCATTTGGAGCATATGATTACCCATCCTGGTTTCACATACTGAGATGAGGGCTACACTTTTTACTTACATTCTCAATGACTCCTTGAATAACCATGCTACCTCACAGAAATGAACCAGAATACTGTGCTTTCCCTTCCATTCTTTCACTGTACCTCTTTCCTAATTATTGTTTCAGAATGCTTGTGAAGATTTGCAGGTCTTTAGAGATCATTAGGTTGTTTCTTAGAATGGAACAAATAATATAGTTAGCTATTAATCACAAAGTTAGCCCAGGATTTCTTCAATAAATACCATACTTTTGACAATTTGTGCCTGATCATTGACTAAGTGGTGTTTCTGTAGAGGAAATAGAAAGTACTATGATATTCAAAAAGCATTGTTTTATGGGCATGACACTTGATTGCCTCAATACTTCCCGGTTTCAACCCCAAAACATCATCAGACTCAGATATTAACTTCTACTGCACCCCTAGATTAGCATCAGATTGGTCCAGTTTTCAATCTAGCTCTCATTTTTAATTCTCTACCCAATTCATCAACAGTCACTGAGCCCTTTGTATGTGGAGCATTTGAACTCATATATTCACTACAGGACTAATAAGAGATCAATGCCCTTGGGTACTGCTCTATATCACTGGTCATTGAAACTACAATTATGACTGCTCTCACTGGCCTTTGGTGGAAACCAGATCCCTTATAAAAAGATAAATAGGCAACTGTCAAAGGTATTAGAGATCATCTAGGGTCAGCCTGATGTTTAATTTTTCTGATTGATTTTTTAAAATTATTGAAAGCTTCAAAAAATGAATGTGTAAGAATCATCTTTTAAAAAAAGCAATAAAGATGGCTAGTCTGGTTAAGGCCAAGGTAAAGGATATAGAGGTCTACCCAGTCAGCCATTCTTCATCTGAGTTATTTCTGAAGACTCCATGTGCTGTGCAGCTCACTGTCTAAAAAGCATTCATCTAGGTCAACCCTTAGATTTTGCAGAGGAAACGGAGGTCCAGATATGAAAAAAATTACCTAAGATCCCATAGTTACTAGTGGCAGATTTTATTCAGATTTTATTCAAGATTTTCTGTTTTTTTTTTTTAATTTTATTTATTTACTTGAGAGAGAGAGAATATGAGAGGAGAGAGGTCAGTGGGAGAAGCAGATTCCTGCTGAGCAAGGAACCGGATGTGGAACTCGATTCTGGGACTCCATGATCATGAGATGAGCCGAAGGCAGTTGCTTAACCAACTGAACCATCCAGGCACCCGATTTTCTGTTTTTTTGTTTTGTTACTGTTGTTTACACCATTCTTCCACTTTATATGATGACTAAATAATACTAGGGAGCCAGCACAAAGATGAGGCAGTAAGGTGCCTAAGGTACAAAATTTAAGGAGATACTCCCCCTCAGGTCTGTGCAAGAGCTGAGTCTGAACTTGCAATGGCTTGAGAATGACTGTTTCCTTAAATTTTGTGCCCTAGTTGCTTATTTGCCTTCCTAATCCCAATCCTGCCTCTGCTTATATTTAATATAGTAAACATAAGTATTTACTTATATTTACAAACATGTCATATGCACCCTCTACCTCTTGTTCTTTCTTGCTCTGTCTTCCTCATTAGACTGTGAATCTTAGAGAACAAGGGTTTTGTCTTTCATCCTTATAGTCCCAGTTCAGTTGAGTATATGGGAGAAAATGAGTAATTAATAATGTCTTTGAAATAGACAGATGGGTATTTAAATTTTGTCTTTTATGAATCTTTCCTGGCACCTTAAATCCACCCTGACTTCTCCACCCTCTGAATTCCTAACACATTACCTGAATAACTTAATTAACATGGAATCATGTATGCTGACATAACTTTTTTGTTTATGTAACTCTTGTGTTTAATTTTCTAAATTTATAGCCAATTAGAGATCAGGTAGTTAGGAGCAAAAGCCCGTTCATATTCTTTTTTTTTTTTTTTAAAGACTTATTTAATTTTACAGAGAGAGAGAGTGGGGAGAGGGGCAGAGAGAGGGGGAGAATCTGGGAGAATCTTAAGCAGTCTCTATGCTGAGCAGAGCCCGACTCAGGGCTCAATCTCGCAAGCCTGAGATCATGACCTGAACTAAAACCAAGAATCAGAGGCTTAATCGAACTAGCCACCCAGGAGCCCCAAGCCAATTAATAATCTTTTTGAGTTTTCTCAGCAGCTAGCAGAATATTCTGCACATTTGAGGCTTGTAGCAAATGGTTCTTCAATGAACGAATGAAGAATAAGTGAATCCATGAATAAATGAGTGAGTCAATCAATACCATGAATAAATGAGTGAGTCAATCAATACTTTTTCAGCATTTTCTCAGCTGAAAACAGGGTTTATAAAGTTTAGTAACTCTTTTGAAGTCCTAACTTGCCTACTAATCAGTTAAGTGACCTTACACAAATCATCACACCATTTTGGCCTCAATGTCTTCAGACGCAAATGAGGAGGTGGCTTGTGTGATTCTGAAAATATCTCCAGCTCTAGAATCCTGTGAATCTAGAAATCTGCCGTGCAGGACTAGGAGGCCAGGTATGAATTTTACTACTGTGAATCCGTGTGTCATCCTGACAGTGATTACAACCCAATCTTTCACTATTTAGAGAGTCCTGAAATTACAAACAGATTGTGTGTCAAACATTAATTTGTAATATACTGTGTCTTATGCTTCGACTACCTTTTGTGTTCTAGCTTGGAAATTAAAAATCCAATGTATAGAACTAATACTACTTGAAGTACACATATTTGTATATAGCATTATTTCTATGGGAAAATGCATTGTAATCTAATCTAGAACTTTAAGGACAAATCTCCACAGGTTAGTGGGTGGAGAAGGAAGAGAATGGAAAGGGACGAAGTGTTCCCAGGACTTTCACCGTAGTACCCGAATAACAATCAAACATTGTACCTTCAAATTTCTGTCTTGACTCAGAAAGTCATTAGCTTGGAAAAAGATCAAAGTAAGTATTTTATTATTTCAAGAAGGTAAATGAATCTTTTAAAATAGTCAGTTATATCTGTATGTTCTCCTGTAGTTATTTTTAGTATTTATTTTTTCTTCTGAAAAATAAATGCAAGACTAAAAATGTCTTATTAAAATTCTTTAGAATGGGGCATCTGGGTGGCTCAGTGGTTTGAGCAGCTGACTCGTGATTTCTGCTCAGGTTATGATCTCAGGGTCATGAGATTGAGCCCTGTGTCTGTCTCTGCATGGGGTGTGGAGCCTGCCTAAGATTCTTCCTCCTCTCCTTCTGCCCTCTCCCTCTGCCCACCACTCACACATGTGCTTTCATGCTCTCTTTCTCTTAAAAAAAAAAAAAAAAATCCTTAGAGAAATATGAGCAAACTCTTTTCTCATCTGCTTTTTCCATGATGGATTTAATTCAAGTTACCTGTTAAAAAGCCACAGAGATTTCCTATGTAAATGTTGACCATATTTGATGACTAAATTAACCATGTGATGAAACTGTTATTTTCTTTTCTTTTTTTTTTGAAACTGTTATTTTCTTAAAGAAAAATAGAGTTTCTTGAGGAAGTTTTGGTGGTTAATTATAGACCCCATGACATCCTGGGATTCATTGTGCAGAATTGTGGTTGAGGCATTTCGGTTCACAGCAATGGACTAACCTTGAGCATACATTGCCATTTCTCTCCATTTCCACATTTATCCAGGCCTGGTTTACTTAATGAATTATCAGAATATAAAAAAGAGTGGAAGACTCTGTGGTAGGTCTTCCTGCTTTATTATTTTACATAGCTGTCATTTACTGATCTCTTAGATACTGGTTCTTTCCATCTAGTTCCATGGATTATGGTTGGCAAGTTAATATTTCTTTGAAAACAATTTCATCTTCATTATTCTTTAGTTTTTTTATCCACTGTCTTTAGATCAAATCTGAGGATTTCACTCATTATTTCAAGTCCTCTCTACCTCCATCATCAGGCTTTTCCATGTCTATTCAACATCATTTATCCTACCTTGCTGTCCCTTGGCCGCAATCCACAGTAGCTAGTATCCCGTCTTTGTGCTAGAACTTTGTGAGAGATAGGTGAGGCACTGGGCCTCGTCCTCCAGGGCCTGACATCCTTTTCCCTTTTGCTCAACATCTAGATTGACTGATCACTTCTCTGAGGTCACTGTACGATAATAATAGATGTAATAATTATGTCATTTATGAGGGAGTACTTACTGTGTCAGGCACTAAATTATTTTATATGCCTCATCTCTGCTAAAACAATTAGGTAGATATGGGTATTATTATCTCTATTTTACAGACAAAAAAATCAAGGCTTGAAGAATGAAGACTTTTACACAGTCATACAGCTAACAAATGCCAGACCCAGGTGTTGGAAGAGGTCACTGAGAGGACATGGAATAGAGGTTCTGCCCACCACCGCCTGAGCCATTTCAAAAACGCAGCCTGAGAGGAGAAGGGAGCTGAGGGAAATTGGAAGGGGAGGTGAACCATGAGAGACTGTGGACTCTGAAAAACAATCTGAGGGGTCTGAAGGGGCAGGGGGTGGGAGGTTGGGGGAACCAGGTGGTGGGTATTGGAGAGGGCACGTATTGCATGGAGCACTGGGTGTGGTGCAAAACCAATGAACACAGTTATGCTGAAAACAAAACAAAACAAAAAAACGCAGCCTGAGAAAGCAATGTGTTGTTGAGACTGTCTGGACTGTCTACGAAACTGAACCCACTTTAGGCAAAGATATAAAAGTTCCAGTGTCTGTGCCACAAAGTTGACTCTTTAGTTTAGTAGGTCAGAGACACACAAATCCCTCTCCTAAGAGGCATTGTGTGAGAAGTACTGGAAAAATCCGCCTAAGATGGAGTAGTTGTGCAAAGGTGGAGGAAGTCTTCTCAAAGCCATGATCAATTATCTTTGAGAGATGCAGAGCATTTTAATGTGTATCTGAACCTTTCAAATTTATGTGTAATTTTATTCTGACTTGCATCGTTTAGTTTATTTTTATTGGTCTGAATGTCAATTGGAGAAGTTTTTTTAAAGAAAGGTTCATGTCTTCTACATCTGTATTTCCCAATATCACTCGGTGCAGTGTTACATACACAGTAAATGATAAACACTTTGTGATGAATCATCTAAAAATAAGATTATTCATGAAAACTATTAGATCAGGCTTCCTCACAGTTCATTTTATTAACACGATTCTCTCTTAAATGTTCTTCGAGCAGCCTATATTTTACCTTCATTGCGTTCATCAATTTTCAAATGTTCGTTTCATACGTGTCTTCTGTACTAGACTGTAAATCCCATGTAAATTCACAGACTGTGTGTTTCCTGCATACCACTGAATCCTGGATACTTGGAAACTGTGCACATAGTAGGTGTTCAATAACCTTTGGTTGAATGAATGAAACAGGCGTCTCAAGGAACTCTTTCCAAGATGCTTCTTTGGCCTAGTGAGTTTAGGAAATTTGCAGATTATGCCATCCACTTGGATATTCACAGTTACACATCAGCAAATGCAATCGCCAAAAATCTTGCAGTAAAGAAATCTGCTTAAGATTGGTTGTGTAATTTCTTAAATTAAATTGACTGAAGATCCACTTCTCCCCCTTTTCCCTGAGAAACATCTGTTAATATTCTATGAAATCAGTATTGAGCAGACACTCTGAGGAAAGCCTTTTTTTTTTTTTTTTTGATGTGGAAGGCAGCATCTGTCATACAATGTTGTTACAACTATAGAGTCCAAGAAATGTACTCTCTTCTTGATTCTTTCCCAGCCGGACAGACTGGGAATTCTAAAATGTGGAAACCAGGATGATACTAACCTAAGGTAGCTTCATTATCTAACAAAAGGGGGTGTTCTGTGCTATTATTCCTCAGCGTGAGACAACTGAGTGCTTTTATTCAAAATAGCCTGCCTGACTCAGAGGGATTATTTTACCTGTCTCCAATATTCAGCCACAAGTTTCACATTTATTTATAAGGACTGTGGGAGAACTAACTTCACAGGGTTCCCAGAGTAATAATAATAAGGATAAAAGTTGAAAACTAGGTCTTTGAAGACAGGTTAAATGAATTGAAATGATTTTATATTTAAACATAATCAGTAGTTAAATTATTGACTATATAGGAAGGTGATAAGTATTATGAAAAGTACAGAGAAGGGAAAGTAGAAAGAGTGTATGTCTATAAAGAGAGGTAGGGTGTAATCTTAAATAGATTGGTCATAATGGACCTCACTGAGAAGGTGATACCTGAGCAGGGATTTGAAGCCCTTGAGAGAGTTAACTATGGGGATGGGAGAAGAACATGTTGGCCAGAAGGAAAAATTAAAGTCTCTACATCAAGAGTGTGTTTGTTGAGGAAAAAGGTTAGTGTGGCTGGGCACTGGGGTTTGGGGGACTGATCCTATAGGGACTTTGACTATGATAAAGACTTTGGCTTTCATTTGGAATGAGATTGGGGGCCACTGGAGGATTTTTGAGCAGAGGACTATTATGTCTGACTTGTGTTTTAAAAGGATCACTCTGGTTAGGAGGATGAGAATGGCAGCAGGCTAATGAGTTAGGGGGTGATCGCTACTATATATGATGCAGGAGAGCTAAGATCAGGGCTCATATCAAATAGTAATAATGGAGTCAATGACAATGGATTAGATCTGGGTATTTATTCTGAACACAGAGCAACAGGGTTATCAGGAAGTGTGTAAGAGGGAAGTCAAGGATGCCTCTAAGATCTATCAACCTCAATTAGTCTTTATACCAGGTAGGTTATGTTAGCCACTGTATTTTTAAGGTTGAAGACATTGAAGCTACAGAGATATTAACTCTATGTGATTTAGCTAGTAAATAGCAGAACTGGGATTGGAACCCAGGGTTGTCTGAATCCAAAGGCTGGGCTTCTTTACCATGATGCTGCATAGCCCCTGTAGGAATTAAGCTATTACCCTGAACTCTGGCCTTAGATCTCCAAGAAACTGATTCCAGGTATGCATTCTTGTTACTATTTTGAATGGTAGTTTCCATTAACATGTTTCCATGCCTTAAACCCTAGTTCATTAGTGACTCTATTCCTGCTGCCCAGCACCTTTCTTCTTTTCTTTCTTTCTTTCTTTCTTTTTTTTTTTAAGATTTTATTTGTTTATTTGAGAAGGAGTGGAAGAGAGAGAGATTACAAAGGAAGAGGGAGAAGCAGGCTCCTTGCTGAGTAGAAAGCCCAATGTGGGGCTTCATCCCACGACCCTGAGATCATGACCTGAGCCAAAGGCAGAAACTTAATTGACTGAGCCACCCAGGTGCCCCAGATCCTTCTTTTCTTAGAGCTTCCTGCTTCTGAAACCTGTTGCACAACTTTCTTAATTTCCCTGACCGCCAAAACATCCATAATTGTCTTGATTTTTCCCCAGGCCTTGGTCTAAGTTTGGACTTTTGCCCAAAGTTTTCCTTTTCCCATTAGCCAACCCTCATATTCCAGAGCTTTTTTCTAATGTTTGTCATCTTAGATTCATCTTAGAGTAACTGACTTGACCACTTTAAAGTTAAAACCATATGATTGGCCAAGAGGAGCAGGGGAGCATGTTATAGGGACAGCTGCACTGACAATGACATTCATGATGTCTCAATATTTTTCCCAGTCATGCGGAAAGAGAAAGGCTTGGTAACAGCAATCAGCATGGAAGCCTCCAGGCAGGACAGATTCTGATCTATTTGCCAGTGACACCTGGCCTCAAGGAAGTCTCCTCAGGTTTTACCTTCTCCAACCTAAGCTACTTAGTATCTTCTTAATAACCCTTTGCAGCTTCAAGCAAACTTATAAGGATCTATCTATTTGTATTACCTTAGCTACCAGCATTGAAATTCCTCCTAAAGATGAAACTCCATATTAGGAACATGTTTTGATACGTGGTTAGGGCAGAAGATGAGTTCCCCAAGGGCTGAGCTGTCAACTGGCACCTGGGTCTCAGAGAAAGTTGAGGCTGCCTAGTACAATGGAGAAAAAAAAGAAGCTGATGGTTCAGTGGCAGAGGAGAAGAAAGGGCAGAGCAGAGATGAATAGAGATGGAAAAAGAAGGAAGACAAAGCCATCGAATACAGGAGGGCTCAGTGTGACCCTTTTCATACAATACCACCACAGTCTATAATCACCACCCAAATCTCACCCTCAGAACCCTAAATGTGAGGGAGGGTTACTGTGGGTCTAAAGAGAGAGTTAATTAGTTTTGGGTTAGTGTGTTCCTAGTGTAGGATAAAAGCACTCTGTCAAGGAGATAGAACCCAAGAGGCACAGAAGGCAGGAGAGAGATTTGGGCACCTTGTTCATACTAGCCCATAAGTGAATCTAATTTAAATGTTATCAACACGGTGAATTAATAAACAAACTGGTGTATCTATCCTTACAATAGAATACTACTCAGCAATAAAAAGTGAAAATAAAAAGTGAACTCCTGAGTTATTGATACATGAAACAACATGAATGAATCTGAAAATGTTTATGCGAATGAAATAAGCCTGGGGAAAAAGAATGCACTTTTGTACCTCTCCTATTACATAAAATTTCAAGACATGAAAACCCATCTACAGTGACAGAAAACACGTCAATGGTTGCTGAGAACCAGGGAAACTACAGAAGAATTACAAAGGGATGGGACAAAAAATTCTTGGTGATATAGCACATGGTCATTGTCTTGATTTTGAAGATGGTTTCATAGGTGTAATACCTGTGTCAGAATTTATCAAATTGTAGACTTTAAATGCGTGCACTTTGTTGTATGACAATTATACCTCAAAAAGGTGGTTAAAAGAATTTTGAGTCCCTTGAAGACTTAAACCATGACTACTCTTTAATAGCTCTCTGAAATGCCTAGTAAAATGCCACATACTCTCTGGGGGCTAAATATTTATTGCTAAATTTTTGGACTCAATAATAGTTCAGCAATTTCCCTACGACCATAAGAACTAGCATTTCCCTGATATTTAGAGTGGTTCAATTAAAATTGATTAACATTTATTAAGCTTCTCTTATTGAATCAAGAAAATATGAGGTGTGTTTTTTAAGGTTTTTATTTAGATTCCAGTTATCATTCAGTGTAATATTACTTTCAGGTGTACAATTTAGTGATTCAATACTTCTATACATCACCTAGCGCTCATCACAATGCCTTCCTTCATCCCCATCACCTGTTGCACCCCCACCCCCACTTCCCCGCCAGTAACCATCAGTTTGTTCTCTATAGTTAAGGGTCTGTTTCTTGGTTTGCCTTTCTCTCTCTCTTTTTTAAACTTTGCTTGTTTGTTTTGTTCTTAAATTGCTCATATGAATGAAATCATACGGCATTTGTCTTTTTCTGACTGACGTATTTTGATTAGTATAATACTCTCCTGCTCCGGCCATATCATTGTAAATGGCAAGATTTCATTCTTTTTTATGGCTGAATAATATTCTGGTGTGTGTGTGTGTGTGTGTATACCACATCTTTATCCATTCATCAATCAATGGACACTTGGACTGCTTCCAAAAATTTGGCTATTATAGATAATGCTGCTATTAAATATCAGGGTGCCTATATCCTTTCAAATCAATACATTTGTATTCTTTGGGTAAATTCCCAGTATCCAATGCAATTGTTGGATCATAGGGTAGTTCTATTTTTAACTTTTTGAGGGATCTCCATACTGTTTTCCAGGTGGCTACACCAGTTTGCATTCCCACCAAAAGTGCAAAAGTTTTCCCCTCTCTCCACACCCTCACCAACACCCCTTGTTTCTTGCGTTGTTGATTTTAGCCATTCTTACAGGTGTGAGGTGATGAGATGTGCTTTTGATGAGTTTATAATAAGGCTGATTTTAACATATCCATGGATACAGGTTCGTCCTATTTAACAACAAAACTCAGTAAACTCTATTAAAATTAAGAAATTCAGGGAAAAAATGTAGTCAGACCAGTTTCGCATCACACAAGTTAAACGTTTGACTTTTATTTTCCCAGAAATTGTAGTATTGTGTGATATTCAGGAAAGATTACCACCTGTTTCTTGTTGCTAATAACAAAAGTATTTACCATTTATTAAGCATAGGTAATACTTAATATACCAAGCACTTTATAGAACCTTTTTTAATCCTACGACAGCATTGCGGGAAATAGTTAGCTACTTAAGCATTCCTTTTAAATAGATGAGAAACTAAGACTCAGAAATTAAGAAATTAATGATTATACCAAGGTCATACAAGCAAAGTGGTGGAAAGGAGATTGGAATATAAACTTGATTTCAAAGCACAGATTTTTATCTTTGTAGCCCCCAGTCTCTAGGATTGTCCTTGAAGGAATGTCCTGGGCTTGATAATAATACTGCTAATTATTGTTAAACCAAAATGCAAATCCTGCATGTTTTTAAGGGGACATGGAACAAAGACGATTAAACACAATACTGTGTTTCTTCATGATAAAGCTAGAAGCTACTGGAACTAGACACACACACACACAGCCCTGTAATTAAAGCTTTTTAGCAGTAAATAACACTTCCGTCCTTTGAAGTATTTTCTTATAAAAGCATATATTCTTAACTCTCTTCAATATACAGTTTATATCCAGGTTACTAAATAAAGTACATTATATCTCTGGAGCTTTTTGTGGTTCTTATCTAAGGTTCCAATAGGTTTGGATATTCTCAGTGTGACCTAGAAATTTCCCTACAGGCAAATGTGAGGCATCTGGTTTAATTATATGTATGGGAAACTTCTCTAATGTGACATTTCTCAAATACCTGCATTTCATGACTTCTGTCCACTCTTTCTCTTCTACTTTAAACGTTCTACATAGTGACAAACTTTCAGTTTGTTAACCACATGAAAAACAAACAAAACTCAGTTGCTTTATGGAGGAACAGTACCAGGAGTTGCCCAGAGCACATAATAACTGTTTCTTTGTAATTACAGCACATCTTAAAGACTGAGAGAAAGTGAAAGACAAAAAAGAGGTGGGAGACTAGCAGCCCCAGCCTTAAAATGTTAATGTGTTGATACATTTGTCTCAACAAATGTAGTTTTAAAATCCGCTAATTATACTGTAGTTCAATGTTGTAACTACATCTGTACCCTTACTGATGCAATCCACCACTTTGCTTTACAAAAGTAACAAATGTGCTTAGACTGATGATTCCTCTTTCCATCCATGTTTCCCCACTCACCACACCTGTACGTTGTCACCAATATACGGTAGTGATTTGGATGGTTTTAGTGTTTATCATAACAGAAGGCATACTGTGTAACTCACTTTTCCCCTGACTCAATATCGTTTTGAAGATTTATCTACACATATTCATGTAGCTATATTAATTTTACCTTCTCAATAGCTTGCCATTACATGCATATACCTTAGGTTTTTTAATATGTCTTCTGTTTATAGGCAGTAAGATTAATTCAACATTTTAATGTTAAAAAGAAAGCTTCCTTGTTCCCTTATGCATATACGTTAGATTTCCTCCAGCTTATAGAGAAGAATCAATCTAGAGATGGAAATTATTTGTAAAATGTGTGTTTTTATTTAAACCATTTCCCCCCAGCTTTACTGAGATACAATTAACATAGAACAGTAAGTTTCAGGTGAACAACGGTTGACTGGATGCACTTGTAGATCACAAAACGAGTCCCACCATGCTGGAGGAGATCATCTGGAGGACATGACCTCTGCTTGACCCTGGAGTTGGACCCCGGCAAAAGGTGGATCCTCAGCCCACCCCTGTCCTTGGAGGACATGTTCCACCCACCACAGCTGGAGCTGTTTTCAAAGAGGAAGCCTGGAGAGCAATGTGTTGTTGGGACTACCTGGATGTATACATGACTGGATGCTGTGAAGGCATCTGTATAAACTTTTAAGATGCTGGCGAGAAGGTGGAGAGATCTACTCATCTTGCTGCCACCCAAGAGAAGTCTCATATGTAAGTTCCCTTGCTTGTTAGACCTGCCACCCTCCATCTGGAGCAGTCGGCCTCTTTCTCCACTCTCTGCTCTCTCCTTGCCCTCTATGTTTGGGGCCAGTTTCGGATCTCACCCAGGAAGTTCCCAAGGTTTCAGTCCAATACACTGAATTGTTAGCTAACACTTCCATCACATCTCATAATGACCATTTCTTTTTGTGATAAAAGCATTTAAGATCTATTTCCTTAACAACTCTTGAATGATTGGAAAAAAGAAGATGTAGAATTCATATACAGTGGAATTTTATTCAGCCATGAGAAAAAAGGAAATCCAGTCACTTGTAACAACATGGATGGATCTTGAGGGAGTTACGCTAAGCAAAAAGTCAGAGAAAGACAACACTGTGTGATATCACTTATCTGTGGAATCTAGAAAAGTCGAACTCAGAGAAACAGAGTTGAACGATGATTACCAGTGGCCAAGGCGGGAAATGGAGAGATGTTGGTCAAAAGGGTACAGACTTCTAGTTAGAAGATGAGGAAGTTCTGGGGATCTGATGCACAGCATTGTGATATAGTTAATAACAATTATATACTTGAAAGTTGTTAAGCGAATAGATCTTAAATGTCCACTCTTTGCCTGCTGGGGGTGTGCATCTCCAGACCAACTCCACTGGATCACCATCCATACTTCTGGATGGATTTCCTTCTGGAAAGGCATACTATAACTGGTAAGAGTTTGTCCTCTCCCTAGCTTTAGGTGGGAAAAGCTTGTCTTCTGGGCTGAGTGCTTCTAGAAGTTCCTTATTACCATGTGTCATATTAAATATTTATTCATTTATTTATTTTTGTCTCATTACTTAGAAGCCCTTTCCTTATAGCTATATCTTAGCTCTCACTGTCTAAGATCCCAAGATACCTGAGGTTTTAAGCTGCATGTTTGGGACAAAATGCTGCCTTGTGAGGATTTAAAAACATATATTTTTTCAACTGCTTCATGTCTTTGAGGGGAATTATAGCTTGAAATGTCCAGAACACTATCCTATTCAATAATTTGCAGACAATTATCTTATTTGGCTCTCCCAGCCTCCTGTGTCCCCAAGGCATGCCAGTTTAATGCCAGGGAGAGGGCACAGAAAGGGGGAAAACTGGCAGAGAGGGGAGTGTTTGTTTGGGGGTAATTAATGTCGCAATCAACTCAGGTTTCTGATGTGGCTTCTAGTCTGAAAGTGTAATTTGGAAAATGTCTGGCATGAGAGTACTTGACTTCTAAAATTATACCTAATGTAGACTAAACACCAATAAACCTATCAGAGGGGATTTAGCTTCCTAATGTAGGTACACCTTTGAATAAACAAACTTGATTGTGAATCTTTCTCAACTCACTTTCAGAGTCCCCTAGTTCCATTATAATTAATTATTTATTGAAACCCATCTGAAGAGCCATAAATGAAATCTTAGGTCTTCCTCAGGGGCCTCCCAAGCTAAATTCTGCTGGTTAATGTCCTGGTATTATTGGACAATGGATTGGTCTACAGCCCCAAAAAAATTCTCTGAAGTTTAGATGAATCATGAAAACCTTGAAAAGTGATTATCGTTTGTGTTAGCTCTAAGCCAAAGTTAGAATCATTTGTTTCTTAAGTACCTAATATTTTCCATGGTCCAGCTCTTAGGTTATATACTTCAGTGTATTAATATATGGATAAACTCTTGGTTTATTGATTAATGATTAGATTAATGATTAAATCAAAGGTTGCTTGCCTTCACAAAGGACAGACCCCCATTACTGGCTCTCTCTGTACTTTCAATGCCTGCCATAAACTACACCACAGTGGAAATTTTCATCAGCAGATGACTATCAAGCAATTCAGACCTCAAATTTTGCTCATTTTGTCTTGGCATCTTATACTCTGCAAGCCACCACAGAGTACTCTGGGACCTTGTTACTGAAAGTGTGGTCTGGTTGACCAGCATCTCTGGCATCCCCTAAGAGCTTGGCAGGCTACCGCCTGACTGCTGGATCACAATCTGTATTTTAAAGAAGATCTCTAGGTGATCTGAATGCACTTTCGAGTCTGAGACAAACTGTGTCCATCCGTGAGTTGTGAGGGCTGTGAGAGCGCGAAGGTCTCTCTCCCTCCCCAGGTAGAAAACAAGGCCCAGGGGCTTATGACATTTACACAGTCACTAAGAAGCATGTAGCTGGTGCTGGTCCTGTCCTGTGTGTTGCTGACATTTTTTTTTTAGTTGTCTGTTCAGCAGATCATTCCAGTCCCCCGGTAAGAGCCTCAGCCTTGCCTCCTTAGAGGGAGGTACCATCTGCACTGCTAGTCCAGTGAGATTTCATCTCCCCTTGCACCCTGCCCCCAGCCCCAGGGATGTGACTAAGGTGGGTCAATCAGCTTCTGTCACGAGAGCGTTTAGTCTCCACTTGAGGCACACAGGGATGTGTGGGGCTTGGTGTAGAAGCATCTTGTGGCCCCACTGCCGAGGAAAGAGCTAGGGACGCCCTCCTGGTGCTCCAGGCCCAGGAGATGAGCTGGTTCTCCTCATGGTAGAATTGTTTAGCGCTTCCTTCCATTCCCTTCCTTAGACTTAAGCAATGTCTATTCTATTTTTTTTTTCCTTTGGTAAAAAAAGTATATACTCTTTTCAGAATTTCCAGGCACAAACCATTGTGTGTTCTTTTTAACTTATGCAGATTGTATCATCCCATGGACACTAGTCAGCATCATGTTTGTTCACTTAGTATAGGGTTATATTCTTCATTGAGGGCCTTTGGGTCCAGCTGAATTTAAGAGTTCAGAATTTTTTGTATTCTATTTCATTTCATTTTGGATTTTATTTCATTTCAAAAAAAATTTTTTTTTTAAGATTTTATTTCTTTCTTTGAGACAGAGACAGAGCATGAACTGGGGGATCAGCAGGCAGAAGGAGAAGGAGAAGCAGACTCTCTGCTGAGTAGGGAGACTGACTCAGGCCAATTCCAGGACCCTGGGATCATGCCCTGAGACAAAGGCAGACGTTTAACGCACTGAGTCACCCCGGCACCCCTCTTTGGATTTTAGAGTCGTGATATTGTACGTACACCAAAAATCACATGATGTAGCTGGTGTGGTCTGAGGCAATACCTCATAATTAAACACAGTAAATTGTTTTTGGGCTGGAATGTATGACTATTCTTTTCACACCCTATGAGGTCAGTTAAGTCTTACATGTTTTCATGTCAGGACAGATAAATATTTGCTATCAAGTGAGTTTAGGACTGGTCAGGTTTTGCCATTGAAGTTTTAAAAAGGACTTTTAGTTTCTAGAGTGTTTTGGATTTTGGAATTGTGGGTAAGAAATTGTAGAGCCTAAAATATTATTGTGGAGCTATGATTTCCAAGTCAGTACTTATGTATAGATCTTTGTCACCTCTGTAGAAGTATTCTGTTGTATGAATGACACAGAATTTATTTAACCAGTCTTTCATATCTCTTTTAAAGATTTTATTTATTTATTTGAGAGAGAGAGAGAGCGTGTGCACATGCACACATGAGTGGAAATAGGGGCAGAGGGGGAGGGAGAGGGAGCCCGGGCCCCATGTGGGGCTTGGATCTCATGACCCTGAGATCATGACCCGAGCCAAAACCAAGAGTCCAAGGCTTAACCGACTGAGCCACCCAAACACCCCACCAGTCTTCTGTTGAAGGACATTTGGGATTTTCTGATTTCTGCTCTTTTTTTTTTTTTTAAAGATTTTATTTATTTATTTGACAGACAGAGATCACAAGTAGGCAGAGAGGCAGGCAGAGAGAGAAAGAAGCAGGCTCCCTGCTGAGCAGAGAGCCTGATGTGGGGCTTGATCCCAGGACCCTGGGATCAGACCTGAGCCGAAGGCAGAGGCTTTAACCCACTGAGCCACCCAGGCACCCCTGATTTCTGCTCTTACATGTAATGTTGCAGTGGTCATCCCTTGTGTTTATTTTAACGTAATCATATAGATATGAAACACCAATTTAAATGACTGAACAGAGCCAATGTGAGGGAAAATGTTGCCCATTTTCTAGCTGTAACCGACTTCTTCTATTGCTGAAATACATTTATGTTGAAATTCTAAATCAAATGGTGGAAAATATCCTGGTACAGTGGAAGGAGGGAAATAGTTCTGGGATTTGGGACTCACATTCTAGTTCAGGACTCACCATTTTACATGGACAAATTCAGAGTTTTTGGTGCACGAGTCTCTCAGTCTTATGAAATAGAGAATTAGAACACATGGCTTCTACCAATGCTGAGTTCTTATGTGTGGAGACCCCCCTCTGAGTACCTGAGAAATAGCAGAAATCCAAAACAGACAATCCTTGCTGGGACAGAGTTTCCATTTTAATGAGAAAGACCAACAATAACATGATGATAAAGAATAATATTTAGTGTGTTAGATAGTTAATAGTTAAAGAGAAAGTTAATCAAGCAGGAAATGCGGGGTGTCTGGGTGGCTCAGTTTTTAAGTGTCTGCCTTCGGCTCAGGTCATGATTCCAGGATCCTGGGATCAAGCCCACATCGGGCTCCCTGTTCAGTGGGAAGGCTGCTTCTCCCTCTGCCTGCCTCTCCCCATGCTTGCATTCCCTCTCTCGCTGTCTCTCGCTCTCTTTCTGTCAAATAAATAAATAAACAAATAAATAAATAAAATCTTTAAAAAAGTAAAGCACGGAAAGCTAATAGTGTCGTATTCCATTATATATGTATATTATTCCTTCAGAGGTTCTGTTCTCATGCTTCGAAATGGGAAGTTAGGTCATTAGTGTGAGTGAAGCAGGCCTTGTAGGGAAGGTATGAGGTGGGGGGGGGGGTGCTGTTTATCATTATGGTCCTTGTTTTACTGCTTGAGACTTAAAATGATCTCCACATATTAATGTGATAAAACACAACTATTTTTAGAAAGAAAGGGGAAAATGTCTAATTTAGTCCTATAAGAAAATGTTTGAGATAAGGGGCGCCTGGGTGACTCAGTTGTTTAGCATCTGCCCTGGGCTTGGGCCCTGATCCCAGGGTCCTGCACAGTCGAAAGCCTGCTTCTCCCTCTCCCACTCCCCCTGCTTGTGTTCACTCTCTGTCAAATAAATACATAAAATCTTTTAAAAAAAAGTTTGAGATGAGTAAAGGGACAGAGCAACCACAGAGAGGAGGAAAGACCAGATCCGTGGTTGTGGTTCTAGAAGAGGCCAAACATCAGAACAAGCTATTGGGGTATGAATCATTTTCTGAGGCTCTTAAAATATGAGGAATATGAAAAGTGTGAAGCAACGCTATTGCATTTCAACAGGACTCCTATGAGAAAGGATTCATTTTTCTTAAAATTCTGAACAGATTTTGGTGGTCAAGCAATGTTAATCACTGATATTTCTGCCTCCCAGATAGTCTTAGATAAATGGTTACTGACCTCTTTGAATGGAGGTTTTGAGGGGAAAATACCTTGAAGAGGAGCTCTTAGTGTCCTTCGTAAATTGAAGGCTAGGACTGGAGCATCTCCCTTCCTTTCTCTCTCTCCCCTTCATCCTGTAGCAAGATGTGGGCTTCCATACCTCCCATTCTCAGTGAGGATCTTCTTTATTTTCCTGGGAATCTGTTCCCTTCTTTCTTCTTCTTCAATCATACTTATTTTTCTAAAATTCATATCAAATTCCATTTTCTTGCTGCAACTTCCTTTGACCAATCCAATTGTCATTTATCTTTTTTTTTCTTTAGTTCTTTCTATACCTGGAGAGATAAAAGGCCCTGGTCTATTGCTGGGGATAGTGAAAAGGTTGGGATGTGCAGAATTGGGGAGAATTTATATGTGGAAAGCCCCTTACTGAGAAATTAAAAATTAAAAATTTGCATTTTAGTCACGACTCTGCCACTAACTGTATGGTATTGATTAAGTTATAGAACTTGTCTGGCCCTTAGTAGCTTGGTCTTCAAAATTAGTGAGTCAAACTGGGTGATTCCCCCAGACACAGTGGATACAATGAAAACATTCAGCTGTGTTTGGAAGGTAGGGAGGATGTTGTTTGGGAAGCAGATATAGTACACTGGTGGGTGGTGTGTGATTATGGATTGGCTCTGACTTGATGTTCCTTAGACACTCTCCATTATTGGAATCATTCACTTTCCTTTTTTTTTTTTTAAGATTTTAATTAATTTATTTATTTGAGAGAGAGAGAGAGACAGAGATAGTGGACAGAGATAGCACAAGAAGAAGAGGAGGGAGAAACAGGCTCCCTGCTGAGCAGGGCTCTGGGTGCATGGCTTAATCCCAAGACCCTGAGATCACTACTTGAGCTGAAGGTGCTACCCAGGCACCCCATTCACCTTCCTTTAGAGCAACCATCAACTCGCCTGGCCCGCTACTCAGCCCCATATAAGAGGGCACTGTGCTAGTTTTTGCTAGCCATAATCTTTGTCTTGGCCCATTCTTGTTCCATATGTATCATGATCTGCTTCCTCTCAACTTTAAACCTACTGTTCTTTCTCATTTTTCTATCTCTAACTCTCTTTAGACTTCTCTCTTAGTATTATATTCCTGCCTATGAGTTGCTCTACACCTTGATGATAATTTAGATATTACCAGATAATTCAGATATCTTCCCTGGATCTGATTCTATCTTGAGTATACCTTTCTCCTTGCTCTGGTGAAGAATACCGTCAGACCTAAACTTTTTCTGAAACTCCGATCCAAGGAACTTACTCTCATTTTTTAGATCCAGGTAATAACTTTGCTGCCGGTGTTATCTTGATGGTATCTGCTCCCTTAAGGATCCTGATTCTCCCAACAACCTTGTATAAGTCTGAGCTCTTAATAGATGCTTACTACTGTTTATTTCATACATTCCTACATCTCAGATCTTCATGTAGCTTAGTTTTTGTTGGAAGATTTTATGAAAACAAAAGGGTAGGGAGTAGGCATTGATGAAGGGAAAAACTTTGAAGAGCTGAATTGTTTCTTCCTCTTTTATTTTTTTCTTTCTGTTTTTCATTTTCTCCTCTTACTACTTTTAACATATTAATAGGAATTGTGTGACTACCCATATATTTGTTTGAATTTAATGGAAAATATTCTAGGTAATCACTCTGCTTTTTCTTTGATGGAATTGTATTATATCATTTTATTAATATTTATTAATTTTATATAATGTATTCACTAATTTCATATTAAATAATTTCATAATGGACTGCAAGTCCTATTGTTTGGCTGACTAAAGCAAGGATCAGTTTTTGTTGTTAGGACAGAAACTCGTATGAACTAGTTTAGGCCAGAAACAAAAAAATAAATCAGGGAATGAATGAATAAATAAACATAGAGGAAGTTATTGAACGTTACTGAGGGTAATAATTATAGAGAGATGTCATCAGACACTAGACCCAGAAACCAAAAACTTCAAATCCAAAGTTATTTGCTCTGCCTTTCCTAGGCTATTTGATCCCTTGGCTCTCTTTCTTTTGGCACATTTATACTATTTTCCCTTGATCTTATAACAGATTATTTAAGTATGCTGTGGCTTGCACCTTTTCACCCCAGCTTCTGTCTTGCCTGATTTCCTAGCTCTAGTGCCCATCGGAAACCCAGTGAAGTCCAGCTTCTAAGCTGCAATTCTAAATTCCAAGAAGAGATTCTGATTGGCATAGCTTCAGTCACATGTGAAGTCCTGTCCAATCTACAGTGGCAAAGGAAGGACTGTACCGCGAACCACAAACATGGCTACAAATATGAGCAAGGGCAGAGGCACAGAGGTGCAGTCATCCCAGAAGGGTCCAAAAATGTTGGCACAGAGCAGTTCTTCATCACATATTTATACTTAATGTCAGGCTCTCAAGTAAAGTTTATACAAAACATACCTTTCCAACCTCCTTGATTTCTTTCTTGAATTATTGTAATTGCTAAAGCTAAAGATAGAATGTGGCTGATGTCTAAATATAGAAATAAACAGAATAACTGAAGGGCTCTTTGGAGATTTAGCCTGAAGGGCAATCACTTTCTAACTTAATAAGTATTTTAGATCTTGATTTAGCTGTCTCTCTTTGGGTGAAAATTTGTTTGATCCTGTCTTACCATTAGAAAAGTCTCAGCATGCAAATTTTATGCCTTCTGGTAAAGTTCAAACGCATTAGCTTTTGTTGACAGGTACTAATTTATAGGAGGAAGGCAAAGGAAAAATGGATTCAAACAACTGCTGTAAGTTCAGAAGTAATGCTAATTAATGGATTTTCTAATTGGTTTTCTTTCTTTTTTTTTTTTTTTAACTTTTCCCCAAAGTCTGCTGATTAGTTATGATTGCTTTATTATAAGACTCTGGAGGGCATCTGAAAACATAATCACCTGGGGAAGTCTGGATTTGGGGATTGATTTTATAAGATGTTAAAGTTGCCCTACTCAATAGAAATGTAATGTGAGCTACACATGAAACTTCACATTTTCTAGTAGTCACATTAAAAAAAGTAAAAAGAAATCAACAAGATTAATTTTAATAATTTTATTTAAACTGACATCGCTAAAATATTTTTATTTCAACATGCAATCAACATAAAAATTAATAAGGTATTTTATACTTTTTTTGTTCTAAGTCTTTGAAATCCAGTGTTTTATACTTAGTGTAAATTTCAACTAGATACTAATTTTTCAATAGTTAATGATAATAAAAACAATAAAATTATTAACAATAACAATAATTGTTTACTAACAATAAAACTATTGTTTAATAACAATAATAAAACAATAAAACTGTGCTTAGTGGAGAAATGTTTTATGCTGCTTCAGTTTTTAAATGTAAACTTAAATGAATTAAAAATAACTGAAAAAAATTCAATTTCTCAGTCTGCAGTTGCTCCATCAAAAGAACTCAGTTGCCACCTGTGGCTGCTGGACATTGTATCAAAAGGCACAGCTTTGAGGATGAGATTCATGAGGACAGAGAGCAGAGTTTATCTTCTGCTAGTGGAGATTAGCCCAGGAGGGAAGTGTTAGGAACAGTCCCTCTGTCACTTCTCGAGTGTCCTTCGGAACACTGCTCCTAGGCCCTCACTCTTGACAGAAGTTCAAGTTGTCTCACCCTTACCCCTGCCACTGGCTCTCATCAGCCTGCTGCTTGCTGCTCCCCCCAAGACCAGCCTTATGGGGTGGTCCTGCCCCGGGTCATTACAGCACTGACACTGAAACCACATCCTGCGGTTTGTGCCTCAGAGCAAGAGTCCCTTGCCATCCCCATGATCTTAAGTGAACTTGACAAATCTGCTCATCACTTTCAGATGAGCAGATTAAACGCTCTGAGAACTGTTACAGTCAAGGGATCTGCTCTGCATTGCTTAACCAAGTGTTTTCCAAACTTAGTTCACCCTAAGTCTTCTTTTGAAGAATAACATCCTAATTACTGCTGTTCTGTATGCCTCCTGCAGCATATGCCTTCAGAAATGCTCTTCTGGTTGGTTGGATAGTATCTGACTCCAACATCCTGTTCCTTTGACCATGCTTGGCTTTGGCATATTTTTGGATGTCCCATTCTGATTACTGCATCTGTTTTTGTTTTTGTTTTCCCCTGAATAACGTCTGTTCCTTTTATTCTAGTATCAAAATCTTTTTTTTTTTACATGGGAAAATTCATTCTACATGGGTCACTTGTGACCTCTTCTTCCTCTTCCTAGCCACAGTTGGGCCCTTGTAAAGACTGTGATTGCACACTCTCACCTTCTTCCTGGGCACATAGCTAGGTTTCATTTCCCTGCCTCTCTTGCCTTTAGGAGGGGCCATATGACTAAAGTTGTACCAGTGGATTGTGAACAAAAGTGAGGATACACATTCTGAGCCAAGGCCTAAAGACAGGAGCAGGCTTCTTCCATGCTCTCATTCCCTTTCCCGGAAGCTGGAACATGTGCTTGTCATCCAGGTTTGACCATATACACTCTAGGGGCTGGTGGAGAAACAAAATACAAGAAATGTGGATTCCTGAATGACTTTATGGAGCAGAGCCCCACTGGTGTGCACTATCAGCTCTGGCTGAAACCTGAGAGTGAAGTATACCTCTATATTTTTGAAGGCACTGAATTATTTCTGAATCTTTTTGCTATGGAAATGTAGCACTCTAGCAAATATCATGCATGACTCAGGGTTAGCCAAAAAAAGCACCCCACTTTTACTGGCCAGGATGAGTGTTTTAGCAACTTGCATGAGACATGACCCAGATCATCCAAAGTCATTCTTTGAAAATCTATGTCAAAGCTAGCTGGATTCTTTCTTTAAATAATAGCAGTTAATTTAAAGCATATGTATCTATAAGCATCTTTTTCAGCACCAGGAGAATGCCTGCTTGAGAATGAAGCCAATTCTCAAGAAACAATATCAAGAAATGATGAGAGGGGTGCCTGGGTGGCTCAGTTGGTTAAACTCCCCACCGCTGATTTCAGCTCAGGTCATGATCTCAGGGTCATGCGATGCAGTGTCATGTGGGGTTCTGTGCTGTGTGTAGAGACTGCTTAAGGTTCTCTATCTCCCTCTCCCTCTGCAAACCCCCTCCCCCACTGCTCTTAAAAGAGAAAAGCCCAGATCCATCTAGGCTTCAAATAGGATCACCACTGGATTTTCCAATCATATGAAAAAATAAGTTACCATTTTTGTTTAACTTAGTTTGAATTGGGCCAGTTAGTGTTACTTGCAGTGAGTCCCAACAAGTAAATTACTAGTTTCCTTCTCATTCTAACAGTCTGCCTTGCCATTAGACCATTTCTCTTATTTAAACTTTATGTGCCCATGCTTGCCTGCTGGAGAAGATCAAGGCAGATTTTGCTTAACCTGCAGAGGCAATTCAGGAGACCAGCTGATCTTTGGAAAGGCAGGGGGTGAAATAAAGTTAGAACATTCTATCATGAGAGTTCTATGTGTGCTAGAGGATGAGTCAGAGACTATCTAACTCATCGACTTGGAAAATTCAGGTTCTTTTCAGTCATCTGCATTTTCCTTCCTCCCTGTGGAGGGATGCTGAAGCAGACCAGGGGGCTTCCTGGATCAAAGGAGGCACGGCTAGTTCCTAAATGAACAAGGGCCCATTCAGATTAGAAAGATGTTTACTCGTTATGCGATGAGAGAGAAGTTCTAGGATTTAGAACCTACATACTTGAGGAAGTTGAGGAAGCAAAGGTCTAGAAGGAGGAGCTGGAAATCAGCAGGAGAGCCATTAATCCATCTTCTTGGTTCACGTTGGACTGCAGGTCTCCTGCCGCAGAGACCCCAGAACAGCAGAGCAGGGTACCAGCTGGCAGACTGAGTGGAGCCAAAACTATAACCAAAAGGAGGGCTTATGCTTCCTGAAAAATGTCAAAGAAAAGTATCACCAGTAACAGTCATAGCTGTTAGATCAGGCTTCAAAGGAAAGAGTGGAGAGATTCAACCAGTGAGCATGGAAGTTGGAGGTAAAGTCCTTCTCCCAGAATGCAGAGGTACCAAGGTAGTTCTAGATGACAGGATTATTATTTAGAGACAGGAACATGCTGGGAAAGTATGCAGACTGAAATAAATCACTATTGAAATGGCATCAAGTGAAACTGCCCATTCCAGCAAAGTTGTGTAATCTTTCATCATGTAAATAATTTTCATCTTTTTTTTTTTTTTAAAGATTTTTGGTTTTTTTTTTTGATAGAGAGAGGAAGAGGGACAGTGACAGAGGGAGCACAAGCAGGGGGAGTGGAAGAGGGAGAAGCAGACTCCCCACTGCACAGGGAGCCCAATGAGGGGCTTGGTCCCAGTACCCTGGGATTATGACCTGAGCTGAAGGCAGATGCTTAACAACTGAGCCACCCAGGCACCCCTTCATGTCATTAGTTTCTAATAAATTAATTGTGTTCAAACTAATGATATCCAGAGTCTCTAAAATTTAGTTTTAGTATGCTGATATAAACATTACCAAATAAAAATGCATAAATGAATAAAATCAGTCTTCTTGAAGCATGGGTACAGAGGGACAAGACAGAAGATGCAGGGAAGGGGCGCCTGGGTGGCTCAGTGGGTTAAGCCGCTGCCTTCAGCTCAGGTCATGATCTCAGGGTCCTGGGATCGAGGCCTGCATCGGGCGCTCTGCTCAGCGGGGGGCCTGCTTCCCTTCCTCTCTCTGCCTGCTTCTCTGTCTACTTGTAACCTCTGTCTGTCAAATAAATAAATAAAATCTTAAAAAAAAAAAAAAAAAAAGAAGAAGATGCAGGGAAGATAAGTCAAGAACATCCAGTTCCTGAAGTGAGAACACAAAGAGGGGGTTTTAAGTGGATCCTCCAATTCCCCAGCACACAGTGCTTCCTGACCCTGCCTGTCATCCTGTTTCTTCCTTGCCATTGGGTTGGTAAAGACTTAGCATCTGGTTGCCTCTTCTTCCCACCAGATTGTTCAGCAGTGATACTTCTCAAGCCCTAACTCACTCCTGTTGTTTCTCACTATTTCCTCTGGACCTAGACTTATTTAGCCTACCCCAGACTCTTGGCAGGCCCTGTTCCCTGCTAAGCCCCAGCCCTTCCTATAGCCACAAGGGGCTCTCTCACCTCACCAGGGGAGGCCAGTCTTCCTTCATGCTTACCAAAGGAGTACCTGACTGCTCCGCATTGAACCCTGGTTTTGTTAGTGACTTTCTTCCTGTAGGTAGCAGACTGCCTCTCAATTCAATGAGGGGATTTTCTGTGCTTGAGTATGAACTAAGTAGATGGATATCTTCACAGAGTGCAGAGGAAAGCATATGCATTTGATGCCAACAGACTAGCTTTTGTGTCTGTATTGTAGTAGTTAGGTAAAAAACACAAATAAACAAAATGCTTTGAATGATACTGGATCTGCCCCTAGACCCGGGTCATGATCCTGGAGTCCCAGGATTGAGTCCCTCCTTGGGTTCCCTGCTCAGCAGGGAGTCTGCTTCTCCCTCTGACCCTCCCTGGCTCTCATGCTCTCTCTCTCTTTCAAATAAATAAATAAAATCTTAAAAAAAAAAAAAGATTAGAATATGAGAGAGAATTCAGGGGTGGGATTAGCCCTCCAAAGGCAGAGGTTCAACTGCGAAGGCAAGGAGTGGCATTTGCTATCCTGGCAAATAATTTGAAACTTCTCCACATACATTTTATTTAAGCTAGACTAAAGACAGGATTTGAACCATAATTCTAGCATTTATTAGCACTGTGGTTTTGAATACATCATTTCACCTCTCATCATTTCACTGAATTTTCTTCATCTAGAAAATGGTAGGAATCATCCTTGCCTTTCAGGGTTGTTGTAAACATTCAGTGTTAGAACTAACACCTCTAAAGTGTCAAGCACACAGGAGCTTGTGATCAATAAATTGAAGGCTTTATTCCACTGTTAAATTCTAGGGCCTCGCTCTTGGCTCAGCAACTACTGAAACTTCATTATGACATTTAAGCAAACTTCAAAGAGTTACAGAAGAGGAAGCTGTCAACTATCAGTTCCAGAAGGTCTCTTGATATTGCAAGCTTGGTTTTTGTTGAATGTGCAGAGTTTGGACTAGAATAAGCTGCCCTAATGGAACAAATGCGGGGGGATGGGGGGGGGGCGCGCAAAGCCCCATGTTGAAATGAACACTCAGGACCTCACCTGAGCTAATAAGCCAAAGTCTAAGGATTAAAGATGGTTGAATCTTGGATCTGGGGTTCTGTCATCGATGCCTCTCAACCATAATCATAGCGATTTCTCTCTGCACTTAGCACAGTTAAGCAGATAAGTCCCTGAGGACTTCATGATCCTCCAGTATCTGCCCTGGAGGGCTACCTCTGGACTCCTTGCCAGGAAATAGTTTAAGCCACTGTTTTCTGAACCTCTATTATTAGCAAACCCCACATATAAGATGCATACCTCTGGGATCCTCATTTTTTTTTTCTGGATCCTATTCTTAATTCTCAGTGTCCTGGCAATGAATTCCCTCATGTGGAAGAAATGCAACTGAGGCAGCATCTGGATCCTGAAGCCTGAAAAGGAACCAGGGGCTCTGTCACAGTCTCCCATGTCTATGTGGAGCTCAGAGCATCTTTACACTGATGAAAATTCACCCAGTGTCGGACTGAGCTGACCTCTGCCTTCAGAACCAAAGAACCTGTAGCACAGATAAAAACGGAACTCTGAATTAGGCCCAGGGAAACTCAGCTAGCTTATTTGGGCATCATCTAACACCTGCAGATATTTGACAGTTTCCACAAAGCTTGATAGCAGTATGGCTTTTGCTCATGTCTTTTATTACATCTTGATTTCATTGTCATTGAATCATAACGTTAATTTTCCCGACTCCTATTCAGTGGATCTTTATTGCTATGGACATGGTGCTTTCATGTTTCCTTTAGGTATGCAGTGATAATCCTGGGAGGTGTAGGTCATAATTATTTTAATAGCATGCACACACACACACACACACACACACACACACACACATTTTGTGCCAGGCACACAGTTCTAAGCATTTTATTAACTCATTTAATTATATACCAGTCCTTTGGGATAGTTCTTAGTAATATCATCATCCACTTTCTACAGGTGAGGAAATTCAGATCTGAAGTTAGATTATTCAAGGTCACAACCAATAAGTGGTAGCACTTGGATTCAGATCCAAGCTGTCTGTCTGCACAGTTCATGCCCTAACCACTATTCTATATTGCGGGCAATTTTAAAATAAAGCCAAGACTTAGGAAATAAGTGAATTGGCCAGGGACCCACAGCTGTTAGTGAGTGGAACCACTATTCTAACTCAGGTTTTTGGGTTCTAAGGTTCATATCCTATCTATTCCATGCTACCTCCATCAACTATAAAGTGTGTGATTTTAGGCCAGTCCGTTGATTTTGTCAAGCCTCATTTTCCACCTGAAAAATGGGGGGAAAAATGCTGATTTCACAAAGGAGTTCTGGTATTAAGTACAATTAATTATATAAAATGTTTCACTCACTCCCTGGCACATAAATAAATGCTTAATAAATGTTAACTTGCCAGCTAACAGTTGGAATCCCGAGAAAGACTCTTTATTCTCAATGCTTGATAAATAATAGGAACATGTTAACTCTGAGTATGTTAAGAACATGTTAACTCTGGAAAGGACAAGATGTATAAAAAAATAGATGGTTTAACATAATTTCTGTTCTCTAAACCTTGATAATTGTGTTTAGATTTGCTTTAGAACTTGTTTTGTCATGGAAATACTTCTAGTCAAGGGCAAAGGGATTATTGTGTAAGCCCTTAAAAACCCACTCCAATTAAGGCTCTTTAAAAATATCTAGATCTTTGTGATCTGTGTCTATATACTGTCTTAAAATAGCATTCTTTTATTTCCATATCAAAATTTTAAGGTGAGCTAAGGCTGGAACACACACAAAAAACAATATCTGTTGTCCTGACTTACTCTGTTTTCTCATTGTCTGTTGAAGCTTCTGTTGACAGAAGCAATGAAAATTATCAGGTTAAGTAGTAAGGCTCTTTTCTTTGTTCCTCTAAACAAAATTATGGTGTACTTGTCAGATTTCAAGGCTATGAGGAAACATGGTTTAAAAGTGCCCCAGATAATTGTACTACAGAAAGTAAAAGGTCCTACACAATAAAGAGTAAGTGTCAAGAATATTTTGAACTCAAAATAGATAGGAATATTTTTATAATGTAGCTGGAAACAGATCAATAGAACAAGAATATTAATGGTTTTTGGACAATGGTATCCAATTTCAATGCATATTTGGGGTTATATGTAATATTTTGTGCATTTACAGGTCCATTCCTCTCCAAGCCACTGCCATCATTCCAGCCCACCAACTCTTACCTACATGATGACATTAACCTTTCGATCCTTAGCATTTACGTCACATTATATACCAACTGAACATATTGATTACCCACTGCCCTGAAGATGAAACCCAAACTGCTTACACTGAAATCAAGTGTACCATTATTGTGAGCATCTTGCAAGATAATATAAATTGATTCGTGAATTCATTTATTCAATATAAGTTGGCGATTTGCCGGCCTATTCCCTGTGTTGAATTTTAGGCATGCAGGTGGAGACCATGTTCCTTGCCCTCAAGGCAAAGTGTTCTCATCTTATAGAGGTGAGGACAGACAAGTAAAGCATCATTCATCGTGCAGTGTGGTAGTGGTGTAATAGAAGCAAAAACAAGGATACTGAGAAACAGAGGAGAGGTACCAGTGTTTTCCACTTACCCCTATATTTCTTTATTCAAACCATGTGCTACATTGTTCTATTTGCAATTCTCCTACATAGGACGCACATTTCCATCCCTCTGACTTTGATGATACTGTGGGTTTTTTCATGCTCAGTCCCTTCACTTGCTGCTTCTCCATTCAACCAACACGGATTGAAAGTGTACTGCATGTTAGAATAGGTGTGCTACACACCACGGATCAGTGAATGAGAGCCTTACCCTCTTGAGCTGGCAGTTTCACTTTTCCTATCCCCTCCTGCTCCCTCTAAACCCCCTCTTTCCTCGACCACTCATGCCATGGTGATTTCCTTCTTGAGCTCCAGTAAACTTATTGTCAGTCACATGTCAAATCTTGTATCCTTATCTGGGTATCAGTCAGTATTTACTGGCTAATTTATCCACAGTAATAAGAAATGCAAATATCATGGGGCAACAAAAATTTTAGATTATTTTCTTTAAAATTTACATTGTTTTTATTTTGTTTAATTTATTTTAAAAATTTTATTTATTTGATAGACAGAGATCACAAGTAGGCAGAGAGGCAGGCGGGGTTGGGGGAGTGGGAAGCAGGCTCCCCGCTGAGCAGAGAGCCTGATGGGGGCTCAATCCCAGGACCCTGAGATCATGACCTGGGCCTAATCCAGGCACTGAGCCATCCAAGCACCCCACAAAATTTACATTGCCTAGAGTGTAGAGTGAGAATGATATGACTGACCTCCAAAATCTCCCAATATATTTGTTGTATAGTTGACTAAAAGAAGTTTTCTCTCTTTTTAAAGATTTTATTTATTTATTTTAGAGAGAAAGAGAGAGAATTGTGGGAGGGAGAGGGAGAGAATTTCTAGCAGACTCTGTGCTGAGCTTAGAGCCCGACTTGGGGCTTGACCCCATGACCTGAGCTGAAATCGAATGAGATGCTTAACTGACTGAGCCACCCAGGCACCCTAAGTAAGGGAAGTTTTTAAAAAAGAGACCATGAATCTCTCTATCTATATATTTTAAATAAAATTCAATGTTGAAAACAAATAATAAATAAATAATCTGTCATAAGGTTCTCATATATTTCTGATATTATAGTCAAAGGATCATAAGCTAACTCTGTTTTTTCCTTAGACATATTGTTTAGGTCAGGTCTCCTCAGTGATTCACTTTATTTCAGCAATTTTTTTAAAAACTGAGCACCTGCTATATGCTAGGCAGGGGGTTTGGAATGCAGCTTCTTCTTGCAAAGTGTTTACAATAAATGGGGGTAACTATTATTAGTCATAGACTCATCTATGTTATATTTTATGTGACATGCATATCTACATTTATTTCAAATTTCTTCACACTTATATGTATATACATGTATGTATATATAATTGAATGTGTATGTATATAGAGAGTATTATATATAATACATATATATAGAGAATATATATAGTATACATATAATATTATATATATAACATATAATACATATATAGAGAGAACCTCTCTTTTAAATTTTTTTTATTAACATATAATGTATTATTTTCCCCAGGGGTACAGGTCTGTGAATTGTCAGGCTTACACACTTCGCAGCACTCACCATAGCACATACCCTCCCCAATGTCCATAACCCAATCACCTTTTCCATAACCCCCTCCCCGCCGGCAACCCTCAGTTTGTTTTGTGAGGCTAAGAGTCTCTCATGGTTTTTCTCCCTCCCAATCCCATCTTGTTTCGTTTTTTCCTTCCCTATCCCTCACAGCCCCCCACCATGCCTCTCAAATTCCTCATATCAGAGAGATCATATGATAATTGTCTTTCTCTGATTGACTTATTTTGCTCAGCATAATACCCTCTAGTTCCATCCACATCATTGTAAATGGCAAGATTCCGTTTCTTTTGATGGCTGCATAGTATTCCATTGTATATATATATACCATCTCTTCTTTATCCATTCATCTGTTGATGGACATTTAGGTTCTTTCCATAGTTTGGCTATAAACATTCAGGTGCACATGGCCGTTCTGATCAGTACTTTTGTATCTCTGGGGCAAATACCCAGTAGTGCAATTGCTGGGTCATAGGATAGCTCTATTTTCGACTTTTTGAGGAAACTCCATGCTGTTTTCCAGAGTGCTGCGCCAGCTTGCATTCTCACCAGCAGTGCAGGAGGGTTCCCCTTTGAGAGAACCTCTCTTAAGAAAGTGCCTAGAGATGTGAAATTTTAGAAGGTTAGTAAACTCCTTGGAGTCTGTCTTTGTATCCTGGGTTGAGAACCTCAGACATAGGCAAAAGCAGACTATGCCTTAAAAAATTTTGAATGTGCAGGATATTGTCCTGTTCAAGAGGTGGATGCCAACTTTTTAAAATTAAAATGTGCTACAAATCCTTATTAAAATACAAATGGAGCACCTAAGCTCTCTGTAGTGAATTCAACTGAATGTAAACAACTCAATGAATTGATCATTCATAAATATCCTGTTATAATATTTTATAAATCAGTACATAGAAATCATTTTTTTCTGTAGCAAATCAGTGAGCAGTCATTGATAGACTCTTACAGTATTGATGGAAAACACTTTCTCTTTAGGGCAGAGGTAACATCACCTGATAGGACTTTGAGAACTTGATTTATGGTTGGCTGTTTCATCAATGCCATTTTGCATCAATTTCTCTGTACCAGATCTCAGCTGTGAATATCACATTGTTAGTTTTTTGTTTTTAATAGCAGCGGCCTCTTTCTAGAACTCTTCTTTCGGAACCAGCAGCTTGGTCTTGTTCTCTGATGTTATGCAAAAGGCACCTGCCTTTTAACTTGCCCAATGGAAACCTCATTTGCCATGTGCATTTGCCACCCTTTGATCCCTCTCTGCCGTGTTCTTTATCGGTATCAAAAAGCTGCAGCTGGCAGCTGGGCAAATTCTAAGGTGCCCAGCGCTGCTTTTGGCCCTGGACCCATAAAATTAAATCAGTCATACAGCTGGTGGGTTTTTCTCGAACTGGACTGGTTTCTCCTTTCCTTCCTGAGTCATATAAAGAACTGAATGAGAGCTTTATCTTTAAAATCATGAGTAACTTCCCCCAACTCCTAGCACACAGCAATTTAATCATCTATATGAGTTCCTTTTCAAACGTTATTGTTCAACTTTCCTTCTTAACAATTACCACAGTTTGAATCGTATGTTATATCCGTGTGATGAATGAACACCTGTCTTCAGTGCTATATCATGAGCATCACATGTCAGGATGCAGGCGTAGGTGGCTCAGTTTTCTAGTCCTAGCATCTAGCACAGTGCCTGGCATAGGCTGGTAGGTGATGGTTCAGATGTCTTGAATGAATTGAACCGTGCCCAGGCTCTGTGGAGTTTCTCCTCTGGAACTGTCTTCAGAGCAGTTGACCTGCAGTAAGAGAATGGTTTCTGGATTTTGTTGAGTAGCATCAGAGCATCTGGGTCTGCCTGTGTTTTCCTTTCTCTTCCTCTTACTGCACTCAGCTCCCCTCAGCTGGCCTCCTTTCTCTCTCCTGTCGGTGCAGTTGAAGCCCCATGGGAAGCTGTACCACATGACCGCAGGGACCCTGGGACAGGCTGAGGGGTGGAAGCAAAAGAAAGCCTTGGCTGAAATACTCACCACACTGACTGAATTCCTCTGGGTGCTGTTTACCTGCTGTCACTGCCGTGAAAACCTTGAATGGGTGCAACTATCCGTACACTGGAAGTGTGCATTGCTGAAAGTCTGGGCTCATTATAACTGAGGTGGTTTAAACAGAGTCAGTGGTGTTAATAGTGATTAGTGGTGGTGTATGGAGAGGCTGAATTTATACAGGACTGTAACTGTCTTCTTGTAGACTTCTGTAATGTTTTAATGTTTTATTGTAATATTTTTTTTTTACACTGAGGTTATGTTTACTTTAGTAATTAAAAGAAAAGACATACAATGAAGTTATTTTATTTTTTAAAAGATTTTATTTATTTATTTGATAGAGAGAGAGATCATGTGGGAGAAGCAGGCTCCCCGCTGAACAGGGAGCCCAACACAGGGCTTAATACCAGAATCCCAGGATCATGACCTGAGCCAAAGTCAGATGCTTAACAGACTGAACCACCCAGGTGCCCCTACAATAAATATTTCTAAGTGTCATAGGAAAATGATGCCGTTGTGAAGTCATGAAAATGATGTCATTCTCAAGAATTTACCAATTTAAAAAGCTTCAAAAGCACAATGTAAAGTGAAATACATTTATAATAAAGTATAATATACAAAGAAAGTTATTGAACTGATAGTAAAATCACCTAGAACTAATTTATTTTGATATCCATACCTAAAGTCACATGATATACTGGCCCAGAGAGGACTCAGAGCCAGGGAGCTCCAGATGCTCCTGTAAGACTTGCAGCTTAGCAAACCTGACATGCCTCAGTCTTCTCATCTGTAAAACGAGGGCAGTCTTGGTTCTTCTAGAGTCTGAAGCCTGCCCATGAGGCTTAGTGCACAGTCAGGCTGCGTCACTGTTGTTGCTGGTCTTGTTTTGTCTTTCAAACAATCTATGTATACACTGTGAGCAATCTCAACATGTGAACACCCTGCTTATCTCTTGGAGCTTATTGTTCATATATGCAATTTATGGTTAAAAAATAAGTAATTATAATTTGCTTGATTTCTAGAAAGTTTCTCCTTCTCCCATGTAATATTCACCCATTATTAATGAGTACTTGAATATATTTATTTAAGTGTGGAGTCTACAGACACCTGGGCAAAGGAATAGTATGGAGGGTGGTCATAGACCCAGAGAAAATGCAGTGGTCTGGTCTGATGGCAGTGATGATGTTAGAGGTTACATACTAGCTCTGCTGCATGGGTACTAGCTGTGTGATCTTAGACAGATCACTCAACCTCGCTGAGCCCCTTTACTCGTCTCTGAGGTAAAGATACTAACTACTTTACTCGCTGGCTGTGGAATAATGTATGTACAATGCTTTATGAACATTTTAGGGTTAAATTTAGTGTGCTAGTTCCCCCTTAGGAGCCATGTACCACCTGTGTTTCCCTGTACTCCTCATCCCCATGTTTCCCTCCATGTCCTCTGAAACTTTCCCTTCTTGTCCATATTCCCTTTGATGTATCTATTTCAGCCCCTACACAGGGTGGGCAGTCATTCATTGGTATAATTTGTCCCCAGATTTCTTTCTCACTAGTCCTGCCACTTGTTTGAGGTACTGAAAGCCAGGGAGGGAAAAATGGTTTAAATATACTGAAACACAGGGGGTGCCTGGGTGGCTCAGTAGGTTAAGCCTCTGTCTTTGGCTCTGGTCATGATCCCAGAGTCCTGGGATAGAGCCCCACATCGGGCTCTCTGCTCAGCAGGGATCCTGCTCCCCCACCCCCCCGCCTGCCTCTCTGCCTATTTGTGATCATGAGCTAGAAGCAATCGTGTCCTTTTTAAGAGAAAGCAACATGCAGAGATGGGTTTCGAAGAATCACAGACATCCACAGGTTTTGCAGTACTGACTTTAGTTTCAGAATTCAGGAAAAATTTGCTCAACAGTTGTAATGCCAGGTAGAAGGATCAGAAAAAGAAAACCATGAGTCATCTGTGCCTCTCAGGATCTTATCTTCAGGTGTAGTATTTAGACACACAAATCCACATTTGTAGGAAGAGCTGACAGTAGTGTATCAATACATGTACACACACACACACACACACACACACACATACACACGCACAAACACATTGTGTCTGAAAACAAGGCAATGCAATCCCTTTGAGCTATCTTTGAGGGCTACAAACATTGTTTAACTTCTTAAACTTGTGGTTTACTTAGTATGCAGATAATACAAGTATTCAAAGCTTAAATGCAAAGGAATATTTAAAAATAGAAAACACTAACTTTGAAATATTATACAGCTTTTTCTTAAAAGAAAAAAAAAGGATTTTGTTTATTTGTTTTAGAGAGAGAACATAAGCTGGGGAAGGAACATGTGTTTTTCTCTTTATCTCCTTTATCAGCCCTAGAGAGGGAAACGACCTGGGGCCTTCAAGGGCCCGGGATACATGCCACTTGTGACTTGTCCCGTGGTTTGTGAGTTCCCTTTAATTATCTTCCTCTTTTCAGGGGATATTTAGAAATCTGTCACTTGTAAATTGAAAATCCTTGTGGGAATAAGTACAGTAGTGATCAGAATCCAGGCTAAAAAAAGATAAGCATGTCTGGCCAGGAAAACGAGCTATGTGAGAGGTAAAGATTGTATTAGTGAAAGGAAGGAATGATGAAAGACAGGTCTCTCAGCGATAATGGGAAATGGGTCAAGTATCACAGTATTGGCTTAATTCACTGCTTGGTGGGAGCTATAGGTAGCTGGTTAAAGGTTGAGCCCATTACAATTGCTGGAAAAGTAGCTCTGTTGGATTATTTTCTTCTCATCTGGGTTAGTATTGCAAAAAATAACCATTAATGTGAGGTATAATTTCCAAGAAACTCTTCAGAAGCCCTGGGGTGGGGATGGGGGGGTAAGGGATAGGGAGCAAAATACACAGAGTCGTAATGCTCCAGGGATCAAAATGGAAAGCAAAGACTAAGAGCAGTTGCTCCCTAAAATTATATTATCATCCAGGGTCATTTTCTTTTTTCTTGGTTAGTGAGCTGGTCCGTTATGACACATTGTTGCTCCCAGTGTGTTCCCCTTGACTTGAGTCTGGGTGTCTTGAGTTCATGCTCTCTGCTTCTTGCCACTTAGTTACTTTTTGCCTGTGACAATAGAGGGGAAAGTCAAAATCAGCACTTTTTTTTCTTGTTAGCAACACTTGTAAATGTTTGAGGGGTGGAGGGGCTAACTGACAATTACAGTTTTTCTAATTGTATCTTGAGTATCCCCTGCCAATACATTTCCCAGTTACCATGGATCTTTGCAAACTAGTGGATCATTATTAAGCTATGCTTTTAGTTTTTGAGTTCGGATGTCTTCAGCGGAAACCTCCCTTCTACCTGCTTCCACAGAGCAGGGCATTGACATTTGCTGTGGAGGTCCTGCCAAGAGCAGCTTGACAGTGGAAGGAGGTTGAGGTGCCAAACTGTGACAGCGTACGAGGCAGCGTTTGCTCAGCGTGTTGGGCTGGGTGTCCCTGGCTATTCTCTGAGAAGGGCTTCTTTATATGAGTCCTGGGTGTGTCCTGGCCACTGTTCCGTGACATCTGAGACTACTTCCTAGTACTTCAGAGGATTACACAATCCTGAGAATAGTCTCAAAACAAAACTTACATTAACCTTATTTTTGTGGGCAGCCCCCCCTGTCTTGTAGTACCCCCTCCCCCCACCTTTTGGTATAGGGAGAAATGAAAGGTGACTGTCACCACATGAAAAGTCAATTTTATTTTTTCTTCTATACCATAGAAACTATGGGTCAGAGACCTACAATGTGTCTGCTACTGTATGCATGGGAAAGACACAGTAAGCCTATTCAAGGAGTGTATGAAAGAAGTAACTGAAGCTATGAAAAATCCAGATTATAAGGCCCAGGTCATATCAATCTAGTTTCTAGACCAAAAGTCTTTATTCTTTCCCGTACACCATCCTTGTTCTCTAGCTCCTTAATTTCAGGGACATTGTCTTGACGAATTTTTGTATATCCCACAGTGTAGTAGGAGAAACTCAGGGTCAAAGACACAAATTTTAACAATTGCTGGGGGTAAACCGCATGACTGCTGTGGGTCTCATATACTTTATTTATGGCTAGAGTGTAGTAGTTAATATTTATGGACTACTTAGTCTACGGCAGAACTTGTTAGGCACACCCTCTTGACAGCCTATACCTGTGTCATAGGTCTAATTACACCTTTTATACAGAGGAGGAGTAAGACAGGGAGATTAATAGTTTGTGCAAATTCACAGAGCTAAAATTTTGAGATCATGATACAAATGTAGGCTGTCTGACTCTAGTCTAAAACAGGGACCCTTAACCACTGTTCTACACAGTTTTTATAAGACAAATTCATGGCTGCTTCCAGCTCTCCAGTCTCCGTCTGTATAGCTGCAGACATTCTCATCTTGATGACTTCTTTGATTCCCTAACCCTTCATTTTAAAAGACTTTTCCCTGTAGGGGCACCTGGGTGGCTCAGTCAAGCGTCTGCCTTAAGGTCAGGTCATCAACTCAGGGTCCTGAGTTTAAGTCACCTGTCAGGCTCCCTGCTGGATGGGGTGTCTGCTTCTCCCTCTGCCTCGCCCCCTATTTATTCTTCTTTCTTGCTCACTCACTCTCCCTCAAATAAATAAATAAAATATTTTTTAAAAAAAGACTTTTGCTTGCAATTATTAATAAACTGGGTAATCCTCTACAATTAGAATAATTCTCTACTGATTAACTACTGGTATTCCTCTTACATGTTTATTCTATTATCCCACAGTCCCTGTCTAGCATAATTTACCATCTTTTCCAAAAGACTTACTCAAGCCAAGTATTATGTGTACTGTCATTCTCCGTTTGCAGTACCCCTTGTAAAAAGATAATGCTCCCACCGTTTAAAAAATAGTGCAGCCCAAAATGTAGTTTTGTGTCATACCAGGAGGCCCCATCAGAAGTCTATTTTCACAATAACAAGTTCTGATGCTGCAACATTAGATTATGTTGTAAATGGGAGCAGGAAACACCGGGAACAGGTGATCCCTTTAAAAAAAAACAGCAAGTCCGTGTCTGCTCCGTCTGTGTTAAAGCCGTAAGAACAAAAGCAAACAAAAACTAAAAGTCTATCCAAACCAAATATTTACTCCTGCCCCTTGGTGAATGTAAATATGCTAATTAACATTTTAAATATTGAGGGTTCTGAGCAAAATGATAATTTATATTAAATTACCACAGACATCTGGCCTTTATTTCCAAGATAGGTAAAATTGTCTAATTAGAGAGGACAGAAATACAGATAAATACTGGAAGAAGAAAATGGTATAACACAGTGAATAGATACTGGAAATTTTTTATCTTTGTCCAACTAGATGTTCAGTATCATTTATTGAAATTCCTTTGTGCTCTTTATTAAACATTTGAACATGGTTTCTTTTTTTTTTTTAAGATTTTTATTTATTTATTTGACAGAGAGAGATCACAAGTAGATGGAGAGACAGGCAGAGAGAGAGAGAGAGAGAGAGGGAAGCAGGCTCCCTGCTGGGCAGAGAGCCCGATGCGGGACTCCATCCCAGGACCCTGATATCATGACCTGAGCCGAAGGCAGCGGCTTAACCCACTGAACCACCCAGGCGCCCCTGAACATGGTTTCTTATAGTTAGGGTGTTTATTTTAATGATTTTTTTGAGTCATTAAAATAAACACCCTAACTATAAGAAACCATGTTCAAGAAAGATTTTTTTGAGTCATTAAAATAAACACCCTAACTATAAGAAACCATGTTCAAGAAAGATTTTTTTGAGTCATTAAAATAAACACCCTAACTATAAGAAACCATGTTCAGGGGCGCCTGGGTGGTTCAGTGGGTTAAGCCGCTGCCTTCGGCTCAGGTCATGATATCAGGGTCCTGGGATGGAGTCCCGCATCGGGCTCTCTGCCCAGCAGGGAGCCTGCTTCCCTCTCTCTCTCTCTCTGCCTGTCTCTCCATCTACTTGTGATCTCTCTCTGTCAAATAAATAAATAAAAATCTTAAAAAAAAAAACCATGTTCAAATGTTTAATAAAGAGCACAAAGGAATTTCAATAAATGATACTGAACATCTAGTTGGACAAAGATAAAAATTTCTAGTATCTTAGTGGTATTAAACAAAAATAAAAATGAAAAACAAACAAAAAAAATAAAAATAAATGGGACTTCAGAGACCAAAAAAAAGATGGAAATGTATATAACTACGTCCACAAATACACTATAATCTTTCTTCTGATTTTTTATAAGTACTTTATTTTTAAATAATCTCTACCCAATGTGGAGCTTGAATTCACAACTCCAAGATCAAGAGATGCATGCTCTAGCGATAAAGCTGGCCAGTGTCCCAATTCCTTTTTGTTACTGCTCATTTTGCTAAAATGCTGCCCTTTTCTAGAAGCATATATTAAGTCAACGAATTTATGAAGGAAACACAAATAAAAATCCTAAAGCATTTGCATTTTATAAAAAAGCTTTAGAAAATAATATTTTTAATATTCAGTGTTTGTCCTCATTTACTATTTATCAACTCAAAGAATTATGAGAAACTGGCAAGCTTACCTAATTAGTTTCCAAATATTTAATACTGTTGAAAACTGGTCTCTCTCTCTCTCTTTTTTTTCCCTGAAGCATCTAATAAGGTAGTATAAGGAAAACATTGGAGAAAAATACCCCCTGAGCTATTAGAATAAAAGAAGAGCTTATCTGAGACTTAACCTCATATTTTCTGAAAGACTTTAATCCATACCTAGAATGATTCTTTTAGTAGGAGTGATGTGTTTACCAGCTTCAGGAGTTGAAGAGGAGAGCTGAGCAATGCTCCTCAAATACTGGCCAAGTTGAAGAGAACAATTTGAAAGATCCAAGATTCAAAGGGTTCGAAATGTTTTAAAAGAAAATCTGTATTGAAGTGAATATATTTCCCTACGTAATTTTCCTGCTTCTGTGTTTTCTGACATTGCTTACCTGCCTCACTCTTGGTATTTCTGAATTCTTTCCAGTCATTGCTTCACTGGGAAGAAATCCCTCTTCTTTTAGGCTACTCAATTGAAGTTTGTTGAAAACAAACAAGAGGAGAATAAAGAAATGAAAAACAGACTGACTGTCGTCAGACATCGTCAGAATTGTTGGCTCTAATACACGACATGACGTGGTTTTCAGGTCGGGCTGGGGTGGGGTTGAGGTGGGATTCAGACACTTCCTTACCACCTTGTAAGTAGAATGTCCCTAGTATGATGATTTCCTGCTTTTGTTGGAAGGCGGCCTCTTGGTCTGTTCAGAAAAGAAGGATCCTACATTCCTGAAGGCTGTGATCACATGTTCCCCTCCCTTGATGTGTTCATCTTAGATTTAGATGGCTCAGAGTGGTTGTCCATAGGCCGGTACCTACAGCCCTGAATTCTGAAGTCTTCCCTTTACTTGTCTGCTCTGTAATAACCGAATCATGAATCATGTACATCCTGCTAGTTCAGTAGTGTGTGTGTGTGTGTGTGTGTGTGTGTGTGTGTGTGTGTAAGGGGACATAAACATACTAGCACAACGTAAGGGCTCTGTGGGGAGTGGTGATTAAGACAGACGAGGACTCTGCTCATAGGGACCTTATGCTCTGTGACAAGGTTGAGGTGAAAATAAAGAAATGAATAAAGAAGGGAGAGAAGGAAAGGAAAGAAGGAGGGAAGGAAAAGAAAGAAAGGAAAAGACGGGTTATGATAAGTGGCAGGGGGATGGGCTGGAAAGATATTAGAGAGCCAGGCTCTTGTAGATCTAGTGGTCAGGAAAGGTCTCCTGCAGGAGGCAGAGCTCAAGTAAATGATAAGAAATACGCAGGGATGCAAAGAACAATCAGAAGATATTCCAAGCAGAGGGAAAATGCAAAGGCCCCCTAGACTGGAAGAATCTCAGTGTGTTTGAGGAATATTTCTTTTTTAGAGTTTAAAAAAATATGTATTTTATTTTATTATTTATTTATTAATTATCATTACTATTATGTTGTTAGCCAACAGTGAGGAATATTTCTGTGGCTGGAATGGAGTGAGTAAGAGAAGAGTAGTCAGAGATGAGAGGGGCAAATCATGCAGTGTTTGGCCAACAAAGGTAGGAGTTCAGGTTTTATTCTAAATATGATAGGAAGCCATCCAGGGCTTTTCAGTTATGATAGGATAGAGGATAACTTGATTTAATATGCATTTTTAAAAGATCACACACTGATGTATATTTTAAAGATTTTATTTCTTTGACAGAGAGAGACAGTGAGAGAGGGAACACAAGCAGGGGGAGGGTTGGAGGGAGAAGCAGGCTTCCCGCTGAGCAGGCTCTATCCTAGGACCCTGGGATCATGACCTGAGCTGAAGGTGGACACTTAATGACTGAGGCACCCAGTTGCCCTGATGTACCTTTTAAAAGATCACACATTCTTTTTTAAAATTTTTTAAAAAGATTTTACTTATTTATTTGACAGAGAGAGTGATCATAAGTAGGCAGAGAGGCAGGCAGAGAGAGAGGAAGTAGGCTCCCCACTGAGCAGAGAGCCCAATAAGGGTCTCGATCCCAGGACCCTGAGATCATGACCTGAGCTGAAGGCAGAGTCTTAACCCACTGAGCCACCCAGGTGCCCCAAGAACACATTCTTGAAAGAATGTATTATGGAGAATATTTTGTAGGAGAGCAAGGTATACAATGGAGGAAGGAGGTAATTCAAGAAACCATAGCTGTTAGTCCAGTTAAGAAGTGATGGTGACTGACACTGGGGATGTGGTTTAGGAGAGAAGCAAGAAGTAGATGGTTCTGGATAGGATTTAACAATAGAGAGGACAAGACTCCCCCATAGACTTAGATGTACAAGGTGAAGGAGAAAAAGGCCTCAAATTTAAGTTGTAGATTTTGGCTGGAGACACTAGATGGTTGGAGGTGCCCTTTGGAAAAACTGGAAGAAAATCACATTGGGGAAGTGTTGTTGAGTTGTTTTGGCCAGTTATTTCTGAGACATCTAAATGAAGATTCAAGTAGACCATTGGGTATATAAGTCCAGGGATTTACATTTGATGACCAAGACAAACCTAGAGACTTGATTTGGCTTTCACCATCTTATAGATGTAATTTGAATCATTAGGCTGGATGAAATCTAATTGGATGTAGCCCTCATCCACTCTAATATTTAGAGGATGGGAAGAAGACGACTAGTCAGCAGAAGTGTCTGAGAAGTAGCAGCTCCGTTAGAGAAAAGTAGGAAGGGGATGTCATGGGAGCCAAGAAAAGGAGATATTTCAAGAAGGGTAAAGTGGGCAACTGTTTTGATTGCTTGATTGTTGATGGAAAAGGACCAGGTAGAAGTATCTAGAGTGATCACAGTAGAATAGTTTTTGTGGGTGGAACAGGCAGTAGCATATTGGAGTAGGTGAGGATTGTGGAGATAATGACTGGAAGCTACTCTTCCAAGAAGTTTAAAGTCAAGAGAGTTGTTTGTTTTAAAATTAGATAAGGAGTACATTTGTAAACACAGTGGTGTGAAGTATAATTCAGTACTTAGAAAACAGTGAAATACAGCTTCTGTAGACATGCTTAGAAATTTAAAATACCACTTGATTTTCTCAGTGGATTCAAAGGGTGTTTTGTTGTTGTTGTTTTTTTGTGGAAAGAATTTGTTCCTTTTCAAATTTGGAGAGTTTATTAGTTCTCAAGCAGGTTGAAGCCAAAGGATTCCTTGTGAGAGTCATACTTTCAGGGGTGAGACTTGGCAGTTCACAGTATAGAGCGGGTTTTTTTTGTTTTTGTTTGTTTGTTTTTTGTTTTGTTTTGTTTTTGTTTTTCCCACAGAAAGCAGAAAGAATAAAAGGTTCTTTCAAAGGTTAATGCAGAACTGTAGACACTGAGAAACAAAAGAAAACACTTTCACAAGAGATGTATGGAGAGGTATCCAGTTCAAACCCAGGGAAATGATACCAGGTAATCCAACCTATTTATTTTTTTCTTTTTTTAAATTTAAATTTAAGGAACCAACATATAGTACATCATTAGTTTCAGCTGTAGAGTTCAGTAATTTATCAGTTGCATATTAACACCCAGTGCTGATCATATCACGTGCCCTCCTTAATGCCCATCACCCAATTACCCTCTCCCTTCCAGTGACCCTCAGTTTGTTTCCTGTAGTTAAGAGTCTCTCATGGTTTGTCTCCTTCAAACTATTTATCTTTAAAAGTGAACATATATCTGAAGTCTTCTTGACAGAATAGAGAAGGCAAAAGTGAAGCACTGCAGAAATAGAGACTACAGGTAGGTGCAGGGAGTTAATAGCAATTTTGTGGAGAAACTGGGGAGCAGTGAATGGGGGAGGTTCACACAGTCAGCATGATCAGGCAGTGGGGACTCAAGGCTGATTGCTGCATTGAAACTGGTGGGAAGTAAGCACATTACGACGTCAGAAGTTTTTAAACAGAGGAATAGTTTTTTTTTTTTTTAATAATATCAAGGTATTTCTTTTTGATATTAAAGTATCCATTCTGACTTCGAATTTCTCTTAGAGTTTCATACTATAAGCTTTTGAAGTGGTCAAGCCAACAAGCGTTTTGGAGAATATGAAAACTGGAATAATGCATCTGTTTTGAGGATTATGACATGGCAGACACATTTCATCATTTCAACAGCTAACATTTCACTCTTCCTCCAGGGTGTCCCGCCATGCTTAAACTACTAAGAACCTCACATGCCTTCCATCTGAACTTATTATAATGGTTAGGAAAATGACTTAAGAGCCTGAGGATCTCATTCAGAGGAAAAGTCAGAAACCTATGGAAGTTAGAAAACAGGTCAAAGAGAGGCATGCATGCATGCATTCATTCATTTATTGAACATCTAGATGAGCCAGATAGACCAGCTTCACAGACATGTGACCACTGTAGTCACAGAGGGTCCCATACTCAAAATGACTCTGTGCTTGGATTTAATGCTCCGTTGTCATTGTCTTGAAGTTCTTAATAATTTTACGGTTGAACATGTGATTTTTTAAGTGAAGTCTGGTGGGATAATGGAATATGAGGAAAGGAGATATACACAACATGTGTATCTTATTCTCAGTATGTATACCTTATTCTTTGCTGTCCCATTCCCACATAGCATGTGTGATGGCCTTGATGAGTACAGAATTCCAGGGACCCATGATGGGTGGGTGTTCAGTGAGACTCAAACAAGTAGAAAAAAATCGTGTTACACTGAGGACTAAGTACACAAGTGTCCTGACAACCCCCAAATGCCACACTTTCCATTCAAACCAGAACTTGCTTCAAACAGAGAAAGAAGACCAATACTGATGCTCTAAACGGACCATCAAGGAACCTTATCATATTCTTTCTTAGCTTTGCTTCATTGAAAATGATGATACAGAAAGGGAAAGACAACTCCTTTTCTTTCAGCTGTCCGTACTCTTAGTAAGCTGAGAGTAGACGGTGTTGGTAGGATGTGCATATATAAAGAAATGAACTCAAATAGTTGACTTAGTTGTGTGCAGTATTTCTACTGATGGTAAAAATATCATATGCATGTGCAAGCTATGAAAAACTGTAATTTTGATGATTTCACATACAAATTAATGCAAGTATATTTCCATTTGAGCTGGCAACATACAATGTCAAGATGAGTGGTGCAAATCATGCTAATAAATTAAAATTAACATTTTGAGCAATCTTAAGTAGCAAACAAGAGCACCATGACCAGCTGAGAGAGAGAGAAAACAGAAGAAGAATACTTGATATTTTAATACTTATTACTTTAATAATATAATAGTACTTTCCCCCTACTTTTTTTTTCCCCCTACTTTTTAACAAGGAGAGCTGCTTATCATTCTTCAGGGACCCCACAAATCATGTAGCTGAATCTGGGGACATATATTATGCTAGGAAACAGGAATATAATGATCGATAAGTAAGACAGACTCTTACCCTCATGGAGTTTGCTTCAGAGGGGGAATTCCATAATAACAATTGCTATAAGAGATACAAAGAAAAGGTATGAGTGTTATGAAAATGGAGAAATGGGAGAAGCTGCTGTGATGGACATTGTTGATTGCTTATTCAATAGTCCTTCTCCTTTGCCAACAAAATTTTTCTACTTTAGAAATTAAAACTTTCAGACCCCCAGACCCCTACCATACAGAGTCTGTGAATTCTATTCTAATAAATAAATTCTAATGCTGTCTGAATGGAATGTTTGCTGGCATAGGTGCATTTTAAGAGAACATTTTCCTCCCTGATAAAGACAGAAGCATCTGAGAAGAAAACCCTCCCCTTCTTTCTTACTTTAGACATTGCTGAATAAGGATGTGATGCTTGGAGCTGTGGTAGGCATCTTGTGACTAGGAGGGGAAAGTCAAGAAACTGGCAGAAAGCTCACCCAGCACTCAAATGTAACTTTGAACTCCTGAGTCAGTCCAGAGCTAAATGCCTGGAGAGTTCCCATCAGGTGAGGAAAAGTGAACTCTCATTGCTAAAGATATTTTTCATTGGGTGTTCTGTTGCTGGCAGTCAGCACGATCCAGCTCATAGATGGGTCGACTCTGGACGACCAGGGATACTTACCCCAACAAAGTGGTATTTCATATACCCCAAAGCAGGATCAGGAATTAAGTTTCCCAAGATTTGAGAGAATAGCATTCCAGGTAGCCAGAATAAATGTATTGGATGGCCCTAAATCAGGCTGTGGCGTATCTGAGAAGGGAATTTTTTTTAATTAAAAAAAAAATTAAATTAAGAAGATCCCCGAGTGTATGAACTGGAGACCAGCACGGGTGTACAGCATCCTGGACAGCGGATTTGGGCACAGACCCGCAGACAGACGACTCCACAATTTTCCTTCTGGAGGATGGTCACACGCTTCTGGCTGTTACTCTCTCAACCATCCAGGAGATGTCAGGTTCCAGCATTCAGTGCATGGGCTTTCCCACAGCTGGCTGGGAGCACACATTTTCTTTGTATTTGCGTTGACGGATCCCCTAGTGGGAGGCGGGAGCCCTGCCTGCGTGTAGCTACTGTGAACAGTGACACAGAGGTTATCAGAGCTTCCAGCAAACTGTAAACCTTTGGCACACCACCCTCCTTGTTTTGATAACAAAGCAAAAATTATGTGGCGGTGGCAGAGAAGAGAGAGAAAAATCTGTGGGGGTGTGTGCCTCAGCAGAGATAAGTAAAATATTTCTGTTAAAGACTTGGAAGATTCCCCGAATGATAAAAATAATGAGAAGAGCAAAGTCAAGTTATCAGGAGTATTTGCATAATTGCAGTTTTAATGTTTGGAATCCAATCAGCCTCCGAGGTTTGGCCTGGGTGCCTGATGAGTCCTACAAGGACACCTGCAGGAAGAAGGCTGTCAGAGCTATTGTCATCACCGTGTTTGTCAACAGAGCGTCTCAGTCCTTGGACTCAGTTCCAGGAAAGAGGAGAGCTGGGCTTCACAAAACAAGACACGTACCTCAGAGGCCCATTTAAATTGCAGTTTGCACAACACAATGGCGGTGACTTTCTATAATTTGTAGGAGGAAGGAGATGAAATCCTGGGCCCTGGGCTCGATGCAAGAAGAAAAGCAAGGAGATGGAAATAACATTTTAATTATGTTTTTCATAAATTTACATGGCACCCATCAGCATTACAGAAGTATGATGTCACTAATCCTTCTAACTGCCATGTTAGTCCCCTGGAGAAGAAGAAATTGAAGCGACCCAGTGTCTAAGGGACTTGTCCACAGCGTGAATGCACCAGAGACCCCATGGAAGTAAAACCAGCACTGTTGATCGAATGAGGGGCTCTCTCTTACCTTTTCTTCTGGTTTGTGATCCTGGGCCCAGATTGGATAGGAAATCAAAGAATCCCCAGGGCAAAAAGTTGCTATTGGCCTTGTGGTATTCAAATGGAATTCAAATCATGACCAGCATGATTTGGTCACCTAATAATCTTCTAAAAAGAAAGGTCTCTGAATCTCTACTAGGGGTTTTGGTGGATTTTTGAGGAAAATCCAACAGGGGTGTCTAACTGGAGGTGGAGTGGGCATTTGCGGTCTTCCCTGTGTTCATGTTCTCTCATTCTCTCAATCATTTGACAAATATCAGTCAAGTGCCTGTTATGTGCTGGGCACACTGCTAGGTCCTAGTAGAATATTAATGATGGGAGAGAGCATCAGAGAGTGGTGCCTGCTACAGGAAATAGGACAAGGAAAAGGGAGAGAATCTGGATAAGGCAACCAGGGAAAGAATCTTTAAAACACGAAATATGAGTGAAGCCCTGTGGGAAAACCAGGGACACATTCCTGGGAAAGAAGTCTGCAAGTACAAAGGCCCTGAGACAGGAGAAAGAATGGCAAGAAGAAACCAGTGTGACTGGATTTAAGGAGAGAGAGGGTAGGGGGTAGGAGATGCAGTTGGAAAGCTATTCCCTCATGACAGCTCCTGACAACCTCTGTGCTAGGCGTTGCTTCAGAGGGAAGTTCTTATGTCTTCCTTCTTTTGTTGATTCCATTTTTTTTTTAAAGATTTTATGTATTTATTTGAGAGAGAGAGAGAACAAGGGAGAGGGCGAAGCAGAGCAGGGAGCCCCAGGTGGGGCTCGATCCCAGGAGTCCGGGATCAGGACCTGATCCGAAGGCAGACGCTTATCTGACTGAGCCACCCAGGTACCCCCTTTCGTTGGTTCTTTTGCAAGATTCTTCAGAATCACAAAGTTGAAGACCGAGAATGCCCTGCCCAGGAAGCCTCAGGGTCCTCTTTCTTTCCTGCCTGTTCTGGAGTGAGGCACTCAACGACCTTATTTTGCCATAAAAAAACACCTGGTGGGTATTATGGAGGGCACGAATTGCATGGAGAACTGGGCATGGTGCATAAACAATGAATTCTGGAACACTGAAAAAAAAAATAAAATTAAATTAAAAACAAACAAACAAACAGACAAAAAACCCTAAGATGTTACTGTATGCCATTTTTAAGGTAGTTTAAGAACTAGGAATGAACAGTAGCACAGTCAGTTCCTGGGAGTCTGTAGGAACCAAATGCTCCCTTACTTGGCACCTGTGAGCTTCCACAAAGGGATGCTAATGGAGAGGATTTTTGCCAAAACCAGCATTTAGTATTCAGACACACCCTTTGTCAGGACGATTGGCTTCAATGTATAAAGTAGTGTGAAAAGTGGTTCTGAAAAGGGTCTCTCACCAGTCTCTGTGTGGACCCTGACAGATGACACTACTTCCCCATCCAGAGGAGATCAGCACAGCTTTGTACATTTATGGATTTATTTTCTGTGTATAAATCCAAATCACTTAACGTAAATCCTGGCTCAAAGGATCTGTGTGACTTCTTTTTTTCTGCTGTGGCCAAAGCTGTGATCAGGTACTCAACCTCTGAAATCTCAAAAAGCCTTACAAGTCAAATGTTATTTGCTTCTTGCCTTGACTCCCTTTTGGTTTAGATTTTAGGGTCACTTGAGCCTATGCAGGTAAGGCTAGGTCCACCTATGCTCTCTTAGCCTAACTGAGTGCAAAGATTTAGTACGAGGAACTGAAGAAATTTGATGATGAAGGATGACCTCCATCCCTTACTGCTGTGATGCCTCGAGTCGATTGAGGCTATATCTTTGCTGTTGTTTTCTACTGCATCTAGTATACTGCCTGGCATATAGGAGATGCTCATTAAGCATTTGCTGAATGAATGAAATATTAACAAAAATAGGAACTACAGTGAATGAGTTATAATTAAGACCATTTTCTCTTTGTGTAACATAAGCCAATTAAAAAAATTCCAATATACTCTCCTGTAGTATTTCATTTAGTTTTTGTTGGGTCAGCGGGCTCCGGGAGTTCAGGAGGAACAATAGAAATGACCGCGGGGTCCCGCTGTCTTCCAGCCTCCTCCCCCCACTTTCTTTCACCCTTGACTCTCCCGCCAAAAGGATGTATGCCCAGGTCACGGCTCCATAGGTAACCTGATACCTGTGCAGGAAACAGATAAAAGACCCCCGCCAACTCCCTCCCAGTGCCACTTCTCCCACTCTGCTTTCCGGAGTCTCGGAACCTTGCCCGAGGGTGCGCACCTCCCCCACTCACGACTTTCCTGGCTCCCCTTCTCTTGAGCCCTGAAACTTTGCCAGAGTGCCTTTAATAAATCTTGCCTTGCGCCTACCTCGCCTGGTGTTGTGTTTATCTCACCTATAAAACCTTTTTATTGTTAAAAATGGCTTTATATATAACTACTAATGTTACAAATCTATAAATGTGATGATATTTTAACATCATTTTCCTCATTCACTTTTTTCCCCTCCCTCTGTCTTTCAGCCCTCCAGACCTCTGCTCCCACCTAGTAATGTGTGTGATTAAGAGCCTAAATTTAAATATTTTTAAAACTTATTTATTGGAGAGAGAGAGTGAGAACATGAGGAGTGGGATCAGAGGGAGAGGGAGAAGCAGACTGGGGGCCCAATACGGGGCTTGATTCCAGGACCCTGAGATCATGACTTGAGCTAAAGGCAGACACTTAACCAACTGAGCCACTCAGATGTCCCAAGAGCCTGAGTTTAAGGGGCAATATCCTTTATTCTCATCCCAGCACCATCATCCTGTGGTATGACCTTAGGAAAGTTTAATAAATATTCTGTGACCTAGTTTTCTTATTTATAAAATGATGATCATGAAACCTACCTCAAAGATGAGAATTAAATGAACTGATACATGTAAAGTGAGTAGAGAAGAATGTCTGTGTCCTGCTCCTATCCATACATATGGACTGGCTGTGGGCAGAAGGCTTCAGTTCCTCATCAGGTAGGCCTTTTTATAGGGTTGCTCACAATGAGGCAGCTAACTTCTTCCAGAGTGAGTGATCTGGACAAGGAGGAGGAAGTTGCTGTGCCTTTTATGACCCAGTCTCCAATCCTTGTAACATTACAGTTTAAATATGCTTACATTGATTTTTAAATGGCTACATTTAAAATAGCTTCAGAGTTTCCAGTCTTGGTTCAAAGGTAACCATTTGTTTGCATATGTATCCACCAAGAGTTCGTACAAAATTTTATTTATTTATTTATTTATTTATTTATTTATTTATTTAATAAAGACCTTATTTATTTGTTTGAGAGAGAGAGAGAGAGAGAGAAAGAATAAGCAGTGGGGAGGGGCAGAAGGAGAGGGAGAAGCAGGCTCCTCATTGAGCAGAGAGCCTGACTCAGGGCTCAATCCCAGGACCCTGGGATCCTGACCTGAGCCGAAGGCAGACGCTTAACCCACTGATCCACACAGGCACCCTTTTTGTCTTTTTTATTATAACCATAGTGGGTGTGAAATGACATCTCTCCATAGTTTTAATTTGCATTTCCCTAAGTACGGATGATGTCGATCATGTTTTTTTTTTTTTTTTAAAGATTTTATTTATTTATTTGACAGACAGAGATCACAAGTAGGCAGAGAGGCAGGCAGAGAGAGAGGAGGAAGCAGGCTCCCTGCTGAGCAGAGAGCCCGATGTGGGACTCGATCCCAGGACCCTGAGATCATGACCTGAGCCGAAGGCAGCGGCTTAACCCACTGAGCCACCCAGGCGCCCTCGATCATGTTTTTATTGCTTATTTATCATTTGTATATCTTCTTAGGCACAGTGGCTAATTTATATTCTTTGCCCATTTCTAAAATGGGTTATTTGCTTTTTATTGCTATATTATAAGTGTGCTGTATAAATTTTAGATAATAGACCCTCATCAGATGATTTGCAAATATTTTCATCTTATTCTATGAATTGTCTTTTCACTTTCCTGATAGTGCCTTTGAAACAGAAGTCTTACATTTTTGTGAAGTCCTATTTATCTATTTTTTTCTTTTTGGCTTGTTCTATTAGTGTCATATTTAAGAGGCCAATGCCTTTACACAATTTACACAATTTTCTTCTAATGCTTTTTTATTGAGTCTTCAATCCATTTTAAAACAGTGTTTTATTATGGTGTGAGATAAGGATCCAAATACATTTTTTTTTCTTTTTGCATGTAGATATCAAGTTTTCCCAGTACTATTTGTTACAAAGGCTATTCTTCCCCAGTTGAATTTTCTTGGCATTCTTGTCAAAAATCAGTTGCCCATGGGTGTCTGGGTGGCTTAGTTGGTTAAGTGTCTGCCTTCAGCTCAGGTCATGATCCCAGAGTTCTGGGATCTAGTCCTGCATTAGGCTACCTGCTCAATGGGGACTTTGCTTCTCCCTCTTCCTCTATCCCTCCCCCCTGCTCATGCTTGCTCAGGTGCCCGCATGCATGCGCGACCTCTCTCTCTCTCTCACACACACATACTCTCTCTCAAATAAATAAATAAAATCTTTTAAAAAATCAATTGCCCACAAATATATGTGTTGGTTGTTTTTTTTTTTTTTTTTTTCCTGGACTCTCAGTTCAGTTCCACTGATCTACATGCCTGTGCTTTTTCCAGGGCCACATAATTTTATGTATTTTAGCTTTGTAGTAAATTTTGAAACCATGATATGCAAGTCCTCTAATTTTGTTTTTCTTTTCTGAGATTGTTTGTGCTATTCTAGATTCCTGCATTTCTGTATAAGTCCCATGTGAATTTCATTTTTGCATTGCTCATTGTTAATGTACAAAAACACAATTGATTTTTATACATTGATCTTGTAAACTGCAACCTTGCTAAGCTAATTTATTAGTTGTAATAGTTTCTTGAGGATTTACTATATAGAACATTATATCATTTGCAGATGGAGATTGTTTTATTTCTTCCTTTCCAATATAAATGCTTTTTATTTCTTAGTCTTGCCTAATTGCCCTGTTTAGAACCTCTGTTACAAAACCAAATATAAGTGGTACATCTGGACACTGTTGTTTTGTTCATGATCCTAGGCAGAATGCTCTCAGACTTTCCCCATTTTAGCTGTGGGTGTTTTTAGATCCCTTTACCAGGTTGAAAAACCTCTCCACCCTCCCGCTGTCCACTCCCCAAACCCTTTAGGAACCAGAAAGCAGCCAGCAAGAAGAGGAGGTGGAAACAACTGATGCAAAGACTACTACTATACCTTTTCCAGGTACAGAAGTTCCTGCCCGGAGAAAAGGAAGTGTTAAGAACTGTGAACGGCTTGAGAGTTTACTCTACTGGGAAGTTAGCCTGCAACTATTCTGTGGATGCTAGTAGAGGATAAAAGACTTCTGGGCCAGAGACAAAGAATGGTTTATTACTCATAGCAATGGTGCTTTCATGCTGGTTCCCTGAGCCTCAGTCCCCATAGGGTGATGCAAAGGGAGCCAAATTATGCCTGCATTTGTAGTGGATTATGCTAGGAAAATAAATCTTAATTTAGAGAACCCAGATGTTTAAAATTTTTTTAAATTCAATTTGATTAACCTATAGTGTATTATTAGTTTCAGAGGTAGAACTTAGTGATTCATCAATTGCTTATAACACCCAGTGCTCATTCCATCTAGTGCCCTCCTTAATGCCCATCACTCAGTTACCCCATCCCCCCACCTACCTCCCCTCCAGCAACCCTCAGTTTTTTCCCTAGGGTTAAGAGTCTCTTATGAGGGTGCCTGGGTGGCTTAGTGGGTTAAAGCCCCTGCCTTCAGCTCAGGTCATGATCTCAGGGTTCTGGGATTGAACTCTGCATGGGGCTCTCTGCTCAACAGGGAGCCTGCTCCCCACCCCCTGCCCCCCCACCCCGCCTACTTGTGATCTCTGTCTGTCAAATAAATAAATAAAACCTTTTTATTTTTTATTTTTTTTTAAAGATTTTATTTATTTATTTGACAGAGAGAAATCACAAGTAGATGGAGAGGCAGGCAGAGAGAGAGAGAGGGAAGCAGGCTCCCCGCTGAGCAGAGAGCCCGATGCGGGACTCGATCCCAGGACCCTGAGATCATGACCTGAGCCGAAGGCAGCGGCTTAACCCACTGAGCCACCCAGGCACCCAAATAAAACCTTTTTAAAAAAAAGTCTTTTGTGGCTTGTCTCCTTCTCTGATTTCATCTTATTTTATTTTTCCTTTCTTTCCTCTATGTTCATCTGTTTTGTTTCTTAAATTCCATTTATCAGTGAGATTATGTGATAATTGTCTTTCTATGATTGATTTATTTCACTTAGCATAATACCCCCAAGTTCCTCCCATGTTGCACATGGCAAGATATCATTCTTTTTGACAGCTGAATAATATTGTATATATATACCAAGTATATATATATATATATATATATATATATACTTCTTTATCCATTCATCTGTTGATGGACTTCTGGGCTCTTTCTGTATTTTGACTATTGTGGAATTTGCTGCTATGAACATGGGGCCCACATGGGTTTTTTTTTTTTTTTTTTTTTAATAGTGAACGTGCCTGCCCTTTTCTCCAGAGGGAGACATAATTTTTATTATACTGGACAGCAAGCAGTCTGCTCTTCTGCTCTTTCCTCCTGAGGGAGACCCTCTCTCTGTCTTCTATGGCTGTTCACTATACAAAGATCCTGGAAAAAGAACATTGGAAAGTCAGTGCCTCTCTATCCAGATATGCAGAAACATGGGAGAATTATTTCCTACCACAGGAAGTTATAAGTTAGCCATAAGTTTGAATGAAGTTGGAAATTTTGTCTCTAACATGGAACGGGACCTTCTAAGTAAGGTTTGAAAGTCTTCTTTATCATTTAAATTGACCATAGCATGTTATGTTACATGAAAATGATCAGAGAAGAGATATCAAGAGGGCAGGGAAAGAACTCCCTTACACCAAGTAAAATGTAAGGAGATAGCAGGAGAAAACAATTTAAGTTGTTTTATTATTAATTCTTAATGATTGATTAGTATACCCATTTTAATAAGAATTTAATGAATAATCCTAAAGCCATCTATAACCTGGAAATCTGGAAATAAAGTATAGCCAAACCTTCTGCAAACTGGAAAAGAGAATTGCAAAGTCAGGATTAGAAAAATCTTACCCTCTCTCTTCTTTCTTTTTCTTCTCTGTTTGGTCTCTCATCTGTGTTTCTTCTATTTGTTTGTTCTAATTTACTTTCTGTGGATCACCTTCCTTTGCTTACTCATTCTTTGCAGTGTGCGAGAGGCTCTGATTTGCCATTGTCCCCACCTCTGATCTTGCCTCTGCATGAACTTTTTTTTTTTAAAGATTTTATTTATTCATTTGAGAGAGAGAGAGACAGAATAAGAGAGCATGAAAGGGGATGTCAGAGAAAGAAGCAGACTCCCCATGGAGCTGGGAGCCTGATGTGGGACTCGATTCCAGGACTCTGGGATCATGACCCAAGCCGAAGGCAGTCACCCAACCAACTGAGCCACCCAGGTGCCCCTCTTCATAAACTTTTAACACTAGATCCCAGACTATTTGGCAATAGTCATTTTGCCTCTTGGTTCAAATTCTCCATTGAGAAATCATATGGTTATGTTCAGCCAGTGAATTAACCTCCCTCAGTCAAGTGTTAATTTGATTTAGTATTCTGGAGATGGAGTTGTGATTAGGGTCTAATGAGGTCATGAGGCAATAATAAGGCCACAGCCCCTATAAACACGGTTATGTTCTGTAAAATGGTAGTTGAGGAAGAGGCAAGTGCCCCAAAGTACATTTTTAAATCCTGACTTGAATGTGATCTGAATTCAGAAGAACTTCCTTGTGTGAGACATACAGTATGACTCTAAATTTAAAAATCTGACTTGTTATGTGAAAATTAAAAATGGGAAACCTTGGGGCTCCTGGGTGGCTCGGTGGGTTAAAGCCTCTGCCTTCGGCTCAGGTCATGATCCCAGAGTCCTGGGACCAGGCCCTACATCGGACTCTCTGCTCAGCAGGGAGCCTGCTTCCTCTTCTCTCTGACTGCCTCTCTGCCTACTTGTAATCTCTGTCTGTCAAATAAATAAATAAAATCTTAAAAAAAAAAAAAAAAAAGGGAAACCTCACTAAAATGGAGTTCCAGAACTTTTAGGAGGGATAGCTCTCATGCACAACCACACTGTCAATTACAGACCCAGCAGGAAGAGACGAACTTGACCTTACTTGGACTTGACCTTGCACATGGATACTACTCTCCATCTGGAGGAAGAGATGCTTTTCTTATCCACCCGGGGGGGGGGGGGGGGGCAACAGCTCCGCCCATGAGAAGCCACTGCACTTCAAGCTCCCATTTTCCTCCAACAGGCTTTTGTTTAGTTCATAACAGCCTTCCCAACCGACCCCCTTTCTCCCTAAAAAAGCTTGCCTCTCCTTGGTTCCCTGGTCTTGCCTATGGTTTTGCCACATCTTGTTTGTCTTGGATTGCAGTTCTCTTTCATTCTCCAATAAGCCCATCTATTGCTGGTAAAGTAACTGATAGTTTTACTTTTAAGGTTAACAATTGGTAATGTCTATAAAATTTCTAGGAATTGTAATTGAATTCTACAAATACCTGATATTGGCCATGACAGCTTGGTGCTCTGTGGAGCAGGGTCAGGCCAAACCATCCCACTCACAGACCACTCCAAGACTCCTGCTCCACCGAAGGGAGATGGAGCACCCCGGAGCAAATAACTTGAAACAAGGGAGGGGGACAATTAGCAACTGTCCCTAAAATGTACACAAAGGACATTTTTCAAAGTTTTCTTATTGTGCATAAAATCTAATGCAATTGTGCTATTAATGTCATCTCTATAATGATTTAAATGACTCTTTAAAAGATACCCAACCAAAAAAGTCAGGCATCTTTCTGCTCCTGGTTGAGAACTGGGGTTGGGGTAATCCTAAATCCCCTTAGTAGCAAAAGTAATTTTTTTTTAAATAGCAAAAGTAATTTTTATTAGCATATATGACTTCTAGCTTAGGAAAGACCATGGCTTTTTAAAATTACCTAAAGTGATGATCGTCTGTAACATAACTAAGGTAGAGACCAGGCTAAAGGGGAAGTAAGGGAATGAGACAGGGTGGCAATTTTGCTAATTCTTTTTAAAACATTGTTTTCCTTCTCTGTTATTCCTAACCAGTTCCTTATTTTATGGTGTAACAAATCAACTTTACAATTGATTTAAAAGAAAGCTTTTGGGATACCTGAGTAGCTCAGTGGATTGGGTCTCTGCCTTTGGCTCAGGTCCCGGGGTCCTGGGATCGAGTCCCACATCGGGCTCTCTGCTTGACGGGGAGCCTGCTTCCCCCCCACCAACCCCCGCCTGCCTCTCTGCCTACTTGTGATCTCTGTCAAATAAATAAAATCTTTAAAAAAAAAAAAGAAAAGAAAGCTTTCAAAAGCTCTTATGAATTTGCAGAAACTGACTTGTAGCTCCCCTCCCACTCCACCCCCCAGAGAAAAGCCTTCTTATAAAGGGCTATGGTTGAAATCACTATATTTATTATCATTGTATAAAGAAAGAGGCATTTCTTAAAACATACAGAATCCATTCTTTGATTAATGCTTTTTGAGGAATGCTTGTCAGTTCAATATTCTTTTTCATGTCTCCCTGGTTTTTCGGGGGGGGGGGGGGCTGACAATAAGTTATGCAGGCATTTTCTTAAAATGGTGAAATGTGTTTTTAGCGGGTGTTTTCTCCAGAGGGAGAATTCCTCTGTTGTTTTGTTTGCTCTGCGCTCAGAAAAGAGAGCTCCTTCTCCAGTATCATTTTAAGGGTCACTTAAGCCCAAACTGCTTTAGGCCATCTTCCATTTTCATGTAGATTTGTTGGCTCTTTTGTTTGTCCAGAAGGACATTTCGTTCTTTGTCCTAGGGCTGACTTTGAAAAGGAAGCTAATCACATAAGTGAAAAACAGTCAATTATGCTGTTTGGTTTAAATTTAATATATTGTTGGTTTCCCCACTGCTCAGCCTCGCTCTAAGACCGCCAGTCAAGGGCAGAGATACTCAAGAGATTTTGTGTCCATACAAGCCTGTGTGTGAAAAAGAGAGAGGGAGAGAGACCCTGAGAAGCAGATTCTCAGAAAAATTGCAGAATGTAGAGCAAAGCTTCCAATGCAGAATTTGGTTTATAAACAAACAAGGGCTATTAAAGCATGGGTCCATGCAATTAAATATGCTGAATTATAAGTCAGTTCAGTAATGCAAAATGGTACAGCCACTTAGAAGAGTTAAGCAGTTTCTTAAAAGGTTAAATATATACCTGCTGTCTAATCCAGCTAGTGCACTCCTAGGAAGTTACCTAAGAGAAGCGAAAACTTATGTCTGCACATCCTCTGGGATGGGACCCTTCTGAAGCACTATTATTCAGACTCATCCTGCCCTGGTAATACCCGAATGCCCATCAACTGATAAATGGATCAATAAAATGTGGGTATCCCTATTAAGTGGCATTCTGTATTCATCAGTGAAAAGCAGCCAACTACTCATCTGAGCAACAACATACAGACACAATCTCGAAACCAGCATGCTCAAAGAAACGGATCACATACAGAGGACTGCTTACAACATGCTTTAGTCTGTTTGGGCTGCTATAACAAAACACCAGAGACTGATTTATAAAGAACAGAAATTTATTTCTCACAGTTCTGGAGGCTGGGAAGTCCAAGATCAGGCTGCTAGCAAGGTCAGGGTCTGGGGAAGGTCCTCTTCTGAGATGCAGGCTGCTGACTCCTCCTGTCTTTTCATGCTGGAAGGGTTGAGGGCTCTCTCTTGAGGCTCTGTTTTGTTTTTTTTTTTAAGATTTTATTTATTTACTTGAGAGAGAGACAGTGAGAGAGAGCATGAATGAGGAGAAGGTCAGAGAGAGAAACAGACTCCCCATGGAGCTGGGAGCCCGATGTGGGACTCGATCCTGGGACTCCAGGATCATGACCTGAGCGGAAGGCAGTTGTCCAACCAACTGAGCCACCCAGGCGTCCCAAGGCTCTGTTTTTTTTAAAGATTTTATTTATTTATTTGACAGAGAGAGACACAGTGAGAGAGGGAACACAAGGAGGAGGAGTAGGAGAGGGAGAAGCAAGCTTCCTACCCAGCAGGGACCCTGATGCAAGATTCAATCCCCCCAGGACTCTGGGAGATGCCGGACCTAATGCCTGAGCCACCCTGTTGCCCCTTTTAACTCTCTTTTATGAGAGCACTAATCCCATTCATGAGGGGGGAGCTGATGAGGTTCAGAAGCTAAGTGAGGTCCAGAGCCTACCACCAAGAAAGAATTCTTGAGATGTCTTTGGTGCAAAATGGTGGTTTGTTAAAGCATGGGGACAGGACCCATGGGCAGAGAAAGCTGCTGTCCCGGGGGGTTGTGAGGGGTAGCTGATTATACGCTATGGTTTGGGGGGAGGGAAGGAAAAGGGAGGGTTTGAAAGAACTTCCAGGTGTTAAAGAACACACACAGGATACCGGAGGCTTTCCTATCTGTCAAGTTAAGGTGGTTTTTCCTTTTACTAAGGCATTAACAGTAAGATACTTGAGAGCTTCCTGGAGGAACGTCACACTCCTGCTATCACACGTCCTTGTCTATGAGCTTTAGGTTTCAAAGAAAGTCAACTTTTTTTTACATTTCCCTCTGCCTCAGCCTTCCTCAATATTATGGAGGGGAGGATGATGTTAGGTCTTCAGGAACTGAGTTATGGGTCTCTGGAAGATAGACTGTTGATAAAAAAAGCTTCTTTCTTGGGATACCTGGGTGGCTCAGTCTGTTAAGCACCTACCTTCAGCTCAGATCATGATCCTGGAGTCCTGGGATTGAGTCTGGAATCAGTCTCCCTGCTCAGCAGGAAGCGTACATCTCCCTCTCCCACTCCCTCTGCTTGTATTCCCTTTCTCCTTATGTCTCTCTGTCAAGTAAACAAATAAAATCTTAAAAAAAAAGAGAGAGAAAAAAAGCCTTTCTTATAAATCACTGAGAAATTTGTAAACGGAGGGAGACTCAGGTCTTGCAGGATTGTGGCCTCTACAGGGTAGTTATTTGTTTTTCCTTTAGGGCAGCCAGGAGTGCCTGAGGAATGTCACATATATCCCATTGCGGAGGGGGGGGGGAGGGGAGATGGGGGAGGGGGCTTCTGCTTTGCCCTCAGCTTGCCTTCTGTTCCCTCATCAAAGCCTCATAATTCAAGCAGTCATTGGATTTGTTTGTTTGCTAGTTTGTTGATTTATTTTTTATTTTTCTTGGCTCCTTCACCAGCACTGAAATCAACTTTGCAGCAAGGCTAGCATCTTATGTGTTACGTTTTTCAGAATGCATGGAAAGGAAGGTTGGGAAATGACACTTTACCGATGTCAAGAATAGGAAAAGCTTATTTGTTCATTTATTCATATATATATATTTTTTGCCACTAAATTATTCATTCTTACTCTGAATGTGTGGAGGTCAAGAAAACTAAGGCCATCCCACCTCAAGTTTAGCTGATATGGGAAACAGAGGCAGAAGAAAATCATTAAAATTCCTTACCTACTGATAAGCCCTTGAAACAGACAGATTGGCTCTCCCCTGGGGACTTAACTGCTCTCACCTTGAGGTTTTGCTAAGGACAATCCTAGCCTGACCGACCCCCTACTCCAACAGGTCCAAGTCCCTACTCCGCTGTGCTGGGTATACTTGGGCCCAAGCTTAAGCTTGTCAAATAAACCCTCATGTGATTACATCGGTGCTTGGCTCCTTGATGGTCCCTCAGACGCAAAAACTCGGGCATAAGAAATGTTTGTGCTTAAAACTTTCCACAGTTGTGCTTAGAACTGTTCCACGTGGTTTCTTTTTCCACTATAGGGTATGTCACCTTTGGCTTTCTGATGTTTCCAATGTCCTAACGTTCGCTTTCTGATGTCTACCCTGTCTGTATTTGTAGATAGATCTGTATTGCATTTTGGGAGTTAAAATAAAACATAACCCACTAACAGTGAGGTATTTCTTTTGGCCTTATCACCCTCACTGGAAGTAAGGTGACAGCCTTATCTGAAATTATAGATTATTTATGGGAGAGGAAATTGAAAAGGCAATGGACTAGCTCAATACACGGCTGTTGGCCGGGCTAGAGCTCTAGCCTTTCGGGAACTGTCCATGTGCCCTTTTCACTAAACCTTGTAAGGTACTATGTTTCCAACCACCTCCAGTTGAATCGATCACTCATTCTTGGAAAGGATGCACTTATTCTTATATTCTTATATGTATGTATTGTTTTGACCCCAAATCACAGAACAAACTTACACACAGAAATTTATTTTAATGAACTGAATTCATTGAAACGTTCAAGGGAGCAGGGTGGTTTTCCATGCACTTCACTGTTATTAGTGAGAAAGAGTATTCAACAGCTCTGTGCCAGAAGCAGGGCCAGGTTCTGGGGCTAAAGGCAGGGCTGGAGCTAGGGTGTAGAGAGGGGAAGGTGTTAAGGAGTGTTCCATTGTGACTGTACAGGCTGGGCTTCTGGCGTTTCTGCTGTGGCTTGAACTGAGCTACCTTTGCTCTCATACTGCTTCTCTAACACTTCCATACCATGTGGTGTTCTTCCCACCTTCTCTTTGTCTCCTTCTTTCAACCTCTTCCTCTGCCCCTCCCCCAACTTGTGCTCTAAATAAATGAATGAATAAATAAATAAATAAATAAAATCTTAAAAAAGAACACAAACTGATATATCTCAGAAAAGTTTTAAGCTACAGGGGTAACAACAGAAACAATTTTTTCCAGATAATAAGAAAACTTAATTCATCATATTATGGTCACTAGAAGTCCTTTGCCCCCCCATTATTATATAAAAAGCACAGATTTTACAAATCACACTTTCAGTAATGAGTAAGGCTATGATTTTAGAGTCAGAAGATACTATTAACAGAAGAGAAATCCAAATAGAGGAAAAATATGCACCACGCATCTCAAAGCATCTGTAGTAAACTGAAAAAGAAATAAAACCAGAATTCTTTTTGTGTTTTTTTTTTCAGATGATTAATTATAACTGCTAATATATGTCAAGTGCCTATATTTGGCAGACATTGTGTTAGGCCACATACATGGAAGATCTTGTTTAATTTTTATTCTCAAACCTTATGCATTAAGGGCACCCTTAAAACTGTGCATTAAGGGCAATGCATTTTACAGATGGGAAAACTCAACTTACTAGTGGAATCTCACCTAATGTCATGCGTTAGTATGTAGTTATCTGCTCTTTCAGTCAAAAGTTTACTATAGTAATTTACTGGCAAAATAGTCAACCAAAACATATTATTTATCCTTCAAATTAGACAGTTTTTCTACAATGAGAATTTGTTACTAACGCTATAGCACCAGGATGCACGATTAAGATGAAATAAAAGTGTCTTTGTTTAATGAACTGTTGTTCCCATCTGCCTTTTTTTTCCAATTGAAATTGGAGGACTGGTGCATTCTGTACATAAATGGAAGAGGCCTTGGTTTTTGAGTAAAAAGACAGGTCAGATATTCACTGTTCAGTAATTGAAAGAAGGATACTTCAACCAGAAACTTTCAAAGAAAGCAGAATACCTCAATCATTTCCATATAAAAGACACCAGGGTTGGAATTCAATAGTTCTGTTTCTTCTTTGGAGAAAGAGAATGTAGCTTTTGTCAGCTGATAGAAGTTTGATCAGTGGAAGAGGGGGCCCCTGTACATATTCTAGGAGGAAAATAGTTCTGTGACTGTTGCCTTGTGCTCAAGGTCTCCCCATGTCATGGCACATATCTAGAAGATGATGTCTTTGGCCTCCAAAGAAAAAGCAACTAAGGGCACCAGCAGAGGATGGGCTGGCCAGGTCATCTGTGTCTTCTAAATTAGTATTACTGAGCCATAGGCCAAGCTCTCAGCTTGTTATTCATTTTGCTGGATGAATAGGGTCAGGTTGACATGAAGTTTGGAAGTTTCCAGGTTACAAAGCAAAACACTGAGGCAAGAAGCCACATAACACAGGCCTTAGGTGTGTGAGTTCAAGAACTTGACTTCCTGGGTTTTGTATCCCAGCTCCCACTCTTTGAGGATGGTGATGTTGAAAGTGTTTCTTAAATGAAGGTTGATGCATTCTGTCTATAAAGCAATCAGAATAGCATACAACTCATTTTAGTTTAACACACACACACACACACATGCATGCACTACAGGCCAATCCAATTCAGGGTTGCTCGTGATTTTATATATTTTCATTAAAAAAGAGCACATCTTTAAACACACATAAAACACAACTTTAAACACACATAAAAATAGAGAGCAGTGAACCCCCAAGTTTTCCTTTCCCAGCTGTAATGATCATAATTTCCTTGTTTCACCCATATCCTCACTACACTAGATTACTTTGAAGCAAATCCCAGATGATACATGGTAGTACTGAATTGTGATGATGCTCAGAAAACAAGGGTAAGGTATCCTGTCCATAACTGCCTCCTACCACAAGGCCATGGGCAGTTTTCCTACTGGCCCAACCCAAGGCATGGGACTGGTTGTGTGTTGGTCATCCCCTCCTTCTCTGACTCCTCCATGATCACACCTTTCTCCTTTTAGTGCTACAGTCTGGGTTTTCATTACCCTCTGGGGCACAATGACGTTTCTGAAATCCTCTGTGATCCATGACTATGTAGGCATCAAATTCATTCACCCCAGGCCCAACCTGGGAAATGGACGTAGGTCCCCTCTTATGGATACCCACCTAGGTCACAGCTCTCCCCGCTTCTTGCCTGACATACCTTCTTCCTCTGTTCCTTTATAAAGAAGGACTGAGTGGAGTATGGGGGCGCTGACAGAGGGAAGGGCCTTTGTCATGAAGCCTGTGGCAACCATCTTATCTATCCTGCAGCTCTCAGAAATCACAGTTGGGAAGAGCCAGGAAGAGCTATGTTCTACTTTTGAATTGATTATATCTCTCTCTGGTGGCAAGGAGCTTAGAATCTAGTATCTCTGCAAATGTGATGGGAAATACTGGGAGAAAAGTAAAAAATTTTTTGAAAAATATTTTTCCTGCCAAATATTGGTTAAAAATTCTCTTCCACAAAGTAAGTGAAGTCAGCACAGCATTCTTTCTCGTCTTTCAAGGTAGGAGAGGCAGTGTAAGGTTGTGCTCTCTGGAGCAGACAGACTCGGACTGTAAACCCTTTTACAATTCAAGGTGGTCTGTGTCTGTTACTCAGTTTCCTCATCTGTATAATGGGGATGATAACACCTACTTAATTATAATTAAGAGGTAGAATAATATGTTAATCTTAGAGCTAGTTACATTTTAAACACCTCATAATATTAAGTATTATTAATGTTATTATCATTGTTATGAAAGTGAGAATGACTTCTCACTGAGGTCATATGGGAAGATTTCTTACGGAAGATGGATGCAAATTGGGTCTTGAAGAGTATGTATATCTTCTGTAGACAAGTATGGGGGGTATGGGCAGAGAGAGCATTCTAGATAAAGAAAACACATTTACCAGGGACAATGACCAGAACACCTCTTTATTGTCACACAAAGTTATTAGCCACTAAAAATAATAGTTAAAAAAATAATATTAACTGAAGATGAAATAAGCTTTCTTTTTTCCCCATAATTAGGTCCCCCTTTATTAAAAGGAAAATACATTTATAGAAAATATTTAGAAAATATAGAAAATGAAGAAAAACAATGCTTAATATCTTTAAGATATACATTTTTAATTGTGGTAAAATATACATAATATAAAATTTATCATCTTAATCAGTTAAATAGTATTAAGTACATCCACACTATTGTGAAACCAATCTCCAGAAAATTTTTCATCTTTCCTAACTGAAACTTCATATCCGTTAAACACCAACTCCCCCTTAAGTACTCCCTGCCCCTGTAAACATCATTCTACTTTCTGTCTCTGTGAATTTGAGTATTCTAGTCAAATCATACAGCATTTGTCTTTTGGAGACTGGATTATTTTACTTATAATTGATATTTTAGTATAGTTTTGTTACCTGTTTTTGTATGGAAATATTTGGATCTACCATTGTTTATTTAACGATTCCTCTGTAGTGGGATAGTTACGAGCTTCCAATAAAATAAATCATTATAAATGACACTGCAATTTTTATTCTTATAGTTAATTCTTTAGACACATTCATTGTTCTTTAGAATAAATTTTGAAAGTCTGTTTGCTGGGTTATAGAGTACACACACATTAGGCTTTTGATAAATATTGCCACCTGCCCTTTAGAAATATGGTAACAAATTCTATTCCTATCATTGGTGTGAGTACTGGTATCTTTGATCCCTTTTCTTTCTTTCTTTTTTTTTACAGTTTAAATTACAACCATTTTTTAATATTTTATTTTAAAAATTAACATAATGTATTATTAGCCTCAGGAGTACAGGTCTGTGAATCATCAGGCTTACACATTTCACACCACTCACCATAGCACATACCCTCCCCAATGTCCATAACCCAACCACCCTCTCCCTACCCCACTCCCCCGGCAACCCTCAGTTTGTTTTGTGAGATTAAGTGTCTCATGGTTTATCTCCCTTCTGATCCCATCTTGTTTCATTTTTTCCCTCCCTACTCCCCACACCCCCCACTTTGCCTCTCAAATTCCTCATATCAGGGAGATCATATGATAATTTACTTTCTCTGATTGACTTATTTTGCTCAACATAATACACTCTAGTTCCATCCACATTGTTGCAAATGGCAAGATTTCATTTCTTTTGATGGCTGCATAGTATTCCATTGTATATATATATATACCACCTCTTCTTTATCCATTCATATGTTGATGGACATTTAGGTTCTTTCCATAGTTTGGGTATTGTGGACATTGCTGCTATAAACATTTGGGTGCACGTGCCCCTTTGGATCACTACATTTGTATCTTTAGGGTAAATACCCAGTAGTGCAATTGCTGGGTCATTGGGTAGCTCTATTTTCAATTTTTTGAGGAACCTCCATGCTGTTTTCCAGAGTGGTTGCACCAGCTTGCATTCCCACCAACAGTGTTAGAGGGTTCCCCTTTCTCCGCATCCTCGCCAGCATCTGTTTTTTCCTGATTTCTTAATTTTAGTCATTCTTACTTGTGTGAGGTAGCATCTAACTGTGGTTGTGATTTGTATTTCCCTGATGCCTAGTGATGTGGAGCACTTTTTCATGTGTCTGTTGGCCATCTAGATGTCTTCTTTGCCGAAATGTCTGTTCATGTCCTCTGCCCATTTCTTGATTGGAGTATTTGTTCTTTGGGTGTTGAGTTTGATAGGTTCTTTATAGATTTTGGATACTAGCCCTTTATCTGATATTCATTTGCAAATATCTTCTCCCATTTTGTCAGTTGTCTTTTGGTTTTGTTAACTGTTTCCTTTGCTGTGCAAAAGCTTTTCATCTTGATGAGGTACCAATAGTTCATTTTTGCCCTTTCTTCCCTTGCCTTTGGCAATGTTTCTAGGAAGAAGTTGCTGCGGCTGAGGTTGAAGAGGTTGCTGCCTGTGTTCTCCTCAAGGATTTTGATGGATTCCTTTCTCACATTGAGGTCCTTCATCCATTTTGAGTCTATTTTCATGTGTGGTGTCAGGAAATGGTCCAGTTTCATTTTTCTGCATGTGGCTGTCAGATTTTCCCAACACCATTTGTTGAAGAGGCTGTCTTTTTTCCATTGGACATTCTTTCCTGCTTTGTCAAAGATTAGTTGACCATAGAGTTGAGGGTCTATTTCTGGACTCTCTATTCTGTTCCATTGATCTGTGTGTCTGTTTTTGTGCTGGGACCATACTGTCTTGATGATGACAGCTTTGTAATGAGCTTGAAGTCTGGAATTGTGATGCCACCAACTTTGGCTTTTTTTTTCAATATTCCCCTGGCTATTCAAGGTCTTTTCTGGTTCCACATAAATTTTAGGATTATTTGTTCCATTTCTTTGAAAAAATGGATGGGATTTTGATAGGGATTGCATTAAATGTGTAGATTGCTTTAGGTAGCATAGACATTTTCACAATATTTGTTCTTCCAATCCAGGAGCATGGAACATTTTTCCATTTCTTTGTGTCTTCCTCAATTTCTTTTATGAGTACTTTATAGTTTTCTGAGTACAGATTCCTTGCCTCTTTGGTTAGGTTTATTCCTATGTATCCTATGGTTTTGGGGGCAATTGTAAATGGGATTGACTCCTTAATTTCTCTTTTTTCTGTCTTGTAAAATTACAACAATTTTGATCCTGTATCAGTCATTACTTAAAGCCCAGAGAAGCATAGACTTCACAATGGATATACCAAACACCTCACTTTTCCTAGGCCAAAGAGCTAGGCAATCAACTGAGAACTTCAAGAAATTCAGGGTAGTTAGTTCCTGTTTAGTTAGTTCTTGTTAGTGAAGTTCCTGCTTAACTAGGAGATCCCAGCCTCCCGTGTTTTCCGGAGGTTTTAGGATTTTTCAGTCTTTGGAGGTAGAGAGAATCAAGTTATTTAGTGGTTTAAGGATATAATTCACATCAACTGGATCTACATTTGTCATTATTCTTTAAATTTAATTCCCAGCAATACTTGTTGGGAAAATTCAGGAAAGAATTTAATTTGGGTTAAAATGCCAGAATAAGAGAAAATAAAGTCTAACTCAACAGATGTTCATACCTATCAAAAGAAACAAGTCTACAAATAATTTCCTTGAAATTTGATCTGGGGAGGTGCTTTAATTACTTCATTAAGAAAATCAGAGTATTAGCACACTAATTACCTATGGTTAGATATATATATTTTTAAAATTCTGTCATGGTATAATTATATTTTCAAATGTATACATATAGGTACATTGATTAAATGTCAAGTGCAAATTTAGCACATCCTTGGAGGTTTTTCTCATTATGTCATTTCCTAAACAATCAGTTTTAGAGATTTAGTAAGGTGATAAAAAAATTTATAAGCTTACAGATCAACAAAAACATTGCTTCTGGAAATAAGATTGACTGGAGCATATTACTGAGTGAGCTTAACAAAATAAAAGATACTAGAATGATTCTAAATACTCATCAGGAGGAAATACCAACTAATAACTAAATTGTGCTTAATTGCTTCATAATGCACATACATGAGCACATGCATGCACACCACACTCAAGGGAAGAAAGATCAGGAAAACGTGGAACAGTGTTGGTTTGAAAGTCATTTCCTTTGCTATCCATACCTTCAATTTCCTTAAAGGGAGGTATGGATTTTGTTTTGGGTTCTGATAATTCTGGACAGTGATTCAGTCTTTACTCATAACTGGTGATTTTCCCCCTTTGGCTTGTCCCTGTCAGTTAAGACCTTATTTATGAAATTCCACTTGACTTTTTGTCCTATCTTCCTGTTTTTATTGTTTGTCATGTGAAGACAGATTCACTGGTGTCAGCAGCCCCTGACTTATGATTAAAGTTGATATAGGCAAATCCTGGTCAGATTCTGGGCTGTGGTGGGGATGGCAGAAGTGGCCGGACATGGGAAAAGAAACTTCTGTAAGAACTTTAGGTACGTACTTCCAATGAGGGTGATCTCATCCCTAACGGGGTAAAACTCAGATGGTGAACTTGAGGCTAAAAAATACCTTACTATTTGTATGTATAAAGCACAGATATACAGTATATACTTTCCTGAGCATGAGGAATATGGAAAAAAGTATTTTAAAAAGCCTTGGCAGGGAGGGGTGAAAGTGAAAAAAAGAGAGAGAAATAATGACTTAGAGGAATGAGTAAGGATAAGAACCTGTGGTTTTTAAAAGGGAAATATTTACCTTTATAACATACATCCAGTGATCATACTTTGGGCTGGGGGATATAGACTAAGTGTCTCTCAATTTCTTTCCTACTCTTATCTTTCAAGAATTGCCAGTGCTGAGAACAGCACAGGATGAAGATGTATATCATACTGATTAATAAATATCTGAAACTAGGGCACCTGGGTGGCTCAGTGGCTTAAGCCTCTGCCTCAGGCTCAGGTCTTGATCCCAGGGTTTTGGGATCTAGCCCTGCATCGGGCTCTCTGCTCAGCAGGGAGCCTGCTTCCCCCTCTCTCTCTGCCTGCTGCTCTGCCTACTTGTGATCTCTCTCTCTCTGTCAAATAAATAAATAAAATCTTTAAAATAAATAAATAAATAAATACCTGAGACTTGAAAAAATGACATGCTAGCCTGCCTGTATTTATGAAAACTTGAATTGCTTCAAAATGATGACCAAAAAGACTGAGAAGGGAGAGCATGTTCACTGACCTTGTCTTACCAGGCATTGATTAACAGGCTAGCTGATGGTTTCTACTTGAGAGGAACTCTGGAAGATTGCTGGCAAAAATGGCTACAATTATTCCTACAGTTGTGCCCTCTGTAATGTCACTTTGTAGCAGCTCAAGAGGCACCCCTGCTTCTTCAGCCTTTACAAGTGGAGGCCTCAACATGCCCTTGCATGCTTTTCTCTCTTTAGGGACCCTTGGCTCCTGTGTGTGAACAAGCCTGAGTTAGTCTTATTGAGGAGGAGTGACCACAATCAGCAGAGATGGGCCATCCCAGCTGAGGTCATCCTAGATCAACGAGCACTCAAATGAGCCACCACCTGACCACAGATGCGTGAACAAATCCACCCAAGACAGGATCTGCCCCAATCAAGCCCAGACTAATGTACTGACTCACAGAACTATGAATTAAATAAGTGGTTGATGCTCTCACCCACAGAGTTTTGGGGATGGTCTGTTTATGTGGCAACAACTAACTATAGAGCAATTCAAACACTGCATTTGGGCAAGGACCTAAACCAAAACCCAACCCAAAACTTAGCATGCACAGGGAAATATTTAAAAACACAAAAACCTACAAAAGAAAACAAACAGACAAACCAAAAACCCAGATGTCATTTCTCTTCACATGGTAAATTGATGGGTAATTTTACCTGTCAACTTGGCCAGGCTATGGTACCCCATTGTTTGATTAGGAAACTTTTAACCTCTTTTTCTTGTCTAATTGCTGTGGCTATGATTTTCAGTACTCTGAATGAAAGTGGTTAGAGTGGGCTTCTTTGACTTGTTCTTGATCTTAGTGGAAAAAATTTCAGCTTTTCACCATTGAGAATGATGTTATTTATGGGCTTGTCATATATGGTCTTTATTATGTTGAGATTTTGGGGTACATTCTATCCATACCTAATTTTTTTAAAGGATTTTATTTATTTATTTGAGAAGGAGAGAATGAGAGAGAGAGAGAGAGAGAGCATGAGAAGGAGAAGGTCAGAGGAAGAAGCTGGTGAGCAGGGAGTCTGATGCAGGACTCAGTCCCCGGGACTCTAGGATCATGACCTGAGCTGAAGGCAGTAGCCCAACCAACTGGGCCACTCAGGCACCCCTCCATACCTGATTTTAAAAAGATTTTTTTTATTTATTTGGAAGAGAGAGAGAGAGAGCGCACAAGCAGGCAGGGAACAGAGAGAGTGGGAGAAGCAGGCTCCCTACTGAGCAAGGAGCCTAATTCAGGCACCCCGGGACCCCGAGATTATGACCTAAGACAAAGGCAGATGCTTAACCAACTGAACTACCCAGGCACCCCTCTATACCTAATTTTTTGAGTTTTATTTCAAAAGCATGTTGAAATTAGTCAAATGCTTTTTCTGAATCTATTGAGATGATTACATGATTTCTATCCTTTATTTTGTTAATGTGATCTATCGATTTACAGATATCAAGTCATTCTTGCGTCCCTGAAATAAACCTCACTTGATCATGGTGTATGATCCTTTTAATGTATGGTAGAATTCAGTTTGCTATTTTATTGAAGATTTTTATATTTTTGCTAATCAGGAATATTGTCTTATAATATTGTCCTATAATTTTCTTTTCTTTTCTTTTTTGTAAGATTTTATTTATTAGAGGGGGAGAGAGAGAGAGTTTGTGTGTGCACTAGTAGGGGGGAGAAGCACAAGGTGAGGGAGAGGAGAGAATCTCCAGCAGACTCCACACAGAGCATGGAGCCTGATGTAGGGTTGGATCTCATGACACTGAGCCAAAATTAAGAGTTGGATACTCAACTGACCCAAGCACCCCACTAATTTTCTTTTCTTTTCTGATATGGGTTTGGTATCAGGGCAATATTGGCCTCATAAAGTGGCTTTGAAATTATTACCTCCTCTTCTTTTTTTTGGAAGAATTTGAGAAGGGTTGGTATTAATTCTTTTTTGGCTGTTTGGTGGAATTCACCACTGAAGCCATCTGGTCCTATCATTTTCTTGTTGTTCGGAGATTTTTGATCACTGATTCAATCTCCTTGCTACTAGCTGGTCTGTTCAATTGTATATTTTTTATGATTCAATCCTGGTAGATTGTTAGTTTACAAGAGTTTATCCACTTGTTGTAGGTTATTTTTTGTTGTTTTTAAAAGCACATTGAACAAAATGGGTTCTCATGGATCATATGAGCAGAAGAAATAGACTCAATCTGATCCCAGATCTTAGGTCTATCTGCCTCCAAGGTCAGTGCTCTGTTTTGGATACAAAACATTCCTCCAAACAAAACTAGAAACAAAGTCTCCCTCCCTCCTCAACCCAAACAAAACCAAAACACTTCCCCAAATAAAACAAAAACAACTCTCTCAACTGAAGCAAGAAAAACCATGGGGTGCCAGGGTGGCTCAGTTGATCAAGCTGTTTAGTGTCTGCCTTTGGCTCAGGTCATGATCCTGGAGTCCTGGGATCAAGCCTCATGCTGGGCTCTCTGGTCAGCTGGGAGTCTGCTTCATTGTCTCCTCTGCCCCTCTCCACCCCACCATCCTCTGGCTTGAATGCCTGTTCCCTCTCAATTAAATAAATAAATCCTTTTTTTAAAAAGGCAAGAAAAAACCAAACCAAAACAAAATCTGATATACTGCAGTAGCTTCCTTATAGATTATGACATATTTTTTTATTTGTAAATTATGTTTCATCTTATTTCACTTTGACTTTATATATTTGCAGATGACTGTACAATTGATTATATCCAGTGAGTTGTGATTTTTTTTTTAACATCAGGAGTTTCTGTAATTTATAAACTGCTGATGTAGTTATACCTGTTTCTTTTTGTCTGATGGATAATGGGCTTCTTCTTCTTATGTATAGACTTGTAGATCTTTAAAACTTAAATGGACCTAAATCCATAGATGAGAAAGTTAAAACTTAGTGAATTAAGTGACTTGCCTAAAGTTACACAGTCTAGCAACAGAACTGGGGAAACCCAGGCAGAAAAGTGTGAGGTTATGTAGAAGACATTTTACTGTGCAGAGAGAAGCATCTGAGCAAGAACTTGGGACACTTAAGAGGTATTTAGAAGATGACTGAACCTCAGCATTCATGGTTTGGTTTCTGTTTACCACTAGAGATGGATATTTACTGTCCAACCTTTATGTACAAAATCAATACCTGCTTGGGCTTCTGACTTGGATTAAAATCCTAGCTCTGTCCTGTTCTGTGTACTCACAAACAAGTTAACTAATTTTATATTTGCTTCTCATAATTTTCATTCCATAGGATTACAATGAGAACATAGTAATATAATGTGTGAATGCTTTTCCCATTATGAGTGGCACATAATATATGTTTACCAAGTGAGTTTTCTTCCTCTGGCCTTGTCTGTACATAGGAAGATTGTGTGGAAATATACTCAATCCTATACCATTATTATAGTAAAAATAACTGATCCGAAGAAGGTAATCAGAAATGTTGGGTCAGAGAATAGATGAATAAGAAGAGAATATTTTCAACTTAATGAAAGTGAAGTGCTCTGTGATGTTTCATGGCTAGTCTTTGAAGTAGTTCAATTTGTTTAATTAGAGTAGGTTTCCAATAAAAGAAAAAGGTTACACAAAGGAATAGGAAAATAATGAATCTTTTTGATCATCAGGGTATTATATAATACAAAGAAGTAAAAGCAACATTATTATAACTATTTTTAAAAATATTTTATTTATTTATTTGACAGAGAGAGACACAGTGAGAGATGTAGCACAAGCAGAGGGAGTGGGAAAGGGAGAAACAGCCTTCCTACTGAGCAGGGAGCCCAATGTGGGGCTCGATCCCAGGACCCTGGCACATGACCTGAGCTGAAGGCAGATGCCCAATGACTGAGCCCAAAAAGTAACATTATTTTTATTTATTTATTTATTTATTTGACAGATCACAAGTAGGCAGAGAGGCAGGCAGAGAGAGAGAGAGAGGAGGAAGCAGGCTCCCCACTGAGCAGAGAGCCCAATGCAGGGCTCGATCCCAGGACCCTGGGATATGACCTAAGCCTAGCAACATTATTTTTAATTGGAAGGAGGAGTGTTAGTAGAAACAGGAGATTTATTTAAATATATCAATATAACAACCCAAACATAATAACATAAAATAGTGGTGGTTAAGATCAGGACCTTGGAATCAGGCAGATGTGGGTTCACATCTTAGCCTTTCACATGCTGTGTAATGTGGGCAGGTAGTTGACCTCTAAAACTTAGTATTCATGTAATACTGGTAATATTTATGAGGTTAAATCATATGAAACTGCCATTTTTGTAGGTCGAAACCCATCAACTACTGGATATTTTATATGATTCAACCTAGTTATTGGAATAAAAAAATTATATGAATGTTCAGGACTTCTGGTTTCCAGTTCAGTATGTAGCAAGCTCAGAAGCTGGCACTCCTTCCTAACAGCAAGTAAAAACTGAAAATCTGAAAATGAATAATTTTTCTTAGATCCATAAGAAAAGTAAGGTCACAGGGCAAACCACTGCTTCCAAAATTGGAGAGATAGGTGAATACAGAGAATCACAACTTACCAGAGCAGAAATCCACGAGCAGAAAACTCTGAGGAAACCAGCACCAGGCTGGGAAAATCAGAAATGCAACTGACGAATTTCTGGAGTCTTTGTGGAAAACTCTGAGCATTAAAAAAAACTCCAGGGAGACCCAGTTATAGGGGGATCTTATACTTTTGTGAGTTTTATTTCCAGGGGTTGGACCTGATTCTCACAGTGAATCTCTAAGAAACATCTCGTTGTGCTTCTGGCGCGTGGAGGGGGAAAAGAAACAATTTTTGAAATATGACAGAGCATTCTGCTCTTCGTAACAAGGCCTGCTTTCAGTTATTTAAGGCTGGTACAGTGTTTGAAAATCAATTAATGTAATTCATCATATCAATAGACTGAAGAAGAAAAAAAACCCACTATCATGTCAGTAGATACAGAAAAAGCATTTGATAAAATCTAACACCATTCATGATAAACACACTCAGTAAAATAGGAATAGAGGGAAATTTCCTCAATGTGATGAAGAGTTACCCACAAAAAACCTCTGGCTAACATCATACTTAATGATGAGAGATCTTAGCTCTTCTCCTAAGGCCAGGAACAAGGCAAAGATGCTCTTTCCCACCAATGCTTTTCACCATTGTACTGGAAGTCCAAAGTAATTCAGTAGGACAAGAAAAAGAAATAAAATGTGTATAGACTGGGAAGGAAGAAATAAAACTTTCTTTGTTCATAGATGGCATGATCTTCTATGTAGAAAATCCAAAATAATTGATCAAAAAAACTCATGGAACTAATAAGCAATTATATCAAGGTTGTAAGATACAAGGTTAATATATAAAAATCAATTTCTTTCCTACATACTAGCAATGAGCGAGTGGAATTTGGGAAATTAAAAACACAATACCAGTTTACATTAGCACCCCCTCTAAAATAATAATACTCAGGTATAAATCTAGCAAAATATCTTCAAGATCTATGTGAGGAAAATTACAGAACTCTCATGACCAAGATCAAAGAAGAACTAAATAAATGGAGAGATATTACATGTTCATAGATAGGAAAACCCAATATTGTCAAGGTCTCAGTTCTTCTCAACTTGATCCACAGATTCAGTACAATGTCAATCAAAATCTCAGTACGTGATTTTGTGGATATAATCAAACTGATTATATATTACATAACTGGAGAAGCAAAAGACCCTGAAGAGCCAACACAAAATTGAAGGCAACAAAGTTGGAGGATTGACACCATCCAACTTCAAGACTTACTATAAAACTACAGTAATCAAGACAGTATAGTCTTGGTGAAAGAACAAGCAAATAGATTAATGGAACAGAACAGAAAGTCCAGAAAGAAACCCACATAAATACAGTCAACCAATCGTTGACAAAGGAATAATGGTAATACAGTGGAGCAAAGATAGTTTTTTCATATATAGCTCCTATAAATGCTAAAAAAAGACAAGATATTAAGTTCAGAGGTAGCAGGTTGTGGACTTTTTCTAATCATTATTAATTAAAAGTCAGCAGCTATGTGATGAGATCCACCAAAAAAAAAAAAAAAAAAGTCTTTCAGCAAATAGAGATAAAATGGTGCTAGACACCCACATACAAAAAAATGAATCCAGACCCAGACTTTACAGCCTTCACAAAAATTAATTCAAAATGGATCATTGACCTAAATGTAAAATGTAAAACTATGAAACTCCTAGAAGTTAACATAGGAGAAAACTTAAAGGACCTTGGATGTATCAATGCTTTTTAGACAAAATATCAAAGGCACAATCAGTAAAAGAAATAATTGTGAAGCTTAACTTCATTAAAATGAGAAACTTTTGCCCTATGAAAGAAAATGTCCAGAGAATGAGAAGACAAGCCACAGACCAAGAAAAAAACTTTTCAAAAGACACAGCAGATAAAGGACTGCTATTCGAAATATGTGAAGAACCTTTAAAACTCAATAATAAGAAACCAAACAACCTGATTTAAAAAGGCACCAAAGACTTTAGCAGACACCTCACCAAAGAAGATCTACAGATGACAAATAAGCCAACGAAAAAGTGTTCCACATCATATGTTAGGAATATGTAAATTAAAACAATGAGATACTAGTGCATTCCTATTAGAATGGTTAGATTCTGGACCACTGACAACACCAAATGTTGACAAAGAAGTGGAGCAACAGGAGCTCTTACTGATTGCTAATGGGAATGCAAAATGGTGCAGTCACTTTGGAAGACACTGGGTGGTTTCTAACAAAACTAAACCTACTCGTACCATGTGATCCAACAATTCTGTTCCTTGATATTTACCGAAAGGAGCTGGAAGCATATGGCCATCTGAAAATGGGCACATAGCTATTTATAGTAGCTTATTCATAATTGCCCAAACTTGGAAGTAACTAAGATATCTTCAGTAAGTGAATGTATAAACTGTGGTACATGCAGACAGTGGAATACTATTCATTGCTAAAAAGAAACAAATAATCAAGTCATGAAAAGATGCGGAGGAAACAGAAATGTACATTATTAAGTGAAAGAAGCCAATCTAAAAAGGCTATATACCATATGACTCCAAATATAAGACAAAAATAAAACTACAGACACAGTAAAAAGATCAGTGGTTGCCAAGGATTAGAGGGAGGGAAAGCTCAGTAAGTGGAGCACAGAGGACTTTTAGGGCAGTGATCTACCTCTATGAAATTATAATGGTAGGCACTTGTCATTATACATTTATTTAAGCCCGTAAAGTATATACCACCAAGAATGAACACTAATATAAACTCTGGACTTTGGGTGCCTGGGTGGCTCAGTTGGTTAAGTGACTGCCTTGGTCTCCGGGATCGAGTCCTGCATCACGCTCCCTGCTCCGTCTGGAATCTGCTTCTCCCTCTGACCTTCTCCCCTCTCATGCTCTCTCTCACTCTCTTTCTCCCTCAAATAAATAAATAGAATCTTAAAGAAACAAACAACTATGGACTTTGAGTGACTATGATGTGTCAATGTGTGTTCATCACCTGTAACACATACACAGCTCTGGGGCTGGCTTTTGCTAGTGGGGGAGGTTATTCATATACAGCAACAGGGGATATATGAGAAATCTCTCTATACCTTCCTCTCAGTTCTGCAGTGAACCTAAAACTGCTATAAAATAAGATCTATTAAAAAGAAAAAAAACTTTGGAGATGCCTGGGTGGCTCAGTGGGTTAAAGCCTCTGCCTTCAGCTCAGGTCATGATCCCGGGGTCCTGGGATTGAGCCCCACATTAGGGCTCTCTGCTCTGCGATGGCCTGTTTCTCCTTCTTCCTTTGCCATCCCCCACCCTCTGTCCTTGTGCTCTCTGACTCTTATCTCTCTGTCAAACAAACAAATAAAATCTTTAATAAAATAAAATCTAACAAAAAGAAAAAATTCAGATAAAATCTTGCCTTAATTACAGCCATAATCTAATTGTTCAATAAATGATAGTTCTTATTATGTTATGCATCTAACAGTGAGAAAACAAATAATTACATAATGGCTCTTCTATACAAAGAAATAAGATAAAAATCATTAAAAATTATGATTATGAAGAATAATTAAAGACATGAAATGGTATTCATGATAACATGTTAAAACAATGGGGATTTAAAATTGTGTGCAAAACTTGACTCAATTTTGAAACATGCAAGTGTATTTGTTAACTTGTATGGAAGAAATACTGTAAGAAAATATATAAAAATATTAGACATGATTGCCTCTGGATAAATAATATTGTCTTCTTTACATGGTTTCTTTCCATTTAAAGTAAGCTCAGACTACTTTATCAGATTCCCCACAAAGACAAAAAGTAGCAATGGGAGTTCTTGCCATATATGGTAATATTATTCTATTGATAAATGCTATTTTGTTATCCAATTAAAAATTTTAAAAATAAGCACCTTGGGTATTGATTAAAAACTTTTTTTTAGTACTATATTTCCTTTTGGACAGTGTTTTTGTTGTGTAGGGAAGGACAGGTTGACAAAAAAAAGGGGGCAATAAGGCAGAGTTAGAGAAAAAAATTGAGGCCAGTAAGACCTGGGACAAAGGTATAGAACTTGAGAAAGGAATGGTGATTATTTAGACATGGACAAGTAACAAAAAGACATTTTGATTCTTTATTTCCATTCCCAGTTTTGTGTGCCCTTTCTATGATTCTGACTTTGGGGTAACTTCTAGGTGAAACTAAATACCTCTCCTGAAGAATATAGTTTCAGTTAATTCAGTGACCTTTGGATGTCTTCTAATGGCTATTCTTACACTTAGATCTGCTAAGGCGTGGTATCACAAGTATATCATGATAGTGATAGGTCATATTTCTACAGTGCTTATATTTGTAAAGTATTTTGACAATTCTTATGAGCCTGTGAGATAAACAGGGCATGGATTGTCTTATCCATCTTGTAGAATAGAAAAAGAGGAGGAGAACATTAAATGAATTCTTATATGCCACAACTGGAGCATAGTAAGGACTAGAGCTTAAACTCCTTGGTCCCATATCTAGGTTTATTCACCTCAACTGTGCAGAGGATTTTAAAGGTAATTGGAGCAAGAGCACAGGGAAAAGAGAGTAAAAAATGAAAAACAAACAAACAAACAACAACAACAAAAAACCAACCCAGTAAGGATGAATGAAAATTGGGACCTTGATTATGTTTTTATATTACTTCCTGTATCTGAGAACACATTCATTTGAGGTTGTAAAGAAAGTAAAAATATTTCTTTAAGAGTACAAATAATCAAGTCTTGATCAATTCCTCATATGTAGATGGGTTTACGGGAAGAAAAATTACATAATGGGAAGAGCTTTGTGTTTAATCATAGCTGTGCCTCCTGCAACAATACCACTATAGCCAGAGCCCTGGCAGCTTTTCTTCTTAGTTCTTATAGAAATACAGACCTAAGCACAGAACTGATTTTTAGACAGGAACTTCTGCCAATATTACAAAAATGCTCCACTTGCAAAGTAAGTATTTCCAGCATTAACCCTTTCCAACTAAACTCCACCTTTCTAGTGGAACTCAAATAGTAGAACACTGGTCAGGGAGGTAAGTACTTGGTCACTAGCACCCAGGAGACCCTGGTCAAATGATGTAAATTCACAGGCCTGAGTCTCTTTTTCTATAAAGTGAGGCTAGTGGTTGCGGGCTCTGGGTACATGGCACAGAACATAGCTTTTTACAAATGCTGGTGTTGGACCAAACCTCCAGAGATTTCGAATTCAGCAATCTGGGTGAATCTCTGTAGGTCTTACTGATAAGAAAGGTTTAAACCACTGGGTCCAGTGACCTTCAAGATGCTGCTTAGCTCTCAGATTCTAGGATAATGTGGTTCTATTTCTCTTTCCATAGCAAACCAAGAGGTGGGATGTTATTCTGCCTATCACTCTCTCCCAATTTTAGAATAACTTTCTGGCTTGTTCTTAGAGCAGTGATTTTCAAACTTCAGGGGTGAGTAGTAGTAAATAGCTGGTTAAAAATGAAGATTCCTAGGACCCACCCCATGAAATTCTGAGGAAGCTGACCTGGGGCATTGGCGAGAAATCTGTATTTTTAATCAGCATGCAGGTGATTCTGAGACCATTGGTGGAGAACCACATTTTAAGAAATACTGTCAAGAGTATAATTTGCAACTTCAGGAATGGGATTTTGCCTGGGAAGTCTTTGGAACTCTTGTTTCAGTCCGGAATACAACTTGCAGCTCAGTAATGAAACTGAGGTACCCTGTACCTCACAGCTCTGAGCCTTCCTCTTTATTTGAGCTCCCATCTTGTAGCTGGGAATCCTGACTTCCATCCAAACCTTCTCTGAATAGGTAAGAGAAAGAAGATCAGAATCCGCAATAGACAAATAATTTCTATAAATAAATAGAAATATAAAAAATTACAAGGCAGAAATGGGCAAAAGATATGAATGGGCAACTCACAGAAGAACAAACCCAACAGTAAGCACCCATAATATCAGAGAGTTAAGAATTAATAAAAGAGCAAGACATCGTTTTCCACCAGTCAGACTGGCACACACTTAACATGTTTGATAGTATCAAGTGACTGAGAGGGAAACTAGTGCTGTCAGGCATTCCTGGGGGACTAGAAACTGGATGAACCAGTTTTGAGAACAAGTTGATAGTATCTATTAAATATGTTATATCCTACAATGCAACTGTAATTCCACTCCTCAGTATTCCTGTTCTGTGTGTTCTTGCCATTGCTCCAGTAAGAGCTTGAGCCTCACCCTGCCCTCCTCTTGAATTTGAGCTGATGTTAATGACTTCCTTGATCAATGGAATGTGGCAGAAATGATTCTGGGACTTCTGAGGTTAGGTTATAAGAAGCTTTACAGCTTCCTCTTGGGTCTCGTGGAACGAGTTATTGCAACTCTTACTCTGGAGGGAAGTCCTCTGTCGTGTAAGAAGGGCAGTTATCCTGGGGGACCTGGGTGGTTCAGTCAGTTAAGTGTCTGCCTTAGCCTCTGGTCATGATCCCAGGGTTCTGGGATCTGGCTCTGTGCTCAGCGGGAAGCCTGCTTCTCCCTCTCTCCCTGCTTGTGTTCCCTCTCTTCTGTGTCTCTCTCTATTAAATAAATACATAAACTCTTAAAAACAAACAAACACAAAAACATGCAATTGTCCTGAGAATGGTGTGCATGGAGAGGGGAAGGTGTCAGCCCGCCCTGGCTCTTTCCACCATTCCAACCAAGCCAGATGAGAAAACAGATATGTGAGTAAAGCCGCTGTCTTGGATATTACCATCCCAGCAGATGCCATATAGAGAAGAACCAAGGTCCTAGTCATATGGCCCAGTCAAACCATCCCAGCTATCCCTAGCATTTTAAGTCACCCTGGCTGAGACCCCAGACATGTGGAACAGAGATGAGTCATTTCTGTTGTGACCTGCCCTAATTTCTGACTCACAGAATTGTGAGCATAAAAAATGTTGGTTATTTTACATCATTAAGTTTTTGTGTGTTACACAGCGATAGATGACCAGAATACTCACAATAATAACACTGTGCATTAGAAAAAAATACTACCCAGTACCAGATATTTTTGGTCTGTGTGTGTGTGGGGGGTATATGTCTAAAAGGGCAAACACTAAACTGATGACAGTATTTATGAGTGGGTGGGGTGCTTGGGTGGTTCCGTCGTTAAGCATCTGCCTTTGGCTCAGGTCATGATCCCAAGGTCCTGGGATTACGTCCCACGTTGGACTCCTTGTTCTGCGGGGAGCCTGCGTCTCCCTCTCCCTCTGCCTGCTCATCTGCCTACTTGTGCTCTCTCTCTCTCTCTGTTAAATAAATACATAAAATCCTAAAAAAATATATTTATGAGTGGGTTAGAGAAGTGGAGCAAGATTCTACATGGGGATCCTTAAAAGGAACTTTGTGTAGAGTTGGGGTCCAGTCAGGAAAACAGAAATTACTGTGTAGATTCAAGTAGGTGGTATTGAATTCAGGGGTGCCTGAGTGGCTCAGTTGCTTAAACGTCCAACTCTTGATTTTGGCTCAGGTCATGATCTCAAGGTCATGAGATCAAGCCCCAGGTCAGACTCCATGCTTGGCATGGAGTCTGCTTGGGATTGTGTCTCTCCCTCTCCCTCTCCTACTTCTAACCCCACTCATGATCTCTTGCTCTCTTTCTCAGAAAAAATACAAAGAAAGAAAGAAAGAAAAGATAAAGAAAAAAGAAAAAAAATTACAGGAAGGCATTTAAGCATTTGGAATAGTCATGTATAGAATGACATTCAGCTCAATTCACATGTCATAGGGCCACAAATTGTGGGGATAGATGGGATGCTTTAAAAGCAGAGTAGGGGTCATGGAAAGAGATGAGCAGGGGCTGTCTTCCTCTCTTCACTTTTAGTGCTTTGTGACAGAGGACAGTGCAGGATAATTAGGTGTTAGTTTATCTAGTTTATGGAGGGTAACTCTCCCCAACCTACCAGTGGCTTCAAGATTCTTACAAAAAAATGTAAGAAATGATAAGACAATAGTGCAAGCAAAAGTGATCTACAAGAAAATGTTGGTGCTGACCGTTTTTATTGGTGTGAACTTTTTTTTCACATTATGAGGTTAAAAACTGACAATATAATCTCACATAATAAAATGCAAAATTATTAAACATTATTTGAAATGTGGATGGATATAAATATTAAGATATGTTTTTGTGAGGTTACTTTTCTAGCTTCTAGAGCCATTAAAACCAAGCATCCAGATAAACTCAAACCTCTGAACTGCAGTATGCTGAGGAAAAAAAAAATGATGTGAGAACAAAAAGGTATTTTTGTAGCTGTAAAAAGAAGATACAGAATAATTTAAAATATTTTATCGCATCTTTTACTCATTTAAAAATTCTATTCTTGGGGCGCCTGGGTAGCTCAGGTCATGGTCCCAGGATCCTGGGATCGAGACCCGCATGGGGGGGAGGGTGTCTCTGCTCAGCAGGGAGCCTGCTTCCCTTCCTCTCTCTCTGCCTGCCTCTCTGCCTACTTGAGATCTCTTGTCATATAAATAAATAAAATCATTAAAAAAAATTCTATTCTTGTGTATGTGTTTTGAAATGTTTTAAATATTTATAATTTATAAATACAAGTAAGGAGGTGATAAAACATAATATTTAGGAAGATTAACAATATTTTTGTGTCATTATAAAGGAAATGAGATATATAATTTCCTAAACATATTTTTATTTTACCATATTTATTTTTCTGTTTTGAGTATGTTTTGAAATTTAGATAAATACTAGTAGATATGCATATTTATAATTTATAAATAAATATCTGTACATTAGAGATGTGTACTTATATATTTTTGCTCCTGAGATACAAAATCAGTTTGTCTGAAGATCTGCTCTAGAGAATGAAAATACCTGGTTGTGTCTAGAATTGAGTAGGTGGGTTTCTCTGATGTTATTCAGACTTGTAATGCAACCAAGAATTTCTCCATGTTGAAGCTGATGCCTGCCATGTGTGTGTATGTGTCCTACAGAGTTTATGGGAAGACAAAGAGACCAGGAAAATTAAATTTAGTTATTTGGGTAGCAAATTCAATTTCTTGGTTAACTATTTTCAAGTCATTAACTATATTCAGGTCACAGAATGGACAGGATCCCTGCCCCCCAAAGAGCTTACAATCTCCTTGTTATTGGACAAAAATACATAAATAAGTGCATGTGTGGCATAATAAAGATATAAGGTATCTCTGAGGGAGTTTAGAGAAAGTAAATATATCCAGGGCTACGGATTACGAATTAGACTTTGGACCTCAGGCTAACTACATCTGCTTACATGCCTAACAGCTGTTATATATTGGGTTGCTTTCCTTGTCTGTAAAACTCAGATAACAATACCTCAAAGATCATTGTGAAATTAAAATAATTAATAGTTGGGAAATGCCTGGGGTGCCTGGGTTACTCAGTTAGTTAAGCATCCTTCTTCAGCTCAGGTCCTGATCTCAGGGTCCTGGGATCTGGCTCTGTGCTCAGCAGGGAGTCTGCTTCTCCCTCTCCTTATGCCCCCAGGCCCCATGAACGTGCACACACACTCTCTCTGAGATAAATAAAAATTTTTGTAAAAAGTTGGGAACTGTAATGTATATAAATAATAGAAATTATATTTTAGTTCAGAAATCTACATTCTTTTGAAAGCTTTAGTTTGAATTATTCTTTTTCTTTTTCCCCCACAAATGGAAATGATGATGTTGGATCTTTGTTTTAAATTCTGGTTTACTCTACTAGAATTTATGCAGAACCTTTAATTTTAAGCTGTATATAAGATGAAGGATCTAAGTGCAGAAAGGATTTTCTGCCCATGGATCAAGGGTTCTTCAGGCTTCTTTGGAGAAGTGTTATTTCTTTTCCTTCTTTAAAGACTGAGAAAAACTTCCATGCTGCATGTAAGTCAGTTATAACTCTCCTTGTTCTAAAAACAAGATTTCAAATGGAAAATAATGCATAAACAGGCATTTACTGCCCTCTGATGGCCAGACTTAAAACTGCTATGTTTACCATGATGCACATCAGGACAATATAAAGTTCTCAATATAAAGTCTCTGCAGACTGCCCAAATGTTTATTGGAAGGCGGTAAAGAATGCCTGAGAAGAAGACCACAGGTGTCAACTACTCAACCTTTCTTTTCCCAAGACCTTTGTCTAAGTTAGCGTAGGCTGAAACTCTGTTAAATCAATGGTAATTCATTTAAAAATGCTTCAGTGTGTAAGTCAGAGTAATGTCAAAGTGTGTGCTGGCTTAATCGACACCCTAGGAGTGATTAGAGCATTCAAGGTATTCTAATCAGAATCCACACTCGTGAATGGTTAATTAGCATTTGAAAGACTCTTCAGGAATCCACACTAGAGAAATGACTGACTGCAGCATTTCAAATATTGCTATCTACATCTGCAGTAGAGTTTGTTAATTAGCACAAGAGGCATCCAGAACAATGTTTCTCTGGAGAGTTAACGGTGTTTGAGATATGCAGTTGGCTGGAAATATTGTACAGATATCTTAGCTCTTGTGTGAAGAGCATATAAGGATCTGGTAATAAATGTTTGGGTGCGGAGCAGAATTCAGGACTAGTTTTCCTTCCTTCACAGTCTATCAGGTAGCAAGGTCATGAGGCAGGTGATCTATGATTCTGCTTCAATCTTTGGACACATCAAGATGAGTCATCAAAGAGAAGCTGACAATTACAGGCTGGCTAAGTTGGCTTAGGTCGAGTTTTTGACTGGGCATCCATTTTATTCTTAAAACTTGACAGAAGATGGGCGCCTGGGTGTCTCAGTGGGTTAAAGCCTCTGCCTGCAGTTCAGGTCATGATCCTGGCCTCCTGGGATCGAGCCCTACATTGGGCTCTCTCCTGGTGGGGGGAGCCTGCTTCCCCCTCTCTCTCTCTGTCTGCTTCTCTGCCTACTTGTGATCTCTGTCTGTCAAATAAATAAATAAAATCTTTTTAAAAAATTAAAAAATAAAAACCTTGACAGAAGAAATTATTACAAAAGCTGCATTGATAATTCCTTTCCCTGTGTTTGATACCATATTTTATCAAGATATTCCTCTTAGTTTTTATTCCCAATCTTTTCTGTTATCATTTAAATATGGTTCCACTGAATAGGTAAAGAGAAATGAACTAGCCCCAACCAATGTATGTTTCCAGCAGAGTTAGTTAAAAAAAAAAAAAAAATCCATGGTCAAAGACACTTGTTTTAGGGAGTAGTTAAAAGGTAGCATTGTTCTCTGGTTGGTTAATGAGAACTGGGAGGTTGTTTGGACATCTTAGCAGACACTCTTCGTAGCCCAAAACGTGGTCACCATTTTTGGTGCACAAGGAACTTATGTTAGCGCCACTCTTCCGCCTGTTTACTAAAAGGGGAACAGGTGATGATGGAGTTGAGAGGATGTTATTTTTTAAACACGTGTAGTTTCATAGAGACAAGTATATTACATTAAAAATGAATTTGTACCCATCTTTGAAAATTGGTTTTGTACTTCTTTAAAACCTGCATCCAGTACTCAATAGTTGGCCTTAAGGCCATGCAAGATATGGCTTTAGGGAAACTCTGGGCCTTGCCTCCTCTCCTTTCTCCTCATTTACTCTTCTCTGGCTCACTGGCCTCCAACTGCTACTCCTCCAACGTTGGCACTGCACCCCCACTTGGGGCCTTCCTGCTCCCGTTGCCTGGAATGTTCTCCCTCTCTTTCTCAGGTCTCTGCTCAGATGTCACAGACATCAGCCCCGCCATGACCTCCTCTAAAGTACTAGCTTCCATCCCACCCCAGCCTCCCAATCTGCTTCATTTTCTTCACCACACTTATCTTTCATGTTATTTACTTACCGTCTCTTGTCTCTCTCATTAGAAATTAAGATCTGTGAAGGCAGAGGTTTGTCTTGTTCTGTTATGGTGCCTAGCCAAGAGTGCTCAAAAAGTAGTTGTTCGATGAGTGGCTCTTTCCATGTTAATACTCCTGTATCTGTATTACTATTACTGTATCTGTATTACTAAAATAGAACACAGATGCTGAAAACGACACAGAACACTGAATTTTAATTACAGCCTAATCTAATTATTTTAAAGTAAACACCTTGGTAACTGTCACTTCAGGTCAAGACATCCCCTTTCCTCTTTGTCCAACGACAGCCCCCTGGTTCCCCCTGCAAGTAACTGATATCCTGATTTTTTCCACAGTAATTACATTCTTCTGTTTCTTCAGAGTTTTAATTCTCAAGGGTGCTTCCCTAATGTTTTAGATGAGTCTTGCCCATATTTTTGGTTTGTTTTTCATTTGTTATATTATAGATTATATATATCTACATATTTACCTTCCATTCATTTCTTTTTCTTATGACTTCTCTGAAGAACTCAGGTTGTTTTACCCATAGAGTTGCCTACATTCCGAATTTTGCTGACTGTACACTCAGTTTAGGTTAGGGCTCCATAGAGGACAGTTTTCAATCAACCAAACCCACAGTTTCTTCTTACCATGTCTACTGTGTAACCAGGAGCGTCCATTGGAATCTGGTCAAGGCAATCACACAGGAACATTTGGCCTGATCTAAAGGCCTTCTTCTACCAGCCTTATATTCATTCCCACACATAATACCATGATTTCTGCAAATATTTACTAGCACTATGTTGCAATTAGTTTGGCCTTACCTCCCAGAATCTGATGCTGTACTTCTCCTTTGAAGGCTTGCTGGAATCGGACTTTATTTATAGGTCTAGGGTCAGTAGTGTGCTAGTAAATCAGCTCACTGAAAAACCTGATTCATAGCATTTGCTGGTGGTGTAAGCACTTACCATGGCCGTTTTCATACACCAACCCGAAGTCTCTATACTTGGACTTCGGAAGAGATGAACACGATCCCACGATCTATTCTCAGGAGCTGGTAGAAATTCCTGCCATTGTCTGGGCAAGTAAGGGGGGCAAAGGAGACAGGCCTGAGATGAATAGTTGCCCTTGGAAAGCTAACTTGCTACTATGTCACATGAGTTTCTTACAAAGTCTTCAAGGAAGGCAGAAGTAATTGCAGCCAAGAGCAGAGAGGGTTGTATTACTATGGTAGATAGCCTTAAGAGTGGCCCTGGTGTTTTCTCCCTCTTGATATTCACACCCTCTGTAATCTTCTCTCCTTGTGTGGGAGTGGATATAGTAGGAGTTTACAATAAAATAGTGGAAAAGTAATGGAATGTTTGAGATTAGGATACAAAGAGACTATGACTTCTGTCTTGGGGATCTTTTCTCATTTCTTCTCACTTGCTCTGAGGGAAGCCTGCGGCTAGGCTGTGAGCTGCTGTTGGAAAGGCTCACATGACCTGAAGTCCATCTCTGGCCAACAGCCAGGGAGAAGAACCTGGGGCTTTCCAACAGTTGTGTGAGGGGACCTGGAAGTGGATCCTTTACCACTGAGGACTTGAGATGACTAGAGCCCTAGCTTCAAGTTGATAGCAGCCTGAGGGAGACCCACAACTTGGCTGACCCTCAAAAGCTATGAGATAACCAACGTTAGTTATTTTAAGTCACTGGGTTTGGGGATGATTTGTATGCCATCATTGACAACAAATGCAGCTGCTAAAGGAGAGTTAGTAGGTTGGGGGAGTTCAGAGTCATCTAAATCCTTCCAGTGATCCTATTCTAGTACTTAAGCCTAAGTCCTTCCAATTAACATCCTGTCTTTCACGTAAAGAGCCTGATGAGTCCCTGAATTACACTGCATTTGTAATTCTCTACTCCTCAGGATCATATTCTAATCGATTTTCAGGTATGTGACACTTGTGGTTTAAAGACAGAAGAGATTTGTTTAGACCAAGCAGAGGCGATTCCTGTTTCTCTGACCATGTTTTAAAATGAAAATTGAAAAAAAATTTAAAAATTCAATGAGAATTAAAAATCTTTTTCTGAGCCCTTCATGGTTTGTCTTACCCCCTTTATCTGTCAAGCAATCTGGTAAAATTATGCCTGCCTTCGGCACTTCATTTTAAGAAACCACAGGTGACGACTTAAGCAATCATTTTGCTACGGCATGAAAAATAAATGTCCCATTTTTTATATTCTCCAGATAATCCCTGATTTCAGTGCTGTCAGATCAGATTGTCAATTACACATTTCTGTCCCAGAGAATTCTATTCTCTGGAGCGGCTTGGGTATCTGCGTCAGGCCAAGTTTAGTGCAGGCATTTTAAATTCCAATCCAGATGTTTTAAGCAGAAAGAGATAGAACACAGGGAATAAACTTCTCGGAAGGGCTGATGTAATAGAAGTCAGGAGGCGCTAATGGAACAATTATTTCAAAATTACAATAGCACATTGACCTTTCTGCTTCTAGGTTCCGGTAATGACCCCAATGCCCTTCAGGCCTAGAGAGGCAACTGTCACTGTCGCTAGCTATAGATACAGTTTATGCCTTTTTAATAGTGTCTTTATTAAAACCTTGCTCAGGTTTTCCCAGTTTGAGTGTGTGAGCTATTTCCTACTGGTTTGAAATGTAATCTTTTTGTTATCCTAGTCTGCCAACTTTTCTTCAATATTATAAATGCTTTATTTTATTTTAAAGATTTTTATTTATTTATTTGACAGACAGAGATCACAAGTAGGCAGAGAGGCAGGAAGAGAGAGGGGAGGAAGCAGGCTCCCTGCTGAGCAGAGAGTCCGATTTGGGGCTCAATCCCAGGACCCTGGGATCATGACCTGAGCCGAAGGCAGAGGCTTTAACTCACTGAGCCACCCAGGCGCCCCTAAATGCTTTATTTATTTATTTTTTTAAGATTTTATTTGTTTATTTCACTGAGAGAGAGAAAGAGCACAAGCAGGGGTAACGGCAGGCAGAGAGAGAAGAAGGCTCCCTGCTGATCCGGGAGCCCTAAGACCCTGGGATCATGACCTGAGCCACCCAGGCGCTCCATTATAAATGCTTTAAAAAGTAACTGTAAAATCAAAACCATTGCTTACAAATATTTATTCTAGGACCTAACACAAAAGTGTGACTATTCTTTCTGGAGGTAAAATACATTTACTCAGGAACACTGGCTACATGCATGGTTCCCCAAACAACTCTGGGGGGCGCATTCATGTCAACCACCATCTCCGAGGTAGACCCTAAAGTTGGGCAGTGAGTATCCAGCACGACTGCATGTGGAGACCCTCTCCCTGTCAGGGAAATGTCTCTACCATTCCAACAATATGGACGTGATCCTCTCAGGCAGATTCAGGTTAAAAAAAAAGTCCCAGCTCACTGAGGCTGCTGATTGGCCAGAGAATTTTGGACTTGGTCTCAGGTTTGATTCTCTCCTTGCCACTAACCTGTAAGAAATTTTTATCTTTTTAGTTCCGTGTCTTCCAGGTAGTCTGTCCTCACAATACACATGTCCTAGATTCACATCAAACATCATCTTAATTCTGTCTGATTTGATTGAATTAAACTAATCTATTTACAGTCTGCTTCTTCTCACTCTCTCTGTCTGGCAGACCACAGCCTGAAAGCTATCTAGGCGTCCTCGGGTTGAATCCCAGATCTTTCTCTGTCTGTGGTGACATAAAAAGAGGTGGACAGAGGTCCGCCATAGAGAAATGAGACTTTGAAAGGAGTAGGTGTGTGTTTCCACAAGGAAAGCTATATTTTACTTTTTTTCAGTTTTATTTAGGAGTTATTGATAAATATCATTATAAGATATTTAAAGTGTACATCACAGTAATTTGAATGTATCATGAAAGGACCCTCCCATCTATTTAACTAACACATCCATCACCTCACATATTTTATTTTATTTTTTTAGTGACAAAATTTCTATTCTCTTCTTAGCGAATTATATAACACCGTGTTATCCACTATAATCACCATGTTATACATAAGCTCCTCGGAACTTACCCTTTTATCAGCCTCCCACTATCACCCCATTTCCCAGTTCCTGGCACAACTTTTCTGCTCTCTGCCTCTAAGAGTTCTACTTTTCTTTTAAAAAAATTTTTAGGATTTTTTTGTTTATTTGAGAGAGGGAGTGTGCACACAAGTGGGGGAGGGGTAGAGGGGGAGGGAGAGCGAGAATTCCAGGTGGACTCCCTGCTGAGCATAGGGCTGGAGGTGGGGCTCCATCTCTCAAGCCTGAGATCGCAACCTGAGCTGAAACCAGGAGTTGGACACAACCGATCGCTTGAGCCACCCAAGTGCCCCACTTTTTTTCTTTTAACTCCATCTATTAGTGATCCAAGGGGTATTTGTCTTTCTCTGTCTGGCTTAGTTCACTTAACTAAGGGTATTAGTGCAAGACCCATTCATGTTGTCACAAACATCCTTCCTCATGGCTGAATAATATTCCATTGTGTGTATGTATACACACCATATCTTTATCCATTTGTCCATTGATAGGCACTTATGTTGTTTCCATATGTTGGCTATTGTAAATAATGCTACCATGGACATGAGAGCACGGAGAGCTCTTCAGAATTCTATTTTCATTTCCTTGGGATAAATACCCAGAAGTGAGATTGCTGCATCATATGGTAGTTCTATTTTTAATTTTTTGAGGAACATCCCTCTTTACATACCAATTTACATCCCAATTTACATACCCACCAACAGTGCGGAAGGATTCCCTTTTCTTCATATCCTTACCATAAGATTTTTAAAGAGGAGGCAGTCTTGATGAAGTGTTTTAAAAATATCTCTCTAGCTGAGTTACAAAAATCAGTTGGAGAGGTCATGTGGGAATGCCAGGGGGGAATTAAAAGCCTCTTTCTCAGGTCCATATGGAGATGGAATGGCTTGGATTAGTGACTGTGGGACACAGGGACAAGTAGATGCATTGGAGAAGGATTTTGGAAATAAAGTTTATGGGATTTGGTAGTGGCTGGATGTAGGGAGTAAGGAAAAGGTAGATACAAAAAAGGATCCTGGAGATAGCTGGTGCCTTGTGGTGATGTTTACGGAGACACAGGGCACATTGATAGTGGGGATGGTAAGGCATAGCGGTGGAGACTAGGGAGCATGGAAAGATAAGTGCAGTTTGCTGTGTCTGTAAGAAAATCCCCTACAAGGGCTGATGTTGAACAAAAATTAGATATGTGGTTTGAGAGGTTGCTAATGGTCACTGGAGCAGATGTGAAGTTCTTTTTTTTCTTTTTTTTTTTTTTAACGGTAAAATTAAAATTTCTATTGAATTCCAAAGGAGGGATAATAAAAGTACATTTTTAGTTCATTCTGTGTAAGTTAACAGAAAACCAACTAGAAAAGAAAATTAATGGTAAAGATATTTATGTTTCTGTTTAAAATCTACTGTGACTTTTTTTTTTCACACTTCACAGCACTCACCAAAGCACATACCCTCCCCAATGTCCACAATCCCACACCCTTCTCCCAACCCCCCTCCCCCCAGCAACCCTCAGTTTGTTTTGTGAGATTAAGAGTCACTTATGGTTTCTCTCCCTCCCAATTCCATCTTGTTTCATTGATTCTTCTTCTACCCATTAAGCCCCTATGTTGCATCACCACTTCCTCATATCAGGGAGATCATATGATAGTTGTCTTTCTCTGCTTGACTTATTTCGCTAAGCATGATACGCTCTAGTTCCAACCATGTTGTCGCAAATGGCAAGATTTCATTTCTTTTGATGGCTGCATAGTATTCCATTGTGTATATATACCACATCTTTTTGATCCATTCATCTGTTGATGGACATCTAGGTTCTTTCCATAGTTTGGCTATTGTGGACATTGCTGCTATAAACATTCGGGTGCACGTGCCCCTTTGGATCACTACGTTTGTATCTTTAGGGTAAATACCCAGTAGTGCAATTGCTGGGTCATAGGACAGTTCTATTTTCAACATTTTGAGGAACCTCCATGCTGTTTTCCAGAGTGGCTGCACCAGCTTGCATTCCCACCAACAGTGTAGGAGGGTTCCCCTTTCTCCGCATCCTCGCCAGCAACTGTCATTTCCTGACTTGTTAATTTTAGCCATTCTGACTGGTGTGAGGTGATATCTCATTGTGGTTTTGATTTGTATTTCCCTGATGCCGAGTGATATGGAGCACTTTTTCATGTGTCTGTTGGCCATCTGGATGTCTTCTTTGCAGAAATGTCTGTTCATGTCCTCTGCCCATTTCTTGATTGGATTATTTGTTCTTTGGGTGTTGAGTTTGATAAGTTCTTTATAGATTTTGGACACTAGTCCTTTATCTGATATGTCGTTTGCAAATATCTTCTCCCAAAATCTCTTTGATTTTGTTAACTGTTTCCTTTGCTGTGCAAAAGCTTTTGATCTTGATGAAATCCCAATAGTTCATTTTTGCCCTTGCTTCCCTTGCCTTTGGCGATGTCCTAGGAAGATGTTGCTGTGGCTGAGGTCAAAGAGGTTGCTGCCTGTGTTCTCCTCAAGGATTTTGATGGATTCCTTTCCCATATTGAGGTCCTTCATCCATTTTGAGTCTATTTTCGTGTGTGGTGTAAGGAAATGGTCCAATTTCATTTTTCTGCATGTGGCTGTCCAATTTTCCCAGCACCATTTATTGAAGAGGCTGTCTTTTCTCCATTGGACATTCTTTCCTGCTTTGTCGAAGATTAGTTTACCATAGAGTTGAGGGTCTATTTCTGGGCTCTCTATTCTGTTCCATTGATCTATGTGTCTGTTTTTGTGCCAGTACCATGCTGTCTTGATGATGACAGCTTTGTAATAGAGCTAGAAGTCCGGAATTTTGATGCCACCAACTTTGGCTTTCTTTTTCAATATCCCTTTGGCTATTCAAGGTCTTTTCTGGTTCCATATAAATTTTAGAATTATTTGTTCCATTTCTTTGAACAAGATGGATGGTACTTTGATAGGAATTGCATTAAATGTGTAGATTGCTTTAGGTAGCATAGATATTTTCACAATATTTGTTCTTCCAATTCAGGAGCATGGAACATTTTTCCATTTCTTTGTGTCTTCCTCAATTTCTTTCATGAGTACTTTATAGTTTTCTGAGTATAGATTCTGTGCCTCTTTGGTTAGGTTTATTCCTAGGTATCTTATGGTTTTGGGTGCAATTGTATATGGGATTGACTCCTTAATTTCTCTTTCTTCTGTCTTGCTGTTGGTGTAGAGAAATGCAACTGATTTCTGTGCATTGATTTTATATCCTGACACTTTACTGAATTCCTGTACAAGTTCTAGCAGTTTTGGAGTGGAGTCTTTTGGGTTTTCCACATATAGTGTCATATCATCTGTGAAGAGTGATAATTTGACTTCTTCTTTGCTGATTTGGATGCCTTTAATTTCCTTTTGTTGTCTGATTGCTGAGGCTAGGACCTCTAGTACTATGTTGAATAGCAGTGGTGATAATGGACATCCCTGCCGTGTTCCTGAACTTAGCGGAAAAGCTTTCAGTTTTTCTCCATTGAGAATGATATTTGCGGTGGGTTTTTCATAGATGGCTTTGATGATATTGAGGTATGTGCCCTCTATCCCTACACTTTGAAGAGTTTTGATAAGGAAGGGATGCTGTACTTTGTCAAATGCTTTTTCAGCATCTATTGAGAGTATCATATGGTTCTTGTTCTTTCTTTTATTGATGTGTTGTATCACATTGACCGATTTGCGGATGTTGAACCAACCTTGCAGCCCTGGAATAAATCCCACTTGGTCATGGTGAATAATCCTTTTAATGTACTGTTGAATCCTATTGGCTAGTATTTTGGTGAGAATTTTCGCATCTGTGTTCATCAAGGATATTGGTCTATAGCTCTCTTTTTTGATGGGATCCTTGTCTGGTTTGGGGATCAAGGTGATGCTGGCCTCAGAAAATGAGTTTGGAAGTTTTCCTTCCATTTCTATTTTTTGGAACAGTTTCAGGAGAATAGGAATTAGTTCTTCTTTAAATGTTTGGTAGAATTCCCCCGGGAAGCCGTCTGGCCCTGGGCTTTTGTTTGTTTGGAGATTTTTAATGACTGTTTCAATCTCCTTACTGGTTATGGGTCTGTTCAGGCTTTCTATTTCTTCCTGGTTCAGTTGTGGTAGTTTATATGTTTCTAGGAATGCATCCATTTCTTCCAGATTGTCAAATTTGTTGGCGTAGAGTTGCTCATAGTATGTTCTTATAATAGTTTGTATTTCTTTGATGTTAGTTGTGATCTCTCCTCTTTCATTCATGATTTTATTTATTTGGGTCCTTTCTCTTTTCTTTTTGGTAAGTCGGGCCAGGGGTTTATCAATTTTATTAATTCTTTCAAAGAACCAGCTCCTAGTTTCGTTGATTTGTTCTATTGTTTTTTTGGTTTCTACTTTATTGATTTCTGCTCTGATCTTTATGATTTCTCTTCTCCTGCTGGGCTTAGGGTTTCTTTCTTGTTCTTTCTCCAGCTCCTTTAGGTGTAGGGTTAGGTTGTGTACCTGAGACCTTTCTTGTTTCTTGAGGAAGGCTTGTACCGCTATATATTTTCCTCTCAGGATTGCCTTTGTTGTGTCCCACAGATTTTGAACCATTGTATTGTCATTATCATTTGTTTCCATGATTTTTTTCAATTCTTCTTTAATTTCCCGGTTGACCCATTCAGTGTTTAGAAGGATGCTGTTTAGTCTCCATGTATTTGGGTTCTTTCCAAACTTCCTTTTGTGGTTGAGTTCTAGCTTTAGAGCATTGTGGTCTGAAAATATGCAGGGAATGATCCCAATCTTTTGATACCGGTTGAGTCCTGATTTAGGACCGAGGATGTGATCAAATCTGGAGAATGTTCCATGTGCACTAGAGAAGAATGTGTATTCTGTTGCTTTGGGATGAAATGTTTTGAATATATCTGTGATGTCCATCTGGTCCAGTGTGTCGTTTAAGGCTTTTATTTCTTGCTGATCTTTTGCTTGGATGATCTGTCCATTTCAGTGAGGGGAGTGTTAAAGTCCCCTACTATTATTGTATTATTGTTGATGTGTTTCTTTGATTTTGTTATTAATTGGTTTATATAGTTGGCTGCTCCCACGTTGGGGGCATAGATATTTAAAATTGTTAGATCTTCTTGTTGGACAGACCCTTTGAATATGATATAGTGTCCTTCCTCATCTCTTATTATAGTCTTTGGCTTAAAATCTAATTGATCTGATGTAAGGATTGCCACTCCTGCTTTCTTCTGATGCCCATTAGCATGGTAAATTCTTTTCCACCCCCTCACTTTAAATCTGGAGGTGTCTTCGGGCTTAAAATGAGTTTCTTGGAGGCAACATATAGATGGGTTTTGTTTTTTTATCCATTCTGATACCCTGTGTCTTTTTGACAGGGGCATATAGCCCATTAACATTCAGGGTAACTATTGAGAGATATGAATTTAGTGCCATTGTATTGCCTGTAAGGTGACTGTTACTGTATATGGTCTCTGTTCCTTTCTGATCTACCACTTGTAGGCTCTCTCTTTGCTTAGAGGACCCCTCTCAATATTTCCTGCAGAGCTGGTTTGGTGTTTGCAAATTCTTTCAGTTTTTGTTTGTCCTGGAAGCTTTTAATCTCTCCTTCTATTTTCAATGATAGCCTAGCTGGATATAATATTCTTGGCTGCATGTTTTTCTCGTTTAGTGCTCTGAAAATATCATGCCAGCTCTTTCTGGCCTGCCAGGTCTCTGTGGATAAGTCAGCTGCCAATCTAATATTTTTACCATTGTATGTTACAGACTTCTTTTCCCGGGCTGCTTTCAGGATTTTCTCTTTGTCACTGAGACTTGTAAATTTTACTATTAGGTGACAGGGTGTGGGCCTATTCTTATTGATTTTGAGGGGCGTTCTCTGAACCTCCTGAATTTTGATGCTCGTTCCCTTTGCCATATTGGGGAAATTCTCCCCAATAATTCTCTCCAGTATACCTTCTGCTCCCCTCTCTCTTTCTTCTTCTTCTGGAATCCCAATTATTCTAAAGTTGTTTCGTCTTATGGTGTTACTTATCTCTCGAATTCTCCCCTCATGGTCCAGTAGCTGTTTGTCCCTCTTTTGCTCAGCTTCTTTATTCTCTGTCATTTGGTCTTCTATATCACTAATTCTTTCTTCTGCCTCACTTATCCTAGCAGTGAGAGCCTCCATTTTTGATTGCACCTCATTAATAGCTTTTTTTATTTCAACTTGGTTAGATTTTAGTTCTTTTATTTCTCCAGAAAGGGCTTTTATATCTCCCGAGAGGGTTTCTCTAGTATCTTCCATGCCTTTTTTGAGCCTGGCTAGAACCTTGAGAATTGTCATTCTGAACTCTAGATCTGACATATTACCAATGTCTGTATTGATTAGGTCCCTAGCCTTCAGTACTGCCTCTTGTTCTTTTTTTTTGTGGGTAAATTTTTCCGTCTTGTCATTTTGTACAGATAAGAGTATATGAAGGAGCAAGTAAAATACTAAAAGGGTGGCAACAACCCTAGGAAAATATGCTTTAACCAAATCAGAAGAGATCCCAAATCGTGATGGGGGAGAAAGGGGATAAAAAGAGGTTCAAAAAGGAAGAAAGAAAAAAAAAAGAAAAGAAAAGTATTAAAAAAAGAAAATGAATAAAGAAAAATATAAAAAGAAAAAATATATTAGATAAACTAGTTAAAAAACGTAAAAAAGAAAAGGTAAAAGTAAAAAAAAAAATTTTACCAGAAGGCGAGGAAAAAAAACAAAAAATGAAAAAGAAAAAAATCAAATTAACTGCAAGACTAAAAAAAATCACAGGGTGAAAGCCATGAGTTCCGTGCTTTGCTTTCTCCTCCTCTGGAATTCTGTTGCTCTCCTTGGTATCGAAACCACACTCCTTGGTAGGTGAACTTGGTCTTGGCTGGATTTCTTATTGATCTTCTGGGGGAGGGGCCTGGTGTAGTGACTCTCAAGTGTCTTTGCCGCAGGCGGAATTGCACCACCCTTACCAGGTGCCGGGCTGAGTAATCCGCTCAGGTTTGCTTTCAGGAGCTTTTGTTCCCTGAGCGCTTTCCGTAGAGTTCTGTAGGACGGGAATACAAATGGCGGCCTCCTGGTCTCCGGCCAGGAGGAGCCGAGAGCCCGTGGCCCCTCTCCTCAGTGCGCCCTCAGAGAACAGCGCCCAGTTACTCCCGTCTGCCTGACCTCCGGCCACGCTCCGAGCTCACCAAGCCTGCGGCTGGTTCAAGGTAACACCGAGCTGTGAGCTTATTGTCCGCTCTGTCTCTGTAGCTGGCTTTCCTGTTCCAATACCCGCAAGCTCTGCGACACTCAGACACCCCCGATCCTTCTGTGACCCTGCGGGACCTGAGGCCACGCTGACCCCGCGTGGGCTTCGCCCCGGTTTAGCCTCTGGAGCAATGTCCCTCAGTGGAACAGACTTTTAAAAGTCCTGATTTTGTGCTCCGTTGCTCCGCCACTTGCCGGGAGCCGGCTCCTCCCCCTGGGGTCTATCTTCCCGTCGCTTTGGATTCACGTCTCCGCCAGTCCTACCTTTCAGAAAGTGGTCGTTTTTCTGTTTCTGGAATTGCTGTTCTTCTTCTCTTCAATCTGCTGATGGATTTGCAGGTGTTTGCAATCTTTAGATAAGCTATCTAGCTGATCTCCTGCTAGCTGAAGTAGTCTCAGCCTGCTACTTCTCCGCCATCTTGACTCCTCCTCCAGATGTGAAGTTCTTAATTTTTTTTTAATGCAGTCTTTAGTGAATGAGAGACGTAGAAGAAGAGAAGGTAAAACAAAGGTAGAAAGATCATTTGTCTATCCATGTTACAGTTGTTAAAAGCATATTTACTCAGGCTTTGCTTGCATCAGATATTCTAGGTGCCGAGTAAAGTGGTGGACCAGGCCCCGTCCCTGCACTCAAGTTTCTGCTCTCAGTGGAAATAAATTCAGGATGTTGAGATTAAATGGCCAATGTCACCTTCAAAGAGAAATAAACAGATCAAATTTAGTTTTATTTTATCTTTTAAGATAAGCCACATTTATTTTGCTTCTTCTGTTATTTTGTTGAACTTTTTCTAAGTGCTCTATTGGCTAAAAGTTCTGAAGTTTGTTAGTTAATTTCCATAAGATATTTATATTTGATATCCAGAAATGCTGATTGATAGAATATTTTCCTTTTACATATTCTTTCTTGAGCTTTTTTAACATCAAAAGATCACAAGGAGAAGCTTTTTTTGGTATGTGTGTAAAATAACTTTATAACCCCAAATAGGCTACTGAAATATACTTCATAGAGACGTTTATAAATATAATTTAAAAATATTCAATAAAACTCTCTCCCAAAATTTGGATACATAAAGCTAAATTCTATGGGAAAATATGCCTTCCTTAAAAATCTATTTAGGTTAAAAACCTATCCAGCTTTAGTTGAAGCAAAATAAATGAATCCATGATCCCATCTCTATATCTCAGGTCAACTTTGAGTCTTTCAGTGTGATGATGCTATGTTGTTGACTGTTGCAGATAATATTAATTGTTGGCTATTAAATTGTTAATAACAGTTGGATGGGGAGGGATTCATCCTGCTCAGGCAAATCAAAATGCTAAGTAAATATGTATTGAGTGCTCAGGTGTACTAGGCCTTGGGATAAGGGCTCAGGCTACAAAGATAAAAAGGCTTAAAAGCTCTTAATTCAGAGAGAATTTCTTTCCTTGGTATCGGTTCAGCAAATATACGTAGGTTCTCCTGTGTTATCTGGTGCACACGGCTGGGAACACCAGTATCTACCCATTCCTACTTGGTTTGGAAACATTGCTTTCCTTCTCATGTCTGCACAGTTCTGAGAAGTGAAGTGTCAAATTCACAAACTTCCTAGTATTTTGGATAACTGATGTTTCATCATTGTATCAGTTTTCACTCAAGAAAATGGAAGTTGTTCTTTGTCTTTTAATATAGAGAGTTTGAGGGTTCACACCTGTCAGATGGGAGAGGGAAGGGCTGGGCAAGAGGTCAGCTGCCAGTGACCTCAGCCAACAACACTGAAGTGGGTGGCCCTCAAGAGCAGGAAGGACAGTGCTGTGGGCCTCCCATATGCCATCTGCCCAGCATGTACCTACAACTTCCCCTGGGGAGCAGCGGCCTCTCCTCCCCTCTGAAATCTCGGTAAGTGCCCCGTCCCAGTTCTCCTGGCCCCATTCTTTCAGGCTTGACAAAGTCCACTGTGAATTCAACTTTCAATGTCACCCAGCCAATGATAGGATCACATTTTGGGTTTGATTTTCAGATATTTCAACGCTACAGCTACTAGAAATAAAAGGTTCTTTCAGGACAGTCTTAAAGACTTTCTGATTCTCTGACTATAAGATGAGAATTTTGAAGACTTTGTTTCTGTAAGCTGTAGTGTTATGTATCCAGTCAGCTCCATGGTCTTTGCCATCAAACTTTTACTAGAACATTCTATTACAGCAGTCATATATATATATATATATATATAGAGAGAGAGAGAGAGAGAGAGAGAGAGAGCGCGAGCCTGAATTTTCTTCTTTGAGGTTCTGTTTTCATGACACTGCTGCTATATGAAATGTTCTCAGAGCCAGAGTTTGGTCATTAACGCAGAAGTCACTCTGTATATTTCAAGCTTGAAAGGTTTTAATTCAGGGCATTAAGAACTTGCAAACCATGGGAAAGGCTGGGAATCTGAATCAGAGAAGCCATATCTGAGAGTCTTGGCCTGAAACCGTGGAGTGAGTGGAGCTCACTCCGAAGCTAGTGTGCATCCTATCTGCTAACTCTCTGTGGGAGAGGTTGCCAAACTATGGCCCTTGGGAAAAATCTGGCCTGCTGTCTGTTTTTGTACAGTGTGTGAACCAAGAATGGATTCACACTTTCAAGTGGCTGACAGAAAGAAAAGCAGCATAGTATTTTGTGACATGATTACATGGAATTCAAATTTCAGTATCCACAAAAGTTTATTGGAACATAGCTATACTCACTGGCTTATATATTGTTTATAGCTGTCTTACATTACAGTGGCAGACTGCAGCTGTGACAGAGACTGTCTGACCTGCAGAATATTTGCTCTCTTGCCCGCCACAGAAGGATTTTCCGGATCCTTGGTTTGTGTACCTGACTGTAACTACTTAGGTCAAGTAATGGCTCCTCTTTCTTCCCTGCCTCCCAAGTCTCACTGGCAAATCCTCAAAATACAGGGAAAGTAATTTTGGGAAGTGGCATCTTAGGTTCTCTTCTGTATCTCAGAGAAGCAGTAGTTCAGGGTTGACAACAAACAACTTCTCCGAGCCCAGTTTTCCCCCACAGATTCTTAGTAGGATTATAGTAAGGGTTATGTGACCAAAACGTGATAGGTATAAAAACAAAATGAAAAAAATTTTTCATTTATTCAATAAGTTCATTCAAAGCCTATTATAATTATACTGATGTAAGTGGAAGAAAAATTTGCTATTCTATTAGCAATACACTAATATACCAGGGAAATACACCATCACCAGGGAAAAAAATTTTTTTTTCTTTTAAGATTTTATTTATTTGACAGACAGGGATCACAAGCAGGCAGAGAGAGAGAGAGGAGGAAGCAGGCAGAGAGCCTGATGTGGCTCAATCCCAGGACCCTGGGATCATGACCCGAGCTGAACGCAGAGGCTTTAACCCACTGAAACACCCAGGCACCCTGGGAAAAATTTTTATCAAGAAGAGTTGTTACTTTGTTTTGGAAAATGCCCTAAGGCCCCTTTGATAGTGAAGTTAGACTATCCAAGGTGTATTCTGCAAAGAAACTGAATAACTGTGGGGCTTCTGTGTGGCTTGGTTGGTTAAATAGCTGACTCTTGGTTTCAGCTCAAGTCATGATCTCAGGATCCTGGGATTTGGGCCCTGAGAGGGTTCTGTGCTCAGCAGGGAATCTGCTCAACAGGCTTTCTCCCTCTCCCTTCCTCCCCTTCTCATGCTCTCTGTCTCTCAAATAAATAAATAAATAAATAAATAAAAATAAATAAAATCTTTTTTAAAAAAAAGGAAATCAATTAATTACTCTGCAGAGTAATGGGATTTTTTCATTTGAAAGATGGCTCCAAGATCATGGCGATCTGTAGCGGTAAGGAGTAAGAGTTAAATGGCTGAAAATGATGAAATGGGAAATCTGTAGAAAAGCAAGTTAGAAAAGAGGAAAAACTGTTTCATTTTTTCAAAAGGCAACAGGAGGGGAGAGGAAAAGGGAAGAGGGCTGGAACTAAGGGTAAAAATGAAAAGTTGGAACTACTTCTTGAGAAGCTAGCTGGTGCCAGATTGTTAAAAGCCTTCAATTGCACATAAATGAATTGCCTGAGGTAGAGTGAGTCAACAGCACAGTGGGAACCAGACATCTTTCTAGAAAACCACATTGCCTCTATAAAAAAACAGAGTTTTTATCCCAACCACTTTCACTATGAAATGATACCTTGTGATATTAAACAGAGTATACAATTCTTTTGCTAGCATCTGTAATTCTTGTAAGCTATCCACCCAATACCTGGGGTAATATGTGTTTTAAATAAGTAATTAAATATTAACTTCCCAAATAGAAAACAGTTTACAGTTCAGTTTCAGAGAAAACTTAGGGAAAAATAGCCAGGCTGACAGTATCATTGCAAACAGTGTAAGAGAAAACAAATACTGTTACATGCTTGGCTACATTTGGTGTTCTGTATGAAACAAGGAATGTTTCTCAAACTTATTGTTATTCCTTTCAATTGTTAAATGCCCATGGTCTCATCCAGCTGACATTTTGATATGGTAACAGGGAAATGTCAGATATTCTTGTTTTCTGAAAACCAACAAAGCCTGAATTTTGCAAGTTGTTGAGCTCTAACATGCTCCACTTCAGTGACGCTTTGGTTGAGTTGCAGGTCTTGAGCGATAATCCACCCCCAAGGAACACAGCCCATAAAGAAATGGAGAATTTGGGAAAGTATTTTCTTTTTCCCATTTTCTGTTTGTGACAATGAGCAGTTCTGGCCCCTGCTAGATGTGCCTGGAACTTCTGCAAGGGCCTGGCTTGTAAGGCTTATATATTAGAAGCGAGTTCTTGTGTTGCAGTAACTAAATTGCCAAGTGAGCCCAGTGAGACAGTTTTTCCTTTTTTCTAACTTGCTTTTCTATGGATTTCTCATTCCATCTTTTTCAGTCACTCAACTCTTACTCCTTGCTGCTACAGATCTCCATGATCTTGGAGCCATCTTTCAAAGCTTTGGTCAATCCTTCCTTGGTATCTTTGTTTGTCTAAGGCTTGGGTATGGAGGTTTAATTATTGATTAGAATTCTTCATCTCTAGGGCGCCTGGGTGGCTCAGTGGGTTAAGCCGCTGCCTTCGGCTCAGGTCATGATCTCAGGGTCCTGGGATCGAGTCCCGCATCGGGCTCTCTGCTCAGCAGGGAGCCTGCTTCCCCCCTCTCTCTCTGCCTGCCTCTCCATCTACTTGTGATTTCTCTCTCTCAAATAAATAAATAAAATCTTTAAAAAAAAAAGAATTCTTCATCTCTATTAATATCCTACATCCCTGGTTATGGCCTCATGGTGAACCTACTCTACTTCTCTGCTTGAATTTGGGCCTGGCCATAAGATTTGTTTTAGTCAATGGGAAGTCAGCAGAAGTGACACAAGCAGAGGCTTGAAATCTGCATACGTGGTTAGGTTTGCCTTTGGCTACTCATGTCAATGCCATGAGGAGAATGCATGCCAGCTGGCCCCCTCTGGACTGGGGAGAATGAATGGGACAGCCCTGGACCCAACCTGCACTTGATCGGAGTGAAGCCCGATCAAACTCAGCTCCCATCGGCTGATGCCAGGTGGCCTGCACATGTGCATGTGACTGCTGTTTTAAGCCCCTGAGTTTATGGTGTTTTATTTCTCTGCATTGTGCTAAGCTCTGGCTGCTACCATCGGCAATGTCAGGATGTATAGGAGAGGAGGCAAGAGACGATAGCAAGAAAGGACAGACTATCTGCAACATCTGCGCTCTCCCTTCCATTGGCAGGATGTTTTTATCATTAAGTCAGCCAGCGGCTGACTGGTGATTGAACACAGCATTCCACCAATGGGCTAACCACTTATTACTTTGGACTAAAATTTTCTAATCTGGAAAGTGAAGAGAATAGGGAGTATCTCTTCAGACTCATGGGGGCATATAAACAATGTGAAGCTCCCGGGTTCATCACCATCCTACTCCTCCCTAGCGGCTGTAGCAGCAACAGAAGCAAGAGCAACACAGAAGTCATCTTTGATGGTGTCCTACCTTCCAGCTCTGCCAGCTCTGCCTACCTTCTCTCTGCCAGAGACCCATCTGCCTTTTTCTCATGGGGTGCTTGTAACTTTGGTGGAAGAATACTGTGATCAGGGAAGTCACTCCTGGAATAGTTGTTTGAGATTGTCTCTGAAATTTAAGATTAGTTTTCTTTTATCTTAGTCCTAGCCTATGTTTCTATTGGCCTTGAGGTTAGGTAAAAAAGAAAGATAGGAGAAGCTCTGGCAAGGATCCTCCTTATCCACAGGGGAGAGATTTGGAATCACATATCCCAGACTAATGAAGTTCTGGCGGGTGGTGAACAAAGTGTGAGAAAATTAATAAAGACAGTGTTGTGTAGGGAGAGAAGGATTTAGATCTGTGTTCACTGACTCTCTGGGGAAATAAGTGGCAATCATATAATCATACTGTTTAATATGTAATACTATTAATAATACTATAATAATAAAATAATATTACATTATTATATTGAATATGTAATATAAAGTATATATTATATAATGTAAAATAATGAAATAATACTATTAATACTATAATACTATTAATATAATACTGATATAATCATAAAACCATACTGTTTATCTTTAAAAGTATAGGGAAACATCTTTCCTTGTTTCCTCAATATTAGTAGTGGTAAAAAGTCATGAAAAAGCTCCTCCAGAGTTGAGGGGCTGAGGGAGTATGTGGTTTCTGTGGTGAGTGCAAAGCACACTGCCCAGGACTGGGGCTTTTCCTGGAATAGGTAATATCTGCATGGTAGGAGGTATGACTCCTTTTCTCTACTTCTCTTCTACCCTCCTTTTTCACCAAGGAGCTTGGCCCAGACCTTAAGAGCACTCACCAAGGAATTAGAATATGAGAGATTGTAGTTATTTCTTTTGACACTGTTTCACTTGGGAAAGAATTGGTTTCTAAACTACAAACTTAGAGGCTTCTTACTTATCTTTACCACAATTCTTTGAAAATGGGGAGCTGTCAAGTACTTAGAGGGAGTTTGGCTTGGAAAGGCCAAGAAAAAGCTGCAGGCTGTCCTTCTATTAAGGGAAAATCTTCCCTCTTGTATAAAGCTATATTCACCAGGAGTTGGGTTCAGACATGTGAGGTCTGTCTAGAAAAATATTTTTCTTTCTCTCTTTCTTTCTTTCTTTTTTTTTTTTGAGGAACTAAAAAACACCCTAGGAGTGAATTTACCCCTTAGTACCTCTAGCTTGGCCTAGAAAGGCAGAAGTGAATGGTATTTCCAAACACTTTGTTTTTCCTCAGCTCGTCCTTAGCCCAATCCTTATAGACTGAGTGGGATACAGTGATGATATTATGTCATCAGTAAAATCTGAAAGAGCTATTTTATAAAAAGTCTGCCAGACCCTAGGGGACCAGAATCAATGTCTTGGTACTTCATATCATTTTCCCAAATCAGCTTTAGCACTGAAGGGGTTCCCCTGTGACACTGGTGGGGGATAGTGCCTAGAGGCTCTGGCAGCCATAGCTGGTGGGAGACTGTGGTACCTGGAGGACACTAGGAGGTGAGGGGATAGGTTGTCAGGGGGTTACAGCAGGGGGAGAAACTGGGCAATTTCAGGGCAGCCAAGTGGCCAGTTGCACTCCATTTGTCTGTGGCAGGATGGATTCTTTGAGAGGCTGGAGTCCCCCATGGGGAGGCAGGAAAAGAGCAAGTAAAAATTTAATACATTCGAGAGCCACGCACTTTAGATTATGTCATTTCATCCTCACAACAGCCTTATAAATTGCATTCTAATTTGTCCCCATTTTCCAGATAAGACTCTCTTTCTCTCTCTTTTTAAAGATTTTATTTATTTATTTGTCAGAGAGAGAGAATCAGTGCACAAGCAGCGGGAGCAGCAGGCAGAGGGAGAGGGAGAAGCAGGCTCCCCACCTGAGCAGGGAGCTGGATGTGGGACTCTATCCCAGGACCCTGAAATCATGACCTGAACCAAAGGTGGATGCTTCACCAACTGAGCCACCGAGGTGTCCCCCAGGTAAGACTGTTGAGGAAGATGTAATTTCAGTACATTGTCCAAGGTCACTTGGCCAGCAAGTGAAGAATGGTTTGAAACTCCAGCATTCAGACTCTAGAGCCCTTGCTTTTCAAGTCATCCTCTCAGCTGTGCCCTCGTAGTTGTGAGGACTGGAAGAACTCAGGGCAATACTCTGTTAACACCGTCTGCTTGCTCTGATACAGCTTCCAAGACTGGAAGTCTCCAGTTTCACATTAGAGCTCTGAGGTGGAATCAAGAATGCTTCCAGCAAAATGCACACGTTTTAGCAGTAACTACCACTGCACACATGTTTTAGCAGTAACTACCACTGACAGTGGTATTATAATTATATAACATATAATTATAAATATCCTGTGGTGTTTATCCTACTTTTATAAGGTGGTGCCATCTACCTTAAGAAGGCTGAAACAGAAATATGACCTATTAAACTTAATTTATATATTCTCTTTCTTCTGAAGAATTAAAAATGGCTTCATAGATTTCTCATCATCACATATTGTTTTGAAATACAGCTATCCCTTCATTTCCATTTTTAGTCAGTAAACATTTTTGAATGCCCATGTTATGTTGAGAGTCACTGTGCTAATGAGAAGTCAAAATATACCATCACTGACACCTGGTACAGGGTATAATTGAAGTACAGTCATCTCTAGGGATGAGGACATGAGTATGTAAGGAGGAAGAAAGTGGTGCTTAAGGATGGAACTCCTTTTTTGAATGCTGCAGGGTGCACAAAGTTAGCCAAGCAAAGGAGAGGTGTGGGAGGCAGTAGTCCATCGAGGCACAACCCATGGAGGCCACTGAAGCAAAGGGGGAGGAGGTGGGGGTGGGGGTTGAGGGATGGGTTGTGGCCGGGCATCAGCCTCTGACTTTTCAGGCCGCTGGGGTGCTGAATGTTGGGGATGGCCTCAGTGGGGGTACGAAGGTTTCTCTCGCTCTGAGGCTTTTCTGCAGCTCTGAAAGGCACCATTTCCACCTGGTGGCAGGTGGACTCGTGGTGTGGGACTCAGTGTTCCCCAGTTGGAGGGCTGGAGGGACAGGACCCTGGAAAAGGAAGATTGAAAAACCAGGTGAGGGTTAGGACCCAGGCCTAGGGGCATGGCAGGCCCCATCTGCCAGTGCCAGGGAGGGTTCCCCCAGAGGCTGAGGAGCAGCAGGCATTGGCCTCACCTGCACCTGACTCACGGAGGGCTTTCTGGCAGCGTTAGAGCAGCGACAACTTGGGATCCTGGGCCAGGCCCAGGGGGCGGCCCTACAGGCATGCGGTGCATGAAGCGAGTTCGCTGGGGGTTTCCTGGCCAATTCTCACGAGCTTTCTGCCCAAATCAGTATTGATTTGGGCAGAAAGCTCGTGAGAATTGGCAGGTGTTGGGCGGCCCTTTGGACCGCCCTGTCTCCTGTGGCCTAGAGCACTAAACGCACTAAGAGGACATGGCCCACTCAGGGGCCCCAGCGCAGGGGAGCTTTCCCAGAGCAGAGTTGAGGGAGGGGTGGTGGCCAGGCGTCAGCCTCCGACTGTTTGGCCCAATGTAGCGCCAAATGTTGAGGAGGCCTCAGTTTCGGTATGAATGTTTCTCTTACTCTGAGGGTTTTGCACAGTTCCGAAAGGCACCATAGGGTTAGGGTTAGGGCCTAGGGGCACGACAGACCCAATCTGCTGGTGCTGAGGTGGGTTGCCTTATGGGCTGTCGATAATGGGGGGTCAAGCGGCACTTCAAGCTCTGGGTTTTATTGTTGTGTGGGCCATCTGCGGTGAGGGTGGGCTCAGGAATGCATGCGAGTCTATTGTGGTCTGAGGGTTCTGGGCAGCTCTGAACCGAAGAGTTTCCTCCTAAATGGCAGGCAGAGTCCTTAGGTGTGGCCAAGGGGTTCCCAATCTGGAGGGCTTGTTGGCCAGATCTCTGGGTACAGAAGCCTGAAAACACAAACTAGGGTTTGGGTTAGGGCTTAGGAGTATCCAGGCCCTATCTGCTGGCATTGAGGCGAGAACCCTGGAGGCTGAGTCAAGAACAGGGGTCAGGCTATGAGTTTGTGACTTGGGGGGGGGGGGTCCATTGAGGTTGAATGCCTCAGGGAGGCATTCAAATTGTTCCATTTCGGGTTTCTACATAGCTTCGAATGGCACGGTTTCCTCCTGGGTGGCAGGCGGACTCGTGGGGTGTGGCCTAGAGGTCCCAATCTGAAGGGACAGTGCCAGTGTGGCTGTAGACCTGTGGAGGGTTTGGGAGCTGCATTAGGAGTCTGTGGAAGGCTCGGCAGTGGTGATTCACGCCACTGGAGGGCCTGGTGAGTTGTGGTGAGAGAGAGCATGGTAGGGGTGACAATGCTGCTCGCCACCCCTGGAGGCAATGGCGAGCTGCTGTGGGAAACACACCAGAAGAGGAGTCTGTGCAGCCTGCTGGCTCTGAGGGCAGTGATGAGGTACTGGGTGAGAGACCCTGAAACGTGAGGGAATGCAGCTTGTTTTCACAGGACGGAGTGTTGAGCTGAAGACTCTCTGTTTCCCCAGGCTCAAGAGTGGTGATAACAACTGCTGGAGCCAGGCCCCCACTCAGCACTGTGCCCCGTTGCCCCAGGTTTGATGGGAATGTGCTGTCAGGATGGTTCAGAAGGTGACCTCCTGGTGGGGGTCTGGAGCCGGGAGAACCAAACTCGACCCATGGTGCCTTTGGAACCGAGAAGTTGAGTGTTTGTTTGGAAGAGTCTATTTGCTTCCCCAAAAAGGACAAGGGCATTGGCCAGCTTGAGAAGGAAGTGAATGGCCACTTCAGAAACAAGCATGTGTCTCTCCTTCACCCAGGAATCGGAGCAGGTGTGTAGGCTTTAGCTGGGAGGTGCCTCCTTATGCCCACGTGACAACCCTTCTTCGCTCTGGCTCCACGAGACCTGAAGTTTGGAAATCAGCGTCTGAGTCTGTCATGCAGCTTGTCCCAGGACGTCAGCTTTCAGAGAAAACAACAGGCCCGTGGGGGCACAGTGGCACATCCATGCCAGCATGGGAGGTAAAACTTCTCTTTCACCCCAAACATCCTGGCTTTTCTCTCATCTCCAGTGGAGCCCCAAAATCACACGAACGCAGCTGTCAGCAATGGAGAGTGGGTGCTAGAGTTCCCGAGTTCCCCTGCAGGGAGTACCTGGCAGAAGATCTCATTTTCTCTGTTTATTTCTGGCTCACAAAGGTATTTGGAACATCTCTTTCCTAGACAATCCCTTGAATTTGAAAGGGAAGATGAGATGGACTCGGTGTGTGTTTGGAACCTAGAATATGTTCCTTCATCTAACAGTGTTTATTCCATAGGTCCTAGGCTGTGGTGGAATGGCCGGCCTCTAGAGTGAGATGGCTGTTTATGGTCAGATAGAGGCTTGGATGATGGCTTCTCCTTTGTCCAAGGTGATGTATCTGAATGGATTCATCTTTTTTATCCAAAGAGTCCGATGAGGGCAGAGGGAACATTCAAAAGGATTCCAAGGAGCCTTGGGCAATTGAAAAGGAAAGCTTGACTTTCCTGTTTCATGCAGTGGACCATCTAGAGAGTTGGACATGTTGGCCTTTCTCTGCAGTTTCATGGGTGGTGAAGTCAGAAGGAGAGTCTTGGGAATTCCAAGGCATTCTGATGGCTTCCCAGGGCATGGCGTCAGGAATCCTGGGGTAAATTTCTGGGGCTGCTTGCTGGACACTGGGTAAGTCATGTTATCCCCCAGGTTTTCTGTTTCCTCCTGAGGAAATTGCTGGCAGGGAATGTTCTGCTTCCAGCAGAACCCTCCTGCACTGTTGGTGGGCATGCGAGTTGTAGCAGCCACTCTGGAAAAGCATGGTGGTTCCTCCAAAAGCTAAGAACTGAACAACCCTAGGATCCAGCAGGTGCCCTCCTAGGTATTTCCCTAAAGGGCACAAAAATGCACATTCAGTGGGGTGCAAGCACTGTGATATTGACACCAGCATTATCAAGCATAGTGAAACGATGGAGGGAGTCCCAATGTCCATTCACTGATGAGTGATATGTGTGTGTGTGTGTGTGTGTGTGTGTGTGTGTGTGTGTATGAATGTAGATACATAATCTCCCATATATTCTTAATGGAATAGGAGCCAGGTTCAGAAAGAATGAAATATTACCATGTGCAAGGTTGTGGATCGATCTAGAGTGGATTTAGCTAAGCAAAATCAGTAAGAAAAGACCAATAGCCTATAATTTGACTTCGATGGAATTTCAGAAAGAAAACATGAACATAGTGAGAGGAGAAAGATAGGTCAATGAAGAAAGACTCAAACTTAGAGCACCAACTGAGGGTGGCTAGAGAGCAGGGGTGTGGAGGGGAAGGTTGCAATGGGTGACGGCTATTAGGGAGGGTACTTGTTGTGATGAGCTCTGGGTGTTTTATGCAGGTGAGGAATCATGAAATCCTACCCCTGAAGCAAAGGAATGACACTGCATGGAAACAAATTGGAATTGAAGTCAAGGAAGGAAAGAAGACGATCATGTTCTACTTCGTGAAGAGTGAGGTGAAAATGGAGTGATTTTCACTCTCCTGTTCTGTTGATGATCACTTTCAAACACACTGTGGTAGGACACACTAGTTTCTGTTTGCATAAGGAGTTCTCAGAAAGCTGCCAGGAAAGATTCAGATGTCAGAGCATGTCCATGGTTCACTGGTATGTCCTTCCAGTTTGCCCAGGTACAAAGGTAAGTGGAGAGAAACAGGTCAGAAGAGAAAAGGTGTTAAACATTCAGGAGGTAGCCTTCCCCCTTTCTCATGAAAGCCTTGGGCCAGTGTAAATTGAGAAGGAGAGGGGATCCCAGAATTTTTGCGGCAGGCAGGGGATTTCTGGGTCTGCCTAGAGCTGACAGGGGTCCCTGAGGAGAGCTGAGGTAGGGGTGTGGCAGGCCCAAACTGCCAGTGCGGAGGTGGGTTCCCTGAGGAGCTGAGTTGAGGATGGGGGTCAGGTGGCGCATTAGGCTCTGGGGGGCTGCAGAATGTGGGGGAGTACTCATGGGGATACGCAGATTTCTCTGGCTCAGTGCAGCTCTGAATGGACTGGTTTCCTGTGGGGTGGCAGGTGGATTCCTATGTTGTGACTCTAGGGTTCCCAAGCCAGAGGGCTTGCGAGCCAGGCCGCTGTAGAACAAAGCCAAAAAACACAACTTAGGGCTGGGTTATGGCCTTGGGGAATGGCAGCTCTGATCTGCTGGCCCTGATGGGGGCTCCCCTTGGGGTTGAGTTGAGGGTACAGAAGTGTGGCAGAAACAGGGTTTCTGGCCAGGGGCAACGCTGATGGTGGGAGTGGTTTAGAAGGGTGTGCAGCTTGCTTCCTCTCTAAAATTGATACCAATTTGGGAGAAAGCTCCTGAGAATTGGCTGGCATTGGGCGGCCCTTCCACTGACCTGAACCCGTGGCCCAGTGGGCTTTCTCACTTGGGGCATGTCGCGGCCATCCAGAAGATGCACCGAGACAACACAGCTCAACCGGGGGCCCCGGCATGGGGGAGCATTCCCCGTAGCAGAGATGACAGAAGGGTTGTGGCCAAGTAATCACCTCTGACTTTTTGGCCCGCTGGGGTGCTGAAGGTTTGGGATGGCCTCAGTGGGGGCACGAAGGTTTCTCTCAATCTGAGGCTCTTCTGCAGCTCTGAAAGGCACCATTTCTGCCTGGGTGGCAGGTGGACTTGTGGCGTGGGACTCAGGGATGCCAAGTAGGATGGGTCGAGGGACAAGACCTGGAAAAGGAAGAATGAAAAACCAGGCGAGGGTGAGGGCCCAGAACTAGGGGCCTGGCAAACCCCATCTGCCAGCGCCAGGGAGAGTACCCCTGGAGGCTGAGGAGCAGGAGGCATTGGCCTCATCTGCGCAGACTCACGGGGGCTTTCTGGTAGGTCTCCAGCCGTGACAACTAGGGATGACCGGGCCAGGCCTAAGGGGCAACACTGCATACATGCAGACCACGAAATGAGTTTGCCGAGGGTTTACTGGCCAGTTATCAAGAGGTTTTAGTATCGATTTGGGCAGAATGCTCATGAGAATTGGCCAGTGTTGGGTGGCCCTGCAAACCACCCTGTCGCCCATGGCCGAGGGCCCTTTCTCGCTCAGGGCATGTTGCCGCCACCTGGAAAATGCGCCAAGATGACGTGGCCCACCCGGCGCCCCAGGGTAGGGGAGCTTTCCTGGAGCAGTGTTGAGGGAGGGGTCTTGGCCGTGCCTCGGCCTCCGACTTTTCGGGCCACTGGGGCGCCAAACGTTAGGGATGGCCTCAGTGAGGGCACAAAGGTTTCTGTTGCTCCGAGGTTTTTCTGCAGCTGCGAAGGGCACCGTTTCCGTGGGGGTGGCAGGGGGACTGGGGGTGCAGGACTCAGGCTTCCCCAGTTGGAGGGCCCGAGGGACAGGACCCTGGAAATGGAAGGCTGAGAAAGCAGGCCAGGGTTTGGGCCTCGGGGCAGGGCAGGCCCCATCTGCCAGCAGAAGGGAAGCCCCCCCCCCCCCGCCCCCGCCGGAACGTTGGAGCCCCAACCACTCAGGATCCTGGGCCAGGCCCACGGGCAGCCCTGCAGACATGAGACGCCCAAAGCGAGTTCACCGGGCCTTTTCCAGGTGATTCTCATGAGTGTTCTGCCAAAATTGGTCTGGATTTGGGTAGAAAGCTCATGAGAATTGGCCGGCATTGGGCAGCCCTTCGGATCGCCCTGTGCCCCATCGCCTAGAGCGCTTTCTCGCTTTGGGCATGTCCTGGCTTCAGGATTTCTGTGCAACAGGGCTGGATATGAATTTGGCTGTGACCTGATGGTGTCTGTCGGGTGCTGTCTACTTATGGACATGATCAGGGGCCAAGCCATGGCTTATCTTTCCGTGTCTGTTTAGAGAGAGGGCGAGAGCTCAGAATTGTTAAGTAAATTGTACATTTTTTTTTAAGCAATAATCTTTGAAGAGTTTAAATAGTATTTTCCATTTCATAAAAATTTCCCAATGGGGGCGTCAGTGCTCAGATGGTTAAGTGTCTGCCTCTGTCTGATCTTCAGATCCTGGGATCTGCCCCTGGGTTGGGATCCCAGCTCAGTGGGAAGTCTGTTTCTCCCTCCCCCTCTGCCTTCTGCCTGTTTGTACTCTCTCTGCCTGTCTGTCTCTCAATTGAATAAATAAAATCTTTTTAAAAAATCTCCCAACATCGTTATCTAGGGAGGGACTGTCACTTCCTTGTCAATTAAAGATGACAATAACTCAAATTGTTGAAACTTTTGTACATATCCGGCTTTGATTCCGGAATAATTTGGTAGGTTGTCTTCATCATGTTGATGGTTTGCTTTTCTGTGCACTATAATTTTCAGTGCTCTGAGAACATGCACAAGCCCATTTTTAAAATTCAATAGGTCCTCATGGAATATTCTGGAGTGGATGACCACCACTCACACTTCACCAGCTCATATGAGAGCACCTGTGATCCTGCTCTTTCCTCAGCATCATTTTTTAGCTTAGCCAATCTGATGATTGAAATGCATTATCATATCCTTCAATGTGTGCATTTTGCTCTGTGGAGGGAAGACTCAGGTAGGAGGCAAAGTGGTTGCAACTTAACTAATCCTAGCAAGCTAAAAGGCTAGAGAGCATATGCAGCAGAAGCATCTTCTGTATAGTGAAAGGGACCACAAAAATCCTTCAGGTCTCACTGAACTGGCTTTATTTACAAAAATAATTATATTGGAACCTAAACTCCTTCTCTAGATACTAACATAAGTATTACGGAGGTTTCACTGCAAGCCTGGGAGAAATGCAGAACCATCTGGAAGTTCTTGTTACTTCAGGGAATATTCTATAATGTGGTGCTTGTGCCTCTTTGGCCCAGAGTTTGGGCAGGTCCTCAACTGACCTTCTGGGATTTGAATAGATGGCACAGAAGCACAGATGTGCTCAGTGCTACAACCTGGGCTATTGAGTCAGCACACTCAGGTAAAACATTTTTCAAACCTTGGCATTCATCACAGAAAAGGCAGGGTGGTAAACCCTGTGTTCTATCATTGGAGATTTTATAATGTATCAGATGAAGCACAAGGAAGAGGAAAACAGGAGTGGAATCCATCTCTGTGAGCATCAGTGTCATTACAGGCATGTAATAGTGCACTTCAGATGTCTGCCCAGCGTAAATACATGGAAACATTGTGTTTTTCTTACAAAAAGATACATATTATACATAAATATGTAGATCAATGTTTATAACAAGCAAAATGCTCCAAACCTGAAAGCCCCACCTAAATTTCTCCCAAAGCTGCTATATATCTAAAATGTTTACTTTTCCCCATGTTTTATTTATGAAAAGCTCCTTTTTCTCCATCACTTGGCAAACTCAGGGATTGATAGCCTGAAAGTCCCTGGCCTAAATTAAAATACATTTTCACCACCTCTTCTTTGCTTTAATAAAATCCATCCACAAGTGTGAGGCCTGGTCTGATCTGTTTTCTGTGGAGTCACGGTCACAGACTTGCTCCACCAGCCCGGGTGGTGGGTCAGCCAGACTCAGGTCCTGCTGCCTGGCACAGTCAGAATGCAGCCCGCTAACAGCCACAGCACAGTACCTTCATTTACTGCTGAAAACCTCCAGCCAGGAGGAAGCAAGTGCCATCCCCTAAGAATCACAGGTCTGCATTTTGTTTTTTAGGTCTGGGAACCATCAGAAAGTGATCTTAGTTGGACTCAGCTTGTCATAAACAGGGCAGTGGGGAGGTTTCAAAACTGAAAGTCACACTGGGATCCTTAAGGTCTTGGCAACAAAGACCCCTGTGAGGCACAAAGCTTCTTACAATCGGTTTTTCTCCTCCCTTCCTGTTAGCCGTTTTATTTTTGCTATGTCTAATTTTATTTCCAAAGTGGTTCTTTACATTATTGTGTATCTTCATGTTTAAAAGCTACAAGCTGACACTTATGAATTATATGGAAGATGTAAGGAATAAGGAAAAGAAACCTGTACACATCCCAACCTTTCTAAGAAATGCGGTATCATCCACATCTTTGGAGTCATCTGTACATCCCTCCCCCATCCATCAGTCCTGTTCGCTATTCTCTGTGTTTTCTTTATATTTTTACCAAAGTAAATGCATCGCTAAATCGTATTTGATTTTGTATAGTTTTGAAACTATACAAGTGCAACCATCCTGCACAATTTTTCTGCAAGTCGCTTTTATTTCTTCCTTGGTAGCATGTCTACATAATTTACACTTAACAATGTTTTACTGTAGTTCACTGTAACTCGAGCACGGTACTGCAGAGCACATACCTTCCACTTAATGGGACTGGGTTGGTCCCCATTTTTTATTACTACAAAATAGTGGGTTTTCTCTAGCTCTAGCAGCAGAGTCACTCTTTCAAAAGGTCTGCTCTCTTCAGCCTGGACGAGGTCATGATGAAGCATTTTCCAAAGCAATGGCTCTAACTCACAGCCCCACCACAGTCAGAGCCCCTGGGCACAGACATGACATCATCACACAGGCAGCTTTCCACAGCAAAACACTCCATACCCAAGACATTTGCAGAACTGAAGCTACTTTCTAGACACCGATGTGAATGTTGAGAAACTTGGGCTCTCGGGTAGCAGTTCGCTGCAAGCCTGGGAGAAATGTGGACTCATTTGGAAGTTCTTACCTACTTAAAGGAGTGTTCTCAGAAAGAAAGGAGAAATGGGGAGGAAGACAGACTATTAGTAGAAATAATGGCTAAAATCTTATCAAATTTGATGGAAGCCCTTAATTATAGAGTCAATATTTACCTGCAGTGAAATAAAAACAAGCAGATATGCTCTTAGATACATCACAGTCACACCATGGAAAAACAAGGGAGAAATTTTGAAATTGCAAGACAAAAACGTCCCTTCATATACAGAGGACCACATTAGATTAACCACTGACTTCCAATCATAACCAGTGGGGGAAAGGCCCTGAAATGACACTAGTAAAAAAGCTGAAAGAGAAAAACTTATCCAGGTGCTTAGGTGGCTCATTCTGTTGGGCAACGACTCTTCATTTCAGCTCAGGTAATGATCTCAGGGACCTGGGATCAAGCTCCATGTCAGGCACCCTTGCTCAGTGTGGGAGGGGTCTCCTTTCCTATCCCTCTGCTCCTCCCCCTGCTCGTGCACACACACACACACACACACACACACACACACTCTCTCTCTCTCTCTCTCCCCTCAAATAAATAAATCTTTTAAAAAAATTGTCAACCCAGAATTCCATACCTAGCAAATCTGTCTTTCAAAAATGAAAGCAAAATATATTCCCAGATATACAAACTTACAAGAATTACTAACGGAAATCTTTGAACTGAAAAAAAGCAAAAACAAAACAAAATGAAAACTTGATTTCAAGATTTGAAAATGCTGAATTTGTTAAGGAATGTGCATGAGCATGTGCATGTGTGCCTATACAGAATGTTGTGAAAGTGTTTCTGCAGTTTACTCTTTGCTCATCTCAGAAGGAAAAACACTGCAAAGGACTGAGAAACATACCTGGGAGGTTTAACTATTTCACTTTGTTTTGTACTTCCTTAGCTTGGTAAATTTTGAATAATCATTAATTTTCTAAGTCCCTCTAGCTGAAGTTAGTGAAGATTAATTGAAATAAAACATCTTAAGATGTTTTCAAAATGCACATGGCTAAAGAAGCACAAAAGAAATTTGAGTTTCTTTTGTACTAGGGTGATGCAAGGCAAGAACATACTATGTGGGGAGACGAGCTGCAGACAGAGGACAATGTTAGGGTCCGTGATCAAAGGAGCGAGACTGATAAAAAGCAAAGGTCAAGCAAAGCTTTATTTCGCGCCAAGCATCTAGAACCAAACTGACCAGTCAGGGCCATCTCTTGCAAAGAGTTGACCCCTCCCAGCCTCACAAACTTACTTTTGTAGAGGTAGTTTAGCTGGGCTATACACAGGTGGCCAATGAGATTGCAATACACAGAGAAAACTGCACAGTCATGTTAGATCACACACGGGTGGCCAATTGAATTACAATTCACCCTAGTAGATATATGCGTGCCCCACTGACTGGCTGTCTCTACCTGGCCTGATCTGCCCTTGTGTCTAGGCTTTGCAAGTAAGTTCCTCTGGGAGGGGCAGGGTCAATCTAAGTTTACTGCATAAACAACAAAATGGCTCCCTCTGATTAAGTAGGCCCTTACAGACAAAATTCCTGGGAATTAACCAAAATTCTAAAGACAACTCCAGAGTTTTAAAAGCTATGAAACTAATGGGGCACAACTGGAGATCCTAGGGGGAACAGGTATTCTCTGAGGTCTACGCAGGATGAAAGGCAAATTGACAAAGGTCTGTCTCTAGCAGGGTGAGTGGGTAGGAGTGTCAGGCCTGGGAGGGTGGAGGGATGACCGAGCTACAGGGCTGGTGGTGAAGAGGGGATGTGGTCCAGCTACTTGTGTCCCTTACCTGCCCTCAAGGGCGCTTTGTGACCAGACCACCGCTCTGTGATGTGGGCATGGGGCTTGTGTCTGCGCCTCCACACCCAGGGCTCAGTTGCCTGAGAGCAGCAGTGCGATCAGTCACTAACTCTCAGGGCTCAGTTGCCTGAGGGCAGCAGTGTGATCCTACACTGATGCTTTTCAGAGAAAAGCGATGGAGAATTCTCTCTTTCCTCAGAAATTCTTTATAGATGGTTGGCTGAGATACAGTCCCACTCCCTGGGGAGTTAATGCCATCCTTGCCTTCATATGTAGACTGGGGCACTTCTTCCTATTACTTTCCTATTTGCAGCCTGATCCGTCCTCACCACCACGCAAGAAATACGGGAAGAGCAGGAAGGTAGGGAACCCTTGGCCCAGACCCAGCAGAGTGTGATTCTATTTCTTTATTATTATTCTTTCCACTTTTCTGAGTCAATGGAGAGACTCCTAAAATAGGAAAGAATAGGACGTATATTCTCAGGAGAGAGTAGACCACCATCCATCAGGGACAAGCCAGACCAGGCAGGGGTTAGAAGGACATGAGGATTTCTCCCCGAAGGTCTTGGGCCGGAGTCCAGGGGTGGTGGAGGGGTCCAGGACAGCATCCCAAACACAGTGACCGGTGGCCAAGGACTGGAGGTTAAGAGTTTCCTCTCTAGCGGAGGTCAGGCCCAACCTCCCCGTGTTCTCTTATCTCAGTACCAAGGGGAGCCATGGAGAAGGAGCAAGAAAAGAAAGAAAAACCAGACTCTGGAAGGTGAGCATCCGCCACTGACCCTGGCGTGCCCCAGTTACACTGAACCCCCGTTCTTAGGGTCCAGCCCCAATGTCTCCAGGACACCAGGACCTGAGCCCCTACCTCAGGAAACAGAGCACTGGGTGGGAGGTTGGAGGCTTTCAGAAGGAAGAGGGGAACATGGAGGCTTCCCAGATTCTGGGCCAGAACGAAGCCCTGAGGGGCTGGAAATGGGTATCACTCAGCAGGGGCCATAGGGCTTGGACTGGGGGCAGGACCTCTCACTCCACTGTGGACAAGCTGTTCAACTCTGCTCAGATTCCTCTGTGAGGCCACGCCGTCCGTCCTCCCCCAGCAAGGTCATGAACGAGGAAGCACTTTGGAAAAGGCAAAGCGATCCCCATCAGGCACCCTGTAACCACCGTGCGGGCACGTGGCCTTGGACAGTGCAGTTTGGGGCTCCAGAGTATAATCCCCCAAAGGCCTCCCCTAAAGAGACATTGTACCTAGCCTCCTGTAAGGCCCCTGGGCCCTGCCTTCTGCTGTGACCCCGTCTCCTGTTTCCAGTTTTCAGAGATTCCTGCAAGATCTGGTAGAGGATGAGGACCTGTTCTCCCTTCTGCAAAGGTAAAGAATCTTCCCCCTTTTCCCCTGGATGGACCTCCCCAGGTCTATGGGGTGACCCCTGGGCTGCAGGGAACAGTCACTGGGGCTGTTCGGGGGGGCTGGGAGGAACCATGGAGACAGACTATGACCAAAGCCCCTGGCTGAGGGACAGCAGGAGCATTGTGACATGGGTGTGGGGTGTGGAGGGCCATGGGGACCGCTCCTGGCCACAGCTGCTGCAGTGGCAGCTCATGCCTCCTGTTGCCTGCAGCCACCTGGCAAATTGACAAAGCTCTGTCTATAGCACTGTGAGCGGGTAGGAGTGTCAGGCCTGGGAGGGTGGAGGGATGACCGAGCTACAGGGCTGGTGGTGGAGAGGGGATGTGGTCCAGCTACTTGTGTCCCTTACCTGCCCTCAAGGGCGCTTTGTGACCAGACCACCGCTCTGTGATGTGGGCATGGGGCTTGTGTCTGCACCTCCACACCCAGGGCTCAGTTGCCTGAGAGCAGCAGTGCGATCAGTCACTAACTCTCAGGGCTCAGTTGCCTGAGGGCAGCAGTGTGATCCTACACTGATGCTTTTCAGAGAAAAGCGATGGAGAATTCTCTCTTTCCTCAGAAATTCTTTATAGATGGTTGGCTGAGATACAGTCCCACTCCCTGGGGAGTTAATGCCATCCTTGCCTTCATATGTAGACTGGGGCACTTCTTCCTATTACTTTCCTATTTGCAGCCTGATCCGTACTCACCACCACGCAAGAAATACAGGAAGAGCAGGAAGGTAGGGAACCCTTGGCCCAGACCCAGCAGAGTGTGATTCTATATTTCTTTATTATTATTCTTTCCACTTTTCTGAGTCAATGGAGAGACTCCTAAAATAGGAAAGAATAGGACGTATATTCTCAGGAGAGAGTAGACCACCATCCATCAGGGACAAGCCAGACCAGGCAGGGGTTAGAGGGACATGAGGATTTCTCCCCGAAGGTCTTGGGCCGGAGTCCAGGGGTGGTGGAGGGGTCCAGGACAGCATCCCAAACACAGTGACCGGTGGCCAAGGACCGGAGGTTAAGTGCTGCCTCTCTAGTGGAGGTCAGGCTCCTGAGCACTGGGTCACCTGCTGTTGGGGCGGGGGGCCCTGCCTCCCCGTGTTCTCTTATCTCAGTACCAAGGGGAGCCACTGAGGAGCAAGAGAAGCAAGAAAAACCAGACTCTGAAAGGTGAGCATCCGCCACTCACCCTGGCATGCCCCAGTTACACTGTACCCCCTGCTCTGAGGGCCCAGCCCCAATGTCTCCAGGACACCAGGACCTGAGCCCCTCCCTCAGGAAACAGAGCATGGGGTGTGGGGCTGGGGGCTCTCACGAGGGAGAGTGGAACCAGGAGGCTTCCCAGATTCTGGGCCAGAACAAAGCCCCGAGTGTCTGGAAATGGGTGTCGCTGAGCAGTGGTCCCAGGGCCTGGATTGGGGGCGGGATCTCCTGCTCCCACAGTGGATAAGCTGTTCAACTCTGCTCAGATTCCTCTGTGAGGCCTCGTTATCCTTCCTTGCCCAGCAAGGTCATGAAAGAGGAAGCACTTTGGAAAAGACAAAGTGTTCCCCATCATGAATCCTGCAATCACGGTGTGGGCATGTGGCCTTGGACAATGCTGTTTGGGGCTCCTGAGTCCAATCCCCTAAAGGTCTCCCCTAAAGGGACATTGTACCCAGCCTCCTGTAAGACCCCTGGGCCCTGCCTTCTGCTGTGACCCCATCTCCTGTTTCCAGTTTTCAGAGATTCCTGCAAGATCTGGTAGAGGATGAGGACCTGTTCTCCCTTCTGCAAAGGTAAAGAATCTTCCCCCTTCTCCCCTGGGTGGGCCTCCCCGGGTCTATGGTGTGACCCCCAGGTTGCAGGGAATGGCTTCTGGGGCTGTTCGGGGGTGCTGGGAGGAGCCATGGGGACAGAATGACCTAAGCCTTTGGCTGAGGGACAGCAGGAGCATTGTGACATGGGTGTGGGGCATGGAGGACTATGGGGACCGCTCCCAGCCCTGGCTGCTGCAGTAGCAGCTCACGCTTCCTGTCTCCTGCAGCCACCTGGCGAGGCTCTCTGACCAGGGGGCTTTTCAACAGTTCTTACAGCAAGCAGCTCCTGGACAGGTGCACTGAGGACTGCCAGTTGGAGCCCATCAGCCATGCAGGGAGCCTGTGGAAGATGCTGCTCCCACTGTGGCCCCTTCACCTGCGCGTGTTCCACCGACACGGCCCCCTCGGCCTCCTGCCTCCACCCTGCCAGCAGGACCAATGACGACCTCAGTTTGTTGGCTCACACTCCTCCCTGTGTACTTCCTGGCTAGCAGAGCCTTTCCTGTGCCCGGATGGCTTTTCACACCAGCCACTTACTCTTCTCCCATCCCTGCCATGTCTCCGTCCTTCAGAGGCCTCCCCTTGGCCTCTGACAGCCTCCTTGGCCCCAGAGTGGCTGGACTCTCCTTTGACTCTCCCTCAGTGGGACTCAAGGGCACCCCCGCCTTGTCCTATCCCACAGAGCTTGGCTCTGCACACGCCTTGGTCAGCTGACAGGACAGCTTCTCCTTCCCCAGCCATCTTGGGCCTGTGCCGCTCACGCAGCCCCATTTCAGCCCTGTCCTGGTGACAGGCAGCTGCCAAAGCCTGGAACCTGTCCACCTCAACATGCTTGGAGTCCCATCAAGCACTTCTGTCCCATGGCCCACCAGAGACCTTGTTCTGGGGAGACCCCCACACACAAACAGGGAGAGACTAGGTCCCTCCCTCATCAAGCCAGACATCCAGAAGCTTCTGGAGATACTCATCACCAAGAGAAAAGAACTGAAGTTTTGGAAGGAGAAGGAAAAGAAGGAAAGGTCAAACTATCAGCTGTCCTCTTTCGGGAGAATGTTCAAGTCCCCAGGTGATGGGCAGAATGGGCAGGATGGGCAGGCTGCCTGTCCTTCTGGAGCATGAGGGGCAAAGCAAAACAGCTGCTTGGTCCTGAGACGCCCCCACATCCCAAGATTCCAGGGGACAATTTGGAGCAGAAATGCAGCCAGCTCTTCTGGGGTCTCCCCTTTCTGCACAGCGAGTCCCTGGTGGCCACTGTCAAGGTGACTGATCTCCCACTGGAGTTCCCATCCATCATTTTCAGTGAGCTCTCTTATGCCTTGTCATTCCAGATTCAGGCCAATGTGGCTCACCACCTCTCAATGACCCAGGACTTAAATGACACTTCGGCCCTGCCCTAAACCTTGCCTCTGAGTTTGTTCCCACCCTAGTCCTGCCTCTGGCTAGGCCCCAGCCCCTCCCTCTGGCTCAGCCCCAGCCAGTCCCTCTGGGCCAAGCCCAGCCCTCCCCCATCAGCCCCTGCCACTCCCCCTGGAGCAGGGCCAGCTCCAGCCTCTAGCTGGGCCCCAGACCCCATTCCGCCTTGCACCCTCTGTCCCAGTGGAATCGCCTTCTCTGCCACTGGAGATGGGGAACTATGAGGTGTCTTGCCCTGTAGCCCAGAAGACACAGTCTTACATGTCAACTGCCATTCAAAACCTGGAATGTCACTTTCTGAAGAAGCAACTAGAAAGCAGCAAGGTACCCGCTGTGGTGAAAAAAATCTCAGGAAGTCTTTAGCCCAGGTCCTCCAGACCTTCCCCAGGGTGGCCACGCCCCCAAAGTCCAAGGGTCAGTCTCTGTACTTCCTGGGGACTCGATGGACTCTGCACTCTGGGAGCAACTGGACTGGCACCTTTGGAAGAGGTTCATGAAGCAAGAAAGGGGCCCGCCCCACAGGATCCAGCTATCCCTGAAGAGACAGCCTCACCACAAGTTCCAGAAGGTGCCCCAGGCACACGGCTGGCACAGTCCCACGTCCGAGTCTGAGTCTACGGTTGGAAGGTGCCAGAACATACAGAGGACTGGGTCCAAGTAGCCAGAAAGGACCATACCAGGAAAAAGCGTGGGCAAGGATTCAAGGTCCAGTGGAGGGAGGATCCGGAAAGATCTACACAGGGGTGCAACGAGCTCTCCAGGGAAGGCTCCAGGAACAAATCCTGAGGAGTCAGACACAGACCTGAAGCCCTCCACAAGCAGCACAGATGAGAAGTGCCCAGAGAAGGATCTGAGAGCCCATTTCAGGAAATTGGGACAGTTCAGAGAGGGTCGGATTCCTTCGGATGTTCATCCTTCCCAGCTTGCTGCCCACCACGCCTCGGGCCTTCCCAGAAAGCCAAGCCCTCTTGGGAAACCTGGAAAGCCAGCACTTTCCAAGGGTTGGGAACCCTGCATGACCACCTCCCATGATTTTTCCATCCTCAGTCCATGCACTCAGCAGTTACTAGAAGCACATATCATAAGGCTTGGGGTGAAGCACTGGTGGGGCCTCCTCCTCAAGGTTCTCAAGCCTATAAACCTCTTCAAGTTGAAGAAGAGCTTCCTCCTCTCCTGGTCCTCCCCTCCCCGCTCAGCCACCTTCGTATCCAAGGCCGGCTTGGGGCCCAAGTTCGTGGGAAATCCTCCTCAGCCCTATCAAGGAGAGGTGATGAAAGAGTCTTATCCCACCTGGTGGGGGTCCCCCTCGGTGCTCCCTTGCCTATGTGTGAGGAAATCCATCAGGCTCTGGCAGGGACTTGACCTGGTGGTGGCCCTCTGGCTGGACAAAAGGCCAGGCCACCTTCTCGGACCTTCACATACAGCTTTTGGGGCAGGATCTGGCACAGTGAGACTGCCTTGAGGACTCTTATGAACAGCACCTTGGAGTCAAGTCCAAGTCCAGCAATGGCCACGAAGGAGCCACGGAGGGTGACCAGGGGTCGGGTCTCAAGGGACATGACAGTGCTAGAGCTCACCTTAGAGTCCCAGGATTTGAGTGCCAAAGAGCCTGGGGAGGCTGGGGAGGTCAAGGAGGCCCCTGCCTGGGGAGTCATCTTAGAACCCCGTGTGTTGGCCAACAAACAAGGCCTCCATGGCAAGCTGAGAAAATCAGGGTCTTCAGGGAAAAGCGACAGCTCCCTGCAACCTACAAAGTTGGTCACCTGAGACCCAGAAGAGCTATGCCTTGAGGCACGGCGCAAGGGATCAGAGCCCCGGAGGTTGATGGGGTCAGAGAATCGGCCTCGTGACACCACCCACATCGTGCTGCTTCAAGACTGTGAAACTGGGGTCCTCCTTCAAGACCGTGCCACTGAGAGTCTCCTTCAAGACTATTAGTCCAACGTGTTCCTCGCTGCTGACGTCTTGGCTTCTCAGGGATCTCTGTCTGGCTTCCAGAGCAGGTCCAGTGAAGACACATCTATTTCCCAGGTGCTGCATGGCCAAATATCCCATGGCCAGAGCCCCCACAGGCAGCCAGGACCCCTGGGACTGCGGCACCAATGTAAGAGCCTGAGCAGGTCATGTGTACCCCCGAGGAGAGAGAGAGCTCCAGGAGGTCCTCCTCAAGAGAGCCTGCCAAAGAGCTGTCAGAACTGAAGGTCCTCCAGATCAGTGAGGTGGGACGTCCCATCCAGAGCAAGAAGTCAGCAGAGGCCTCAGGAAGCAAGGTCTGTGAGATCTTGCTGAAAAAAGAGGAGGCTCCTCTGGAATACTACTTCAGGAGAAGATGAAATACTTGTTACAGTGGTTCTTTCCCAGTAGAGGCAAAGGACTGGAAGATTCCCTTCAAAAGGGCAAGCCTTCATCATCCCAGGGCCGGGGACAAGTCATGGGCAGGTCGGCCATGGACAGCACTTCTGCCAAGACTCAACTGGTCGTGACTGCTGTGGGGTGGATCCTAGAGGAGAAAATGGTGCCTCACCAGGGGCTCAGGGCCCCAGTGTTCAGCTGGTGCAAAAACGATCTCCAGGCTTTGGCAGACCCCAATGTCTGCTACCACAGGGTCCTCTCCTACCAAGAGAAGAGAGTGATGAGGGAGACAGCCAGTCCACAGGGCACCCCCAGGGGCCAGAGCTATTCGAGCAAGAATGAGTGGATTGGGTGGCCCTTCCCCACTAGTGTGCCGGGGTGCCCAGGCTGACTGTGCCAGTACTGGTCCCTGGTGTTGGGCCCTTAAGGCCTCACCCAGCAGTCCCACTACCCCAGGCACTGCCTCCTTCAAAGATATATCTCACCTGGCCAGCCACTGTGTGTTTCTCATGCCTTTCCTTGGAGGACAACTTTCCTCCAAGGAAAAATGCAAACAGTGCAGAGAAAAACTTTTTTTCTCACATTAGCACATCCTCTACGAGTTAATGGCTTCTCCATGCCACAGTTATTTTGCTTCCTCAAAATATATGGTGTTTTTTTTTTCCCCCTCATGAGTGGTGCTGGCCTCTGTGTGTGCCCTGCTGCAGTGGGAGGGAAGGATCAGGGTTCGCTCTCCCCGAGGGCCTGCTTTGGCTTCCAGAACAAATGGGGCCTTGGAGGATGGGTGACCTAGAGGTCTACCCCTGCCCCCTTCCTCGCTCTCCTTCGGTTTCCACAAAAAGGTGAACAAGACCCAGACCAGGACCTCGCTCTGTCCATCCTCTCCTGCTTTCCCTCCATCTGGAACTTGTGTGGCTATAGGGAGGGTCTGCCGAGGCAGAAATCCTGCTCGGTCTCCAGGAAGAAGGAGACCTAGGTGAGAGTGGGGCCCGCAGTTGGGAGGCACAAGGCTGGCCCTGAGGGAGAGGTGAGAAGTCCTGCCCCTCACCCCAGTCTCCTGCGGGGAGTAGAGGACGGCTACCCCAGGAGCCTCCTCTCCCCAGGGAATCCCATCTTAGCTCCATGCAGCCCCTCTTCTCACACTCGGAGCAGCAAGGGAAAAGTTCATACCCAGCACTGAGGGTGTGTTTGGGGTGCCACAGAGACCCCCAGGGACCAGCCTGCCCAGATCCAGGGCACTAAAGGGGCCTGCTCACCAGTACCACCTTCCCCTTCTGAGGGATGGAAGAGTGTGTGGCTGTGTGCAGGGGGACCCTGCGCTTAGGGTGGGTGTCCAGGAAGAAGGCCAAGTGACAGGGTGTGCCAATGCCTGGTATGATGACTGAGGACCCTTGGTGTCCCACTGCCACCCAAGGGCCCAGAAGGGAGAAGTTAGAGGCCCTGTGGCTGTCCTCGTAGGGTCTTGGCCCCACTCCAGCTGCCAAGCCCAGGGGTGGGGGGAGTGGGGTTGGGGTTGTACAGAAGCCACCTGAGCTCCCACACAGATGGCCAGGTGCCCAGAGGCAGCAAGGCCTTCAGGCAGAGAAGTTAACTTCTGCACAATTTGATAAACTTGTAGGAGTGCAGGCCTGGGACAGACTTGTGGTCTGTGCCCTTTACATAAATAGGTGGCCAAGGATGGCTCCCAGGAGACTGGTGGGGACTCAGAGGCCAAGGGACTGGCCTGGCTCCTGGTCTTGGTTATCCCAGAGTCCGGAGGGGCAGGAGAACCTCAGACAGGTCTTGTCCCACCCTCGGCTGGAAGGGACATGTCCAGAAAAGAGGGTGGAATGTAGGAGGGCCGCCCCCTACACTGTGTGCCCCGTTCCTAGCCCACCATTGTCCTCTGGGGCCCTCCACACATTGCTCTGATGGAGACCCACACAGAGACCCCACACAGCAACCTTTGACAGAGACCACGTGCAGAGACCTCTGATAGAGATGCACACAGAGACCCCACACAGAGACCTCTTACAGAGATGCACAAAGAGACCCCCCACAGAGACCTCTGACAGAGACCCACACAGGGACCCCTCAGCATGACCCTACATAGAGATCACCAGAGACTCACAGGGGCAGGGGCTAAGTTTCTGCTTATGTTACCATTACTTATTATCATCCACTTTGTAGACAGCAAGGTTCTCAGAAACACTCGGAGACCAAGCCCATCCTGTACTGAGAGACTCCCAGCAGCTGTTGCTGTTGGGCTTTGACAAACACCAAGACAGGGGCCATGAACACCTGGTGCGAAAGGGGGAGTGGGGAGGGCGTCCTGAGGGCAGGCATCCTGCACTGCTGATTCCTATGAGGAGGATCTCCTTCAGAAGCTTGTGTGCACACCATTATGGACCATGCTTCCCCCTCTGACAGAGGAGCTTTGCTACGCATCCTTGCAATCCATTTCTGATGGTGTTTGGCCACTTAGGTAACTGAAGACCATCGGTTTCTGAAATTTCATAAAATTGACGTTAACTAAAAATTTTGTTTCTTAGACTCTATCTATTGGGGGGAGGGACAGAGGGGGAGGAGCAAAGGAGGAAGGGAAAAGGACAAGCAGACTCCCCACTGAGTGGTGAGCCCAGGCCGCCTGATCTCAGGACATGAGATCATGACCTGAGTTGAAGCCAAGAGGAGATGCCTTAATCGACTGAGCTAGCCGGGTGCCCCTGACATTTTAATGTTTTTTTATTTTAATTTTTAATTTTTTATAAACATATATTTTTATCCCCAGGGGTACAGGTCTGTGAATCGCCAGGTTTACACACTTCACAGCACTCACCAAAGCACATACCCTCCACAATGTCCATAACCCCACCCCCCTTCTCCCAACCCCCCTCCCCCCAGCAACCCTCAGTTTGTTTTGTGAGATTAAGAGTCACTTATGGTTTGTCTCCCTCCCACTCCCATCTTGTTTCATTTATTCTTCTCCTACCCACTTAAGCCTCCATGTTGCATCACCACTTCCTCATATCAGGGAGATCATATGATAGTTGTCTTTCTCTGCTTGACTTATTTCGCTAAGCATGATACGCTCTAGTTCCATCCATGTTGTCGCAAATGGCAAGATTTCATTTCTTTTGATGGCTGCATAGTATTCCATTGTGTATATATACCACATCTTCTTGATCCATTCATCTGTTGATGGACATCTAGGTTCTTTCCATAGTTTGGCTATTGTGGACATTGCTGCTATAAACATTCGGGTGCATGTGCCCCTTTGGATCACTACGTTTGTATCTTTAGGGTAAATACCCAGTAGTGCAATTGCTGGGTCATAGGGCAGTTCTATTTTCAACATTTTGAGGAACCTCCATGCTGTTTTCCAGAGTGGCTGCACCAGCTTGCATTCCCACCAACAGTATAGGAGGGTTCCCCTTTCTCCGCATCCTCGCCAGCATCTGTCATTTCCTGACTTGTTGATTTTAGCCATTCTGACTGGTGTGAGGTGATATCTCATTGTGGTTTTGATTTGTATTTCCCTGATGCTGAGTGATATGGAGCACTTTTTCATGTGTCTGTTGGCCATCTGGATGTCTTCTTTGCAGAAATGTCTGTTCATGTCCTCTGCCCATTTCTTGATTGGAGTATTTGTTCTTTGTGTGTTGAGTTTGCTAAGTTCTTTATAGATTTTGGGTACTAGTCCTTTATCTGATATGTCATTTGCAAATATCTTCTTCCATTCTGTCAGTTGTCTTTTGATTTTGTTCACTGTTTCCTTTGCTGTGCAAAAGCTTTTGATCTTGATGAAATTCCAATAGTTCATTTTTGCCCTTGCTTCCCTTGCCTTTGGCGATGTTCCTAGGAAGATGTTGCTGCGGCTGAGGTCGAAGAGGTTGCTGCCTGCGATCTCCTCAAGGATTTTGATGGATTCCTTTCGCACATTGAGGTCCTTCATCCATTTTGAGTCTATTTTCGTGTGTGGTGTAAGGAAATGGTCCAATTTCATTTTTCTGCATGTGGCTGTCCAATTTTCCCAACACCATTAATTGAAGAGGCTGTCTTTTTCCCATTGGACATTCTTTCCTGCTTTGTCGAAGATTAGTTGACCATAGAGTTGAGGGTCTATTTCTGGGCTCTCTATTCGGTTCCATTGATCTATGTGTCTGTTTTTGTGCCAGTACCATGCTGTATTGATGATGACAGCTTTGTAATAGAGCTTGAAGTCCGGAATTGTGATTCCACCAACTTTGGCTTTCTTTTTCAATATCCCTTTGGCTATTCGAGGTCTTTTCTGGTTCCATATAAATTTTAGAATTATTTGTTCCATTTCTTTGAAAAAGATGGATGGTACTTTGATAGGAATTGCATTAAATGTGTAGATTGCTTTAGGTAGCATAGACATTTTCACAATATTTATTCTTCCAATCCATGAGCATGGAAAATTTTTCCATTTCTTTGTGTCTTCCTCAATTTCTTTCATGAGTACTTTATAGTTTTCTGAGTATATATTCTGTGCCTCTTTGGTTAGGCTTATTCCTAGGTATCTTATGGTTTGCGTTGCAATTGTAAATGGTATTGACTCCTTAATTTCTCTTTCTTCTGTCTTGTTGTTGGTGTAGAGTTTTGGAGTGGAGTCTTTTTGGTTTTCCACGTATAGTATCATATCATCTGCGAAGAGTGATAATTTGACTTCTTCTTTGCCGATTCGGATGCCTTTAATTTCCTTTTGTTGTCTGATTGCTGAGGCTAGGGCTTCTAGTACTATGTTGAATAGCAGTGGTGATAATGGACATCCCTGCCGTGTTCCGGACCTTAGCGGAAAAGCTTTCAGTTTTTCTCCATTGAGAATGATATTTGCGGTGGGTTTTTCATAGATGGCTTTGATGATATTGAGGTATGTACCCTCTATCCCTACACTTTGAAGAGTTTTGATAAGGAAGGGATGCTGTACTTTGTCAAATGCTTTTTCAGCATCTATTGAGAGTATCATATGGTTCTTGTTCTTTCTTTTATTGATGTGTTGTATCACATTGACTGATTTGCGGATGTTGAACCAACCTTGCAGCCCTGGAATAAATCCCACTTGGTCATGGTGAATAATCCTTTTAATGTACTGTTGAACCCTATTGGCTAGTATTTTGGTGAGAATTTTCGCATCTGTGTTCATCAAGGATACTGGTCTATAGCTCTCTTTTTTGATGGGATCCTTGTCTGGTTTTGGGATCAAGGTGATGCTGGCCTCATAAAATGAGTTTGGAAGTTTTCCTTCCATTTCTATTTTTTGGAACAGTTTCAGGAGAATAGGAATTAGTTCCTCTTTAAATGTTTGGTAGAATTCCCCCGGGAAGCCGTCTGGCCCTGGGCTTTTGTTTGTTTGGAGATTTTTAATGACTGTTTCAATCTCCTTACTGGTTATGGGTCTGTTCAGGCTTTCTATTTCTTCCTGGTTCAGTTGTGGTAGTTTATATGTTTCTAGGAATGCATCCATTTCTTCCAGATAGTCAAATTTGTTGACGTAGAGTTGCTCATAGTATGTTCTTATAATAGTTTGTATTTCTTTGGTGTTAGTTGTGATCTCTCCTCTTTCATTCATGATTTTATTTATTAGGGTCCTTTCTCTTTTCTTTTTGATAAGTTGGGCCAGGGGTTTATTAATTTTATTAATTCTTTCAAAGAACGAGCTCCTAGTTTCATTGATTTGCTCTATTGTTTTTTTGGTTTCTATTTCATTGATTTCTGCTCTGATCTTTATGAATTCTCTTCTCCTGCTGGGTTTAGGGTTTCTTTCTTGTTCTTTCTCCAGCTCCTTTAGGTGTAGGGTTAGGTTGTGTAACTGAGACCTTTCTTGTTTCTTGAGAAAGGCTTGTACCGCTATATATTTTCCTCTCAGGATTGCCTTCGTTGTGTCCCACAGATTTTGAACCATTGTATTGTCATTATCATTTGTTTCCATGATTTTTTCAATTCTTCTTTAATTTCCCGGTTGACCCATTCATTGTTTAGAAGGATGCTGTTTAGTCTCCATGTATTTGGGTTCTTTCCAAACTTCCTCTTGTGGTTGAGTTCTAGCTTCAGAGCATTGTGGTCTGAAAATATGCAGGGAATGATCCCAATCTTTTGATACTGGTTGAGTCCTGATTTAGGACCGAGGATGTGATCTATTCTGGAGAATGTTCCATGTGCACTAGAGAAGAATGTGTATTCTGTTGCTTTGGGATGAAATGTTCTGAATATATCTGTGATGTCCATCTGGTCCAGTGTGTCATTTAAGGCCTTTATTTCTTGCTGATCTTTTGCTTGGATGATCTGTCCATTTCAGTGAGGGGAGTGTTAAAATCCCCTACTATTATTGTATTATTGTTGATGTGTTTCTTTGATTTTGTTATTAATTGGTTTATATAGTTGGCTGCTCCCACGTTGGGGGCATATATATTTAAAATTGTTAGATCTTCTTGTTGGACAGACCCTTTGAGTATGATATAGTGTCCTTCCTCATCTCTTATTATAGTCTTCGGCCTAAAATCTAATTGACCTGATATAAGGATTGCCACTCCTGTTTTCTTCTGATGTCCATTAGCATGGTAAATTCTTTTCCACCCCCTCACTTTAAATCTGGAGGTGTCTTCGGGCTTAAAATGAGTTTCTTGGAGGCAACATATAGATGGGTTTGTTATTTTATCCATTCTGATACCCTGTGTCTTTTGATTGGGGCATTTAGCCCATTAACATTCAGGGTAACTATTGAGAGATATGAATTTAGTGCCATTGTATTGCCTGGAAGGTGACTGTTACTCTATATTGTCTCTGTTCCTTACTGATCTACTACTTGTAGGCTCTCTCTTTGCTTAGAGGACCCCTTTCAATATTTCCTGTAGAGCTGGTTTGGTGTTTGCAAATTCTTTCAGTTTTGTTTGTCCTGGAAGCTTTTAATCTCTCCTTCTATTTTCAATGATAGCCTAGCTGGATATAGTATTCTTGGCTGCATGTTTTTCTCGTTTAGTGCTCTGAAAATATCATGCCAGCTCTTTCTGGCCTGCCAGGTCTCTGTGGATAAGTCAGCTGCCAATCTAATATTTTTATCATTGTATGTTACAGACTTCTTTTCCCAGGCTGCTTTCAGGATTTTCTCTTTGTCACTGAGACTTGTAAGTTTTACTATTAGGTGACGGGGTGTGGGCCTATTCTTATTGATTTTGAGGGGTGTTCTCTGAACCTCCTGAATTTTGATGCTCGTTCCCTTTGCCATATTGGGGAAATTCTCCCCAATAATTCTCTCCAGTATACCTTCTGCTCCCCTCTCTCTTTCTTCTTCTTCTGGAATCCCAATTATTCTAAAGTTGTTTCGTCTTATGGTGTCACTTATCTCTCGAATTCTCCCCTCGTGGTCCAGTAGCTGTTTGTCCCTCTTTTGCTCAGCTTCTTTATTCTCTGTCATTTGGTCTTCTATATCACTAATTCTTTCTTCTGCCTCATTTATCCTAGCAGTGAGAGCCTCCATTTTTGATTGCACCTCATTAATAGCTTTTTTTATTTCAACTTGGTTAGATTTTAGTTCCTTTATTTCTCCAGAAAGGGCTTTTATATCTCCCGAGAGGGTTTCTCTAATCTCTTCCATGCCTTTTTCGAGCCCAGCTAGAACCTTGAGAATTGTCATTCTGAACTCTAGATCTGACATATTACCAATGTCTGTATTGATTAGGTCCCTAGCCTTTGGTACTGCCTCTTGTTCTTTTTTTTGTGGTGAATTTTTCCGCCTTGTCATTTTGTCCAGCTAAGAGTATATGAAGGAGCAAGTAAAATACTAAAAGGGTGGCAACAACCCCAGAAAAATATGCTTTAACCAAATCAGTAGAGATCCCAAATCGTGAGGGGGGAGAAAGGGGATAAAAAGAGGTTCAAAAAGAAAGAAAAGAAAAGAAAAGAACTAAAAAAAGAGAAAATGAATAAAGAAAAATATAAAAAAGAAAAAATATATATATTAGATAAACTAGGTAAAAACGTTAAAAAAGAAAAGGGTAAAAGTTAAAAAAAATTTTTAGCAGAAGAAGAGAAAAAAATGAAAAAGAAAAAAATTAAATTAACTGCAAGACTAAAACAATCACAGGGAGAAAGCCATGAGTTCCGTGCTTTGCTTTCTCCTCTCTGGAATTCTGTTGCTCTCCTTGGTATGGAAACCGCATTCCTTGGTAGGTGAACTTGGTCTAGGCTGAATTTCTTGTTGATCTTCTGGGGGAGGGGCCTGGTGTAGTAATTCTCCAGTGTCTTTGCCCCAGGCAGAATTGCACCACCCTTACCAGGGGGCCGGGCTGAGTAATCCCTCGGGTTTGCTTTCAGAAGCTTTTGTTCCCTGAGCACTTTCCGTAGAGTTCCGGAGGACGGGAATACAAATGGCGGCCTCCTGGTCGGCCCGGAGGAGCGGAGAGCCCGGGGCCCCACTCCTCAGTGCGCCCTCAGAGAACAGCGCCCAGTTACTCCCATCTGCCTGACCTCCGGCTGTGCTCTGAGCTCACCGAGCCTGCGGCTGGTTCAAGGTAACCCTGAGCTGCGAGCTTACTGTCGGCTCTGTCTCTGTAGCCGGCTTTCCCGTTCCAATACCCACAAGCTCTGCGACACTCAGACACCCCCGATCCTTCTGTGACCCTGCGGGACCTGAGGCCACGCTGACCCTGCGTGGGCTTCGCCCCGGTTTCGCCTCTGGAGTGATGTCCCTCAGCGGAACAGACTTTTAAAGATTTTTTTTTTTAATTTATTTGACAGAGAGAGACCACAAGTAGGCAGAGAGGCAGGCACAGAGAGAAGATGAAGCAGGCTCCCCGCAGAGCAGAGAGCCTGATGTGGGGCTTGATCCCAGGACCCTGAGATCATGACCCGAGCCGAAGGCAGAGGCTTTAACCCACTGAGCCACCCAGGTACCCCCACTGAGCCACCCAGACTTTTAAAAGTCCCGATTTTGTACTCCCTTGCTCCACCACTTGCTGGGAGCCGGTCCCTCCCTCCGGGGTCTATCTTCCCATCGCTTTGGATTCACTTCTCCGCCAGTCCTACCTTTCAGAAAGTGGTTGTTTTTCTGTTTCCAGAATTGCTGTTCTTCTTCTCTTCGATCTGCCGATGGATTTCCAGGTGTTTGCAATCTTTAGATAAGCTATCTAGCTGATCTCCTGCTAGCTGAAGTAGTCTCAGCCTGCTACTTCCCCACCATCTTGACTCCTCCCCTGCCCCTGACATTTTTAAACTAACTTTCGAAGTACGCAAGAGAGGAGAAAATACGTAACTGAAGTATTCACAAAATGGTAATTACTGTGATGTTCTGTGCTTGTGGAGGGTTTCCTCTGCATGAAGCCCTAAGTCAGGACCTTGGCTTAGAGCACCTTGCTCACAACCCTAACCTCTCCCCTAAACCCTTCTCTAACCCCTTCTCTAACCACTCCCCTAACTGCTCCCCTAACAGCTCCCACACACACAGGAATCAATCCATGTAAGCGATGAAGAGCAGGAAAGTTTGTTGCTGTTGTCTGCTTTGTAAAGCAAGGTTGATTTTTGCCACTTCTCTTCTGGATTATTTCACAGATATTAGAAAATGCTTTAGAAGAAAGTTCTCCATCATCTAGAAGATTGGATCCTCCCACACTTTATCACAAACCTTTCCTACAAACATTTCAGAAATGCCAATGTAGTATGTAATATTTTCTACAAATGAATAAAAGCAAGGATTTATCTCATTAAATACTAAGAAAGCAAGATAGTGAATTAGTGATTGAAGCCTCACCACTAAGGCTTAAGCAGACCAGCAGAGACCTGCAGCAGATCAACTATAGAGAAGGATGATACACATGAGCAATGATGACTTTGCAATCATAGGGCACACTATGATGTGGGATTTGAAAAATCCTAGAAGTGGTCACTGTCAAGACATCCTTCCTATTCTTTCCCACAGAGTCCGAAGGGCCGCTGAGGCCTCAAACTTTTGATTTACCATGAGTCATAAAAGCTTTTCAATCTGGAGAAGTCCCTTTCTGAAATGGAACTACCCCTTTGTGTCATTCTTTTAAGTCACTTTCTCTCCTTCCTTTGTTTATCCAAAAGTATTTGTCGAACAGCTAGGGTTGGCATGGAGCCTGGAAGAGGACCCCCCATCAGCCTTTATGCTGGCTTGAACCAGACAGACAGACATCTGAAGAAAAAGGGGCTCATCTGGGCTGAGATCTGTTTCCAGGACACTAAACATGATGTTTTTCATAAGCAGAATCTCAATAAATCCATGCCATGACCCTGTGTATTAAGGTTAATCAGGCTGTTTTTTTTTTTTTAAAGATTTTATTTATTTATTTGACAGAGAGAGATTACAAGTAGGCAGAGAGGCAGGCAGAGAGAGAGAGGAGGAAGCAGGCTCCCTGCTGAGCAGAGAGCCCGATGCGGGACTCGATCCCAGGACCCCGAGATCATGACCTGAGCCGAAGGCAGCGGCTTAATCCACTGAGCCACCCAGGCACCCCAATCAGGCTGTTTTTTATGGAAAGAAAGAAAAACAGAGGCTGAGGTCGAAAAGTTGTTGGTCAGGGGTCATGCCCGAGAGGTTATGCCCCTGAGACTGAGCATGGGAGGTTTCTGGAATAATGTCCCCCACACTAGGGCACATGCTGGGAGGAATCCACTTACTGATGGGAGGTTTTATCTACACATACCCCTCGATTTTCCTACCAAATAGGACTGCTGAGTGATGGAAACACTAAGTAGGAATTCTCAGGGGAAATGCCAAGAAAGAAACATTGAGACTAGGGTGCTGAGTGACTGTCTGTCTTTAGTCAATCCTTCATCTGTCTCATGCCTTCAACTACCCCATCAGCACTCGGAGGGTTCAGCTGGATGGGCTCAAAGCCCTACAAACTCTGACTAAAAGGAAGACCCCATGACAAGATTTCACCAATGCCCAGGAGTTAAAGGAGAGCAGAGAGAGCCAAGATTCGCCATCAGAAGCAGCCAGGGACATCTGGAAGAGAAAGGTACAGCTTAGCTCCTCACAGGCCTGCTTTGCCTGGAAATATAGGCAGAAAATTCTGGCACTCTTTCCCATAAGCATGGAAAGACCATCCTTCCTTCATTCAAAACTTGCCACCCGAAAAACAAACAAAACATGAGGAAAGACTGAGCCAGAGGAAGTGGTTTCTACCCCACTATTCCTAAGTTAGTATTATGGTCTTACAATACCTTACTTTTATTTGTTTAACTGTCTCTGTTCTGAGTACACTTCAGAGAAAATTCTTAAGTGAGCATTCAAGTGAAGCCACAAAAATGTTGTGTACTGTGATCAAATGTGCATTTTAGCGATTTATAATTCTGCTTCTAACGTAGGAAATGCTCAATGCTTCCAAAGCTAAGCTTGTTAGGGGTCAGACAGATTCATGAATGTGTGCAGTCTCTATTATATTTCTGTCCTGGGCTATTTTTCTTAATGTTTACAGCTGCTTAAGAAGTGATTTAGAGGGACGCCTGGGTGGCTCAGTGGGTTAAGCCACTGTCTTCGGCTCAGGTCATGATCCCAGGGTCCTGGGATCGAGCCCCAAGTCGGGCTCTCTGCTAAGCAGGGAGCCTGCTTCCTCCTCTCTCTCTGCCTGCCTCTCTGCCTGCTTGTCATCTCTCTCTGTCAAATAAATAAATAAAATCTTAAAAAAAAAAAGTGATTTAGAAAAAAATACTTTGGCTACTTTTTTTCACTCTACAAACCCACTTCAAATATTATGGAAATATTAAAGATATAATTTTCCCATTCTGTTCTCATGCCTTGAAGCCTTTTAGTTTGTTTTTGAGAATGCTGTACATTGAAAGTGACCTAAGTGTGCTGGGTGTCCTGATACAAGGGTGGTGTTTTCCATTTGATGCCCGTTTTTAGAAGGTTCACTTCAGTCCAGAGGAGCCACTGACATGTTATTCTGCTTCTGTGTGGGCTCTGCCTTTCCCATCACTGGGCTTACCTGCCCCGTTCTGTGTGGCCAACAGTTTATGCGACTAGTGGGGGTCTGTGTCCTGGGATCCTGGCTTCTCAGCTGCATCCACTGGGAGAACCCTGGAGACCACACGATCTGCCCACAGAGCCCTACCACAGCCCAGAGTAGTAACAGGGAAAGATCAAGGGCAGTTGAGAATGCTTAGCACTGCTTCCCCAGGGCTCCCTGCCCCCCTTGCTGGAGGCAGCACCCCACCTCAGCTCCTGGCTACCCACTCCCAGGACACAGTGGTGGCTGCTACAAACTAGGGTAATAAGAGCCTTCTGCCCACATGTGACATACATGTAATCTTAGTAAGGCAGTGACGGACCAGAGAATAAAACAGTATCTGTTAAGTAGCTCTAATGCAGAGTTCCTGACTGTCCTGCAGCGTCTGTGCATAAGTCTTTGACTCTTCATGGACTTCCACTCTTTCCATGCAAAACTGAGGGGACAGTGATGCCCTGGCTAGCCCCCACCATGGAGGAGGGAAGAGGTGCTTGTGATTTATAGACTGAGAGAAAGCACAGGAATCCCATGGCTGATGATTTCTAGAACCAGGCCAGGTAGGAAGAAAGAAGTAAAAGAAGGAACAAAAGGCACAGTGTCCTTTTCTTTCAGACAGTAACAGATGCACTGAAAGTCTGAAAGGTGGCCAGGAGCTGAGGTCCAGAGCCCTGCGGACACCATGGACCCCTGAACCTCATCAGAATGCACAAATCTCAGTTCCACATCACCATTAGTGAACAGAAATGTTTCCTGTCTGTTTCAGGTGATGAAAGACTGTTTATATACTTTGGAACTGTCCCGGACAGTACCAGAGTCTTGTTCTCTTACCTGAGAAGGAAAATAAGGTTGAAAATGAGAATAAAGGGTGAAGATGGATCGTAAATTGTTAGCACCTCCTTTCTCCCTCATGACTCAACATTACCAGGCAGAGGCTGTGAGCCCCCTTTTGGGCCCACCAGGGTGTTCAGGCTGGCTCCTCTCACAAGGTCCCCATCTCAGCCTCCACTGTCTGTGACCCAGGGACTCCAAACGTAACAGTGAAATCCCCTCAAGGCTTTGTGGCCATCCCAACCCGGAATATAGAGACCTGCCCAGGGGTTCTCAGTGGTTCAGGTCTGCACTTACTGGATATGGTCACCTCCTGGGCCCGCATGCCATGCTGCCACCAGCAAGGAGAGCCAGTTGTGCCTCTCGCCCTAGCACCTGTGAGCGTAACAAATCTGGTCATCTCTTAGCTTTCCTGCGCGTGACTTCCACAACCAATCTGGAATGTTCCTTAAAGACCCCACAAGGGGGACTAACCTCCCCCCACTCACAACACTATTGGCAGAAAACAGAATCTTCATTACAAATACATGTGGTTCGGGAAAGCTAAGTGACTTACTAAACCAGACTTGTAGAAGGTGTGCTGCATCCTAGATGCCTGATGAACTCAGAGAGCCCTTTTCCTGCACAGTGGATCACAACAGCTCAGTTATTCTCCACCCCAAATCCTTGCTTCTCTGCTCATTTCTGACCCTGTTCTCATGACCATCAGCCGTGGCTTATGACTAGTCAATTCCGAGCATGTAAAATACACTAGAAGGAGGACCTTGCATGACAATTGATTAAGACAGTAGAAGTCATACTTCTGCCACAGTCTCTTAAAACACTACGAGACTTCTTAAAAACATGAATCAGAAGATGTCAGACATCTAGCACAGGAGGCTATGTAGATCCATCTGAGCGGGCCAGTCCCTCAGATCACTCACCATCTATGGGACCTGATTTTAAAAAAGACAGTGTGTGCTAAGTAAACATAATTTAACTTATATAATTTTAGAATGCTTTACAAAAAGGACAATCACAGTTCCTGATATTATCTTTTTATGATTATGAAAAGAGTTAGTTTGACCATTGCTCAGTATTTATTCAAGTGTGATTTTTTAAGACTCATTTTACTAAATGAGATGAGCCATAAAGCTATGGGGTATTGTAGCATGAGTAAGTCAGAAGTCCTGAATGCAGCTGAAAGGCTAACTCGTGCAGAGAGGATCTAAGGGCAGGGGACCCGGAACAATGTGCTTGTGGATGCTGTCACCATAGGCTTATGTCATATACGACTTTTCAGTCTTACAATGAATGGGTTTTGTGAATTCAAAATTATTCTGCAGAAGCTGTCATAGCTGTCCTTGCCCTTCGTCATCACTCTGGTGATTGGGCACTAGGAATCCTGTAAAATATTTTACATCAGCCCTGCCCACCCACCAGTGACAGAACTACAATATGCTCCATATACAAAGAACCATGTAAAAAGATTGTTTTCTATGATATGACAGCTGCTTTCACCTGAAAATGCAGTAAATACTTTCCTTACAAGATTACAATAAATGACGGATTGAGAAAACACACCCGACACTGAGTGTAGGGGCCAGATAGGCTCTCAGGGCTGCGCAGGCTGGGACTGCAGGCCAGGAACCAACACCACCAGATCAGGAGCCCCAGAGCCCAGGGTCCATGGCAAAATGCAGTAGGTGCATTCATTGGAAGTCAGGGAGTGCTCCCGGGAGGAGGAGGCAGTGGATGCAGGGTTTTCATAGCACGGAGTTTAGATGGAGGCCACCAGAGCAGGGACAACTGGGGCAGAGCACACCTGCAGGGAAGAAACTGAGCTGGAAGGAGGCTGTGGGGGGGCTGGCAGGCTGCCCCCAGGACACTGGAGGACGTTTGGGACTCGGGTTGGCCAGGGGACGAGCCTGCAAACCAGGTCAGGACACCGCACTGTGAGGGGTCCTGAGTGTCCAAGCCAGGAAGGGTGAAGGGGTCCCCAGGCAAGGGGCACCCAGGCTTCAGGGTCCTGCTCCAGTGGGACAACCCTGCAGGGCCTGGAGTGGGGGAGGGGAGTGGGGCTGCTGCAAACCTGGGCTGGGAATCTATCTTTACAGACTGTATCTGAAATGGAGCTAATTAGTGATCAGGACTGAGTAAAATGGAGTGAGACCATTTCTTGGAAGGTTGCCAAGGTGGTTTGCCTCCTGGTGCCCAGCCTGGCTTTTATTGTTGTTGGGTTTCCCTTCTTTTCCAACCAGCTGCCAAGAAGTCAGCATCCGGCAGAGTTCCAGTGACTAGCTGGGCATGGGTGGGGGCTGCAAGAAGCGGGGTCCCCATCTTCTCGTGTGGATGCGGCTCACCCAGGGCTCCCCAGGGGAGAGCCGGGACCCTGAGAGACTTGTGTTGATCCCAGTCCTCGACCCTCTGCAGCCTGATGTCAGAAAGAAGACTGTCCCTCCTCCCTCTGTAGGGGGTGACCTGGAGAGGGCCGAGAGGGGGCCTGCGGACCTGTCCCCTTCTTTGCCAGCAGCCTCCCTGCTGCACTTGTTGGGGTCCCTGAGCTGTGAGGATGTGCCCCACAGAAGTGGTCATTTAGTGAGTCCTGGAGATGACACTGCTTCCCCCCGGGTGACTGTCATATCCAGCTGGCCCTCAGAAAACATCTGACAGAAAACAGGAAGTGAATATGCCTGAAAATGGGCTGGAGGAGGGAAGGGCAGAGGGGCTTTGCAGAGCCAGTGACAGAGGCACACAGGGCATGGCCGGAGGTTGGCAGGGACTGATGAGGAGCCTGTCTGAGTGCTGTGTCCCAGGTGGGGTTCCAGCTCTCTGTCAGTGTCACACGCTGCCCACAACCTCCCCTGAGGTGGGAAGGCTGCTTTGGTCGCCGGAGTGTTATTACAGTAACTGTCATGGCCTAAGCACCAATGGGACGGTCCCTGGTACCCGGGAGCCTTGGCAGTGCCCTTTCATGTCATGAGTGTCCAGAACCATGTGGTATTTCCAGCAGCATCTGAAGAGATGGATACCAGCTCTCAGTGCAGGAAGCACATCTGTATGCAATGAGGAGCCTCTCCACTCACACACAGTCACTCCGTTTAAAGGTCCTCTTAGGCATCACACATATCAGGCCTGCACGGTAAAGACTTCTTCCAGCAGTGACTGGAACACATTCACATTGTGTTTTCATTTTAAAAATATGGGAAACTGGGAGATGAAAATAACAGAACAGGAACATTTATGCACCAGCACATTTTGAAATAGACTGAATATTTTAAAAACTTACTTAAAAATCCAGGACAGTGATGTCAGCAAGATGACATACAAGAAAACTCCAGGCCTGTTCCCTCCACAGAAACACCAAACACACAACTAGAGACTGACTAAAATAACATATGTGAACTGTGGGAACAGCGAAAGAGTGACAGCAACCAAGTGAGTGCCCGGTCAAGAATGAGCCACATGTGGCATGGCAGGAAATCCCGTGACCATGCTGGGCAGAACAGCTTGAGCAGAGTAGTCGCCACAATCGAGTCCCCTCTGCAAACCGGAAAGAGCAGAGAGGACTAATCTGCAACCCTTTGATTTCTAACCTGTCTAGCAGATACCTGAGGGACTGGTCTTGGGACACCCAAGACAGAGTGCAGACAACCAAAAGTGGTTCACAGCTCAGAAGAGGGGAAATCACTGGAAGCAGCAGCTATGACTTGTGAAAAACATCCTAAAGATAAATACAGACACAGGCATCTGGGGCAAGTGATTGCTGATTGAGGAATACAATAGAATAGCTAACATCCCTAAAATGAGCAAGGGTATGAGCCTTACAGAGAAGAAGACATTAAAAGCAGCCATACCAATGGGAGACCTGGGAAGAGAGCACATGCACAGATGTAGGGACAACACAGGCATGAGAAAAGTGCATGCCAGGCTGATTAGCAAGGGTCTCCCCTGCATGAAGCCAGCATGCAAAGTCTGGGAAAGGGGGCTGTTTTTAAAAATATCCAGTTTTCAATAAAAGATCCCAAGCCATACAAAGAAGAAGTAAAATGTGGCTCATTCAAAGGAGCAAAATACATCTCCAGAAACCATCCCTAAAGAAACACTGGCTTGGACTTACTAGAGAAAGGCTTTAAAACAATTGCCTTAAATATGCTCTAAAGGCTAAAGGAAAACATGGACAAAAGAAATAAAGGGAATCTAGAAATATAAGCAAAATGAGAATATCTACAAGGAATTTGGAATTATTAGAAACAAATCAAATTATTAGAAACAATCACCTGGGTGTCTCAATGGGTTAACGCCTCTGCCTTCAGCTCAGGTCATGATCCCAGGGTCCTGGAATCAAGCCCTGAATCTGGCTCTCTGCTCAGCAGGGAGCCTGCTTCCCCCTCTCTCTCTGCCTATCTCTCTGCCTACTTGTGATCTCAGTCTGTCAAAAAAATAAACAAAATCTTTTTTTTTTTTTTTTTTAAAGAAACAATCAAATGGAAATTCTGGAGATGAAAAATACAAAACTGAATTGAAAAAAATAATCATTTGAGGGGTTCCATAGCAGAGGCAAACAGAAAGAAAGGCTCAGCGAACTTGAATACAGGTCCTTGGAAACTATTGAGACTGAAGAGTAAAATGAGAAAAAAAGGAAGAACAGCGAACAGAGCCTGAGAGACTTATGATGGGAGAATATCAAGTTGACCAATACAGACATTATGGGACATGCAGGGGAGAAATGACAGAGAAAAAGGCAGAGAAGTTGCTGTAAGAAATAATGTCCACACATTTCACAAGTCTGAGGAAAGTCATGGGTATAGCAATATAAGCTTAACAAATGGCAAGTAGGATAAAAACAAACAGACCCACACCAAAAGAAGAGTGACTCATCACATACACGGCAGCCTCTGTAAACATATCAGTGGGTTCCTCAGGCTTTAAAAAGGCAGGCCAGGGAGAATTCAACATTAGGAAAATGTCCTGCAAAAATGAGGGAGAAAGAAAGACATTCCCAGGTCAACAACAGAAACTGAGAATGTCCATTACCACTAGACCTGCCATTCAGGAAATGCTAAAGGGAGTCTATCAAGTTGGAATTGAAGATGCTAGATGACAACTCAAAGCCATATGAAGATATCAGATTCTCCAGGAGAGACAAGTACATGGACAAATATAAAAAAATTAGCAAAGTATTATTGTAATTTTAAATTGTTACTCCTTTCCACTTTTATTGAGAAATTACTGACATACATAACTCCACTTTTTATTCTTCTACAAGATTAACAACAAATATCCATAAATATATATTTAAGTATATATAAAAAATGTAATTTGTGACATTAGTAAGGTAAAGTGTAGATGAATAAACAAATAAATAAATAAATACATATGTACATAAGGTGTGGGTAGAAGAGCTATTTATTGTATGCAATAAAATTAAATATCAGGTAAAACAAGTCATTATAACTTTAAGATATTACATGCAATCCCCATAGAAATCACCAAGAAAATATTTATAGAATTTACAGAAAAGGATATGAAAATTAAATCAAAATGAGTAAAAAATTAAATACAAAGGAAGACAATACAGGAGGAACAAAACATTTAAAACATAAAGACAACAAATAACAAAATTCCAATAGTAGGTCACCCTACCAGTAACCACTTTAAATGTAAGTGAATTAAGTTCCCCAATCAAAAGACCTGTTTTGGCGGAATGATACCAAAAAACGAAAGCAAAACGAAACAAAACAAAACAACCCAGGATCCAACTTTATTCTATCTATGACATACTCATTTTAGATGTAAGGACACAAACAGAGATTTGGAAGTAAAAAGGATAAAAAAAGATATTCCATGCAATTAGTAACCAAAAGACCAGGGTTGGGTATACTAATATCAGACAAAACAGATCATGGCAAGAAGTGTTTCAAGCAATGAAGAACATTATAAAATGATAAGAGCTCAATTCACCAAGAGGATATAAGAATTATAAATAAATGTGCAGCCAACATCAAAGCACCTACATATCAAACTGACAGAAATGAAGGGAGAAATATATTGATCTAGAATAAAAGAAGGAGACTTCAATACCACATTTTCAATAACAAACAGAATAATCAGACAGAGGATCAGTAAAAATTAGGGGACCTGAACAAGATCATAAGCCAATTGGTCACAACAGAGATTTACAAAATATTCCATCCAACAACAGTAGAATACACATCTTTCTCAAAAATACATGGAACATTCTCCAGTACAGACCAGATGTTAGCCCATAAAACAAGTCTTAAAAAATTTAGAAAGATGGGGATCAGGAAAAATGTCTTTTCTGATCAAAATGAAATGAAACCAGAAAGGTTTCAGAAGGAAAACTGGAAAATCTACAAATATGTGGAAATTGAACAACATTACCTTAAACAACAAGTGAGTCAAGGAATAAATCACAAAGGAAATATTAAAATTTGTTGAGACATATTGGAATTAAACCACAACCTAGCAAAACTTATGGGATGTAGCAAAAGAAGTGCTAATAGGGAAATTTATAACTATCAATGCTTACATTGAAAAAGAAGAAATATCTCAAAGTCAGCAACCTAACTTTACACCATAAGGAACTAGAAAAACAAGAACAACAAATGAAATAAAAAGCTAGCAGAAGGAAAAAAATAATAAAGTTTAGCAAAATAGAGAATAAAAATAAAATAAACAAGATATGCAAAATAGAGAATAGAAACAGAAAATCCACAAAACCAAGAATTGTCTTCAAACATAAAAAACTGACAAGCCATTAGCAACACTGACTAATTAAAAAAAGAGAGAATACTCAAACAGCTAAAGGCAACAATGAAAGTTGGTCATTACGACAGTAATCTGTCATACGACAGATTTTATAAATAGGGAAGAGTTATAAGAGAATACTGTGAACACTGTATAGTAACAAATTGAATAACTGAGAGGAAATGGATTAATTCCTAGAAATATGAAACTTCACCAAGACTAACCCAAAAAGAAATAGAAAATATGAACAGATCCATAACAAGTAAGGCTACAGAATCAGTCATCAGGTCTCCTTACAAAGAAAAACATTGGACTTGATGGTCTCACTGGTGATTCCTACCAAATATTTAAAGAAGAACCAATACTAGTCTTCTTAAACATTTCCAGAAATATGAAGAGGAGAAAGGACTCCCTGACTCATTCAATGAGGCCAGCATTACTCCATAATCCAGAGATACTACAAGAAAAAACAACTACTGACCAACATCCCCGATTAAGACCAGTGCAAGAATCGTCAACAAAATACTAGCAAACTGAATTTGGTAGCATATGAAAAGGATTATGCACCATTACCAAGTGGGATTAATTCCTGGAATGCAAGAATGACTCAATATACAAGGAACAATCCGTGTCATAGGTCACATTATGTAAGGAAGGGTAAGTCACATGACCATCTCGACTGATGCAGAAAAAGCACTTGACAACATTCAGCATGTTTTCATGATAAAAGCACTCAACAGACTAGGAATAGAAAAAACTATGTCAACATAATAAGAGCCATATATGAGAAACCCACAGTGAGCATCACATCCCACAGGGAAAGGTTACATGCTTTTCCTCTAAGATCAGGAACAATTCTGGGATGCCAGATTTGGTCACTTCTACTAAACATAAAGCTGGAAGTAAAAGCCAGAACCATTAGGCATGAAAGGGAATCCAAATTGGAAAGAAATAAGTAAAATTATCTCTGTTTGCAGATGGCATGATCTTATATGTAGAAAACTCTAAAGGTTCCAGGGAAACAACAACACTTTTAGAACAAATGAATGACAGTTGATCAAAATCAACATACAAAAATCTGCTGCAATTCAATACCCTAGCAATGAATAATTTAAAAAGGAAACCAACAAAAACAGCATCATAAAGAATAAAATACACTGTAATAATCTTAGTCAAGAGGTAGTAGAGTTGTATACTGGAAACTATGAAATGCTGCTGAAAGAAATGAAAGAATACACTTATAACTGGAAGGCTATACCATGTTCACATTTTAGAAAACTTGATATTTTTAAGATGTTAATGCTCTGCAAAGTGATCTACAAATAATTTTAAACATGGGTGCCAGGATTACTCAACAGGGAAAGGACAGTTTTCCCAACAACCGAGGCTCAGAAAATTGGATAATAGTATGCAAAGGAATAAAAATGGACCCTCACCTTATACCGTATACAAAAATTAACTCAAAATGAATCAAAGTCCTCAGCATAAGACCTAGGGCTATAAAAACTCTTAGGGAAGAAAAATAGGACAAAAACTTTATCGTGTTAAATTTGGTGATGATTTCTTGGATAGGCCATTGAAAACACAGACAACATAAGGTAAAATAGATAAATTCAAATTCATCAAAATTTAAAACTTTTGTGCATCAAAGAATGCCATCAGCACAGTGAAATAGCAACCCATGAATGACAGAAAATATCTGCAAATCGTCTATCTGCTTAGGGGTTCATCTCCAGAATACATAAAGAACTTTGTACATCCCAACAACAAAAAGCAAACACCTTGATTTTAAAATGCACAAAGTACTCTAATAGACATTTATCCAAAGAAAATACACAAATGCCCAATGAGCACAGGAAAAGATGCTCAACATCAGAAGTCATTAGAGAAATGCAAATCAAAACTACAGTGAGACACCACTTCACAACCTTTGGCTATTTTTTTAATGGGAAATAAGATGTGCTGATGAGGATGAGTTGGATCCATGGTGTGTTGGTGGGAATATAATGCAGCAAAGCAGACAGCTCCTCAAAAACTTAAAAATAGAATTACCACAGAATCCAGGAGTTGCACTTGTTGGTATATACCCAAAAGAACTGAAAGCAAGGTCTCAAAGAGATATTTGTTCACCCAAATTCACTTTATTCACTACAGCCCAAAGGTGGAAAAGTCCACGGATCCCTCAGGAGATTAGCAGAACTGGCATATACAGGCCATAGAACATTCTTCAGAATTTGACACATGCCCCAGCATAGATGGACCTGGAGGACATTATGCTACATGAGATCCGCCCGTCACAGAAGGACAAAAATGGTATGACGCCACTTAGATGAGATACCCGGATAAGTCAAATTCATGGAGACAGAAAGTGGAATGGTGGTTGCTGGGGTCTGGAGAAAGGCAGGGATGGGGAATTAGTATCTACTGGAAAGACCACAATGTGAAAATGCTAATGACATTGACCTGTCTACTTAAAAATAGTTACAAAATTAACTTCTTTGTTATGTCTGTTTTACCACAATAAGAAATACTTAAACAAAAAGTGCACTTTCATTAATGTGAACGAGACCCAGCCTGATTTGTGATCCAGTGAAAAACCCAGTTCCTGTACATACACTCCCTGGGATGATGGGGAACCCCACCAAACTCCGCCCCCAGTGATGATGATCTGTTCACCCTGTGCATCAGCCACCATGCCCACCCCGAACATCACGGCAGTGACATGGGACCCACCTGCCATCATGCCTCATTTGGAGTCACAGAGTGTCAGAACGCTTGGCACAATTTCTCACCTGTTCTCACACAGTGGGAATATACCCACCACCAACTTCACAGACTGAGGGCCTCAAAATGCCCACTCTGGTGTTTCTTTTCTTTTCTTTTTTTTTTTTAAGATTTTATTCATTTACTTGAGAGAGAGAGAATGCATGTGCATACACTGAGAGAGCGCACATGAGCCAGGAAAGGAGAGAGTGAGAAGCAGCTGCCCCACTGAGCAGGGAGCCCGAGATGGGGCTTGATCTCAGGACCCCAGGATCATGACCTGAGCTGAAGGCAGACGCTTCACAACCTGAGCCTCCCAGGCACTCAGAATGTCCAGTCTCTTAACCTAGATGTAGTCGCCACCAATACCTTTTATCTTCAGGGTAATGAACTCTGACTCATTAATCCACATAGAGTAGTGAAACACAGGAAGTTACAATCCATGACTCCATCAGGATAAAAGCAGAGGCTCCCCCTCCAACCCTCCTATGATTTACACGGGGGCAGAGCATACAGCTGAGCAGCCAGATCTGACTGAATCTGCCCCCTGCCCAAAGAACGGGTAGCAGCCTCTCAACCAGAAGGTTGTCTGTGAGCCTGTCCCCACTGGGCTTCTTGGGGACTGCAAAGCAGGAGCGGGATCATTTCCAGGGGCTGCCCAATAGGCTAAACAGGACTGAGGTAACAAAATCCGCCTTTGGCAAACAACATAAAATGCCTAAAAAACCCAAAAGTATAACTTGGAAGTCACAATGCTAAAATCAGGAGTAAGAAGCAGAAAGCCAAACTGAAGCACATTCAGCTGCAAAGTGTGAAGGAGAAACTTAAAATGAGAGTTGAAAATGACACATAATTGCTGAATGGAGAGACTTGGCTCTGGGATGCTGTCCAGTCCCCTGGCCGGGGAGCTGCGGGGAGACTGGCAGTCAAGTGGCAGGCGTCTGAGGCTCTGCATATGGTAATAGAGCCGGAAACTTACAGCTGCCTCTCCTCTGCGTCCCCTATCCTAATCTCTTGATTCTTTTGATTCATTCTTGGCCCACAGTGGTTCCTCAGGATCAGGCTCCAGGACTGCAGTGATCCAGAGAACAAGAGATATAAGGGCTGGAGAGGAGGATCTCCTATGACAGTGGCTTCAGAGAGAAGGGATATGAAAGCCAGAAAGGCAGAGAGATCTGAGCTCAGAAACACTGTGTCCAGACAAGGGCCACAGTAAACCAGAGGCAAGTCTAGGATGGCTGTCTTCACTGCCTTATATTTACCTGAACCAAGGTGCCCCGAGATGCTGAGCAAGTCCCCAGTCCAGGATGAGGCAGGCAATGCATTCTCCCAACGCTGAGCAGCTCTCTTTGCTGGCACCCAAACCGGGAGGAAACCGCCATGCCTGCTCTGCATCTCACTTCCACCAGACAGAAATCATCAGCAGAGGCACCGTGGGGGAACTCTGAACAAGATGACAGAGCTCTAGGAACTGAGCCCAGGTGGGGCTGGGACAACAGCCAAACCACATCATTCTGGAATGCCACAGAGGATCCCGAGGGCAGCAAGTGCCCAGACATCTCCTGACCATGGTCCTGAGGTGCACCTTCACCAGCAAAATCCAAGACTTGGGGGACCCAGATCTGCCTCAACTCACCAAGGGCATGGCTATCCTCTCGTGTCTCCTCCCCCTGTTCTGTAAGGCTTTTTTCTGCATGTGCCAGGAAGCGATCTCAAAGCAGGTAACAAGAACAAGGACGAAAAGGAAAATAAAGGACTATGTTGGTCATATCTAACACTATTCCAGGGTAGCACTGACACTGACCATTGTGTGACTCGGAGTTTCAGTTTCTCGTTCTGCAATATAAAGACACCTGCTGAACAAGATGAAATAACACAAAGCACCTGGAATGCTTGAAACCACACCTAGCTCATACTAAAGGCTCACTAAATGTTGGATGTCAGCCCCCAGGCATCATATCAGTTCACACACCCGCTTCCCTCTCTGGGTCCCACTGCACGTTGCACTTGGGGTGCTGTTTGCTCATCTTCCCTGTTCTTCAAAAGCATTCTTCTTCAATTTCCTATCAATTCCAGATTATTGCTCTTCCTCCCTTATTAAAAATGGTCACAGCAGACAAAATGAGAAGGTCTCTCTCCTCCTGTCTAATAACTATCATTTGACTACAGCCGCCTTTGTCCTTCCTGGCCATTGTCACGTTGGGATGTGTTGGATTCCCAGCTCTGGGACCTGTGAATGTGACCTTGTTTGTTATCTGGTCTTTGCAATAGTCAAGGTCACTGGGATGGGCCCTAATCAGGACGACTGGGCGGTTGAGACAACAAGAAGACACATGGAAGATGCCTTGTGATGACAGACGCAGACATCGCAGTGATCCATCTATAAGCCAGGGGCCCCAAGAATCACCAACAGCATCAAACTATTAGAAGGACATGGAAGGTTCTCCCCTAGATCCTCTGGGTGGAGTATGACCCTGACAACAGATTGAGTTTGTACTTCTAGCCTCCAGACTCATGCAAGAATACATTTCTGTTGTGTTGAGCCCAAGGTACTTAGTAAGAGTACCTAGGAATATCTTACAGGGATAGACTTAATTCCTTCCCACCTCAAGGTGCCCAGGAGTGTCTGAGAGGCAGGTTTTCCAAGAGAGCCAGGAGATCACTGTGTGCCTTACTAATTGATTAACGGATTTATTTAATTTAAGGGTAGAAAATCTTTGACAAGGTGATGAATGCATTGAGCATTTCACTTGTTATTATTTGGGGGCATACAGAAAAAAGCACTACCGCAGTAACTTCACCTTCCACTTTGAAACACTTTTCTGCTAACCCTCAAGTTTCCTCCCAGGAAATAGGAGGTAGTACTGGGTCTGAATTTTCCCTCAGTGGGAACTTTCCATAATAAAGCTCTTGCTACAGAATGCACCCAGCTTCCTGAGGGTCTCTTTCCAAGGTCCTGAAAATTTTCTCTTCTTCTTTTAAAAAAGAAGGCTACTGAATCCTTACAGTAATCAAAGCTCTGAAAGGAAGATAAGCTACTTAGGTTTGAATGATTAAGACCATTAAAAAAATACACAATAGAAGACGGGATCAAATCCAAAGTGCCTTTGCCTAATGCACATCAAATGGGGAGAGTTTTAAAATTCTCTCTCTTGGTCACAGATGTGACTCAAGGCAACAATGTTCAGGGACATCTGCTGCCTGCCCTTCTCCTTTCTTGCTCACTGCTCCTCCTGGAAAAGGGGTCTGACCTTGGACTCTTTTTCAAAACTGGGCTCTTTTGATAGTTTTAACTGATTTCTCCTCAAGGGCATGAGGAAAAAGATTATGCCAATAAGAAAGCAAAAAGAGTTCTGAGCACAGCAAAGCATCACAGACACAGTGACTGGCAGGAGATCTGGTGTCTTGGGTGTGGAGCTCAGCTGGTGGACAGGAATGGGACTGACAGACATGCTCATCTCCATACACACAGGCCCCTGTACCATAATTCCAGAGGTAGGTTGCCCTTTCACATGCAAGATTAAAGTCACCTAAAGAATTTTTCCTTAAACTGGAATAGTATTTATTATTATCTATATCATCAAAAAGCCTATATTAGGAATATAGTCACAGTGGAGTTGACTTAAGATTCTATTTACATGAGGGACACTCAAGCCTAAATCTTCATTTCAGCTGACAACCTCAAATAAATAGCGAGCATATTTTTATTTTTTTTATGTGTAATAAAAACAGCATGAATGACGTGCCTTGTAGCCATTAGCCGTAGATCTTAGAATTGACACAATTTATGTCAAGGGTGTAATCTGGGGAGAAAGGCCAACACAGAGCACCATGAAAGAGAGAAGTCAGTAACTGGATGTTTCCAAATGCCATCAGGGAGAGACTGGCATCATGGAAGTCATGGTCATCCAGGAAAATAGCCAGGAATGACACCATTTTGGGAGCCATTCACCCGACGGAGATGTGGCTTCATGAATATGGGGTCAGCTCATCATGCCTTCTTGGGAACCACAGATATGCAAAGGGTCCTACTGCTTTAGAGGACAAGAGCACAGAGCATGGGGGGGATCCACGTAGAGTGAGCAGAAGCAAACCTGGACTGCGTCTGGGAGAGGCAGCCCCTCAGCTCTCAGGGTTGCTATTGTGATACACCCTGAGAATGGCCTCCATTAACCACAGCCAGGGTCTTGAGCTCCTGGCATACCCAGCAAGGACATGTGGGACTGCTCAGGGTCCATGGGGATTTACTGTCCTTACAAAGCTCCAGGGTAAGAGAACCACAGAAACACACTGTGTAGATAAGAAATTAGAACCCCTGTGTGTGGTTGGTGGGAATGCAAAATGGTGCAGCCCTTGAGGACAAGAGTTTGGAGCTTCCTCAAAAACCTAAAATAGAATCACCAAATCCAGTAATTATACTTCCAGGGATATGTCCAAAAAATTTCAAAGCAGGATCTCCAAGAGACAGGTGCACACTCATGTTCAATGCAGTATTATTCACATTAGCCAAGAGGTAGAAGCTACTCAAGGGGCCATCGATGGATGAAGGGATAGTCTCAGCCCATTCAGGCTGGTAGAACAAAACACTGTAGACTGGGTGCCTTCTAAATGACAGAAAATTACGGCTCACAGTTCTGGAGGCTGCAAGTATGGGGCTGGTGTGCCAACATGACCAGTGAGGACCCTTTTGTGGGCCACGCACATTCACTATGTCCTCACAGGGCAGAAGGGGGTAGGCATGTGTCTGGGCCTCTTTGATAAGGCACCGTCCTTTTCTAGAGGATTCCACTCCCATGACCTAAGCACCTCCCAAAGGTTCCACCTGCTAATACCGTCATCACCGTTGGGGGCTTGGGTTAGAGCGGTGACTTCAGGTGGGACACAAACATTCAGATCATTGCAACAGATAAAGAAAAGATGGTGTATCAAGACAATGAAAAATTATGCAGCCATTTCAAGGAAAAGGGTCCTGTCCCATGTTACAACATGGATGAACCTCAAAGACCTTATGCTGAATGAAGTAAGCCAGCCACAGCTGGACTCATGCTATAGGATTCCACTTACATGAAGCACCTGAAAACAGTCAGAGTCCTAGACACAGTTAATAAAATGTGGTTTCTGAGGGCTGGGGAGAGGAGGAAGGGGAACTTCGTGTTCAGTGTGTTCAGACCTCCTTCAATTTTACAAGATGAGAAACTTCTAGAGATGTGTTGCTCGACAACATGAATATATTTAACATTAATATAATTATCTTCAGTAATTATACTTAAATAAACACCTAAAACCCGTTAAAATAATAAATTGAATGTTAGTTGCTTTTTACTACAATATAAATTAACTGTTTTGTATTTTCTTTTTTAAATCCTTTCAAACCCAGTATTCAATCGAACAGTAATATATATATGTAGTTTAAAAATAACAATTATTGTGTATTTTTAGCCCCCAGCCCCTTCCGCAGAGTGAGAAATGCTATTACTAATTTGTTGTGTGTCTTTCCAGAATTACTGCGTATGCGCACATGCACGCGTATGTGCACGTTCATCTCGGGGACTTCAGATGGGGGCACAGTGTGCGTATCGCTTTTCCTCGATTTAAAATACTGTTTCCTAAGACTCGTTATCAATAAATAGATTCATCCCCCTCTTTTCAAATGAAGGCATTCTGTGCAATACTACACTGTAGCATGCTTTATCTCTGTGCTCACCAGCAGCAGAGAACCAGACCATGACTGTGAGGAAGTGAGCACTGTCCTCACAGGAGTATTCTGTGCAGCTCACGTGTCCCTGTGGGATTCATTCCCAGGAGTGGAGTTTCTACTCAGTGTAGACTGTGTACTGAAGGGACTTAAGGTGCTGTTCCTTCTGGACTGTCATCTTCAGAGCTACACAGCAGGTGTTTGGGACCCCCTTTACTTAATTTTATGGAAATTGTCCTCCAAGGGTGAGAGTGAACAACTTTTCATGCATTTATAAAACTCTTTCATTTTGTTTACAGCCTATTTCTATCTTTACCCATTTTTTTCAAAATTACTTATTTATTTGTTTGTTAGAGAGAGAGAGAGAGAGAGAGCTGAACACAGAGGGCAACAGGCAGAACAGGCATAGCAGGCAAAGGGAGAAGCAGGCTCCTGCTAAGCAAGGAACCCAGTGTGGGACTTGATCCCAGGACCCTCGGGTCATGACCTGAGCTGAAGGAAGACGCTTAACCAACTGAGCCACCCAGGCATCCCTATCTCTACCCATTTTTTAAATGATTTTTAAAATCTTACCCATTTATTTACAAGAATGCTTTATAAATGAAGAAAACTTGCTCTTTGTCATATATATTTAAATTTTACCCAATTTATGTTTGGTGTCTTCTCACAGCAATTTTCCCCCACAGATAATTTTTAAATTAATCTGATTTATCAATCTTTCTTATTTTTTGTAGCATCTGGGTTTCCCATGTTCCTTAGCATGCTCTTTCCAATAAGCCACACAAAACATTTTCTAATTGCATCTAGCCCTTTCTCTGTGGCTGACTTATTTTAAATTGTGGCTATTTAAGGTATAATATAGGGATCCAACTTTATTTTTTTCCAGGTTGTCCCAGTATCATTTTTTGAATAGTCCATTTTATTTTGGTCACTAATTTGAAATGCCACATTTGTTTTTCGCTAATTCTGTAAATATATTTATTAATGAACCCTATTGTTTCTTCACTAATCTTGCATTAATATGCTAATATAAACAATATTAATATTAAGTAATTTCAAACAGCTACGTTTAAGCTTTGTAAGACATTTTACTAAATTAATAGGAATAATTCACTTTAATAATATTCTTTTTACCAATTGCTGTGGCTACATCTGCATGCAAATATTTTAAAATGAAAGTTAGAAAGACCTCACTTCAGGGGCGTCTGGGTGGCTCAGTCATTAAGTGTCTGCCTTCAGCTCAGGTTATGATCCCAGGGTCCTGGGATTGATGCCTGCATCAGGTTCCCTGTTCAGCAGGAAGCCTGCTTCTCCTCCCACTCCCCCTACTTGTGTTCACTCTCTCACTGTCTCTCTGTCAAATAAATAAAATCAAAAGAAAGAAAGGAATGAAGGAAGTAAGAGACAGAGAGAGAGAGAGAGAGAAATTCATTTTATTTTTTTTTCAGGTTTAGTTAAGGATGAGCATACGTCATCCATCATTACACTATCAAGTCCTGATACCCAAGGATAAGAATTAATCCCATTTTTCTTTGATGCCCCTTAATGGTGTTTTAAGTATTTTGGGGGGCATTTCTTGTAAATTTTATTGTTTGTGATTCTATTATAAATAAAGTCTATGGTTCCTTTATCATTTAACTAATTAATTATAGGTACAAAGAGAAATTAATTAAATTTGGAAATTATATCCATAAGGAGATATATTGCTGAGGTATTTTATTTTTTTAAATTATTTCCCAGGAGATTTTCTATGGTTCTCCAAGAACATACAATGATAATTTATCTTCATTTCTAATTTTTGTGCCTCTTGTATTATTTCCCTCTCTATCTGAATGTACTTCATAACTTGAGAATGTAAGGTTAGAGACTTAGAAAAGAGGGCTTAACATATTCATCTTTTAAGGTCACGTGGGATAAAAAAAGCCCACGTGGGATAAAAAGCCCTTTTAAAAAGCCCTCCAAATTCTCAAAAGTAAAGGATATCCCAGGTTGATTATCTCTGACACAAGTTCTGAAATAAGGCAGAAGTGGAAGTTTAAAACTTAATCCGGAGATGAACAAACAATAAGGGGAAAAGATTACTTTTCACCTAAGTAAGATGACCCATTATGAAGACAAGTCACCCATAAGACCTCATGACAGAAGCGTGAAAAACACTGGTCTCCTTGAGATTGCTGAGCAGGTGTCTGTTTTACATCCCTTAATCCTGTTCCCTGCATAACACTGCTCAGTAAATGATACTGTAGCAACTAGGCAGCCATCTGGAAAAATTCATGAGCACGGATCCCTACCTCACAGCTTAGACAGATAAAAAATGGACTAAACCAGGGATCAAGCAACCTGCAGCCCAAAGCCAAATGCAGCCAGTGCATGTTTTTGTAAATAAAGTTTTATTAGAACACATCCACATTTGTTCACTTACACAATGCCTGTGGCTGCTTTCACACAAGGGGGGAGCTACAACAGAGACTGTATGGCCTACAACACTGAAAACATTTGTTATCTGTCCCTTTACAGAACAAGCTAGCAGACCCCTGGAACACACTAGCAGTCCTCTCAGCATGAGAAATCTGAACGTTAGAGGACCTCCAGCTTCTCAACTGATGCCCCAACAGTACTGGCTGGAAAGTTTGAAGATTGCTAATCAGAAATTCTCATCTTCTCAGAGTTTTAAGACCAGATACATTAACATTTTTTTAAATACCGAAAACCCGTCATCCTTTTCTGCAAAATACTATTATTTATTTCATTGCTGCCTTTGTCTATGCAAATTTGTCATGCTCTGCATCAAAGGAGGAAAATTGTTCTAACTGCAGGCGGGCACAATTTCTGCAACTTGCAGGGATACTGTACATATACAGAATGCATAAGTACACACCACACTTGCACATTCTGTATATTTATGGTATCTTCAAGTTGTAGAAAGTGTAGAGTTGATGGTCACTCCATCTGAGACCAACTGTTGGTACATCATCCTCTGACGCTCAGCTACCCGAGTGGCAAGGGGCTAGGAAGAATCTTCAGGAGACTCTACTAGAGATTCCCTGAGCTTCCCTGCCTTCTGCCTCCCTGCAACTCAGCTCAATGACATTTCCTTTCAATGACTGTGCTACTGCAGAAACTTTTCTGTAAAAATTTAATTTTTCCATTGTTCACTTTTCCTACTTAACACAAAAAGGGTTTTTAAATTTTTATTTCTGTTCTCTTTTAAGGAAATAAAAAAATCCTACTTTTAATGAAGTAGGTACAAAGGATAGACAGAGAAACAAGCCAGAGACCCTGACTCCAGAGCCAATGTGAAATAGTCATGAGATGAATGAGTGGAGTAAAAGAGAGTAGTGAGTGAGAGATGAGAGTAGTGAGCAAGACACAAGAGAGTAGTGTGTGAGACATGAGAGAGTAGTGAGCAAGACATGAGAGAATAATGTGTGAGGCATGAGAGCGTAGTGTGCGAGAGTAGTGAGCCAGGTGAGAGAGTAAAAGAAAAAGAAGTAAAAGGTATTCAAATTGGCAAAGAAGTATTCAAACTTTCTCTCTTCGCAGATGACATGATACTTTATATGGAAAACCCAAAAGACTCCACCCCCAAGCTACTAGAACTCATTCAGCAATTCAGTAATGTGGCAGGATACAAAGTCAATGTACAGAAATCAGTTGCTTTCTTATACACTAACAATGAAAATACAGGAAGGTTAATTAGAGAATCGATTATATTTACTATAGCACCAAGAGCCATAGGTTTATTCCCAATAAACCTAACCAAAGAGGTAAAGGAGCTGTACTCGAGGAACTACAGAAAACTCATGAGAGAAATCAAAGAAGACACAAAAGAGAGAAGACCATTCCATGCTCAAGGATCAGAAGAATAAACATTATTAAAATGTCTGTACTTCTGGGGCACCTGGGTGGCTCAGTGGGTTAAGCCTCTGCCTTCAGCTCAGGTCATGGTCTCAGGGTCCTGGGATCGAGCCCCACATCGGGCTCTCTGCTCGGCGGGGAGCCTGCTTCCCCCTCTCTCTCTGCCTGCCTCTCTGCCTACTTGTGATCTCTGTCTGTCAAATAAATAAATAAAATGCTTAAAAAAATAAAATAAAGCTAACCATTCATAATGTGAATCATGTAGTTAAAAAAAAAAAAAATGTCTGTACTGCCCAGAGCCATCTATACTTTCAATGTCCTCTGGATCAAAATTCCACTGGCATTTTTTAAAGAGCTGGAGCAAACAATCATAAAATTTGTATGGAACTGGGAGAGACCCCGAATTGCTAAGGAAATGTTGAGAAGGAAAAACAAAACTGGGGGCATCCCATTGCCTGATTTCAAGCTTTACTACAAAGCTGTGAGCACCAAGACAGCATGGTACTGGTGTTCTATTTTTATTACACTATCACACGTGGGTAATATTCTGCTTAAACAGTAAACTATCAAGAACTTATTTTTAAAAAAAGTAAAACAATTTATATTTAACAACATATTTATCATTTTTGGCAGTCTTCATTTTTAATGATTTTTAATGACTTGTTCTGCCTGCCTGGTAAAAGACATTGTTTTTGAAGAAATAAAAGCTGTTGTTTGCAAAATGACTCACTTAGTGAATTTATTCTATTTTTATTCTTCTCATTCCTTCACTGAATATTCTCAAATTGGGATTATCTATCAAGTATCTATTATACATAGGCAAAACGAACAGCATTTGCAAATACGAATACCAGTTGTTCTCACCTGAAGACTATTTTTCAGGGAACATTTACTAAAATCCCAAGGTTTGTGGGGTTTTTTTGGTTGTTGTGAAAAGTAGATGGGGTGGGTGCAGTACTGGCATCAGTGGGCAGAGAACACGCAGGCTGCCAAACACCCTACAACGAAGAAGAATCTGGCGCAAGATGTAAATAGTGTGGCGGGTGAGAGAGACTGATGCTGGTGCGTGAAGCACCACAGCTCGTTCCGCAATCTGTGTCTGCGGCTGGAACGAAGCGCTCCCTGTTTGTGAGAGAGACCAGTCCAGGATCCTGGGGGCCAGGAATCAGACGGACCAGGGTCCCACCTGCACTGCAGCAGGGTCTGGAGCTCGCCCCGCGGGACAGAAAGTGCTGGGCATGTTAACTGAGGACTGTCACTAACAACACAGTGTGAGAAGGCTGCCTGGTGGTCCCAGAGCTGGACAGCAGAGCAATGGGGCAGGGGCCGCAGTTGAGATAAGAAACACACGGGCTTTAAGGGAGACCAATGATTTAATGACCTTCTGGATGGGGGAGATGAGCCCAGGTTTCGGCCTTGACAGCCCGGGGAGGTCCCAGCTCCGTGAGGTCGGGAGCGCGAGCAAGGGGCTGAGTCTCGGATCCCTGGGAACCTGCAAGGGCAGTGTCCGGGAGGCGGCGGCCGGGCGCTCAGGGGGACTGGGCCTCAAGGCGCTGGAGCATCAGGTGGCGCAAGTCAGGGCTACCGGGACGCCAGGGAGGTGGGACGACAGGAGCCCCCGATACGGGGAAGGAACCAGGCACCCTCGCAGGGGCGGACACCAGGAGGTCCGGCACTAGTGCGATCCAACGCCGGTCCAGGACGTCCGTGCTCGCAGGGGACGCAGGCCCGCGGTCCCTGCCGCCACGGAGCCGGGCTGCACGTGCTCCGCCCCCGAAGCTCGCCCTCGCAGCTCCTGCCCGCAACCCATAGCTTACCGCCCCTCACGGTCAGATGATCCCTGCTCTCTGCCCTGTCGGCCAGCGGAGAGGCTCCCAGAGGGCAGCTTGGGCGAGGGCCAGCGCTCCACGCGGAACAGGTCGAGGCCAACTGCCACCCACGCTCGTGGGCACCCGCGGGGACACACGCTGCGCCTCCCACGGGCCCCTCCGGCGCCGCGTGGAGCAAAGCCTCCCGGAGCCTCACGGGAGCACAGCGTACTCTGGCGTAGACCCAGTGGCGCCCTGTGCGCAGGCGCAGCCCCGCCCCGGAAGCTGTCTCAGGTGGTGAGAGCCAGATGGCGGAGCTGGCTGGGCGGGCGCGTCGTGGTGCGGTGTGAGCGGGTACATTCTCCTGCCGAGGCGGCGAAGCCAGGGCTGCGGGGGTGCAGGGAGGCCGCCGTGAGCCCCGGGGCTGGGAGCGACTGCTGGCTGCCAAGGTGGGGTGGGAGGCAGGGGCGCATCTGTGGGCTGCGCGGCTGGTGCGGCCGCTGGTTCGGAGCGTGGCTGAGGGCACTGCCTGCCGGGGGCGAGCGGTACGCGGGGCGAGCCGCAGGCACGTGCAGGCGTCGGTGCGGAGAAGACGCTTCGTTCTTGCCCGGCTGTCTGCAGGCCGGCTGTCGCAGGCTCCGGCGCTGTGGCGTGCTGCGGAGTGCAGAAGCGGCGCGGGTCCTGGAGGGCGGCTCTGGGGCCTGACCTGTCCCCTGGCCGGACACCGCAGTGCGGCTGCTGCTGGAACCCCCGCGGGACACTGGGCAGGACATGCGAGCAGATGCCCCAGGAGCCACGCGGGCCGGCGGGCGTGAGAGAACACCGGCCGCCGCGCACCATCGAGGACGTGTGGTCGGAGCGCGAGTCAGGACCGCACTGTCTGCAGCCGGACCACGGGGAACGCCGCTGGGGCCTCCGCACGAGGTGAGGAAGCGGGCGCGTCGGGTCCGGAGCTGCGCCCCATGTCGAAGGCGCCTTTGTCGTCATTGCTCCGGACAGCCAGGATGGAACAGCTCGGTGCGCGCCTGCGGGCGCTTGTGGGAGGAAATGTGACACACGCACACGCACGGAGAAACTGAAGTATCAGCCGGTTGTACAGAAGAGGGAATGCATGCCGTGTGTGACCGCGTGCGTGACCGTGCGGATGGGCCCGCCACCATGACCCCGAGTGACTGCAGTGCGATAGGGACAGACGCGGATGCCGTCCGAGTGGACTTCCACACGCTCTAAGCTCACCCCGACCACCAGCACCGCCGCAGCGGAAAACCGCTCTGGGGCAGGGAACGGTTGGGGTGCGGATGGGCCTCGAGGCAGGGGGTGGGGTGGGGGGGAGGTGAACAAGAGAAATGGGCGAACTGCCTTGTTGGTTTTGTGTAGTTACATAAACTGGGGGTCTAAGTCAGTGTCCTCGCTGGGATCCAGGAGGTCAAACATGACCAGACTGAAGCCCTCCTTCTGGCCCCACTCAGCCCTCAGCCTCGGGCCAACTTCCTGCTCTGGGAGCCCTCCAAGAGTTTGTCTCAGTCCTGACCTCTGCGCACATCCTTTCCCCAGAAAACCACCTCGCCCCTACCTTCCCCGCTGGTTCGTTGCCCACATGTTGACAGCAGCTCTAGCTGCAACCTTTTCATTACCCTTTGCTGACCCTTCTGGCTCCTAGTGCTCATGCCAGACTCACTGATGTTGGCCCCAGCCTGGCTTTGTTTTCTCTGTAGAAGTGGCCGCTGACATCCCCTGTGCTCTACTGTCGCATTGGCTTCCCTGTCTCTGTGCTGGAGAGGATTTTTTTTTTTTTTAATAAGCATATAATATATTTTCTCCCCGGGGTACAGGTCTGTGAATCGGCAGGTTTGCACACTAAACAACACTCACCATAGCACATACCCTCCCCAATGTCCATAACCCCACCCCCCTTCTCCCAAACCCTCTCCCCCCGCAAACCTCAGTTTATTTTGTGGGAATAAGAGTCACTTATGGTTTGTCTCCCTCCCAATACCATCTTACTTCATTTATTCTTCTACCCCCTTAATCCCCCATTTCGCATCTCCACTTCCTCATATCAGGGAGATCATGTGATAGTTGTCTTTCTCCGATTGACTTATTTTGCTAAGCATGATACTGTCTAGTTCAATCCACATCGTCGCAAATGGCAAGATTTCATTTCTTTTGATGGCTGCATAGTATCCCATTATGTATATATACCACATCTTCTTTATCCATTCATCTGTTGATGGACATCTAGGTTCTTTCCATAGTTTGGCTATTGTAGACATTGCTGCTATAACCATTCGGGTGCACGTGCCCCTTCGAATCACTACATTTGTATCTTCAGGGTAAATACCTAGTAGTGCAATTGCTGGGTCGTAGGGTAGTTCTATTTTCAACATTTTGAGGAACCTCCATGCTGTTTTCCAGAGTGGTTGCACCAGCTTGCATCCCTACCAACAGTATAGGAGGGTTCCCCTTTCTCCACATCCTCGCCAGCATCTGTTGTTTCCTGACTTGTTAATTTTAGCCATTCTGACTGGTGTGAGGTGATATCTCATTGTGGTTTTGATTTGTATTTCCCTGAGGCCTAGTGATATGGAGCACTTTTTCATGTGTCTGTTGGCCATCTGGATGTCTTCTTTGCAGAAATGCTTGTTCATGTCTTCTGCCCATTTCTTGATTGAATTATTTGTTCTTTGGGTGTTGAGTTTGGTAAGTTCTTTATAGATTTTGGACACTAGTCCTTTATCTGATATGTCGTTTGCAAATATCTTCTCCCATTCTGTCAGTTGTCTTTTGGTTTTGTTAACTGTTTCCTTTGCTGTGCAAAAACTTTTGATCTTGATGAAATCCCAATAGTTCATTTTTGCCCTTGCTTCCCTTGCCTTTGGCGATGTTCCTAGGAAGATGTTGCTGTGGCTGAGGTTGAAGAAGTTGCTGCCTGTGTTCTCCTCAAGGATTTTGATGGATTCCTTTCTCACATTGAGGTCCTTCATCCATTTTGAGTCTAGTTTCGTGTGTGGTGTAAGGAGATGGTCCAATTTAATTTTTCTGCATGTGGCTGTACAATTTACCCAACACCATTTATTGAAGAGGCTGTCTTTTTTCCATTGGACATTCTTTCCTGCTTTGTTGAAGATTAGTCGACCATAGAGTTGAGGGTCTATTTCTGGGCTCTCTCTTCTGTTCCATTGATCTATGTGTCTGTTTTTGTGCCAGTACCATGGAGAGGACTTTGTGTTTGACCTCCCTGTGTTGTCTGGGCACAGTGTCTCTCTTTGCTCTCTTTCCAGCTCTACTGGTGCTCAAAAGATTGATTTCTGGGGCACCTAGGTGGCTCAGTCGGTGAAGCATCTGCCTTTGGCTGGAGTCATGTTCTTGGGGTCCTGGGATTGCACTCCGCTCAGCAGGGAACCTGCTTCTCCTCCCTTTGCCTCTCTCTCCCCAGCTGGTTTTTGCTCTAGCTCTCTATCAATTAAGTAAATAAAACCTTTTAAAAAAGAGAAAAGATGGCTGTTTGTGTGCTATCCAGCAAAACAATGTGTTTGCCTGGTTGGCCTGTGGCTGGACCCTGAGATTCCTAAACCTGAAATCATTTTTGCAGCCAGTGTGGACTTGAGGAGGACCTGGTGCACTGACTCTGCCTCTGATGGTTGGTCTCCAGTCAAGCAGGTAGTACTTGCAAATAGGCTTTTTGAAATGCTACAGCATATGAAGAATGCGGGCAGCCCCTGCCTTCTAAGACACAGGAGGCAGTGAGGATTGTAGGTCTAATAACATCATCTCTGACATAATATTTTAGCTTTTTAAGATCTCCTTTTAGCTATTATTTTCTTGTCACCCAAATGTGTTTTTATTTCTTGTACTTGAAGGAATAGCGGCAGTGGCTGTTTTGGCTCTCTTTAGATTGGCGGGATACAACCACACCCCAGGAATATGAAACAGGACAACCTGAGCAGGCAGGAATTCACTATGTATTCAGCAAAGTCATATTTGGAATGGCTAGAGATGTATACAGTATACGCCATGCTTCATGGCAAGTGAGACACCCAAATGGTAGAAGATCATGAATCACTGGGTGAAATTACTTTGCACAGATAAATCAGCTTATATTTCTTTTCCTTTTTGCTTTGTTATATGTTAGTGGTTAAGAGCTATTTCATCCTTTTTCTGTGTAACCTAGTTAATACTCTTTTAAAAACCTGTCAGAATTTAACCTCAGGAAAAGGAACATTTTAGCCTGTTTAGGGACTGTAAAGATTCTCACATCACAAAATGTTAAAATGTATTTTATGTGTGCTACACATGTAAATATCCTGTGTCTTTGCTTATGATTTACATGTATTGCTTTAACGGTTGTTACAATTTACAACATTTTTTTAAGTAGCCTCCACAGAGCTCAAACTCATAACCCTAGGATCAGGATGTGAGCTGAGATCAAGAGTCAGACACTTAACCTATCGAGCCACCCAGGCAATGCAGGTTGTGAATGATTTTTTTAAAATTTATTTTTTAGGGGTGCCTGGGTGGCTCAGTGGGTTAAGCCACTGCCTTCGGCTCAGGTCATGATCTCAGGGTCCTGGGATCGAGTCCCGCATCGGGCTCTCTGCTCAGCAGGGAGCCTGCTTCCCTCTCTCTCTCTCTCTCTGCCTGCCTCTCCATCTACTTGTGATTTCTCTCTGTCAAATAAATAAATAAAATCTTTAAAAAAAATAAAATTTATTTTTTATTTTCAGCATAACAGTATTCATTATTTTTGCACCATACCCAGTGCTTTATGCAATCCGTGCCTTCTATAATACCCACCACCTGGTACCCCAACCTCCCACCCCCCACCCCTTCAAAACCCTCAGATTGTTTTTCAGAGTCCATAGTCTCTCGTGATTTTTTTTCTTTCTTTCAAAATTTTATTTAAATTCAAGTTAGTTTACATATAGTATAGTATTAGTTTCAGGGGTAGAATTTAGTGATTCATCACTTGCATATAACACCCAGTGCTTATTACATCAAATGCTCACCTTAATGCCCATCACCCAGTTACCCCATTCCCCTACCCACCTTCCCTTCAGCAACCATCCGTTCATTCCCCTGCCGACAGCCCCTCCAGCAACCCTCCATTAATTTATAAGGAGTATTATGATTTACCTCCTTCTCTTTATTTTTCCTTTCTTTCCCCTGTGTTCCTCTGTTTTGTTTATAAAGTTCCACAGAAAAATCATACGGCATTTGGCTTTCTCTGACTGACTTATTTCAGTTGGCATGGATATGGTAGTTGTAAATGGCAAGACTTCATTATTTTTGATGACTGAGTAATATTCGTGTGTGTGTGTGTGTGTGTGTGTGTGTGCACATACCTTATTGTCTTTAACCATTTATCAGTTGATGGACATTTGGGATTTTTTCATGTGTTGGGAATTTGGATATTGCTGTTATAAACAAGGGTTCAGGTGCCCTTCAAGTCACTATTTTTGTTTCCTTTGGATAAATACCTAGTACGACAATTATTGGGTTGTAGTGTAGTTCTTTTTTTAACTTTTTGAGGAACATCCATACTGAGCACTATTTTTTTTTAACCCACTGAGCCACCCAGGCGCCCCTGAGCACTAATTTTTTAAGCATTCATTTCAAACACAGAAAGAGCTGGGTGAAGAGGAAATACTAGTTAGTAATGGTGATTCATATTTAGGACAAATCAAAGGTATATATTACCTCCAAAATTCTGTTAGTAAATATAAATTTAAAAGTGATTTTTATGTAACAAGCATTCATTGGTAAAAAGTGTATACATGACACAGAATAATAAAAACCTTAAAAGAATCTGAATTTCAGTAAGATTAAAAGTTTTTAAATGTTTTCAGATTGAAAGTGGTAAGTTCTGGTATATGCAACATATTATTACTTGACTTTATAAAAGAACAAAATTTTGCCATTTTGGACAACATGGATGGACCTTAAGGTCATGATGCTAAGTGAAGTAATTCAAAGAAACATTATATGATCCCTCTTATATGTGTAGCCCAAAGCAAAAAATAATCTAACTTTGTATCTAAAGAAACTAGAAAAAGAACAAATAAATTCCAATGTTAGAAAAATGGAAATAATGATATGAATAGAAACAGACACTTAAAAAACAGAACAGATCAATGAAACAGAGTTAGTTCTTTGAAAAAAATTAAACCTTTAGCCAGAATAATTTAAAAAAAAGACTCAAAATAAGAAATGAAAAAGTAACAACTGATACCACAGAAATATGAAGAATTATGTGACTACCATGAAACATTATTTTCTAGTAAATGGATAACCTAGAAGAAATGGATAAATTCATAAAAACATACAATCTCCTAAGACTGAATCAAAAATTTAAAAATCTGAACAGACTAATTAAAGTAATAAAGATCAAAACTCTCAACAGAAGTCCAAGATTGGATGGTTTCACAGGTGAATTCTACCAAACATTTAAAGAGTTAATACGTATCCATCTCAAACTATCCCAAAAATACAAGAGGAAAGGAAACATCCAGATTTAACTATGAGACCAGCATTACATCGATACCAAAACCAGGTAAACACACCACTAAAAAAAAAAAAAAAAAAATGATAACTATAGGCCAATATCCTTGATAAACATAGATGCAAAAATCTTCAATAAAGTATTAGCAAACCACATCCAGTGATATATCAGGAAAATCATATACCATGTTCATATGGGATTTATTCCTGGGACACAAAGATAGTTTAATATCTTCAAAATTCAGCATTAAACACTACATTCAAAAAATGAATCATAAAAACCATATAATCATCTCAATAGATGCACAAAAACATTTAACAAAATTCAACATCCTTTCATTATAAGGGGAAAAAAAACCTCCCGACAAAGTAGGTTTAGAGGAAACATAGCATAACATAATAAAAGTCATATATGACAAATCAACAGTCAAATTACACTCAGTGGCAACAAAACAGATTTTTTTTTTCCTTTCAGATCTGGAAAGAAAAATGAACAAACAAGTGTGTCCACTCTTACAACTATTATTCAATGTGGTACTGAAGTCCTAGTTGCAGCAACCAGACAAGAAAAATAAAAATAAAGTTTCAGGATACAAAATCAATATACAGAAACCTACTGCATTTCTATACATGAATGATGAAGTAGCAAGAAGAATCTAAGAAAATATTCCCATTTATAATAACATTAAAAAAAACAAAAAACAAAACAACAACAACAACAACAAAACCCGAAGAACAATTTTAACCAAGGAGGTGAAAAAGACCTGTACTCTTAAAACTGTAAGACATGGTGAAAGAAATTAAAAAAAAAACCTCTATCTTCAAGGTGGTGAAGTCCATTTTGGGCTGCTATGTAATGAAGCCACTTGGCCACTAGGTGGAGGTGTTGTACAGCGCGGAGCACCTGCCCTTCTGCAGAGACTTTTCATTATTCTTTTTAAAAGATTTTATTTTTTTTAAGTAAACTGTACACAATGTGAAGCTTGAACTCACAGCCCTGAGATCAAGAGTCGCACGCTCCTCCGACTCAGCCAGCCGGGCATCCAGAGACTTTTACTGTTTAATACAAAAAATCAAATAGAGAAGTTCTGTGGAAGTGGACTTTTTTGAATATACGTCCATATTAAAGTTTCAGAGCACTAAATAGGATCAAAACGTTCAGGACAAAAATTGTAAAGATAAATTATCCTGGTAGTGTTGTTCTTCATTTTCCTCTTTTTTGAGGGTTTGTTCATTTTTCTTTCACATATTTTCAGTTTCAAATTCCATGTATAGTATATAAAAGGAAAATTCAGCACTGTCTAAAAGAGCACACATACATACGCCTAGACACATAAATACATAGTTTTTACTGTAGTAGTTACAAGGGGAAATCAATGACCTCTTTTGTCATGAAAGAACATTTGATCTTTCCATATATATTTCTCTCTTTCTCGGCAACTAGAAAAGTAGCAACAAAGTTTAAATTTCTTTTTTTATATTTAGACAATGGCTGCTTACAAAATTAATAACTTAGACTGTCAGGAAACATAACATTACATGTCAAAATGGCTTTCCAAGCTTCTGGTGTGTTTATATTGCTCTGCTGCGCTACAGAATTCAAAAGGCCTTTGCTCTGAATGGATTTTATTTGTCACCATTTACTCATTACTTTTGTTTTTAAAACAACCGCAGAAAATCAAACACATTTTTTGGTGTGTTTATTTTTAAAGAAAGCATTGTTGTCTGTGATATGCCTGTGAGAATTCAATGTCTTTGTTTTACTTATATATTGAAGTTGTCTACTAGCATCAAGTTCTCAGGTGCTCCTTCTCTGAACAGGGAATGAATTTTGGGGACCACTAGCATCATTGTTAAATGAGATGTGTCTGGGGCCAGTTCAGTTCATACGGAGAAAATCATGTCCTGGGGAGCTACTAGTGGGGTGTTCTGAGTGGTCCTGTAGATGTCAATGCCCCCCAGGCTTGGAAGGAGATGCTTAGAGTCCTCGAGTGCTCAGTCCAACCCGGCATCTCATTCATTCATTCATTCATTCATCAATTCATCAGCACAGGAGTGCCTGTGTGTATCGTGTCTTCTGTACATAGATGAGGGGAGCAGGCGAGGGTGTGGACAGAGAACAAGGAAAGAATGCCCAGGACTGAGTCTGGTAGGAAGCACATGCTTAGGAGTTGGAGGGAGTTGTGACTTTCTGGAAGGCAGGAAGTAAACCAGGAGGATTTGTGGCACAGATAGAGCTTTAAGGAGGGGTTAGCTGTCACAATTGTCCCTCGGTGCTGAGAGTTGGTACAGTGTTGCCTGAGATCTACTGGGAATGACAATGACAAGATGGGGTGGGATCATCGGGAGGGCTGTTTGGTGGCATGAGGGACCTGGAAGTCCAATAAGGTGAGTGGGAGATGGGGAAATGAAGAATACATGACCCTCTGCCTATGAGTAGTGTGAGAGAGATGGGCAATGCCACAGAAGGATAATGCAGGTTAGAGCAGGAAAGTACCTGAATCAGAGATGCCCACACTCTGGAGGAAAGCCCCCCAGCCTGCACCCTTCACATATCGCCCAGAGCCAGCCTCCTCTTATCCAAATCACATCCATGTCCAGGGAAGAAGGTTTTCATCTGGACTCAGGAGATAGACACCAGCTCTCCAGCAGTCATGGTTCCACTCCACAAACATGAGCATCTAAGAGATACCAACACATGAAGAAAGCCAGAGAAGAGTCACTGTGGAAAACAGAAGAAAATGACGCTAATCCAAAGAAGGCAAGGGTGGAGACCTGATCCAAGCTATTGTGGGTGTACTGGATACAGCTATACCTGAAGCCTGATCTCGACCATTTGGATTACACAAGCCGAGATGCCTCTCCTGCTATAGCAGGTCTGAATTGTACCCATCATCCACATACAAGATGGCCTTGACTGTATTCACTGATGTATCTACTCTTGGAAAATTTGGGGACATTTTTAGAGTGAGTGTATATCAATTGCAGGAAAAACAAACTTTAACTCTGATGCCATTATTTCTCCTGAAAATTATTTACAACACAAAGAAATGAGACAACTAGGCAGAAGAGTAAATTAAGTTTATGACAGTGTCAGAGTCTTCAGTCTTTGCTTTATGAGCAATTTAATAAGTTCTTAGCATCAATGATGACCTGGTTCTCATAATCCTCTCCAAAGAAATCAGTCCACTGTAAGTCTACTACCAAGTGTTGTCTTGTAGATTAATTCATTATCCCCTGTTTTGCTTTTCCTTAAAACTTCACCCATTAATAAACTGTTTTCTGTTTCAGTCTGTATTGTTGCATTTTGCCTGTATGGCTCCTAACACTTTGCATGCAAAAGCTGCCTTTCTCCCACTTCCATTTTCCGTGCCTCAGATAATGTTGTAGGGCTGTCCTTAATGAGGAAAGTGGTCTGAGAACTGTCTTCCCTTGTCTCTGTGGACATGAAATGCTGGATCTTCTAAGGACTTTGTATTTGCTGTCAACTCTGCGTTCCTGGTATATTATATTTTCCATCATTAGCTCTGAGATTCCAAACCCCACAGGGTTCAGGAAGAGAGCAGAAATCCCCTGAGGAGCTATCATGTGAGGAGACATCTCCTTTCTCTTTCAGAGCAGCCCACATTTGTTTATTTAACTTCCCTTGAAATGATGCTACCTTTCCCTTATGGGAATTACAATCTTATGGCTCACTGTCTCTCATAAATCATCTGAGGGATGTAGGTTGTGAATTTGGATCTGGTGCTGAATTTCAAAAGATGGAGTTTCTATCTGGGCTTTAAATTTTATTATTTTTTCTTTTTTCACTAATTTTTGGAAGCCTGTATGGGCAAAACCATCACTGAATTAGGTCAAAGAGAAGACCAACGTTGGAAAAGAGAATGGTGAAGTTTTTCCTTCAAAAAGCCAGGGGGCTGTGCTGGCTGAGTGTACCATGAAGGGAAAGGGGCCATCCTGACCCAGCCATGCCCCCCCCAACCTGATCTGGCCCTAGCATCAGCTATGGTTTGTACCCCAACCCAAGATGCTTTTGCTAATTTATTTAAATTCTCAAGTTCATAAAAAGGATGAGCTTTCTAGGTAACACAGGAAGGGCTCTGAGCCCAACGGGTGTGATGTGATGGTGAATTTTCCTTCCTTCTGCCCGAGAGGTAAGAACTTGTATTGTTCAGTTGGTGTTGCCACAGACATCTCCCTGTCCCCCAGAAAAGGAGGGGCTGGATCTTATCTGGAGCTCTTGCAGAAGCTTCCACGCCATTAGAATAATCTGTCCAGATTAGGATTAAATTGCTCTGAGTGGATGTTTCTCACTGTAAAACAAAACAGCATGGAATGGGCCAGTAGCTTGGTCAGAACTTGCCACCAAATGGAAAAGGAATTGAGAGAGCCCTCCATGCAGAGATGGTTTCTCCCCCACTTTCCTCTGCCCCTGTCTGACAGGGTGACTTTTTGCTAGCTGCACTACAAAGTTTTATCCTCCAGTGAGGAGCAAACAGCTGTTTCAAAGTACAGCACAGACTGGTTACGGCTTATTAAATAATGTGTTTCAAAGGACTAGAAGTTAGATCTTGAAGCACACCAAGGCAAGATAAGGAGAGATCATAGAATCTTAGAGCTGAATGGTCCGTGTGGTCCCTGTGCACGAATCGCCCACGTGCTCTTCCTTGCACATGGGGTGAGCCCCACACAATTTACCCCAGGGCTCCTTGATCCACATGAACAAACCCCATGCAGCTGTCCCCAGCTGTGCTCTCAGAACGGGAGGGGCAAGTGGTACCTTTTGCCCTTTAGGAAGGAGAAAACCTGCATCTCTTTGCGTCTCACCTAAGGGACGAGCCCACAAGACACACAGGACAGCTCCTTTTGGTGGCTCCCAGTGGGGCAGGTGGCCCCAGGCCCCAAGCCACACTGTAGCTCGTGGCTTGGAACAGTGGTGAGCATGCAGGTCTGGCACGGTTGTGCTATCTGGGCTCAGGTCACGAAGATGACTAAGGAAAACTACTCCTCACATCTGAAATCCAGGAGCTGCTCCTTCCAACCTCCATGTGGCCCCAGGGAGTCGGAAGCCAGGGGCCGCTCTGACTCTGTGGAACCCTAACACTCTGCTTCTTTCTAGGGTTTGCTTCCTCAGCTCACACCGGAGGGATGTATGTAGCAGGTTCTTCCTGGGAAAGCATCAGAAGAACAGTGTGAATGGCTCGGGTTAAGGACGGTTTTCATGGCACTTATAGATTTGAAGGCAGGTGGGCGGTGGGCCATGCTTTGTGTGACTGAAATCACAGGTACTTCTGCCTTTTATTCATGTTTTCTTAAAAACAAAACAAAACAAAAACAAAAACAAATAGACCACACACACAAAACACCCCCCAAAAACAAGAAAGAAAGTGAGGACAGTAAATCGAGGCGTTGGAATTAGAAGACTCATACAATGTCCTAGTGATTTTTATTTCATTTGCTCTGTGTCTCGGGCAAGGAAAAGTCAATCAGCTCTAAGCTGTTGTGCTCGTCATCTTAGAACCTGGCCATCAGTGAACACCTGTCTGGACGTCCTGAACACTGCAACTTCCCCAACATGATGCAGGCAGCAGAGTGGGAGGCTCACTGTGTAGAAGCAGAACTCCAGCCCTTATATCTGGGTCCACCCTCTTGGGGGGCCCCCTGTCCCTGAGGATTCCCAGTATTTGAATGTTCCCACTGGCCACTCACATCCAGGCCTACAAGCCTTGGTCAGCTCTAAAACGGGTTCACTTTGGGTCAGATGTGACTTCAAATCAAGTCAGAAGGCAGCATTCTCATAATTATTTGCAAGAATGTCTCTAGTTTCTACAGATTCCTTCCATCCTGTCTCCACAGCAAACCATCCTAGGCCCAGGATTTGCTGAAGTGGTTTTTAAAACCCTGCTTTTCTTTCTTTAAGCTTCTTATGCCCTCCTGCAGTATGCATAGGGAGAATATCAAAAATTCTAAACTGGCTTGCTTTGCACATTTATAATGCTGCCAACTTTCTCAGCCAAACAAAGTTGCAGATTTTGAAATCAGGGCTTAAAAATCAGACACAGGGGCGCCTGGGTGGCTCAGTGGGTTAAAGCTTCTGCCTTCGGCTCAGGTCATGATCCCAGGGTCCTGGGATCGAGCCCCGCATTGGGCTCTCTGCTCAGCAGGGAGTCTGCTTCCTCCTCTCTCTCTGCCTGCCTCTCTGCCTACTTGTGATCTCTGTCTGTCAAATAAATAAATAAAACCTTTCAAAAAAAATCAGACACATTTTAAAATTTTAATTGAGACAGAAATGAAAAAAAATTGTAGGAGGTGTAATAAAAAAGAATTTTGCCATCCTGTATCACTTTAAGCTTGAACCTTTCCATAGTGACCCTAATAATCAATTATGCATTGATATAGCTGGGTCTTCTATTAGAAAAATTAGAAAAAGGAGAAGTTTGAGTCTTTGGGGGGAAATCTGAAGGAAATGGAAGCTTTGAGACATCAGAGGGGAATTACCTGTAGCAGCTGCTGGAGGATAGTACAAATGACCTGGATATGGAGAGTGCTGGGATTGGCCGAACAGAGGAGGCCGCCTTATAAGCACCACTGTGGGACACTGCTACTCATTTGATTTGACAAATTCTCCTTTTCATCCAGGGGGGATTTCTCCAGACTCACATTCTGTTTCAGGCTGTATCATGTGCCCGCCATCACATTCATGTGCTGGAGTCCTAACCCCCGGTTACTCAGAGGGTGACCTTATTCAGAGAGGATCTTGACACAGGGAACCGGTTGTTTTGAGGGCATTGGGCTGGGCTGTAATCCAGTAGGACTGGTGTCCTTAGGGTGAGATTTGGACACAGACCCAAGGAGGGAAGACACATAAAGACACACAGAGAAGGCAGCCGTCTACAGGCCAGAGACAAGACTGGAACGGATCCTTCCCTCAGGGCCCCTGGAAGGAATCAAATCTATCTCACCTGGATTTTAGACTTTTGGTCTCTACTGAAACCTCCTGGTTGGTGTTGCTTTGTTGCCATGGCTGGCCGGAGCAGACCCAAGCCAGTCCTATTGTGATAGGGTGGTGGAACCAGGCCAAAGAGCTCGGAGGGAACTTGGGCTCTGTTTAGACGAGAACTATGAAAGAAGGGCACAGCGCTGGCCTCAGAAGTGGGCACTTATGTAATTTAAAAATTTCCTACTAGTTATATCAGAAAAGAAAGGAAATGGGTGGAATTAATTTTAACAATATGTTTTATTTAATCCCATATACTCAAATATCGTGTCAATGAGCTATATTGAATATAAAGGAGATATTTTACCTTCTCTTTGTGGTCCTAATCTTTAAAATCTGGTGTGTGTGATTTACAAGGACAGAGCGTCTAAATGGTCAATAGAAGGTAGGGTTGTTTTGACCAGTGAAAATGGTTCTGGGAGGTGCTTGAGTAAGACAGTTTCCCCTTTCACTATCCTGGCTCCTCTTTTGTGATTTTGGCATTTTCTGTGGAATCATCTGGTCCTCTTTTGGCTCTGATAGAGGTTAAGTATAATCCTTCCTGACAGAGACGTGAAACTGGCGGGACCCGTCACTAGATGTTCGAAGCATTGGCTCCTAAAGACACTTGGTGGTGAGGAAACACTTCTTTCTCTTCATTACCATATTCAAATGAAGGCACAGATCTGTTGATGGTTCTGTCATGTTTTTGCTCATCTTTGAGCAGAACTGTAGAGTGTTTGCTGAAGGTCATACTAGAAAATTATAATTAATTTCTTTCTTCTGGGAATCTTTACCTATGGTTTTATTCTCTTTCACTTCCTGTGGTTTTAAGAGTAGTACATTCTTGGCCCTCTCTCCTGAGCATACTTCATCAGCCACAGATAGCCTTATTTTCCCAATCCCAACTGGGATTGGCTTGGGACCTCCCAGTCAAGCACTAGTCTGTCTTTGCTGAGCAAGCCCTCTTCAATTTATCTCCTTCCTCACACATTGCTACAAGCTGAGTGGAGCCTTGCTTGGAAATCTCTTCAGTTATCCTCAGGATCTCCTCAGCTAAATCTCAACTAAATCTCTCCATATTTGCCACTCATAAATTCTGTTTTCCACTGAACAAAAGAACACAGTACAGTTGAATTTTCTGCCACTTTGTAATAAAAATGACCTTTTCTCCAATTTCAGATAACATGTTCCTCCTTTCCTTTTAAGACCTCACCAGAAGCACCTTTAACATTTCTATTTCTGCCAAGATTCTGGTCATCAACAACTCGATGTTCACAATGAGAAACTTTCTCTGCTGTGCTTCTTCCTGAGGTGTCACTGGAATCCCCCTTAACATCCATTCTTCTTTCCCAGTTCTGAAGCCACTTTCCTTGGGTGCTGCCATAACAAAGTCACAAACTTGGTGCCTGAACAGAAGTGTTAAGGCACTTTGTGACAGGGTTAGGGCAGGATGTTTCTTGTGGAGGCTCTGAGGCAACGATTTGCTCCACACTTTCTCCTGGTTTCTGGGGGCTGCCTGCAACCCTTGACATTTCTTGAACTGTTGATACATTGCTCCCATCTCTGCCCCTGTCTCCACATGGCATTCTCCTTTGTGTTTCTGTGTGTCCTTTTCTGCCTCCCACAAGGACAATCTCATCTGATTTAGTGCCTGTGCTAATCTAATGGGATCTCATCTTGATTTTTTACTGTACTAATATGTTGTCCAGACCCTACTGCCAATAAAGTCACATTCCAAGGTTCTGAGAGGATAGGAATTTTGAGGGCCACTCTTTAACCCACTACAGTAAATTAGACTTCAAGCAGACTATTAGTAAAATTAGTAAACAAACAAACACAAACAAATAAAAAAACTTGTCCAGAGCTTGCCCATACAAGATAGCACTAGGGTTATTTCTCCTGCTGGAATTTTCTGAGTGAGCTCCTCTAGCCTGATTTGGCTGGATGAAAAGTCATGTTATCCACACAGTGATTTAGACTGATCCTTCCCTTCTGTCAGGTAAATTACAATTTTTGTCTCCAGCTCCCAGCATTAAATTTTCCTTTTGTTTTGGCTGACTTCTGGAGTGATAATGCCGCAGTGCTGAACACACCGATGCTGCTGTGTACATCAGGCTGTATGGCCCCCTTGAGGGGTTTCTGGGACTTTCTTGGGAATCATAGCAGCCAATCTTATTCACTTTTCACACCATGTTTACTACTATTTTCTAGACTCCAGCTTCTTCTACCAATTTTCTGCACTTCCATCCACAATAGAAAGTCTATTTCTCCCTTTCTTAGTCTCTGTGGCATACAGGAAACCTGTATCCCACTCTTCCATTTTGCAGCACTGATGTGACTGGATGTTCCCTAAAGCAGACTTCCAGCCCTTCTGCCTCTTCCTCCTCAGATTCGCCAGTTATGAAGACATCCGTCATATGGCAGACCTTATTATGAGGTCCAGTGCAACATTTGTAGCTTCCGTGAAGCCAGTTTAAAAATAACTGTATCTCTCAATGTTTCATGAGATAAGCAGCTGATTGTCTTAAGGATTCCAATACCATAGGTTGCATCTTACTCCATTGTGCTGTTACTAATGTTAATGTTACTTACAGTGGTGTTTGTTTTCTGGTACAAAATCAGTTTTAAGAAACTTCTTATAGTTAGGGGTATAGAAGCAATTTTGAGGGCCAACTTCCTTATATCTGTCTTTCCTCAATTGTCTGGACATGTAACATACATACCAAAATACAGCCATGGGGCGCCTGGGTGGCTCAGTCGGTGAAGCGTCCAACTCTTGATTTCAGATCAGGTTATGATCTCAGCCTCATGAGATCAAGCCCTGTGTTCAGCCCTGATCTGGGCATGAAACCTGCTTAAGATTCTCTCTCTCGGGGTGCCTGGGTGGCTCAGTGGGTTAAAACCTCTGCCTTTGGCTCAGGTCATGATCCTAAGGTCCTGGGATCAAGTCCCACATTGGGCTCTCTGCTCCACGGGGAGTCTGCTTCCTCCTCTCTCTCTCTCTGCCTGCCTCTCTGCCTACTTGTGATCTCTGTCTGTCAAATAAATAAATAAAATATTTAAAAGAAAAAAGATTCTCTCTCCCTTTGCCCCTCTGCCCCTCCCCACTTCCTCTTTCTCCCTTCCTCTCTCTCTCTCTCTCTCTTTTTTAAAAGATTTTATTTATTTATTTGACATAGAGATCACAAGTAGGTAGAGAGGCAGGCAGAGAGAGAGAGAGAGAGAGAGAGGAGGAACAGGCTTCCTGCCGAGCAGAGAGCCCGATGTGGAACTCGATCCCAGGACCCTAAGATCATGACCTGAGCTGAAGGCAGAGGCATAACCCACAGAGCCACCCAGGTGCCCCACTCCATTCCTCTCTTAAAAAAAATGCAGCCACAAATGTCATATACTACACTGATCTGCTTCCAGACTCAGAGCTCTGTTCTTTTATCCCAACCAGATCTGTTTCCATGTTGTCCAGAGCCACATGACTATCAATGCAGCATCTAGGCAGGACTCCTTGAAGATGGTGGGTGCTGCAACCTTACATCCATGAGAGCAATGTTAGTGGTGTGTGATGCATGAACAAAGTATGTGTGCTTTCCACTTCGATGCAGGTTGAGAGAAGACATGAGAATGGGTGCACTTGGTGCAGCACCAAACGGAATGAAACATAATAGTTTAAGGTAACCACTACTACTACTAGGGTCCCGCTCTACAGTAGTTGTAGGTTGAGAACATATGTGAGAATTGTAGCAAAAATGAGTGGTTTTGGTTTTGAGCTGCTAGAATGATTGTCAGAAAGACTCCTATAATCATATCATGAGGCTCCAGCCCCACCATGTACCACCCTCCTTTGTCCTTTTATGTGAAGGGGAAAATAAGTTTCTAATAAAAAAAAAACATTAATTGTTTTGGAGCTACTATTGCAGTGGAACGCAGATCCTAATTAATTCACTGCCATTTTTCGCTTCTCTTCCAAGAATAGTTCTTAAGCTTGCATAGTAGTTACTGAAAATGTCAATATAATTTCACTGTAATTCTTCCTGAGATGTATATGGATAAAACCAATCAACATTACATTGTATAGGTGTATGCAATTTCATTTAAAACAGTCATGCAAAGCCAGATATTCTATATTCTCATATAAAACATCAATACAACAAATTCCATGTAATTAAAAGACAAAAAATATTAAAAACTAAATAAATATTCATCAGGGAGTAGGAGGTGGAAGAAATTGGTAAACTGTTCTCATTTTCCAATTTAAATAAACTAAATTTAAAAAAGAAATAAAGGGGAAATTTGCTTTAAAATTGTTTCTACCTGTAACTTTTAAATAGCTTTAGTTGGGCTAAATTTGAATAGTAGAAAACTTGGAAATGTCCTGATTAAGTGCTTTTTTGTTTGATTCCAATTAAGTATTCATTTGTTTGTGATTTTCACATATGGGCAGGATGGATTTATTAATTGCAAAAATGCTGTTGAACTGGTGCATCGAAAATGTTCAGGGAAGACCCATAGTTTGAAGGAAGAAGGACTTTTCCAAGCAGTGGGCTTCATTTTATCCTTTCAAAGGGCAATCACCCTGCTGTTTTGGGGTTTTCTCCCCCTATGTAATGTCACATCAAGTTAGAAAGATACTGCACAGTGATGGTGACAATATATTCATGTGTGTGTGAATAAAGTGACAGTGCTGGTGGAGCTAGGTCACATAGCTGAAAGGCTAAGCTCTTCTCTTTTTTTCTCTGTGTTGTCGCTGCATGGAGAAAAAGGGCATTTCAGTGCATTTGGACACATGTTTCACAATGAAAACACAAACCAAACGCTTCTTAGAATAGTCAGATCATTTAAAATATGGACCATAAAAATAAAAATTAAAATAAAATAAAATACATTTGAAATGGGGTACAACAAAGTAAAATGTGGACCATAGACACATGACGACACATGACAACTTGCAGAGGGAAGATGCATCAGCTTTAGCGATTACACCCACGAGTGTGAGTGAAAGAGCACAGAGCAGAATTGAGGAGATGAAACCCAGATTTATTTTTTTCAGTCTTTCTCACTCCACAACCCCCTCCCCCAAAGAATTCAAAGCAGACTTAATGCACAAAAACCTTCCTATGAATAAAGGTGGTTACTACCTAATGACAAAATGTCTGATTCACCAGGAAGATCCAACTATGAACATGTCCACACCTGACACAGTCTTGAAATGCATAAAGCAAAAGTTAACAGAGCTAGGAGCAGAAATGGACAAATGAGGAGACCAACCACCACCATTGCAAAACAGGCAAGGGATAAGCTTCGAATCCTGACAATTCTAACTGCAATATTGTGGAAAAGAAGTGTTCTCAGAAGAGGAAGTATATTTGAAAGCCAAATTGGAAAACATATAAAAAGATGCAGAGAATCTGGCATGGTGGAGAGGTAAGGCCAAGGGCTGATCAGAGGAAAATTTGAAGAGTATTAGCAATGGAACCTTGACTCAGAGGGGATGGAATTTGGCATGTGGTTAGAGAAAATATCCTTAAGGACTGCAGGAAACTGACCCAGGCTAAATTGAGTGCATTCTTTGTGCAGTATGTCTGTCCTAAAAGTTTTTAGTAAAGGTCAAGACCAAAGTCCAGAGCAGGAGAGAGACAGTCCTTCCCAAGAGATTGCACTGGCGGGAGGAAACCCAGCAACACATACATTCTGAGAGATTCCAAACAAAAAGAGTGGGAATGAGTTGGCTGGGACTACGTAGGAGAAAAGTGGGAGAGGCAGAGTTAAGGGGACTTGTTTATGGCCCTTAGAACAAAGCAAAGGAGAAGGAGAAAAATTCCACCCTGAGACTTAGGACTTTCTGAAACATGAGAGTTTCCAACTGTGTGAAGAAAAATAAAAGACAGAGCTGGAAAAAACAAAATGCACAGAGAATGGGAGGGCCAATTGGGTGACGTGATAACAAAGATTATTTGAGTATTTAATGAAGAAGAAATTGATGTTCAGTGTTTGGGAATGTGTAGTTGACATCAAATTCTTAGGGAATTTTGAAAATGTTAGGGGAGAGGCACCTGGGTGGCTCAGTGGGTTAAAGCTTCTGCCTTCAGCTCAGATCATGATCTCAGGGTCCTGGGATTGAGCCCCACATCAGGCTCTCTGCTCAGCAGGAGGCCTGCTTCCTCCTCTTTCTGGCTGCCTCTCTACCTACTTGTAATCTCTGTCTGTCAAATAAATAAATAAAAAGAAAATGTTAGGGGAAAAAACCCTCTGGAACCAACTCATTTCATTCAACCTCACTTATTCAGACTCTACTCATATGGCTGACTTAGTTTTGGTTGCATACCAGTGGATAGCGGCACCTCCCTAAGATGGGAGTCAGATGTGCAAATACTTTGGGACAATAAAATGTTACATGATCTGTGAAAAAATATACACACAGTCCTGCCAGTGAGGAGAGGTAAGTTTATGTGATGGAACAAAAATTCCAGAGGTCTTTGTTGTTAAAGAATAAAAGTTATTTCTTATTCATTTGTCAAATGCAAACCAGCAAGGACAAGAAGGCAAGATGTCATTCAAGCGGTAAGAAAAGATTTAATGTCCAGTGATTTTGTTGTTGTTGTTGTCATCTGTCATTGAGAAGGGTGGCATTTGTTTAAAAAAATCACTCTCTGAGATCAGGTAATATGATGCCCCCAGTTGTATTTTGGTTTTTCAACATTTCCTTAGTGATTCTGGGTCTCTTCTGATTCCATACAAATTTTTGGATTATTTGCTCCAGCTCTTTGAAAAATACCAGTGGAATTTTGATCAGAATGGCATTAAAAGTATAGATTGCTCTAGGCAGTATAGACATTTTAACAATGTTTATTCTTCGGATCCAAGAGCATGGAATGCTCTTCCATCTTTTTGTGTCTTCTTCAGTTTCCTTCATGAGTGTTCTGTAGTTCCTCGAGTACAGATCCTTTACCTCTTTGGTTAGGTTTATTCCCAGGTATCTTATGGTTCTTGGTGCTATAGTAAATGGAATCGATTCTCTAATTTCCCTTTCTGTATTTTCATTATTAGTGTATAAGAAAGCCACTGATTTCTGCACATTGACTTTGTATCCCGCCACGTTGCTGAATTGTTGTATGAGTTCTAGTAGTTTGGGGGTGGAACCTTTTGGGTTTTCCATATAAAGAATCCTGTCATCTGCAAAGAGAGAGTTTGACTTCTTCATTGCCAATTTGGATACATTTTATTTCTCTTTGTTGTCTGATTACTGTTGCTAGGACTTCTAATACTATGTGGAACAAGAGTGGTGAGAGTGGGCATCCTTCTTGTGTTCCTGATCTCAATGGGAGGGCTGCAAGCTTTTTCCCATTGAGGATGATATTTGCTGTGGGTCTTTCAGAGGCAGATTTTATGAAGTTCAGGAATGTTCCCTCTATGCCTATACTTTGAAGTGTTTTAATCAGGAATGGATGCTGGATTTTGTCAAATGCTTTTTCGGCATCAATTGAGAGGACCATGTGGTTCTTCTCTCTTCTCTTATTAATTTGTTCTATCACATTGATTGATTTGCGAATGTTGAACAGACACATGGACCATAGAATGTTGAACAGACACATGGAACAGAGTAGATAGCCCAGATATGGACCCTCAACTCTATGGTCAAATAATCTTTGACAAAACAGGAGAAAATATACAGTGGAAAAAAGACAGTCTCTTCAATAAATGGTGCTGGGAAAATTGGACAGCTATATGTAGAAGAATGAAACTCGGCCATTCTCTTACACCATAAACAAAGATAAACTCGAAATGGATAAAAGACCTCAATGTGAGACAGGAATCCATCAGAATCCCAGAGGAGAACATAGGCAGTAATCTCTTCGATATCAGCCACAGCAACTTCTTTCAAGGTATGTCTCCAAAGGCAAAGGAAACAAAAGTGAGGATGAACTTTTGGGCCTTCTTCAAGATCAAAAGCTTCTGCACAGCAAAGGAAACAGTCAAGAAAACAAAGAGGCAACCCACGGAATGGGAGAAGATATTAGCAAATGACAGTAGAGACAAAAGGTTGTTATCTAGGGTCTATAAAGAACTCCTCAAACTCAACACACACAAAACAGACCATCATGTCAGAAAATGGGCAGAAGATATGAACAGACACTTCTCCAATGAAGACATACAAATGGCTCTCAGACACATGAAAAAATGTTCATCATCACTAGCCATCAGGGAGATTCAAATTAAAACCACATTGAGATATCACCTTACACCAGTTAGAATGGCCAAAATTAGCAAGACAGGAAACAACATGTTGGAGAGGATGTGGAGGATGTGGAGAAAGGGGAACCCTCTTCCACTGTTGGTGGGAATGCAAGTTGGTGCAGCCACTTTGGAGAAGAGTGTGGAGATTCCTCAAGAAATTAAAAATAGAGCTTCCCTATGACCCTGCAATTGCACTACTGGGTATTACTCCAAAGGTACTGATGTAGTGAAAAAAAGGGTCATTTGTACCCCAATGTTTATAGCAGCAATGGCCATGGTCACCAAACTGTGGAAAGAGCCAAGATGCCCTTCAATGGACGAATGGATAAGGAAGATGTGGTCCATATACACTATGGAGTATTATGCCTCCGTCAGAAAGGATGAATACCCAACTTTTGTAGCAACATGGACGGGACTGGAAGAGATTATACTGAGTGAAATAAGTCAAGCAGAGAGAGTCAATTATCATATGGTTTCACTTATTTGTGGAGCATAACAAATAGCATGGAGGACAAGGGGAGTTAGAGAGGAGAAGGGAGTTGGGGGAAATTGGAATGGGAGGTGAACCATGAGAGACTATGGACTCTGAAAAACAATCTGAGGGGTTTGAAGAGGCGGGGGGGTGGGAGGTTGGGGGAACCAGGTGGTGGGTATTAGAGAGGGCACGGATTGCATGGAGCACTGGGTGTGGTGCAAAAATAATGAATACTGTTATGCTGGAAAAAAAGTATTATGTAGTGTCCTTCTGTATCTCTGACTACAGTCTTTAGTTTAAAATCTAATTTATCTGATATGAGAATGCTACCCCAGCCTTCTTTTGAGACCCATTGGCATAAAAGATGCTTCTCCATCCCTTCACTTTCAGTCTGGGTGTATCTTTAGGTTCAAAATGGGTCTCTTGTAGACAACAAATGGATGGGTCCTGTCGTTTTATATAATCTGCAACTCTGTGCCATTTTATGCGTGCATTTAAGCCATTCACATTGACAGTGATTATTTATACATACGTTTTTATTGACATCATGTTACCTTTGAAGTCTTTCTTTCTGTAGATTGTCTCTATATTTCTGCTCAATGCTATTCTTAGGATTTTTCCTCTTTTATAGAACCCCCCTTAATATTTCCTGCAGTGTCGGCTTGGTGGTTGCATAGTCTTTTAAGCCTTGCCGGTCTTGGAAACTCTTTATCTCTCCATCCATTTTGAATGTCAGTATTGCTGGATAAAGTATTCTTGGCTGCATGTTCTTCTCATTTAGTGCCCTGACTATATCTTTCCAGCCCTTTCTGGCTTGCCAAGTCTCTGTGGACAGGTCTGACGTTATTCTGATTGGCTTTCCTCTGTACGTAAAGAGCTTCTTTGTCCTAGCGGCTTTCAAGGGGGTCTGCCTACAATTATAATTCTTCATTCTTACTATTAGGTGTCTTGAGGACTTTGGAGAATCTATAGTCTTGGGGAGAAACCGTTCTGCTTCTAGTACATGAATGCTGGTTCCATTCGTGAGATTAGGAAAATTTTCAAGGACAACTTGTTCCACTATATCTTCTAGACTTCTTTCTTTCTCCTCCCCTTCAGGGGTTCAAATAATTCTGACGTTGGAACATTTCATGGCATCATTTCTTTCCTTGATTCTGTTTTTGTGGCTTCTAGGCTGTTTGTTCCAGACTTCCTCCTGATCTTTTCTCTCTATCTGTTTGTCCTCCAGATCACTAATTCTATCTTCTGTCTCAGTTACCCTAGCTTTGAAAGAATTTATATTATATTGGAACTCATTGAGAGCATTGTGAACCTCATCCATGATGGCTTTTAGTTCTGCCATAATATTGTGAACACCATCCTGGTGGCTTTCAGTTTGACCCTAAAGAATTCCGTTTGGTCATCCATGGCTTTCTCCAACCTAGCTATTGCCTGGACAATTGTTAGCCTGAATTCCCTTTCTGACATATTGTCTATGTTGATAGCCATTAGCTCTGTTGCAGAAGCCCCATCCTCTGTATTTTTCTTCTGTTGTGCATTCCTCCTCGTCATTTTGGTGAGAGATGACTGAACGGATGTAGCTGGATGTATTGACCATGGTGCAGTCAAAGTGTACCCTGGAACACTTCTGAGCAATTAGGATTCCCCACCCAAACGAGAGAAAAAAGAAAAGAAAAAGAAAATAGAGAGAGGGAGAGGGAGAGAGAGATTGAGGAAAAAAAGGGAAGATAAAAAAGAAGGTTCAGCCCAAATGGGCCCCAAGGTAAGATTTATGAAGTATACAAACAAAAAGACTGATAAAAGTATATGACAAGAGAAAAATATATATAAGCAAATAAAGGAAGAACCTCATCAAAAAGAACCCCAAGTGTAAGATTTATATACTATCAGGACAAACACAAAAACACAGAAACACTGGTGGAAGAAGAGATGTGAGAGTGGTTATAAATTCTCAGTGTGGGCGAGGAAGGTTGTTTTGATTCTTCCTGGATGTATCTTGATATTTTTGTTAAAGGACTCAACTTTCCTAAGATAAAGGGGGATTAAAAATTGGTTTACTATAGGGGTAGTATTGATTGGGGAAAGGGGATTACTTTGAAGTTTAACTCTATATGAATATTAGATAATAAAAATTAAAAATGAATAAGCTAGACTAAACTAAACTAAAATTTAAAAAAGAAATTTAAAAAATAGAAATGCAAAAGAAAAACACAGGTGTATGTATCAAAAAGTTCAGGTTAGAAGGTTATTATGGAATTTTATGTACTGGACAGCTCACTGTGACGGTAAATAGGTTAAAAAATTATCTATATAAAAAAAATAAGCCAGAATAGTGGGAACAAATTAAAAATAAAAGTTGTCCTATGGGGGCGCCTGGGTGGCTCAGTGGATTAAAGCCTCTGCCTTCGGCTCAGGACATGATCTCAGGGTCCTGGGATTGAGCCCCGCATCGGGCTCTCTGCTCAGTAGGGAGCCTGCTTCTCTCTCTCTCTCTCTCTCTCTGCCTGCCTCTCTGCCTACTTGTGATCTCTGTCTGTCAAATAAATAAATAAAATCTTTAAAAAAAAAGTTGTCCTATGAAGTAGTGATGGTTGTTCTCTTGTAGTCTTTTTTTTTTTTTTCTTTCCTGTTGGTTTTCTGGGGGAGGGACCTGCCACGTGGGTTTTCAGTCAATGATGTTCCCTGAGTTAAGTCCTCCCGCCCCCCTCAAGGGGATGGGCTCTGAGGAAACCTGTTTTTTCAGGCTTTTGTTCTCCGGAGGTTTTTATGTTTGCTCATTTGTTTTCTCTTGCCTTGACAGCTTTTGATGGTTTTTGTAGGTTTAGAGGAAAGCCAACTGAATCCTGCCCTCCCTCTCAGAGAGAAGCCTCAGTCTGTTCTTCTGTGGGTGTTGCAGAGCCCATATAAATTTCCCCTTGGCCGCTGGCAGAGCAGGTTCTGAGTCGGGGTCCCTGGGAACAGAGGATCTCCTGCTTATACCCAAAACCATGGCAGCAGCAGCTGTCTGGGCAGCTCCAGACCACCAGAGAGGTTCCAAGCAGTGATTGCACACTGAGATTTTCCCATTGGTTTGGTCTGGGAGTGCCTGGTCTTTCCAGGTCTAAGAGTGCCGGGCTTGTGCACACCTCTCTCAGGGGAGGGTGTGGGGTGTGTGTGTCTCAGGCTCTGATAGCACGCTGCAGGTCCGAGAGCACCAGGCTAGGCTGGGAGTGCCTGGTCTTTCCAGGTCTAAGAGTGCCGGGCTTGTGCACACCTCTCTCCGGGGAGGGTGTGGGGCGTGTGTGTCTCAGGCTCTGATAGCATGCTGCAGGTCCGAGAGCACCAGGCTAGGCCTTCACGCACTTCTCTCAGGGGAGAGTGTGGGGTGCGCCCGTCTCAGGCTCTGATAGCACGGCGTGGGTCTAAGAGCGCCGGGCTGGGCCTTAACGCACCTCTCTCTGGGGAGGGTGTATGGCGCACACCTCGGGCTCTGATAGTATGGCGTGGCATTCTGCCAGCTGGCGAGGCTCCCAGCCCCTCACAGGAGCCGGACCCCTCGTGTTCTCAGGTGCACTGGTGGCTCAGGGACTAAGACCTGGTTTCTCCGCTGCACTCTCTCTGGCTCAGTGCCAGGGGAGGCTGTCCTGGGTCTGGGGACTTGCTAGCCACCATGATTCCCACAATTTCCCCCCCCACGATCCTTTGCTCTTTTTGAGTGCTTTCAACCAGACTCCAAGTTAATGCTGGTCCCCAATTGCATGGCACTCTCATATTGGGGTATTACTTTCCAATCTGTCGCCTCTGGTGGCTACCTCCCCCTTTTATTTATCTTCTGATATCAGTCTGATGTTCCCACTCTGCTTTACCTGCCCACTGGCATCTTCTGCCCCTGTAGAGATCCAGACGTGTATAATTCTGATCTCAGCTGATTTCATGGGTGATCAGAGTTCTTTGGTAGGCAATCAGCTCACTTTAGGGTATAGGTTGAAACATCGCCTCCTCCTACTTCCCCCACCATCTTGTCTCCCCCAGGATCCCAAGATCTTACCTCTAGAGGCTTTCCCAGAAATTCTGATGCTGGCTCAGTTCTTATCACTTGATCTGGGACAAGCCCCCAGTGTTAGGGTCCATAATCAAAGGAGTGAGTCTGATACAAAGTGAAGGTCAAGCAAAGCTTTATTTCGCGCCAAGCATTGAGAATCAAACTGACCGGTCAGGGCCGTCTCTTGCAAAGAGGCAACCCCTCCCAGCCCCACAGACTAACTTTTATAGAGGTAGTTTAGCCGAGCTATACACAGGTGGTCAATGAGATTGCAATACACAGAGAAAACTGAACAGTCATGTTAGGTCACACGCGGGTGGCCAATTGAATTACAATTCACCCTAGTAGATATATGTGTGGCCCACTGATTGGCTGTCTCTACCTTGCCTGACCCGCCCTTGTATCTGGGCTTTGCAAGTAAGTTCCTCTGGGAGGGGCAGGGTCAGTCTAAGTTTACTTCATAGGGTCAATCTAAGTTTACTGCATAAACAACAAAATGGCTCCCTCTGATTAAGTAGGTCCTTATGGGTCTCTCGCGGTCTGAGGGTTCTGGGCAGCTCTGAACAGAAGGGGTTCCTCCTAGATGGCAGGTAGAGTCCTTAGGTGTGGCTCAGGGGTTCCCAGTCTGGAGGGCTTGTTTGTTGGCCAGGTCTCTGGGCACAGAAGCCTGAAAACACAAATTAGGGTTTGGGTTAGGGCTTAGGGGTATCCAGGCCCTATCTGCTGGTGCTGAGGCAGGAACCCTGGGAGCCGAGTCGAGCACAGGTGTCAGGAAGCACGTCACGCTGTGAGTTAGTGACTGGGGGGTGTCATTGAGGTTGGGGGTATCCTCAGGGAGGCACGTGGGATGTTCCATTCCTAGGTTTCTACATACCTTCGAATGGCCCGGTTTCCTCCTGGGTGGCAGGCGGACTCCTAGGTTGTGGCCCAGAGGTCCCCAATCTGGAGGAACAGTGCCAGTGTGGCTTTAGAACTGTGGAGGGTTTGTGAGGTGTATTAGGAGCCCGGCAGTGCCAATTCACGCCACTGGAGGGCGTGATGAGTTGTGGTGAGAGAGAACATGGTAGGGGTGGCAATGCTGCTCGCCACCTCTGGAGGCAATAGCGAGCTGCTGTGGGAAACACACCAGAGGAGGAGTCAGTGCAGCCTGCTGGCTCTGAGGGCAGTGATGAGGTGCTGGGTGAGAGACCCTGAAACGTGAGGGACTGCAGCTTGTTTTTACAGGACGGAGTGTTGAGCTGAAGACTGTTTCCCCAGGCTCAAGAGTGGTGATAACAACTGCTGGAGCCAAGCTCCCACTCAGCACTGTGCCCTGTTGCCCCAGGTTTGATGGGAATGTGCTGTCAGGATGGCTCAGGAGGGTCCTCCTGGTGGGGTTCTGGGGCCAGGGGAACCAAACTCGACACATGGTGCCTTTGGAACCGAGAAGTTGAGTGTTTGTTTGGAAGAGTCTATTTGCTTCTCCATTGGCCGGCTTGAGAAGGAATTGAATGACCACTTCAGAAACAAGCATGTGTCTCTCCTTCACCCAGGAATAGGAGCAGGTGTGTAGGCTTTAGGTGGGAGCTGCCTCCTTATGCCCACGTGACAACCCTTCTTCGCTCTGGCTCCACGAGACCTGAAGTTTGGAAGTCAGTGTCTGAGTCGTTCATGCAGCTTGTCCCAGGACATCAGCATTCAGAGAAAACAGCAGACCCGTGGGGCACAGTGGCACATTCATGCCAGCATGGGAGGTAAAACTTCTCTTTCACCCCAAACATCCTGGCTTTTCTTTCGTCTCCAGTGGAGCCCCAAAATCACACGAACGCAGCTGTCAGCAATGGAGAGTGGGTGCTAGAGTTCCCGAGTTCCCCTGCAGGGAGTACCTGGCAGAAGATCTCATTTTCTCTGTTTATTTCTGGCTCACAAAGGTATTTGGAACATCTCTTTCCTAGGCAATCCCTTGGATTTGAAAGGGAAGATGAGATGGACTTGGTGTGTGTTTGGAACCTAGAATGTTTCCTTCATTTAACAGTGTTTATTCCATAGGTCCTAGGCTGTGGTGGAATGGCCGGCCTCTAGAGTGAGATGGCTGTTTATGGTCAGATAGAGGCTTGGATGATGGCTTCTCCTTTGTCCAAGGTGATGTATCTGAATGGATTCATCTTTTTTATCCAAAGAGTCCGATGAGGGCAGAGGGAACATTCAAAAGGATTCCAAGGAGCCTTGGGCAATTAAAAAGGGAAGCTTGACTTTCTAGTTTCATGCAGTGGACCATCTAGAGAGTTGGACATGTCAGCCTTTCTCTGCAGTTTCATGGGTGGTGAAGTCAGAAGGAGAGTCTTGGGAATTCCTCTGGATAGAGGCATTCTGATGGCTTCCCAGGGCATGGCGTCAGGAATCCTGGGGTGAATTTCTGGGGCTGCTTGCCGGACGCTGGGTGAGTCATGTTATCCCCCAGGTTTTCTGTTTCCTCCTTAGGAAATTGCTGGCAGGGAATGTTCTGCTTCCAGCTGGAACACTTCCAGCGGAGCACTGTTGGTGGGCAAGCAGGTTCTAAGAGCCACTCTGGAAAAGCATGGTGGTTCCTCCAAAAGCTAAGAACTGAACAACCCTAGGATCCAGCAGTTGCCCTCCTAAATATTTCCCTCAAGGGCACAAAAATGCACATTCAATGGGGTACAAGCACTGTGATATTGACACCAGCATTATCAACCATAGCGAAGCGATGGAGGGAGTCCCAATGTCCATTCACTGATGAGTGATATATACATATATATGAATGTAGATATCTAATCTCCCACATATTCTTAAGGACTAGGAGCCAGGTTCGGAATGAATGAAATCTTACCATGTGCAAGGATGTGGATGGATCTAGAGTGGCTTTAGCTAAGCAAAATCAGTAAGAAAAGACCAATAGCCTATAATTTGACTTCGATGGAATTTCAGAAAGAAAACATGAACACAGCAAGGGGAGAAAGATAGGTCAATGAGGAAAGATTCAAACTTAGAGCACCAACCGAGGGTGGCTAGAGAGCAGAGGTGTGGAGGGGAAGAATTTAATGGGTGACCGCTATTAGGGAGGGTACTTGTGAAGAGCTCTGGGTGTTTTATCCAGGTGAGGATTCATGAAATCCTACCCCTGAAGCAAAGGAATGAACACTGCATGGAAACAAATTGGAATTGAAGTCAAGGAAGGAAAGAAGACTATGTTCTACTTCATGAAGAGTGAGGTAAAAACGGAGTGATTTTCACTCTCCTGTTCTGTTGATGATCACTTTCAAACACACTGTGGTAGGATACACTAGTTTCTGTTTGCATAAGGAGCCCTCAGAAAGCTGCCAGGAAAGATTCAGATGTCAGAGAATGTCCATGGTCCACTGGTATGTTCCTTCCAGTATGCCCAGGTACAAAGGTAAGTGGAGAGAAATAGGGCAGAAGAGAAAAGGAGGTGTTCCGCATTCAGGAGGTAGCCTTCCCCCTTTCACATGAAAGCCTTGGGCTAATGTAAATTGAGAAGAAGGAGAGGGGATTCCAGAGTTTTGCAGCAGGCAGGGCATTTCAAGGGGGCCCCTGAGGAGAGATGAGCTAGGGGTGTGGCAGCCCCAAACTGTTGGTCCGGAGGTGGGTTCCCCGAGGAGCAGAGTTGAGGATGGGTGTCAGGCAGCACACCAGGGTCTGGGTGGCTGCAGAACATGGAGGAGTATTCATGGGGACAAGCAGATTTCTCTGGCTCTGATGGCTTGGTGCAGCTCCAAATAGACTAATTTCCTGTGGGGTGGCAGGTGGATTCCTATGGTGTGACTCTAGGGTTCCCAAGCCAGAGGGCTTGCGAGCCAGGCCCCTGTAGCATGAAGCCGAAAAACACAATGTAGGGCTGGGTTATGGCCTTGGGGTATGGCAGCACCAATCTGCTGCCACTGATGCGGGCTCCCATTGGGGTCGAGTTGAGGGAATGCGTCCTGCAATGCGGCAGAATCAAGGTTTATGGCCAGGAGGAAATCTGATGATGGGGATGGTTTAGAAGGGTGTGTAGCTTTCTTCCTCTTTAAAATTGATACCAATTGGGGCAGAAAGCTCCTGAGAATTGGCCGACATTGGGCGGCTCTTCCACTCACCTGACACCGTGGCCCAGAAGGCTTTCTTGCTTGAGGCATGTCAAGGCCACCCAGAAAAAGCGCTAAGATGACAAGGACCACCCGGGGACCTGGCGAAGGGAAGCATTCCCGGAGCAGAGTTGAGGGATGGGTGGCGGCCGGGCATCCGCCTCCAACTTTTCGGGCGGCTGAGGTGCTCAAGGACGGGGCTGACCTCCATGGAGCACGCAGGTTTCTCTCACTCTGAGGCTCATCCGAAGCGCCAAAAGGCACTGTTGGTGTCGAAATGGGAGGGGGAGGCGTGGCGCGGGACTCAGGGTTCCCCAGATGGAGGCCCCGAGGTTAGGACCCCGGAAGCTGAAGGCTGGGGAAGCAGGCGAGGGTTAGAGCCCAGGCTTAGGAGCGACCCGGCCCCATGGGACAGCGTCAGGGAGGGAACCCCCGCAGACCGAGGAGCAGGAGGCGTCGGCCTCGCCGCAGCCTGCCTCGCCGAGGGCTTTCTGGCGTGGTTCAGGCGGGAGCGCTTGCTATGCCGGGTCAGGCCCGGCGGGGGCGTCCCTGCAGACGTGCGGCGCCCGAGGTCAATTCGCCGGGCGTTTTCCGGCCAATTCTCACGAGCGTTCTGCCCAAACCGATCCCGGTTTGGGCAGAACGCTCGTGAGAATTGGCCGGTGTTGGGCAGCCCTGCAGACCGCCCTGCTCCCCGTGGCCCAGGGCCATTTCTCGTCCGGGGCATGGGGCGGCCGCCGGGAAAAGGCGCCGAGACGACGCGGCCCACCCGGGGGCCCCAGCGCAGGGGAGCGTTCCCGGAGCAGAGTTGAGGGACAGTTGGTGGCCGGGCGTGCACCTTCGACTTTTCGGGCGGCTGGGGCGCCCAAGGATGGGGCTGACCTCCGTGTGGTCAGGCAGGTTTCTCTCGCTCGGAGGCTTGTCCGAGGCGCCGAAAGGCACCTTGTGTTCTGGGGTGGGAGGCGTGGCGCAGGACTCAGGCTTCCCCAGTTGGAGGCCTTGAGGGACAGGACCGTTGAGGGAGGAAGTTGGGGGAAAAGAATTGAGGACCCATTACCAGGTCCTCAGTTGAGGAAGAAGGTGTGGGCTCGTGCCCGGGCCTCAGGGCAGGCCCGGCTCCATGGGACAATGCCAGGGAAGGGACCACCAGAAGCTGAGGAGCAGGAGGCCTTGGAATCGCCAGGGCCTGACAGCTTTGTATTAACACTTGAACATCTGGTGGGGTTCGGACATGATCACTCATGATGCCGGGCCATGCCCAGGAGATGGTCATGCAGACATGCGGCACCAGAAGTGAGTTCGCTGGGTGTTGTCTGGCCAGTTCTCAGGAGTGTTCATCCCAAACTGGGATCAGTTTGGACAGAATGCTCCTGAGAATTGGCCGGGGTTGGGCAGCCCTGCAGAACGCCCTGCTCCCCGTGGCTGTGGGCCCTTTCTTGCTCAGGACATGTCGCGGACACCCGGAAAATGTGAGAGATGACGCGACCCACCTGCGGGCACCATTGCAGAGGAGCGTTCCTGGAGCAGAGTTGAGAGATGGGTTCCCATTTCTCCACATCCTTTCCAACACATGTTGATTCCTATCTTGCTGATTTGGGCCGTTCTAACTGGTGTCAGGTGATATCTCAATGTGTTTTAATTTGAGTCTCCATGAGGGCTAGTGATGATGAACATTTTTTCATGTGTCTGATAGCCATTTGTATGTCTTCATTGGAGAAATGTCTGTTCCTATATTCTGCCCATTTTTTAATGATTGTCTGCTTTGTGTGTGTTGAGTTTGAGGAGTTCTTTATAGATCCTGGATATCAACATTTTGTCTGTACTATCATTTGCAAATATCTTCTCTCATTCCGTGGGTTGCCTCTGTGTTTTGTTGACTGTTTCCTTTGCTGTGCAAAAGCTTTTGAATTGATGAAGTCCAAAAGTTCATCTTCGCTTTTGTTTGCTTTGTCATTGAGACATATCTTGAAAGAAGTTGCTGTGGCCAGTGTTGAAGAGGTTACTGCCTATGTTCCCCTCTATGATTCTCATGGATTCCTACCTCCAGTTTAGGTCTTTTATCCATTTTGAGTTCTCTTTGTGTTTGGTGTAAGAGAATGGTCGAGTTTCATTCATCTACACATAGCTGTCCCAATTTTCCTAGCACCATTTATTGAAGAGACTGCCTTTTTTCCACTGTATATTTTTTCCTATTTTGTTGAAGATTATTTGACCATAGAGTTTATTGCCCATATCTGAACTCTCTACTCTGCTCCACTGGTCTATGTTTCTGTTTTTATGTGAGTCCCATGCTGTATTGGTGATCACAGCTTTGTATAACACTGGAAATCAGATAACGTGATGCTCCCAGTTTTGTTTTTCTTTTCGGCATTTGCTTAGCAATACAGGGTTTCTCTGATTCTACACAAATTTTAGGCTTGTGTTTGCTCTAGCGCTTTAAAACATACCAGTGGAATTTTCATCGGAATGGTATTAAAAGGATCGATTGCTCTAGGCAGTCACTTAACATTAAATGTCTAGACATTTTAGCAATGTTTATTCTTCTGATCCATAAGCATGCAATGGGCTTCTGTCATTTTTGTTTTCTTCAATTTCTTTCATGAGTGTTGTATAGTTCCTCACTTACAGATCCTTTACCTCTTTGGTTTGGTTTCTTCCCAGGTATCTTATCGTTTGTGTGTTGTAGTAAATGGAATCAATTCTCTAATTTCCCTTTCTGTATTTTCATTGGTAATGTATAAGAAAGCCAATGATTTCTGTACGATGATTTTATATCCTGCCACATCATTAAATTGCTGAATGAGTTCTAGTAGTTTGGGGGTGGAGTCTTTTGGGTGTTCCATATAAAGTATGTCATCCATGAAGAGAGAGAGTTTGACTTCTTCATTGCCAATTTGGATACATTTTATTTCTCTTTGTTGTGTGTTTGCTGATGCTAGGACTTCAAATATTATGTTGAACAAGAGTGGTAAGTGTGGGCATCCTTGTCATATTCCTGATCTCAAAGGGAAGACTGTCAGCTTTTACCCATTGAGGATGATATTCACTGTGAGTTTTTCATAGGAAAATTTTATGATGTTGACGAATATTCCCTCTATCCCTATACTTTGAAGCATTTTAATCAGAAATGGATGTTGGATTTTGTCAAATGCTTTTTCTTCATCACTTGAGAGGACCATGTGGTTCTCCTCTCTTCACTTATTAATTTGTTCTATGACAATGATTGATTTGCGAATGTTGAACCACCCTTGCAACCTAGGGATAGACCTCACCCAGTCATGGCAGATCATGTTTTTAATGTACTGTTGGATCCTATTATCTAGGATCTTGTTGAGAATCTTAGCATCCATATTCATCAGTGATATTGGTCTGAAATTCTCCTTTTTTGTGAGGTCTTTGCCTGGTTTGTGGATCAGGGTAATGCCAGCTTCATACAAAGTGTCTGGAAGTTTTCCTTCTGCTTCAATTTTTAGAAAGAGCTTCAGGAGAAGAGTGTTATTTCTTCTCTGAAGGTTTGGTAGAATTCCCCAGCAAATCCGTCAGGTCCTGGGCTCTTGTTTTTTGGGAGGTTTTTGATCACTGCTTCAATCCCGTTCCTGGATAACAGTCTATGCAGGTTGTGATTTTCTTCTTGGTTCAATGTTGGGATTGTATAGCTTTCTAGGAATGCATCCATTTTACATAGGTGGCTTAGCTTATTGGCATACAACTGTTCATTTTTTAAATTTCTTTTCAGTATTACCCTATTCATTGTTTTAGAAGCACACCCAGTGCTCCATGCAATCTGTGCCCTCTCTAATATACACGTTTGGTTCCCACAACCCCTGAACCCCCGCCCCTTATACTCCTCCGACTCATTTTCAGAGTCTGTCATCTCTCATGGTTCACCTCCCTTCCAATTTCCCTCCACTCCCTTCTCCATGCCATCTCCCCTTTTCCTCCATGCTATTTGTTGTACTCCACACATAAATGAAACCATATGATAACTGACTCTCTCTGTTTGATTTATTTCACTCAGCAGAATCTCTTCCAGTCCCGTCCATGTTGCTACCAAAGTTGGGTATTCATCCTTTCTGAATGGAGGCATAATACTCCATAGTGTATACGGACCACATCTTCCTCATCCATTCTTCTGTTGAAGGCCATCTTGGTTCTTTCCACAGTTTGGCAACCATGGCCATTGCTGCTATAAACATTGGGTTACAGATGGCCCTTCTTTTCACTCCATCTGTATCTTTGGGGTAAATACCTAGGAATGTAATTGCAGGGTTATAGGGAAGTTCTATTTTTAATTTCTTGAGGAATCTCCACACTGTTCTCCAAAGAGGCTGCACCAACTTTCATTCCCACCAACAGTGTAAGAGGATTCCCCTTTCTCCACATCCTCTCCAACACATGTTGTTTCCCGTCTTGCTAATTTAGGCCATCCTAACTGGTGTAAGTTGACATCTTAATGTGGTTTTCATTTGAATCTCCCTGATGCCTAGTGATGATGGACATTTCTTCAGGTGTCTGAAAGCCATTTGTATGTCTTCATTGGAGAAGTGTCTGTTCATATCTTCTGCCAATTTTTTGATATGATTATCTGTTTTGTGTGTGTTGAGTTTGAGGAGTTCTTCATAGATCCTGGATATCAACCTTTTGTCTGTCCTGTCATTTGCAAATATCTTATCGCATTCCATGGGTTGCCTCTTTGCTTTCTTGACTGTTTCCTATGCAGTGCAGAAGCTTTTGATTTTGATGAGTTTCCGAAGTTTATTTTGGCTTTTGTTTCCTTTGCCTCTGGAGACATATCTTGAAACAAGTCGCTGTGGCTGATATTGAAGAGATTACTGCCTATGTTCTCCTCTAGGATTCTGATGGATTCCTGTCTCACATTGAGGTCTTTTACCCATTATGAGTTTATCTTTGTGTATGGTGTAAGAGGATGGTCGAGTTTCATTCTTCTACATAGAGCTGCCTAGTTTTCCCTGCACCAGTTATTGAAGAGACTGTCTTTTTTCCACTGTATATTTTTTCCTGATTTCTTGAAGATTATTTGGCCGTAGAGTTGATGGTCCATATATAAGCTCTCTACTGTGTTCCACTGGTCTATGGGTCTGTTTTTATGCGAGTCCCATGCTGTCTTGGTGATCACAGCTTCATAGTAACCCTTGAAATCAGGCAACGTGGTGCTCCCAGTTTTGTTTCTCTTTTCAGCAATTCTTAGCAATACGGGGTCTCTTCTGATTCCACAAAAATTTTAGGCGTGTGTTTGTTCCAGCTCTTTGAAAGATACCGGTGGAATTTTGATTGGAATGGCCTTAAATGGATCGATTGCTCTAGGCAGTATAGACATTTTAACAATGTTTATTCTTCTGATCCATGAGAATGCAATGGGTTTCCGTCTTTTTGGTTTTCTTGCATTTCTTTCATGAGTGTTCTCTAGTTCCTTAAGTACAAATCCTTTAACTCTTTGGTTTGGTTTATTCCCAGGTATCTTAGGGTTTGGGTGCTGTAGTAAATGGAATCAATTCTCTAATTTCCCTTTCTGGATTTTCATTGATAATGTAGAAGAAAGCCACTGATTTCTGTACCATGATTTTGTATCCTGCCACATTATTGAATTGCTGTATGAGTTTTGGTAGTTTGGGGGCGGAGTTTTTTGGGTTTTCCATATCAAGTATGTCATCTGTGAGGAGAGAGAGTTTGACTTCTTCGTTGCCAATTGGATACCTTTTATTTCTCTTTGTGGTCTGATTGCTGTTGCTAGGACTTCACATCCTATGTTGAACAAGAGTGGTGAGAGTGGGCATCCTTGTCATGTTCCTGATTTCAAAGCGAAGGCTGTCAGCTTTTACCCTTTGAGGATGGTATTCACTGTGGGTTTTTCATAGAAACATTTTATGAAGTTGAGGAATATTCCCTCTATCCCTATACTTTGCAGCGTTTTAGTCAGGAGCGGATGCTGGATTTTGACAAATGCTTTTTCTTCATCAATTGAGAGGACCATGTGGTTCTTCTCTCTTCACTTCTTAACTTGTTCTATGACATTGATTGATTTGCGAATGTCAAACCAACCTTGCAACCCAGGGATAGATCATACTCGGTCATGGTGGATAAACTGTTTAATGTACTGTAGGTTCCTATGAGCTAGAATCTTGTTGAGAATCTTAGCATCCATATTCGTCAGTGATATTGGTTTGAAGTTCTCCTTTTTGGTGAGGTTTTTGCCTGGTTTGTGGATCAGGGTAATGCTGGCTTCATACAAAGTGTCTGGAAGTTTTCCTTCTGCTTCAAATTTTGGAAAGAGCTTCAGGAGAAGAGGTGTTAGTTATGTTCTCCAAGATTCTGATGGATTCCTGCCTCATGTTGAGGTCTTTTATCCATTATGAGTTTCTCTTTGTGTATGGTGTCAGAGAATGGTCGAGTTTCGTTCATCTACACATAGCTGTCCCAATTTTCGCAGCACCATTTATTGAAAAGACTGTCTTTTTTCCTGCTTTGTTGGAAAATTATTTGACTATAGATTTGTTGGTCCATATCTGAGCTCTCTACTCTGTTCCACTGGCTTATGGGTCTGTTTTTATGCCAGTCCCATGCTGTCTTGGTGATCACAGATTTGTAGTAACCCTTGAGACCAGGCAACGTGATGCTCCCAGTTATGTTTTTCTTTTCAGCATTTCCTTAGCAATATGGGGTCTCTTCTGATTCCACACCGATTTTTGGCTTGTGTTTGCTCCAGCTCTTTGAAAGATACCGGTGGAATTTTGATCAGAATGGCATTAAAAGGATAGATTGCTCTAGGCTGGCCCAGATCCATGGGACAGGGCCAAGGAGGGGAACACCGCAGGCCTAGGAGATGGAGGCGTTGGCTCCGCTGGTTCTGCTTTGGTGGCCTATGGATTCGTCGGGTTGGCCTAGAAGTCCCAATCTGCAGGAACAGAGTCAATGTGGCTTTAGACCTACAGAGGGTTTTCAGAGCTGCCTTAGGCGTCTGTGGTATGCTCGGCAGTACCGATTCATGCCACTGGACAGCGTGGTGAGTTGTGGTTCCTGAGAGCATGGTAGGGTGCAATGCTGCTTGCCCCCAGCGGAGGCAGTGGCGAGCTGCCATGACCAACACACCAGAAGAGCTGACTGTGCAGCCTGCTGGCTCTGAGAGCAGTGGTGAGGGGCTGCAGGAAACGTGAGGTATGGCTGCTTGTTGTTCCTGGACAGAGTGTTGAGCTGAAGCCTCTGTTTCCCCATGCTCAGGAATGGTGGTAAGAATTTCTGGAGTCAGACCCCCACTCAGTCAGCGGTGTGTAAGTCAACTGTGACCCGTTGCCTCACATTGATGGGAATGTGCTGTCAGGATGGTTCTGGAGGGCCCTCCCGGTGGGGGTCTGGAGACAGGGGAACCCAATTCAACCCATGGTGCCTTTGGAACCGAGGGGTTGAGTGTCTGTTTGGAAGAGTCTATTTGCTCCTCAAAAGGACAAGGGCATTGGCCGGCTTGAGAATCAAGTGGATGACCACTTAAGAAACAAGCATGTGTCTCTCCTCCCAGGAATCAGAGCAGGTGTGTAGGCTTTAGGTGGGAGGTGCCTCCATATCTGCACCTGACAACCCTTCTTTGCTGTGGCTCCGTGAGACCTAAAGTCTGGAAATCAGTGTCTGAATCCATCCTGCAGCTTGTCCCAGGACGTTGGCATTCAGAGAAAACAGTAGGCCATTGGGGCACAGTGGAACATCCATGCCAACATGGGAGGTCAAAGTTCTCTTTCACTCCAAACATCCTGGGTCTTCTCTCACCTCCAGTGGAGCCAAAAAGTCCCACGAACGCAGCTGTCAGTCATGGAGGTGGGTGCTAGGGTTCCTGAGATTCCTTGCAGGGAGCACCTGGCAGGGGATCTCATTTTCTCTTCTTTCTGGATCACAGATGTATTTGAAACATCTCTTTCCTAGGCAATCCCTTGGATTCAAAAAGGAAGATGAGATGGACTTGGTGTGTGTTTGGGACGTAGAAAGCATTCCTTTTTCGAACACGGTTGATTCCATGGGTCCTAGGCTGTGGTGGAATGGCCAGCATCTAGAGTGAGGTGGCTGTTTGTGGTCAGATAGAGGCTTGGAGGATGGCTTCTCCTTTGTCCAACGGGATGGATCCTAATGGATTTGTCTTTTTTATCCAAAGAGTTCCTATGAGGGCAGAGGGAACATTCGAAAGGATCCCAAGGAGCCTTGGAGGATTGAAAAGGGCAGCTTGACTTTCTACTTTCACTCAGTGCACCCTCTAGAGAGCTGGTCATGGCATCCTTTCTCTGTAGTAACATGGGTGGTGAAGTCAGAAGGAGAGTCTTTGGGAATTCCCCTGGATAGAGGCATTCTGATGGCTTCCCAGGGCATGGCATCAGGAACCCTGGGGTGATTTTCTGGGGCTCCTTGCCGGACACTGTCTGAGTCACGTTATCCCCCAGGTTTTCTGTTTCCTCCTTAGGAAATTGCTGGCAGGGAAGTTTCTGCATCAGGAGGAATGCTCGTGCACTGTCGGTGGGCATGCTGGTTCTTGCAGCCCCTCTGAAAAAGAGCACGTTGGATCCACTGAATGCTAAAAACAGAACAACCCTAGGAAACAGCAGTTGCCCTCCTAAGAATTTCCCTCAAGCGCACAAAAATGCACAATCAATGGGGTACAAGCACCATGATATGGACACCAGCATTATCAACTATAACAAAACGATGGAGGGGGTCCCAATGTCCATTTGCTAATGAGCGATATATATATATATATATATATATATATATATATATATATATGAATGTAGACATCTAATTTCCCACATATTCTCACTGGAATAGGAGCCAGGTTCAGAAAGAATGAAATCTTACCAATCTTACCATTTGTGAGGACGCAGATAGATCTAGAGTGGATTTAGCTAAGCCATATCAGTAAGAAATGACCAATGCCTATCATTTGCCATCTATGGAATTTCAGAAAGAAAAGATGAAAATAGTGGGGGGGAGAAAGAGAGGTCAGTGAGGAGAGAGACTCCAACATAGAGCACCAACCGAAGGTAGCTAGAGAGCAGGGGTGTGGAGGGGAAGGATTCAATGGGTGATGGCTCTTAGGGAGGGCACTCGTTGTGATGAGCTCTGGGTGTTCTGTGCAGGTGAGGAATCATGAAATCCTACCCCTGAAGCCTGGGAACGAACACTGCATGGAAAGGAATTGGAATGGAAGTGAAGGAGGGAAAGAAGAAGACCGTGTTCTACTTCATGAAGATGGAGGTAAAAATGGAGTGATTTTTGCTCTCTTGTTGTCCTGATGATCATTAGCAAACATACTGTGTTACAATCCACTAGATTCTGATTGCATAAGGAGCCCTCAGAAAGCTGCCAGGAAGTTTCAGATGTCAGAGCAGGTCCATGTTCCATGGATATGTTCCTTGCAGTTCGCCCAGGTACAAAGGTAAATGGAGAGAAATAAGGAAGGAGAGGAAAGGAGGTGTGAAGCAGTCAAGAGGCAGCCTTCCCCCTTTGTCAGGGAAGCCTTGGGCCGATGTCCATCGAGAAGAAGGAAAGGGGAACCCAGAGTTTTTGGCAGGCAGGGGAGTTCCAGGTCTGCCTAGAGCTGACAGGGGTCCCTGAAGAGAGCTGAGGTAGGGGTGTTGTATATCCGAACTGCTGATATGGAGGTTGGATCCGCGAGGAGCCAAGATGAGGATGGTGGTCAAGTGGCGCATCATGCTGGGGGGGGGGCAGCAGAACGTGGGTGAGGACTCATGGGGACACAGCATTTTTCACTGGCTCTGACGTCCCGTGCAGCTCCAAACAGACTGGTGACCTGCAAGGTGGCTGGCGGACTCCTATGGTGTGACCTCAGGTTTCCCAAACCAGAAAGTTTTCGAGACAGGCCCCTGTAGAAGGAAGCTTGAAAACACGACTTAGAGTTAGGGTGATGGACATGGGGAATGGCTGCACCGATCTACCAGCGCCCAGAGGGCTCGCTTTGGAGTTGACTTCAGGAAATGGATCCTGCAGTGCCGCAGAATCTGGGTTTGTGGGCAGGGAAAACAACGAGGGTAGAGGTGGTTTACAAGAGAGACCAGGCTGGTTCTGCTCCAACTTGGGATCAACAAGGAGAGGACGCTCGTGGGAATTGGCCGGAATTGAGGGGCCCTGAGGACCGCCCTGTCCCCAGTAGCCAAGTTCGCTTACAAAAGGGGGAAAATGTCCAAAGCACCGAAAGGCACCTTGGGCGCCGGGGTGGGAGGGGGAGGCGTGGCGCGGGACCCAGGGTTCCCCAGATAGAGGCCCCGGGGGACAGGACACCGGAAGAGGAAGGCTGGGGAAGCAGGCGGGGGTTCGAGCCCGGGCCTCGGGGCAGACCCGGCCCCATGGGACAGCGCCAGGGAGGGGACCCTCGCAGGCCGAGAAGCAGGAGGCGTTGGCCTCGCCACAGCCGGCATCGCGGAGGGCTTTCTGGCGGGTTTCGGGCAGGAGCATTCGCGATGCCCGTCCAGGCCCCAGGGGTGCGGCCGTGCAGATGTGCGGCGCCCGAAGCAAGTTTGCGGGGCGTTTTCTGGCCAATTCTCACGAGCGTTCTGCCCAAACCGGGATTGGTTTGGGCAGAACGCTCGTGAGAATTGTCCGGCGTTGGGCACACCTGTGGACCGCTCTGCACCCCATGGCCCAGGGCCCTTTCTTGCCTGGGGCATGGGACGGCTGCCCGGAAAACACGCCGAGAGGAGGCGGCCCACCCGGGGGTCCCGGCGCAGGGGAGCGTTCCCGGAGCAGACTTGAGGGACGGGTGGCGGCCGGGCGTGCGCCTCCGATTTTTCGGGCGGATGATGCGCCCAAGGATGGGGCTGACCTCAGTTGGGGCACGCAGGTTTCTGTCGCTCGGAGGCTTCTCCAAAGCGCCAAAAGGCACCGAGGGCTCCGGGGTGGGAAGCGGAGGCGTGGTGGCGGGGCTCAAGGTTCCCCATATAGAGCACCGAGGGACAGGACCCCGAAAACGGAAGGCTGGGGAGGCAGGAGAGGGTTCGAGCCCGGGCCTCGGGGTGGGCCCGGCCCATGGGACAGCACCTGGGAGGGGACCCACGGAGGCCGAGGAGCAGGAGCCGCCGGCCTCGCCGCAGCCTTCCTCGCGGTGGGCTTCCTTGCGGGTCATGCGCAAGAGCTCCTGATGCCTGGCCAGGCCCGGGGTGGCGGCCATGCAGATGTGCGGCGCCCGAAGCGAGTTCACGGGGCATTTTCCGGCCAGTTCTCACGAGCGTTCTGCCCAAACCGGGATCGGTTTGGGCAGAACGCTCGTGAGAATTGGACGGCGTTGGGCAGACCTGAGGACCGCCCTGCTCCCAGTGGCCAGGGCTCTTTCTCGCCCAGGGCATGCAGCGGCCGCCCGGAAAATGCGCCTGAGACGACGCGGCCCACATGGGGGCCCCGGCGCAGGGGAGCGTTCCCAGAGCAGAGTTGAGGGACGGGTGGCGGCTGGGCGTGCGCCTCTGACTTTTCGGGCGGCTGGGGCTCCCAAGGATGGGGCTGACCTCAGTTGAGGCACGCAGGTTTCTGTCGCTCTGAGGCTTCTCCGAAGTGACAAAAGGCACCGTGGGCGCCGGGGTGGGACGGTGAGGCGTGGCAGTGGGACACAGGGTTCCCCATATAGAGGCCCCGATGGACAGGACCCTGAAAACGGAAGGCTAGGGAGGTAGGTGAGGGTTCGAGCCCGGGCCTCGGGGCGGGCCCGTCCCCATGGGACAGCGCCTGGGAGGGGACCCACGCAGGCCCGCAGACCGAGGAGCAGGAGTCGTTGGCCTCGCTGCAGCTTGCATCACGGAGGGCTTCCTGGCAGGGTTCGCGAGCAAGAGCTCACAATGCCGGGCCAGGGCCCGGGGCGGGGGTGTGGGGGGTGTGGGTGGGGAGGGGTGCGGCCGTGCAGATGTGCTGCGCCCGAAGCGAGTTCGCCTGGCGTTTTCCAGCCAATTCTCACGAGCCTTCTGCCCAAACCGGGATCGGTTTGGGCAGAACGCTCGTTAGAATTGGCCAGCCTTGGGCAGACCTGCGGATCGCCCTGCTCCCTGTGGCCCAGGGCCCTTTCTCGCCTGGAGCATGGGGCTACCGCCCAGAAAAGGCGCCGAGATGACCTGGCCCACCCGGGGGCATCGGTGCAGGGAGCGTTCCTGGAGCAGAGTTGGACGGGTGGCGGCCGGGCGTGCGCCTCCGACTTTTTGGGCGGCTGGGGCACCCAAGCATGGAGCTGACCTCAGTTGGGGCACGCAGGTTTCTGTCACTTTTAGGCTTCTCCGAAGAGCCAAAAGGGACCGTGGGCGCCGTGGTGGGACGGGGAGGCGTGGCCGCGGGACTAAGAGTTTCCCAGATAGAGGCCCCGAGGGACAGGACCCCGAAAACGGAAGGCTGGGGAGTCAGGCGAAGGTTCGAGTCCGGGCCTGGGGAGGGGCCCAGCCCCATGGGACAGCGCCAGGGAGGGGACAGAGCATGCCGAGGAGCAGGAGGCGGCGGCATCGATGCAGCCTGCCTCATAGACGGCTTCCTGGAAGGGGTCGTGCGTGAGAGCTGGCGATGCCGGGCCAGGCACGGGGCGGGGGGGGGGGGGGCGTCGGTGCAGATGTGTGGTGTCCAAAACGAGTTCGCCGGGCGTTTTCAGGCCAGCTTTCACGAGCGGTCTGCCCAAACTAGGATCGGTTTGGGCAGAACGCTCGTGAGAATTGGCCGGTGTTGGGCAGACCTACGGACCGCCCTGCTCCCTGTGGCCCAGGGCCCTTTCTCGCCCGGGGCATGGTGTGGCCGCCCGGTAAATGTGCCGAGACGACGCGGCCCACCCGGGGGACCAGGCGCACGGGAGCGTTCCCGGAACAGAGTTGAGGGACGTGTGGCGGCCGGGCGTGCGCCTCCGACTTTTCGGGCGGATCGGGCGCCCATGGATGGGGCTGACCTCAGTGGTGGCACGCAGGATTCTCTGGTTCTGAGGTTTGTCCGAAGCGCCGAAAGGAACCTTTGGCACCTGGGTGGGAGGGGGAGGCGTGGCGTGAGACTCGGTGTTCCCCAGATGGAGGCCCCGAGGGACAGGACCCCGGACGAGGAAGGCTGGAGAAGCAAGCGAGGGTTGGAGCTGGGGCTTCAGCGTAGGCCTGGTCCCATGGGACAGCGCAAGGAAGGGGACCCCGGGAGGCTGAGGAGCATGAGGCTTTGGGCCTTGCTGGAGCCTGCCTCCTGGAGCATTTTCTGGTGGGTTCCTACGCGAGTGCTGCCGATGCCGGGCAGGCCCATGGGGCAACCCTTCCTAATTATATCATGTTCTTCATTGCTTGAAACACTTCTTGCCTTAGTCTGTTTTATCTGATATTAGTATAGCCAATAGCCAACCCTGTTCTTTTGGTTACTAATTGCATTGAATATCTTTTTCTATCTTTTTACTTCCAAATGCATGTTTGTGTCCTTACATCTAAAATGAATATGTTATAGATAGAATAAAGTGGGATCCTGGGTTTTTTGTTTATTTGTTTTAGTTTTTTTTTGATATCATTTCACCAATACAGGCCTTTTGATTGGGAAACATAATTCACTTACATTTAAAGTGGTTACTGGTAGGATGGCCTACTATTGGCAGTTTATTTGTTGTCTTTATGTCTTAAATGTTTTGATCCTCCTTTATTGTTTTCTTTTGTATTTAATTTTTTTACTCATTTTGGTTTATACATTTTAACTTTCTTTCCTTTTCTTTAAATTCTATAAATATTATCCTTGTGATTTCTATGGGGATTGCATATAATATCTAAAAGTTATAATAATCATTTTTGATTGAAAAGCTTTTATGACTCATGGTAAATCAAAAGTTTGAGGCCTCACCGGCCCCTTGGATTCTGTGGGAAAGAATAGGAGGGATGTCTTGACAGTGACCACTTCTAGGATTTTTCAAATCCCACATCATAGTTTGCTCTATGATTGCAAAGTCATCATTGCTCATGTATATCTTCCTTCTCTATAGTTGATCTGCTGCAGGTCTCTGCTGGTCTGCTTAAGTCCAGGGGTGAGGTTTCAATCACTAATTCACTATCTTGCTTTCTTAGTATTTACATGAATGAGATAAATCTTTGCTTTTATTCATTTGTAGAAAATATTATGTACTACATTGGCATTTCTGAAATGTTTGTAGGAAATGTTTGTGATAAAATGTGGGAGGATCCAATCTCCTAGATGAGGGAGAACTTTCTTCTAATGTCTGAAATAATCCAGAAGAGAAGTGGCAAAAAACAACCTTGCTTTACAAAGCAGACAACAGCAACAAACTTTCCTGCTCTTCATCACTTACATGGATTGATTCCTGTGAATGTGGGAGCTGTTAGGGGAGCAGTTAGGGGAGTGGTTAGAGAAGGGGTTAGAGGAGGGTTTAGGGGAGAGGTTAGGGTTGTGAGCAAGGTGCTCTAAGCCAAGGTCCTGACTTAGGGCTTCATGCAGAGGAAACCCTCCACAAGCACAGAACATCACCGTCATTACCATTTTGTGAATACTTCAGTTTTTTTAAATTTTCTCTTGTGTACTTCGAAAGTTAGTTAAAAAATGTCAGGGGCACCCAGCTGGCTCAGTCGATTAAGGCATCTCCTCTTGGTTTCAATTCAGGTCATGATCTCAGGTCCTGAGATCCAGCAGTCTGGGCTCACCACTCAGTGGGGAGTCTGCTTGTCCTTCTCCCTTCCTTCTTGCATCCCTTCTCCCTTCCTCCTTTGCTCCTCCCCCTCTGTTCCTCACCCCCCAATAGGTAGAGTTTAAGAAAGAAAATTTTTAGTTAACGTAAATTCCATGAAATTTTAGAAACTGATGTTCAGTTACATAAGTGGCCAAACACCATCAGAAATGGACTGCGAGGATGCGTAGCAAAGCTCCTCTGTCAGAGGGGGAAGCGTGGTCCATAGTGATGTGCACAGAAGCTTCTGGAGGAGATCCTCCTCATAGGAATCAGCAGTGCAGGATGCTTGCCCTCAGGGCGCCCTCCCCACTCCCCATTCACACTGTGGCTCTCATGGCCCCTGCCATGGTGTTTATCACAGCCCAACAGCAACAGCTGCCGGGCGTCTCTCAGTATGGGATGGGCTTGGTCTCTGGGTGTTTCTGAGAAAGCCTTGCTGTCTACAAAGTAGATGATAGTAAGTAATGGTAACATAAGCAGAAATTTAGCCCCTACCCCTGTGAGTCTCTTGTGGAGATCTCCGTGTAGGGTTGTGCTGAGGGATCTCTGTGGAGTATCTGTGTGGGTATCTGTCAGAGGTCTCTGTGTGCATCTCTGCAGAGGTCTCTGTGCACCGTCTCCGTCAGATGTCTCTGCATATGGTCTCTGTCAAAGGTCGCTGTGTGGGGTCTCTGCATGAGTCTCCATCAGAGCAATGTATGGGGGGCCCTGGAGAATGATGTTGGGCTGGGAGCGGGGCATGCAGCGGGGCGGCCCTCCTAGACTCCACCCTCCTTCTGGACATGTCCCTTCCAGCCGGGGGTGGGACAAGCCCCATCCATGGGTCCTCTGCCCCTCCAGACTCTGGGGTAACCAAAACCGGAAGCCAGGCCAGTCCCATGGCCTCTGAGTCCCCACCAGTCCCCTGGGAGCCATCCTCAGGCCACACGTGTACGTAAAGAGCACAAACCACAAGTCCGTCCCAGGCCCTCAGTCCTACAAGTTTATCAAATTGTGTAGAAGTTAACTTCTCTGCCTGAAGGCCTTGCTGCCTCTGGGCACCTGGCCATCCATGTGAGAGCTCAGGTGGCTTCTGTACAACCCCCACCCCACTCCCGCCACCTCCCCACCCCTGGGCTTGGCACCCTGAGTGGGGCCAAGACCCTGTGGGGACAGGCCTAGGGCCTCTAACTTCTCCCCTCTGGGCCCTTGGGTGGCAGTGGGACACCAAGGGTCCTCAGTCATCACACCAGGCATGGACACATCCTGTCACTTGGCCTCCTTCCTGGACTCCTATCCTAAGCGCAGGATCCCCACACCCACAGCCACACACCCTGCATCCCCCAGAAGGGGAAGGGACCTGCTGGTGAGCAGGCCCCTTTACTGCCCTGGGCCTGGGCAGGATGGTCCCTGGGGGTCTCTGTGGCACACCACACACACCCTCAAAGCCAAGTGTGAGGTGGTCCCTTGCTGCTCCGAGTGTGAGAAGACGGGCTGCATTGAGCTAAGACGGGATTCATTGAGCTAAGACGGGATTCCCTGGGGAGAGAAGGCTCCTGGGGTAGCTGTCTTGTACTCCCTGCAGGAGCAGGGGGCAGGATTTCTCACCTCTCCCGCAAGGCCAGCCTTCTGCCTCCCAGCTGCGGACCCCACTCTGACCTAGGTCTCCGTCTTCCTGGAGACTGAGCAGGATTTCTGCCTTGGCAGATCCTCCCTGTTACAGCCACACAAATTCCAGGTGGAGGGAAAGCAGGAGAGGATGGGCAGGGCAAGGTCCTGGTCTGGGTCTTGTTCACCTTGTTGTGGAAAGAAAAGGAAAGCGAGGAAGGGGGCAGATGTGGACCGCTAGGTCACCCATCCTCCAAGGCCCCCTTTATTCTGGAAGCCAAAGCAGGTCCTCAGGGAGAGCGGACCTGAATCCTTCCCTCCCACTACAGCAGGGCACACATAGAGACCAGCAACACTCATGAGGAAAAACAACACACACACACACATTTTACGGAAGCAAAAATAATTGTGTCATGGAGAAAGCATTAGCCCATAGACAATGTGCTGTGAGAAAAAAGAGTTTTTCTTTGCATCGTTTGCATTTTTCCTTGGAGAAAAGTTGTCCTCCCAAGAAAGGTGTGAGCAGCACACAGTGGCTGGCCAGATGAGATGTATCTTTGAAGGAGGCAGTGCCTGGGGCAGTGGGAGTGCTGGGTACAGCCTGAAGGGCTCAGCAGCAGGGACCTGTACTGGCAGGGACTGCCTGGGCACTCCAGCACACTGGTGGGGAAGGGCCACCTGATTAACTCGGTCTTGTTGGCATAGCTGCGGTTCCTGGGGATGCCCTGTGTCCTGGCTGTCTCCCTCATCTCTTCTCTTCTATTGGTAGGAGAGGACCCTGTGGTAGCAGACATTGAGGTCTGCCAAAGCCTGGAGATCGTTTTTGCACCAGCTGAATACCGGGGCCCTGAGCCCCTGGTGAGGCACCATTTTCTCCTCTAGGATGGGCCCCACAGCGGTTACAACCACATGAGACTCAGCAGAAGCGATGTCTATGGCTGACCTGCACAGGACTTGTCCCTGGCCCTGGGATGATGAAGCCTTGCCCTTTTGAAGGGAGTCTTCCAGTCTTTTCCTCTACTGAGAAAGAACCACTGTAGCAAGTGTTTCATCCTTCTCCTGAAGTAGTTTTCTGGAGGAGCCTTACTCCTTCTTCAGCAAGATCTCACAGATCTTGCTTCCTGAGGCCTCTGCTGACTCCTTGCTCTGGATGCGTTGTCTCACCTCACTGATCTGGAGGACCATCAGTTATGACAACTCTTTTGCAGGCTCTCTCAAGGGGGACCTCCTGGAGCTCGCTCTCTCCTCGCCAGGGGAGGGGGGGAATGCATGACCTGCACAGGCTCTTACATTGGTGCCACAGTCCCAGGGGTCCTGGCTGCCTGTGGGGGCTCTGGCCATAGGATCTTTGGCCATGCAGCACCTGGGAAGTAGATGTGTTTTCATTGGACCCGCTCTGGAAGCCAGACAGATTCCTGAGAAGCCAAGACGTTGGCAGCAAGGAACACATTGGACTGATAGTCTTGAAGGAGACTCTCAGTGGCAGAGTCCTGAAGAAGGACTCCAGTTTCAGTCTTGAAGGAGCACATGGTGAGGGTGGCATCACGAGGCCAATTCTCTGACCCCATCAACTTCCAGGGCTCCAATTCCCTATGCCGTGCCTCAAGCAGTAGCTCTTCTGGGTCTCAGGCAAACAACTCTTATAAGCTGCAGGGGGTTGTCACTTTTCCCTGAAGACCCTGATCTCAGCTCGCCATGGAGGCCTTGGTTGTTGGTCAGCACACAGGGTTATAAGGTGACTCCCCAGGCAGGGGTCTCTTCAATCTTCCCAGCCTCCCAGGCTCTTTGGCACTCAAATCCTGGGACGTTAAGTTGAGCTCTAGCACTGTCACGTCCCATGAGACCCGACCCCTATTAACCCTCCCTGCTCCTTCGTAGCTGTTCCTGGACTTGGACTTGACGCCAAGGTGCTGTTCGTAAGAGTCCTCGAGGCAGTCTCACTGTGCCAGATGCTGCCCACAAAGCTGTATGTGAAAGTTCAAGAAGGTGGCCTGCCCCCCTGTCCAGTTGGAGGGCTACCAGTGAGTTCCCTGCCAGAGCCTGATGGACTTCCTCACACGTAGGCTGAGGACCACCAAGTGGAATAAGATTCTTCATCACCACTCCTTGATAGGACTGAGGAGGATTTCCCCTGAACTTAGGCCCAAAGTTGGCGTTGGATACACAGGTGGCTGAGCAGGGAGGGGAGGACCGGGAGAGGAAGAAGCCCTTCTTCAACTTGAAGAGGTTTATAGGCTTGAGAACCTTGAGGGGGAGGCCCCACTGGTGCTTCACCCTGAGCCTTATGATATGTGCTTCTAGCATCCACTGAGTGTATGGGCTGAGGATGGAAAAATCCTGGGAGGTGGTCATGCAGGGTTCCCAACCCTTGGAAAGTGCTGGCTTTCTAGGTTTCCGGGAAGGTAAAAGAAGTGGTGGGCAGTGAGCTGGGAAGGACGAACATCCAACGGGATCCAACCCTCTCTGAACTGCCCCAACTTCCTGAAATGAGCTCTCAGATCCCTCTCTAGGCGATTCTCATCTGCGCTGCTTGTGGAGGGCTTCAGGTCTGTGTCTGACTTCTCAGGATTTATTCCTGGAGCCTTCCCTGGAGAGATCATTGCACCCAGGTAGATCTTTCCAGATCCTCCCTGCACGGGATCTTGAATCCTTGCCCAGGCTTTTTCCTGGCATGATCCTTCCTGGCTACTTGGACCCAGTCTTCTGTGTGGCCTGGCAGCTTCCATCCATAGACTCAGATTCGGACGTGGGACTGTGCCAGCCGTGTGTCTGAGGCACCTTCTGGAACTTGTGATGAGGCTGTGTCTTCAGGGATAGCTGGATCCCGTGAGGCGGGCCCCTTTCTTGCTTCATGAACCTCTTTCAAAGGTGCCACTCCAGTTGCCCCCAGAGTGCAGAATCCATCAAGTCCCCAAGAGGCACAGAGATGGACCCTTGGCCTTTAGGGGCATGGCCACCCTGGGGAAGGTCTGGAGGACCTGGGCTAAAAAGACTTCCTGAGATTTTTTCACCACAGCGGGCACCTTGCTGCTTTCTAGTTGCTTCTTTAGAAAGTGACATTCCAGGTTTTGAATGGCAGTTGACATGTAAAGACTGTATCTTCTGGGCTACAGGGCAAGACACCTCACAAGTTCCCATCTCCAGTGGCAGAGAAGGCGGTCCCACAGGGACAAAGGGTGCAAGGCGAGCCTGGGATGGGACTGAGCTAGAGGCCAGAGCTGGGCCTGGTCCAGAGGGAGTGGCTGGGGCTGATGGGGGAGGGGGGTGCGGGCAGGGGCTGGGGCCTAGCCAGACACAGGGACTAGGACAGGGACAAGCTCAGAGTCAAGGATTGGGGCGGGGCCGAATTGTCATGTATGTCCTGGGTCAGTGAGAGGTGGGGAGCCACAATGGCCTGAATCTGGAGCAGCAAGGCATGAGAGAGCTCATTGAATATGATGGACAGGAACTCCAACTGAGTATCAGTCACCCTGACAGTGGCCACCAGGGACTCGCTGTGCAGAAAGGGGACACCCCAGAAGAGCTGGCTGCATTTCTGCTCCAAATTGTCCCCTGGAATCTTGGGATGTGGGGGTTTCTCAGGACCAAGCAGCTATTTTGCTTTGTCCCTCATGCTCCAGAAGGATGGCAAACCATGGTGCCCTGCCTGTCACCTGGGGACTTCCAACATTCTCCCAAAAGAGGTCAGCTGGTAGTTTGACCTTTCCTTCTTTTCCTTCTCCTTCCAAAACTTCAGTTGTGTTCTCTTGGCATTAGTATCTCCAAATACTTCTGGAAGTCTGGGCTGATGGGAGTGGGTGGGAATCTAGTCTCTCCCTGTGGCTCCCTAGCCCAGAAGACACAGTCTTACATGTCAACTGCCAACATTCAAAACCTGTGTGTGTCTGTGTGGGGTCTCCCCAGAACAAGGCCTCTGGTGGGCCATGGGACAGAGGCGCTTGATGGGACTCCAAGTGTGTTGAGGTGCACAGGCTCCAGGCTTTCGCAGCCGCCTGCCACCAGGACAGGGACAAAATGGGGCAGTGCGAGCGGCCCACACCCAAGATGGCTGGAACAGGAGAAGCTGTCCTGTCAGCTGACCAAGGTGTGTGTGGAGCTGAGCTCTGTGGGATACGGCACGGAGGGGCTGCCCTTGAGTCTCACTGAGGGAGAGTCAAAGGAGAGTCCGGCTGCTCTGGGGCCAAGGAGAGGCCTCCGAAGAACGGAGACATGGCGGGGAAGGGGGAAGAGCAAGTGGCTGGTGTGAAAGCCATCCAGGCGGAGGAAAGGCTCTGCTAGCCAGCAAGTAGTCAGGGAGGAGTGTAAACCCACAGAAATTGAGGTCATTGGTCCTGCTGGCAGGGTGGAAGCAGGAGGCCAAGAGGGCCCCGTCGGTGGAGCATGGGCAGGTGATGAGGCCATGGCGGGAGAAGCATCTTCCACAGGCTCCCTGCATGGCTGACGGGCTCCAACTGACAGTCCTCAGTGCACCTGTCCAGGGACTGCTTGCCGTAAGAACTGGTGAAAGCCCCTGGGTCAGAGAGCCTTGCCAGGTGGCTGCAAGAGACAGGAATTGTGAGCTGCTACTGCAGCAGCTGGGGCCAGGAGCGGTCCCCACAGTCTTACACCCCCCCACACCTAAGTCCCACAATGCTCCTGCTGTCCCTCAGCCCAGGGCTTTGGTTACAGTCTGTCGCCACAGCCCCCATGAACAGCCCCAGAGGCCATTCCCTTGCAGCCCGGGGGTCACACCATAGACTCGGGGAGGTCCACCCAGGGTAGAAGGGGACAGATTCTTTACCTTTGCAGAAGGAACAGGTCATGAACCTCTTCTAAATCTTGCAGGAACTCTCTGAAAACTGGAAACAGGAGACCAGGTCACAGTGGAAGGCAGGGCCCAGGTGTCTTACAGGAGGCTGGGTACAATGTCCCTTTAGGGGAGACTTTAGGGGACTGGACTCAGTAGCCCCAAACAGCACTGTCCAAGGCCACGTGCCCACACGGTGATTACAGGATTCATGGTGGGAACCACTTCGTCTTTTCCAAAGTGCCTCCTCGTTCATGACATTGCTGGGCGAGGAAGGACCACGTGGCCTCACAGAGGAAGGTGAGCAGAGTTGAACAGCTTGTCCACAACGGGAGCAGGAGGTCCCGCCCCAAGTCCAGGCCTTGGGACCCCTGTTGGGCGACACCCATTTCCAGCCCCTCTGGGCTTTGCTGTGGCCCAGAATCTGGGAAACCTCCAGGTTGCCCTCTTCCTCCTGGGAGACCCCCACCTCCCATGCAGTGCTGTTTCCTGAGGGAGGAGCTCAGGTCCTCATGTCCTAGAGAGAGTGGGGCTGAGCCCTAGGAGCGGGGGTTCAGTGTAACTGGGCACAAAGGGGTGAGTGGCAGATGCTCACCTTCCAGAGTCTGGTTTTTCTTCCTTTTCTTGTTCCTTCTCCATAGCTTCCCTTGGTACTGAGATAAGAGAACACGGGGAGGCTGGGACCCCCGCCCCCATAGCAGGAGACCCAGTGCTCGGGGCCTGACCTCCACTAGAGGGGCAGCTCTTAACCTCCAGTCCTCGGCCACCGGTCACTGTGTTTGGGATGCTGTCCTGGACCCCTCCACCACACCTGGACTCCGGCCTAAGATCTTCAGGGAGAAATCCTCATGTCCTTATAACCCCTCCCCAGTCTGGCTTGTCCTGGATAGATGGTGGTCTACTATCTCCTGAGAATACACATTCTATTCTTTCCCACCTCAGAAGTCTCTCCATTGACTAAGAAAAGTGGAAATAATAATAGAAAGGAAGATAGAATCACACTCTTCTGGGTCTGGACCAAGGGTTCTTTACCTTCCTGTTCCTCCTGTATTTCTTGCATGGTGGTGAGGACATATCAGGCTGCAAATAGGAAAGTAATAGGAAGAAGTGCCCCAGTCCACATATGAAGGCAAGAATGGCTTTAATTTGCCCAGGAAGTGGGACTGGAGCTCAGCCAACCATCCGTAAATAATTTCTGAGGAAAGAGATAATTCTCCATCTCTTTCCTTTGTAAAGCATCAGTGTAGCATCGCATTGCTGCCCTCAGGCAACTGAGCCCTGGGTGTAGAGGTGCAGACACAAACCCCACACCCACATCACAGAGCTGTGATGAAGTCACAAAGGGCCCTTGAGGGCAGGTAAGGACACAAGAAGCTGGATCACATCCCCTCTCCACCACCAGCCCTGAAGCTCCGTCATCCCTCCACCCTCCCAGGCCTGACACTCCTACCTGCTCACCATGCTATAGACAGAGCCTTGTCAATTGGCCTTTCATCCTGCGTGGCGCTCAGAGAATACCTGTTCCCCTTGAGATCTCCAGTTGCGCTCCATGAGCTTCATAGGTTTTAAAAATCTGGAGTTGCCCTTGGAATTTTGGTTAATTCCCAGGAACTTTTGTCCTCTGTCTGCAGCTCCAGTCTCCCCAGATATTATGTTCTTGCCTTGCATCACCCTAGTACAAAGGAAGCTCAAATTTCTTTTGTGCTTCTTTAGCCATATGCATTTTGAAAACATCTTAAGATGTTTTATTTCAATTAATCTTCACTAACTTCAGCTAGAGAGACTTAGAAAATTAATGATTATTCAAAATTTACCAAGCTAAGGAAGTACAAAACAAAGTGAAATAGTTAATCCGCCCACGTATGTTTCTCAGCCCTTTGTAGTATTTTTCCTCCTGAGATGAGCAGAGAGTAAACTGCAGAAACACTTTCACGACATTCTGTATAGGCGCACATGCACATGCTCATGCAAATTCCTTAACAAATCCAGCATTTTCAAATCTTGGAATCATGTTTTCATTTTGTTTTGATTTTGCTTTTTTTCGGTTCAAAGCTTTCCTTTAGTAATTCTTGTTAAATTTGTGTATCTGGGAATATGTTTATTTTGCCTTCATTTTTGAAAGACAGATTTGCCAGGTATGGAATTCTGGGTTGACAATTTTTTAAAAAAGATTTACTTATTTGAGAGAGAGAGAGTGTGTGTGTGTGTGTGTGTGTGTGCATGAGCAGGGGGAGGAGTAGAGGGATAGGGAAAGAGACCCCCCACTGAGCAGGGCGCCTGACATGGGGCTTGATCCCAGGACCCTGAGATCATGACCTGAGCTGAAATGAAGAGTCGTTGCCCCACAGAATGAGCCACCCAGGCACCTGGACAAGTTTTTCTCTTTCAGCTTTTTTACTAGTGTCATTTCAGGGCCTTTCCCCAACTGGTTATGACTGGAAGTCAGTGGTTAACCTAATGTGGTCCTCTGTATATGAAGGGACGTTTTTGTCTTGCAATTTCAAAATTTCTCCCTTGTTTTTCCATGGTGTGACTGTGATGTATGTAAGAGCAGATTTGCTTGTTTTTATTTTACTGCAGGTAAATACTGACTCTATAATTAAGGATTTCCATCAAATTTGATAAGATTTCAGCCATTATTTCTACAAATATTCTGTCTTCCTCCCCATTTCTCCTTTCTTTCTGAAAACACTTCTTTAAGTAGGTAAGAACTTCCAAATGAGTCCGCATTTCTCCCAGGCTTGCAGCGAACTACTACCCGAGAGCCCAAGTTTCTCAACATTCACATCAGGGTCTAGAAAGTAGCTTCAGTTGTGCGAATGTCTTGGGTATGGAGTGTTTTGCTGACATCACGGAAAGCTGCCTGTGTGATGTCATGCCTGTGCCCATGGGCTCTGACTGTGGTGGGGCTGTGAGTTAGAGCCATTGCATTGGAAAATGCTTCACCATGACCTGGTCTAGGCTGAAGAGAGCAGGCCTTTTCAAAGAGTGACTCTGCTGCTAGAGCTAGAGAAAACCTGCCATTTTGTAGAAATAAAAAATGGAGACCAACCCAGTCCCATCGAGTGGAAGGTATGTGCTCTGCAGTATCCTGCTCAAGTTACAGTGAACTACAGCAAAACACTGTAAGTGTAAACTACGTAGACATGCTACCGAGGAAGAAATAAAAGCGACCTGCAGAAAAATTGTGCAGGATGGTTGTGTTTGTTCCAGTTTCAAAACTATACAAAATCAAATACGAACTAGCAATGTATTTACTTCGGTAAAAATATAAAGAAAACACAGAGAATAGCAAATAGGACTGATGGACAGGGAGAGGGATGTACACATGACTCCAAAGATGTGGATGATACCGCATTTCTTAGAAAGGTTGGGATGTGTACGGGTTTCTTTTCCTTATTCCTTACATCTTCCATATAATTCATAAGTGTCAGCTTGTAGCTTTTAAATACTAAGATACACGAAAATGTAAAGAACCACTTTGGAAATAAAATTAGACATAGCAAAAATAAAACAGCCAACAGGAAGGGAGGAGAAAAACCGATTGTAAGATGCTTTGTGCCCCGCAGGGGTCTTTGTTGCCAAGACTGTAAAAATCCCAGTGTGACTTTCAGTTTTGAAACCTCCCCAATTCCCTGTTTATGACAAGCTGAGTCCAACTAAGATCACTTTCTGATGGTTCCCAAACCTAAAAGAACAAAATGCAGACCTGTGATTCTTAGCAGATGGCACTTGTTTCCTCCTGGCTGGAGGTTTTCAGCAGTAAATGAAGGTATTGGGCTGTGGTTGTTAGCGGGCTGCATTCTGACTGTGCCAGGCAGCAGGACCTGAGTCTGGCTGACCCACCACCCAGACTGGTGGAGCAAGGTGACCGTGACTCCACAGAAAACAGATCAGACCAGGCCTCACACTTGTGGATGGATTTTATTAAAGCAAAGAAGAGGTGGTGAAAATGTATTTGAATTTAGGCCAGGGACCTGCAGGCTATCAAGCCCTGAGCTTGCCAAGTGACAGAGAAAAAGGAGCTTTTCATAAATGAAACATGGGGAAAAGTAAACATTTGAGATATATAGCAGCTTTTGAAGAAATTTAGATGGGGCTTTCAGGTTTGGTGCATTTTGCTTGTTTAGTTATAAACACCGATCTACATACTTATGTGTAATATGTACCTTTCTGTAAGAAAAGCACAATGTTTCCATGTATTTACGCTGGGCAGACATCTGAAGTACACTATTACATGCCTGTAATGACAGTGATGCTCACAGAGATGGATTCCACTCCTCTTTTCCTCTTCCTTGTGCTTCATCTGATACATTATAAAATCTCCAATGATAGAACACAGGGTGTACCACCCTGCCTTTTCTGTGATGAATGCCAAGGTTTGAGAAATGTTTTACCTGGGAGTGCTCACCAATAGCCCAGATTGTAGCACTGAGCACATTTGTGCCTCTGTGTCATTTATTCAAATCCAGGAAGGTCAGCTGAGGGCCTGCCCAAACTCTGGACAGGACAGACACAAGCCCCAGATTATAGAACATTCCCTGAAATGGATAAGAACTTCCAAATGGTTCTGTATTTCTCCCAGGCTTACAGTGAAACCTTCTTAATATTTATGTTAGTATCTAGAGAAGGAGTTTAAGTCCAATATAAATATTTTGGTAAATAAAGCCAGTTCAGTGAGACCTGAAGGATTTTTGTGGTCCCTTTCACTACACAGAGGATACGTCTGCTGCATATGATCTCTAGCCTTTTAGCTTGCTAGGATTAGTTAAGTTGCAACCACTTTGCCGACTACCTGAGTCTTCCAGCAACAGAGCAAGCTGAACACACTGGAGGATATGAAAATGCATTTCAATCATCAGATTGGCTAAGCTAAAAAATGATGCTGGGGAAGGAGCAGGATCACAGGTGCTCTCATATGGGCTGGTGAGGTGTGAGTAGTGGTCATCCACTCCAGAATATTCCAGGAGGAGCTACTGAATTTTAAAAATGGGCTTACGTGCATGTTCTCAGAGCACTGAAAATTATGGTGCACAGAAAAGGAAACCATCAACATGATGAAGACAACCTACCAAATTATCCCAGAATCAAAGTGGGATATGCACAAAAGTTTCAACAATTTGAGTTATTGTCATCTTTAATTGACAAAGAAGTGACAGTACCTCCCTAGATATGATGTTGGGAGATTTTTTTATTTATTCAGTTGAGAGAGAGAGAGAGAGAGAGAGACAGAGAGAGAGAGAGAGAGTACAAACAGGGGGGGACAGGTAGAAGGGGAGGCAGAAACAGACTTCCCAATGAGGTGGGATCCCAACACAGGGCTGGGTCCCAGGATCTGAAGATCAGACAGAGGCCGACACTTAACCATCCGAGCCCTGACCCCCCATTAGGGAATTTTTATGAAATGGTACTAATTAGCTTCTTGGATCCTCAGAAGTCCAAGTAAGTTCAAGTGAACCTGAAGTAGGCTTTACTAGGACATTGGATCATGCTGAATGTCAAGCTGGTAAGACCTCTTCTATTACACCAAGGCAGTTGTAGATTCTGATTCTGCCATTTACGAGAAAACAAATGATGCATGGCTCTTCTTGACAGCGAGACAGTCACTGGTATTTGTAGGGGGCAGGAGTAGGACGTCGCCAGGGCTCCTCTCTCTGCCGATGTTTACATCCCATTACAGCAAGTTTCCTTTAAAATGCACTTCTGTGGGCAGACTTGACTAACTCCCTAGTCCCAGTGACCCCAGCTACAGTCACTTGCCCGAAATGGCTGGCCACGTGTATTTCCACCTGCGCCATTTGTTACACGGAAGTATGGGAATGCTGTGTGGTCACACTTTGTGGATCACAGTGGGGCTCGTCCTTCTCTGGAGAACAAAGAACGCAGAGTGTGAGTTTTCCCAGGGCTGGTGTGGAAATGGATAAATCCGTGCTGTGGCTACATTGCCTCTAACCCTTTTTAAAAATGGGCAATGTGAGCCAGAAAGGGACTGAAACTGGTTCCTAATACAGTTTCACTTAAAAAATTATTTTGAGCAAATGTGTGCTTCACTGTAGCTTCTAGAGGTTCTTGCAGCTTTATTCAACAGCATAAACCCATGGGTCACCCCGAGGTTTCCCACGATGCTAAGTGCTGACTGTCCCTTCAGGTGGTACATAACATCCGAAATGGAAAATAGTATTTAAACTCTTCAAAAATTATTGCTTTAATAAAAATGTACAATTTACTTAACAATTCTGAGCTCTCGCCCTCTCTCTAAACAGACCCAGGAAGATAAGCCATAGTCCACAGCCTGGCCCCTGAATCGTGTCCATTAGTAGACAGCACCCCACAGACACCATCACGGTCACAGACAAATTGACATCCAATCCTGTTGCCCAGAAATCCTGAAGCACCAGACATTGCCTTACCAACACATTCTCTGATGCCAGGTTCATTCCTCCTGCCTGTTACCATGTTCATGCTCTATGTAACAGCATTCACTCCATACCTGTGCCATAAATATTCAGAAGAAACCCAAAATGAGTGGGTAAGAGAAGATGTCCTTGGAAATACTTTCCAAGGGAACATTTTTTAAAGGCGACAGACCCCCCCCACCCCCCGAGTTTGGCATGTTTTGGAGAATGAGTTGTTCTCCACATTCTTCATTATCATTTTGAAATCTGAGATGTCATGATGACTCACTGGTCTTTCACTTTGTTTAACTCTGCAGCCTCTCATCGTTCTTTTTTAAAAAAATTATATATTTATTTGAGAGAGAGTGATAGAAAGCACAAGAGGGGGGAGGAGCAGAGAGAGAGAAAGAGAGAGAGAGAGGATATCTGCAACCAACTCCCTGCTAAGTGCTGGTTAGCCCAGCTAACCCTGAGATCCTGACCTGAGCTGAAATCAGGAGTCAGGCCCTTAACCCACTAAGCCATCCAGGTTGAGTATCAGCCAGCCACAAGTGTCCATGTTTATTTCTTTGTTATGCATCTCCACCCTGCTCAATCTGACCCACTTCTTACGCTGATCAGGGAGCTAGTCAGATCTCCCAATCCGTCCCAGGAACAGCTGACCCCAGAGCCATGCGCCCTGGAGCCGGTGTGAATTCCAACGTGAGTCACCTGGCTTCTGAGCTTCCTAATCAGGCTCTTCTCCGTGAGAGGACACTGCGCTAGCTTGGGGGTGAGAGTTATTCTTAAGAATCATAATTGTGGCTGACGCTGCTCTTCTTTATGCTCAGGCTTATGCTGAGTGTGTGACAGATGATCTATCAGCAACTCCCCGAAAGAAAGAAAACCATGGCTGAGCTCTTCGGCGGGTAGCTCTCTACCGGAGGATCAAACTGGCTTGCTCAGAGTTTGGAGAAACTGGCTCCACTGCCTCCAGAAGCAAATCCTATGCTCATGTTTTGTTGATGTCTGGTTATATATCCCTTCTTAGTTGCAGTTGTGTATGTTTCTTATTTGATTAATTTTATTCTTATGATCACTTTGCCTACTACTTCATGCAGGTACTGGATTTTCACTTTTTTCCCCCTGGGTTTTGATATATAGCCTAGTCCTCTTCTATACTTTCTTTGAAGGGGCTTGAGAATTTACTAGAGACTTCTGTTAGAATTTTTATAATTAATAACCAAGGCACATGCCAATAATTTCTGAGTAAATATGATGCCCACCTTCCATTCTTTATTCATCATTTTCTTAATTACAAATGTGAAGTACTTTCTGTAGTAGGGTTCTAGAATGTGTGTGTTTACTGAGAGAGAAAAAGAGAGAGACAGAGACAAAGAAAAAGAGAGATTTATTTAAAAGAAATTTGCTGTGAGAGCTGGCATGTGTGAATTCTGCAGATTGGTGGCAGACCAAGCCGATGTGGCAATTTGAGTCTGAATCCTGCCTGGAGGCAGAACTCCTTCACACTTGCAGGACCTCAATCTTTTCTTTTAAGGCCTTCAACTGATTAGATAAGGCCCACCCACATTATGGAGCATAATCTGCTTTTTTCAAAACTTAAGTGAAAATCACATATAAAAAATACCTTTGCCGTTACATCCAGACATGTATTTGATCAACTCTCTGGGTCCTCTGGCCTACACAATTTGTCACATATAATTAAACATCACAATTAACCCTTCTCAATTTAGGACCTGTACACGTCTCTTTAAGTCACGCTTAATCTCCAAAAAACACAGTAACAAGGTTATACTTCTGTCTATCATGACACAACTATCTTACATACAACTTAGAATGCACTAATACATTCCCTAGCAGAGGATACAAAGTCCTTGGAGATGTTCCTTCTTCTCCCTGATAACCTGTAACTTCAATACTATGGTGCAAACTCCATATGTCATATGTTCTCTGATAAGAGGCCAAGAGAAGGAAGAAAACAGATGGACCAACACAAAAATACTCATAACAAAATAAGGAAGAAATACTCATAAGAATTAGAGTCCTGGAATGCCCGGGTGGCTGAGTTGGTCATGCATCCAACTCTTGGTTTTGGCCCAGGTCATGATGTCAGGGTTATGGGATTGAGCCCCACATGGGGCTCTGTGCTCAGCATGGAATCCGTTGGAGATTCTCTCTCTCCCTCTGCCTCTGTCCCACCCCCCACTTGCACTCTGAACAAAGAAACGAACAAAATCTTATGAAAAAAAGAATTAAGAGTCCTTATTTCTATAACGGTCACATAGTCATAGCTGGTTTTCTAACTGCTACTTTGGCTGCTCATGTTATATTACATTTGCTGTGAACAAGCACCTCAGCTGGTCATGATTCTTTTTCTGGTGGAGGGACCCAACCCTTCATTCCTGAGTTTTCTGGACTACCAGTAGACCTGCCTGGACTGGGCAGTTGTCATTTTTCATTGACCTTCGTCCCAGGGCTTAGTGGTTCTAAGGAATCTCTCGTACTGCAGACATGCCTTCCATTTCCTCCACGGTGGATTAACAGTCTCATCTTTCTGCATAGTCAGGATCATTAAACACCTTACCTCTCATCTTTATGTGTTTATTCAAAGGCATGAGGAGCCCAAGGTAGCTGAGTAGCCATCTTAAGTTCCACTTTAATGGAACCCACAGTATGTCTCCTGGTGGTAGCATTCTTCCCTTTGAATGAGGGTGTCTAGATCTGCAGGGCATGAGGTCACAGAAACAAGGAGCAAAGATTTGCTAGTGACGTCACTAGGGTAATACAGGTGTCCCTCCACTTCTAGCCCTAGCTTCCTGGACCTGTGAATCCTGACTATGGGAGAAAGAGCATCACATACGAACACATTGATTCAGAGCATACCCAGCCTCCTAAAGAACGTTGCCCCAGGACAAATTTTGCCTGCAAGTGATTGCCACCCAGCCAGCTCTGTAACTGAGTCTTCAAAAGGCCATTCTGTTGTTCTACCAAGCCAGTTGCTTCGGACGGTGGAAAGCATGGAATGACCATGAATTCTACCGTCATGGGTTCATTACTGCCCTTCACCTGCTATGAAACACATTCCTTGACCAGGGGCAACACGGTGTGGGACACCATGCCAATGGGTAAAGCATTCCATTAAGTCCAAAGATAGTAGATTTAGCAAAGGCACTGTTTGCAGGGAAGGAAACTACGTATCCAGAGCAGGTGTCTATTACTGACATGGAACTGAGATTTGTGTGTTCTGGTGAGGCTCAGGGGTCCACGGTGTCCGCTGGACCCCAGCTCCTGGCCACCTTTCAGATTCCTCAATACATGTGTTACTATCTGAAAGAAAAGGACACCTCACCTTTCTGTTTTCATTCCTTCTTTTACTTCTTTCTTCCTACCTGGCCTGGTTCCACAAATCATCAGCCTTGGGATTTCTGTGCTTTCAGTCTATAAATCACAAGCACCCCTTCCCTCCTCCATGGTGGGGGCTAGCCAGAACGTCACTGTACCCTCAATTTTGCATGGGAAGAGTGGAAGTCCATGAAGAGTCAAAGATTTACTCACAGACACTGCAGGACAGTCAGGAACTCTGCATTAGAGCTACTTAACAGATACTGTTTTCTTCCCTGGTCCATCACTGCCTCACTAAGATTACATGTATGTCACATGTGGGCAGAAGGCTCTTATAACCCATTTGTAGCAGCCACCACTGCGTCCTGGGAGTGGGTAGCCAGGAGCTGAGGTGGGGTGCTATCCCCGGCGAGGGAGGCAGGGAGCCCAAGGGAAGCAGTGCTAAGCGTTCTCACTGCCCTTGATCTTCCCTGTCACTACCCTGGGCCGTGGTAGGACTCTGTGGCCACATCATGTGGTCTCCAGGGCTTTCCCAGTGGGACCAGTTGAGAAGCCAGGATCCCAGAAGACAGATCCCCAGCGGTCCCGTAAACTGTTGGCCACACAGAGGGGGGCAGGTAAGCCCAGTGATGGGACAGGCAGAGACCGCACAGAAGCAGCAGAACATGTCAGTGACTCCTCTGGACTAAAGTGAACCTTCAAGAAACAGGCACTGAATGGAAAACACCACCCTTGTATTAGGACACCCTTGTATCAGGACACCCAGCAAACGTAGGTCACTTTCAATGCATAGTGTTCTCAAAAACACAAACTTGAAAGGCTTCGAGGCACAAGAATGGAACGAGAAAATTACATCTTTTAATATTTCCACAATATTTGAAATGGGTTTGTAGATTGAAAATAAGTCGTCAAAGTATTTTTATAGTTGTATATTTATCTGTAGGTTTTCTTATTATTCATGTTACTTTTTTGTTAACACAGCGCGAAGCTGAACACATGAATGCTTGCATCCAGCTTTCTCCCCTTTCCAATGTTAACCTGATTTACCCTGAAAATCTATGAGTATGATCAGTTTCACGGGTGAATTAAAGTATAGTAATTATCAACCACTAAAATTTCAGTAGATTTTTATTAACAATAGATAAGCTAATCTGGGGAAAAGTCTATCTTTTCAATACTGTTTCCATCCATTAATATGTATGGAACATTTTATGAGTGAGAAATTTTCTAAAAATCATGTTTTAGAAAGTTTTTAATAGTATTATGACAATAAAGGTGCACAAAAACACAGACCAGTGAAACAAAACAGAAATCCCAAAGTCAAACCCTAATCTGTATCCTGTCATCTTTACATACTCAATGCTAATATGTATCTGACCTGTCCCTTACACTTTGTATTTCGTTTCACGGCTTGTTTGCATTATCTGTCCATTGGTACTGCTCTCCCACTGCTGCAGTGCTAACCACACAATGCTGCTATCTTTTGGCCACTGTCACCCCGATATGCTTCTATCAGCCTTTGGCGTCAAAACAGGAAAAGGAAAACGGATACATCTCTTCCAGGATATTTAAAGATGTATTTAGATTTCCTCAAGAAACAGTGAAAAACTTTAAAAACAAGATATGAAACCCTTATTCTGAATCCCCATTCAACTGACGGACTCAGATTCCAGTTTCATTGGCTGAATGCAAACACAGTAGGATAATCTCGACTCTGTTAATAGGATGAAGGAAAACCACATGTTCAACTCATCAACTGATGCAGAAAAAGCACCTTAACGAATCCAAACCTGTCATGGTATAAACACACAACACATTAGGACGAGGGGGAACTTCCTCAACCCGATAAAGGGCACTTATGGAAAACACGCAGCTAATATCATAGTCAGTGAACGTAGCCTGAAAAGCTTCCCCCTCTCGCCATTCCTAGTCAACACTGTGTGGGAGGCTCCAGCCGGGACATTCAGGCAAGAGAAATAAAATAAAAGACATCCAAAATGGAAAGGAAAAGGTAACACTATCTCTACTCATAGATTACAGGAGCTTACATACAGAATATTCCATGATACAAGATCGAAACATAAAATCCAGGGGTGCCTGGCTGGCTCAGTTGGCAAATCCAACTGTTGTGAGTTTGAGACCCATGCTGGGTATAGTGAATACATTAAAAATAAAAAATACAGAGGAGGAGTCAAGATGGCGGAGAAGTAGCAGGCTGAGACTGCTTCAGCTAGCAGGAGATCAGCTAGATAGCTTATCTAAAGATTGCAAACACCTGAAAATCCATCGGCAGATCGAAGAGAAGAAGAACAGCAATTCTGGAAACAGAAAAACAACCACTTTCTGAAAGGTAGGACCGGCGGAGAAGTGAATCCAAAGCGACGGGAAGATAGACCCCGGGGGGAGGGGCCGGCTCCCGGCAAGCGGCGGAGCAACGGTGCACAAAATCAGGACTTTTAAAAGTCTGTTCCGCTGAGGGACATCGCTCCAGAGGCTAAACCGGGGCGAAGCCCACGCGGGTTCAGCGTGGCCTCAGGTCCCGCAGGGTCACAGAAGGATCGGGGGTGTCTGAGTGTCGCAGAGCTTGCGGGTATTGGAACGGGAAAGTCGGCTACAGAGACAGAGCCGACAGTAAGCTCACAGCTCGGTGTTACCTTGAACCGGTCGCAGGCTCGGTGAGCTCGGAGCGCGGCCGGAGGTCAGGCAGACGGGAGTAACTGGGCGCTGTTCTCTGAGGGCGCACTGAGGAGTGCGGCCCTGGGCTCTCGGCTCCTCCGGGCCGGAGACCAGAAGGCCGCCATTTGTATTCCCGTCCTCCGGAACTCTACGGAAAGCTCTCAGGGAACAAAAGCTCCTGAAAGCAAACCCGAGCGGATTACTCACCCCGGCCCCGGGTAAGGGCGGTGTAATTCCGCCTGGGGCAAAGACACTTGAGAATCACTACAACAGGCCCCTCCCCCCAGAAGATCAACAAGAAATCCAGCCGAGACCAAGTTCACCTACCAAGGAGTGCGGTTTCAATACCAAGGAGAGCAGCAGAATTCCAGAGGAGGAGAAAGCCAAGCACGGAACTCATGGCTTTTTCCCTGTGATTTTTTTTTAGTCTTGCAGTTAATTAAATTTTTTTCTTTTTCATTTTTTGTTTTTTTTTTTTTCTCGCCTTCGGGTAAAATTTTTTTTTTTTTTGACTGTTACCTTTTTCTTTTTTAACGATTTTTTACTAGGTTATCTAATATATATGTTTTTTCTTTTTACATTTTTCTTAGGTGTTTTCCTTTTTTTTTTTAATTCTTTTCTTTTCTTTTTTCTTTTTTTTTTTTCTTTTGTCTTTTTTTTTCTTTCTTCCTTTTTGAACCTCTTTTTATCCCCTTTCTCCCCCCTCACGATTTTGGATCTCTTCTAATTTGGTTAAAGCATTTTTTCCTTGGGTTGTTGCCACCCTTTTAGTATTTTACTTGCCCCTTCATATACTCTTATCTGGACAAAATGACAAGACGGAAAAATTCAACACAAAAAAAAGAACAAGAGGCAGTACCGAAGGCTAGGGACCTAATCAATACAGACATTGGTAATATGTCAGATCTAGAGTTCAGAATGACAATTCTCAAGGTTCTAGCCGGGCTCGAAAAAGGCATGGAAGATATTAGAGAAACCCTCTCGAGAGATATAAAAGCCCTTTCTGGAGAAATAAAAGAACTAAAATCTAACCAAGTTGAAATAAAAAAAGCTATTAATGAAGTGCAATCAAAAATGGAGGCTCTCACTGCTAGGATAAATGAGGCAGAAGAAAGAATTAGTGATATAGAAGACCAAATGACAGAGAATAAAGAAGCTGAGCAAAAGAGGGACAAACAGCTACTGGACCACGAGGGGAGAATTCGAGAGATAAGTGACACCATAAGACGAAACAACATTAGAATAACTGGGATTCCAGAAGAAGAAGAAAGAGAGAGGGGAGCAGAAGGTATACTGGAGAGAATTATTGGGGAGAATTTCCCCAATATGGCAAAGGGAACGAGCATCAAAATTCAGGAGGTTCAGAGAACGCCCCTCAAAATCAATAAGAATAGGCCCACACCCCGTCACCTAATAGTAAAATTTACAAGTCTCAGTGACAAAGAGAAAATCCTGAAAGCAGCCCGGGAAAAGAAGTCTGTAACATACAATGGTAAAAATATTAGATTGGCAGCTGACTTATCCACAGAGACCTGGCAGGCCAGAAAGAGCTGGCATGATATTTTCAGAGCACTAAACGAGAAAAACATGCAGCCAAGAATACTATATCCAGCTAGGCTATCATTGAAAATAGAAGGAGAGATTAAAAGCTTCCAGGACAAACAAAAGCTGAAAGAGTTTGCAAATACCAAACCAGCTCTACAGGAAATATTGAAAGGGGTCCTCTAAGCAAAGAGAGAGCCTACAAGTGGTAGTTCAGAAAGGAACAGAGACCATATACAGTAACAGTCACCTTACAGGCAATACAATGGCACTAAATTCATATCTCTCAATAGTTACCCTGAATGTTAATGGGCTAAATGCCCCTGTCAAAAGACACAGGGTATCAGAATGGATAAAAAAACAAAACCCATCTATATGTTGCCTCCAAGAAACTCATTTTAAGCCCGAAGACACCTCCAGATTTAAAGTGAGGGGGTGGAAAAGAATTTACCATGCTAATGGACATCAGAAGAAAGCAGGAGTGGCAATCCTTATATCAGATCAATTAGATTTTAAGCCAAAGACTATAATAAGAGATGAGGAAGGACACTATATTATACTCAAAGGGTCTGTCCAACAAGAAGATTTAACAATTTTAAATATCTATGCCCCCAACGTGGGAGCAGCCAACTATATAAACCAATTAATAAGAAAATCAAAGAAACACATCAACAATAATACAGTAATAGTAGGGGACTTTAACACTCCCCTCACTGAAATGGACAGATCATCCAAGCAAAAGATCAGCAAGGAAATAAAGGCCTTAAACGACACACTGGACCAGATGGACATCACAGATATATTCAGAATATTTCATCCCAAAGCAACAGAATACACATTCTTCTCTAGTGCACATGGAACATTCTCCAGAATAGATCACATCCTCGGTCCTAAATCAGGACTCAACCGGTATCAAAAGATTGGGATCATTCCCTGCATATTTTCAGACCACAATGCTCTAAAGCTAGAACTCAACCACAAAAGGAAGTTTGGAAAGAACCCAAATACATGGAGACTAAACAGCATCCTTCTAAAGAATGAATGGGTCAACCGGGAAATTAAAGAAGAATTGAAAAAAATCATGGAAACAAATGATAATGAAAATACAACGGTTCAAAATCTGTGGGACACAACAAAGGCAGTCCTGAGAGGAAAATATGTAGCGGTACAAGCCTTTCTCAAGAAACAAGAAAGGTCTCAGGTACACAACCTAACCCTACACCTAAAGGAGCTGGAGAAAGAACAAGAAAGAAACCCTAAGCCCAGCAGAAGAGAAATCATAAAGATCAGAGCAGAAATCAATGAAATAGAAACCAAAAAAACAATAGAACAAATCAACGAAACTAGGAGCTGGTTCTTTGAAAGAATTAATAAAATTGATAAACCCCTGGCCCGACTTATCAAAAAGAAAAGAGAAAGGACCCAAATAAATAAAATCATGAATGAAAGAGGAGAGATCACAACTAACACCAAAGAAATACAAACTATTATAAGAACATACTATGAGCAACTCTACGCCAATAAATTTGACAATCTGGAAGAAATGGATGCATTCCTAGAAACATATAAACTACCACAACTGAACCAGGAAGAAATAGAAAGCCTGAACAGACCCATAACCAGTAAGGAGATTGAAACAGTCATTAAAAATCTCCAAACAAACAAAAGCCCAGGGCCAGACGGCTTCCCGGGGGAATTCTACCAAACATTTAAAGAAGAACTAATTCCTATTCTCCTGAAACTGTTCCAAAAAATAGAAATGGAAGGAAAACTTCCAAACTCATTTTATGAGGCCAGCATCACCTTGATCCCAAAACCAGACAAGGATCCCACCAAAAAAGAGAGCTATAGACCGATATCCTTGATGAACACAGATGTGAAAATACTCAACAAAATACTAGCCAATAGGATTCAACAGTACATTAAAAAGATTATTCACCACGACCAAGTGGGATTTATTCCAGGGCTGCAAGGTTGGTTCAACATCCGCAAATCAGTCAATGTGATACAACACATCAATAAAAGAAAGAACAAGAACCATATGATACTCTCAATAGATGCTGAAAAAGCATTTGACAAAATACAGCATCCCTTCCTGATCAAAACTCTTCAAAGTGTAGGGATAGAGGGCACATACCTCAATATCATCAAAGCCATCTATGAAAAACCCACCGCAAATATCATTCTCAATGGAGAAAAACTGAAAGCTTTTCCGCTAAGGTCAGGAACACGGCAGGGATGTCCATTATCACCACTGCTATTCAACATAGTACTAGAGGTCCTAGCCTCAGCAATCAGACAACAAAAGGAAATTAAAGGCATCCAAATCGGCAAAGAAGAAGTCAAATTATCACTCTTCGCAGATGATATGATACTATATGTGGAAAACCCAAAAGACTCCACTCCAAAACTGCTAGAACTTATACAGGAATTCAGTAAAGTGTCAGGATATAAAATCAATGCACAGAAATCAGTTGCATTTCTCTACACCAACAGCAAGACAGAAGAAAGAGAAATTAAGGAGTCAATCCCATTTACAATTGCACCCAAAACCATAAGATACCTAGGAATAAACCTAACCAAAGAGGCACAGAATCTATACTCAGAAAACTATGAAGTACTCATGAAAGAAATTGAGGAAGACACAAAGAAATGGAAAAATGTTCCATGCTCCTGGATTGGAAGAATAAATATTGTGAAAATGTCTATGCTACCTAAAGCAATCTACACATTTAATGCAATTCCTATCAAAGTACCATCCATCTTTTTCAAAGAAATGGAACAAATAATGCTAAAATTTATATGGAACCAGAAAAGACCTCGAATAGCCAAAGGGATATTGAAAAAGAAAGCCAACGTTGGTGGCATCACAATTCCGGACTTCAAGCTCTATTACAAAGCTGTCGTCATCAAGACAGCATGGTACTGGCACAAAAACAGACACATAGATCAATGGAACAGAATAGAGAGCCCAGAAATAGACCCTCAACTCTATGGTCAACTAATCTTCGACAAAGCAGGAAAGAATGTCCAATGGCAAAAAGACAGCCTCTTCAATAAATGGTGTTGGGAAAATTGGACAGCCACATGCAGAAAAATGAAATTGGACCATTTCCTTACACCACACACAAAAATAGACTCAAAATGGATGAAGGACCTCAATGTGCGAAAGGAATCCATCAAAATCCTTGAGGAGAACACAGGCAGCAACCTCTTTGACCTCTGCCGCAGCAACATCTTCCTAGGAACAACGCCAAAGGCAAGGGAAGCAAGGGCAAAAATGAACTATTGGGATTTCATCAAGATCAAAAGCTTTTGCACAGCAAAGGAAACAGTTAACAAAATCAAAAGACAACTGACAGAATGGGAGAAGATATTTGCAAATGACATATCAGATAAAGGACTAGTGTCCAGAATCTATAAAGAACTTAGCAAACTCAACACCCAAAGAACAAATAATCCAATCAAGAAATGGGCAGAGGACATGAATAGACATTTCTGCAAAGAAGACATCCAGATGGCCAACAGACACATGAAAAAGTGCTCCATATCACTCGGCATCAGGGAAATACAAATCAAAACCACAATGAGATATCACCTCACACCAGTCAGAATGGCTAAAATCAACAAGTCAGGAAATGACAGATGCTGGCGAGGATGCGGAGAAAGGGGAACCCTCCTACACTGTTGGTGGGAATGCAAGCTGGTGCAGCCACTCTGGAAAACAGCATGGAGGTTCCTCAAAATGTTGAAAATAGAACTGCCCTATGACCCAGCAATTGCACTATTGGGTATTTACCCTAAGGATACAAACGTAGTGATCCAAAGGGGCACATGCACCCGAATGTTTATAGCAGCAATGTCCACAATAGCCAAACTATGGAAAGAACCTAGATGTCCATCAACAGATGAATGGATCAAGAAGATGTGGTATATATACACAATGGGATACTATGCAGCCATCAAAAGAAATGAAATCTTGCCATTTGCGACAACATGGATGGAACTAGAGCGAATCATGCTTAGCGAAATAAGTCAAGCAGAGAAAGACAACTATCATATGATCTCCCTGATATGAGGAAGTGGTGATGCAACATGGGGGCTTAAGTGGGTAGGAGAAGAATAAATGAAACAAGATGGGATTGGGAGGGAGACAAACCATAAGTGACTTTTAATCTCACAAAACAAACTGAGGGTTGCTGGGGGGAGGGGGTTTGGGAGAAGGGGATGGGATTATGGACATTGGGGAGGGTATGTGCTTTGGTGAGTGCTGTGAAGTGTGTAAACCTGGTGATTCACAGACCTGTACCCCTGGGGATAGAGTATTATGCCTCCATCAGAAAGGATGAATACCCAACTTTTGTAGCAACATGGACGGGACTGGAAGAGATTATGCTGAGTGAAATAAGTCAAGCAGAGAGAGTCAATTATCATATGGTTTCACTTATTTGTGGAGCATAACAAATAGCATGGAGGACATGGGGACTTAGAGTGGAGAAGGGAGTTGGGGGAAATTGGAAGGGGAGGTGAACCATGAGAGACTATGGACTCTGAAAAACAATCTGAGGGTTTTGAAGGGACGGGGGGTGGGAGGTTGGGTACCAGGTGGTGGGTATTATAGAGGGCACGGATTGCATGGAGCACGGGGTGTGGTGCAAAAATAATGAATACTGTTATGCTGGAAATAAAAAAAAATAAAAATAAAAAATAAAAAATACATTAAAAATTAAAAAAAAACAATAAAATAAAAAACCTTATGAAATCAGTTGTATTTCTATAAACTAGCAGTTAACAATCCCTAAAACAAGTCAATTTATAACAGCATCAAAAAGAATAAAATACTTAGGAATAAATTTAACCAAAGAGATATCAGACCTGATAGTGAAAAAAACAAAACACTACTGAAAGAAACTAAAGATGTAAATAAATGAAAATATTTCTGTGTTCATGGATTCAAGGACTTAATATCATTAAGATGGAAATACCTCCTAAAGCAATCTACAGATTTAATACAATCCTGATTCAGTACAATCCCTATCCAAATTTCAATGGCACTTTCTTTTTTTTACAGAACTGGAAAAGCTGATCCTAAACTTCAAAAGTAATCTTCAGGGACTGCAAATAACCAAAAACAATCTCAAAGTTGAAGAACTCACATGCCTTGATTTCAAAATTTACTATAATGCAAAGGAACTGAGATGCTGTGATACTGGCAAAAGGCTAGACATACAGACAACGGAACATACAGGAGAGTCCTGAAAGCTAGAGAGCTCGTCTCTCTAGGGCCAAAAGACCAGGACCACCCAATGGAAGACAACAGTTCCTTCAGCAGATGGTCCAGGGACAACTGGAAACCACATGCAGAAGAACGAAACTGGACACACACAAAAATTAAGTCCCAATGGATCAGATGGGGCGCCTGTGGTGCTCAGTCGGTTACACGTCTGCCTTTGGCTCAGGTCATGATCCCAGGGTTCTGGGATCAAGCCCTGCATTGGGCTCCCTGCTTGTGGGAAGTCGGCTTCTGCCTCTCCCTCTGGGCTCTCTTTCTCTTTGTCTCAAATAAATAAATAAAATCTATAAAAACAAAAACAAACAAAAAACCAAGATGGATCAGGGCCCTACAACAAAGCTAGAACTACAAAACTCTCAGAAGAAAACACAGGGGTATATCTTCATACTCTGGATTTGACAACAAATTTCTCAGCTAGGAGACCAGAAGCACAAGCAACAAAAAACCAGACAAACTGGCCTTCATCAAAATTAAAGACTTCAGCGCATCAAAGGACACAAATCAAAGAAATGACAAGACAACCTATAGAACTGTGGGGAAAATACTTGCAAGTCATGTATCTGGTAAGGGTCTAGTACCCAGAAAATAGAAAGAACTCTTATAACTTCACAATAAAAAGACAAACAACCCAATTTGAAAATGGGCGAAGACTTCTGAAGTCTCTTCCCCAAATACACAAATAGCCAACAAAAACAAGAAAAGAGGCTCAACATCATCGGTCTTCCGGGAAATGCAAATCAAAACCATGTGTTTACACCTACCGGTGTGGCAACATCGAAAACAACAACTGAGTGTCGGTGAGGCTGTGGGGAAACCGGCACCCTGCCCCGCTGCTGGCGGGGCAGGGGGTGTAAAATGGTGCAGTCACTGGGGAAAACTGTCTGGCAGGTGCTCAGTAAGTTAAGCATAGAATTACCATTTGATCCAGCAACCATATGGACAAGAATACCCACAAAGGACTGAAAACAGAGATTCAAACAAGTGCTTGTACACAAGCTCACGGCTGCCCTCCCAGCAGTCAGAGAGCAGCAGCGATCCACCCCCATCAGCACAGGAGCCATGCAGCACGTCTACACAATGGACTGCGACTCGGCGCTACGAGGGAACGAAGGAGTGGCACATGCTGCAAACCAGAGGAACTACGGAACCAGGGAAGTGGAGGAAGCCAGACACAAAAGGTCATAGATGGTATGATCCTGTTTATCAGAAATCTCCAGAATGGGTGAATCCATAGAGACAGAAAGCGGACTGGTGGTTGCTAGGGGTTACGGGCAGGGGGAAATGGGGAGTGACTACTTAGTGGCAGGGGCCTACTGGGAGAAAACTAGACAGCTGATGGTCAGGTAACACGTTGCCTATGCCAAACGCCAGAACTGTACTTTCTAAAACAGCTAATTTTATCTTGTCTGAGCTTCACCTCAGTGAATGAGAAATCTCAGCAGTAATGCTTTCTAAAAAAAGAGTATATTGCTTTTCCTGTTAAGGAGCTATTTTGAGGCACCTGGGTGGCTTGGTTGGTTAAGCATCTGCCTTCAGCTCAGGTCATGATCTTGGGGTCCTTGAACTGAGCCCCACATTGGGCTCCCTGCTTCACCCTCCCCCTCTGACCCTCCCCACAGCTTGTGCTTTCTTTTGTTCACAAATAAAGTAAATAAAAGTCTTTAAACAAAAAAACTGTATGCTTATAAGTCAATTACATCTCAATACAGTAGATATTAAAAAGCTGAGTCTTGATTATTGCTTAAAGACCAGGGTGGGCACATAATGCTCATCTGCTTCCTGGGTATGTTAGAGCCTGTTATGCAAGCAGGGCAGGCATTAGACATGAGAAGTGCACATAAACAAACCACCCCCGTCCGAGTACTGCAATGCTCAGTGAGCATGGTGGCTTACCGGTTGTGGGAGAGGACAGAGAGCCCCAGTTTTCATACACAGCTCTTCCATGACAATGAAACGTCGGGTGACCCGAGCCTTGCGAGGATTCTTTAAAAGGAAGAAAAAAAGACATTTTAAATCTCAGTAACTCCAAATGCAAAATCTGTTAGATGCTTCTTAGCACTCCACCTGACAAAATCTATTCATCTGAATAAACCAATAGACAGTCTGGGTGAGTTTCAAGTTCAAGGTTTTATACCCTGTTATTTTCAGACAACAGTGCTGTCTTTTCTCATGTTTTCCAGTTCATTCAATCCATGAGGTGATTGCACACATGCACGCACACACGCAATTTAGTGCTCTGAGAATGCTGAAGCACAAATAAAACTCCCCAAACCCAGAATGACTGAGATAGCCCAAGGAAAATTTCTGGGGAGATGGGCACATTTTAAGTCACAATGGGGCCATGATACCTGGATTATCCACTGGTCAAAATGTATGGCCAGGATTTGTTCACTTCAACATCTACCAGGTTTGCCTAAAACAGAGCTACAATGATGATGGCAATCATCACAGATGGGGCGGGAGTTTGACAGAGGCTCTGATGACACAAGAAGGGCAGAATGTTGATGAAAGGTTGGGAGAAGGGCACGAGGCTTTTTATACTACTGTATTTCCTTTGAATATGCCCAAGATTTTCCATAATAAAAAGTTGAACAGACAAACCCTGTTCTCCTTCATCTACCAAATAGCAGATGAAATCCTTCCTAACCACCAGTTCAAATAAAACTCAACCATGACCTCATCCAGGCACGTCTGAGGCTGTGGCGGAGGGCTACTTCAGACAACACAGAACCTTCCTGCACCCCACTGATGGCAGGTCACTTATAATAAGCCACCCACCCTGGGGAATTTGTAGGTGCTTCAGGCGTGCAAGGTTGAAAAAATACTGAGATCCTTGGGTAGAACTGGGAACATCTTCCTGTGCAAAGGTTTCTTGCCTCTAAGCTTCTAACAAGGGATATGCCAGAACCCATGGCTGTAATACTCAGAGCATGCGGAATACACACCCCTGAGTTGGCTCAACCACATTCACTCCACTCTTGACTCAGACCCGAACGCCATGAGTTTGCTGGGAGTCACGGGGGAGGACACGGGGGACCTTTCAAAAACGAAGTATTTTTATTACGACTTAAAAAATACTCAATGTAGGAATCTTGGGAAATGAGAAAGTGCACAAAATTTTTAACAGATCAGGTAGCTACAAGACCCACTGGTAGTGACTGTCCTTATAAACTCTGTTCAAATCAGAATTTTACTGCCATAGTGTTAGAACCTGAGTTTAAAAAAATTATTTTAATTAATAATTACTGAAAACATGATTTTGATGGAGATACACTACTCTGCTGTGGATACATCATATAGTAACTATTTCACCAGTGCTGGGTGTAGGTGGTTTCCCTTCTCTTGCTTTTACACATCACACTGTGACCATTTCTGAATCTCTAAACCACGTCTGATACTCTTCTGAAGACAGCACCCCAGATACAGGTATAAACACTAGTGCGTTCTGGCGTTATTTCTGTAAACTGGGGAGTATACTCCCGCTCCCCAACATGCACGCTACCCTCCTCTTCTAGAAAGCTGCCCGCGTTATCTTCCCCCAAAGCTGCCGTAAGTAATTATGGCGACGATGAGGCAATTATAGTCAGACCTGCCTCTCCAACAAGGAGTGTGTTTAATAAGCAGGAATGCCCTCATTTCATATCCAAAAGTGATCCGCAGGCAAGTTTTCATGACAATTTATCATTTCATATATAATTTAGCTGGTTAGCAAGCACAAAGAACTGTATAATTTTCAAAAGAATCATACCTTTTGATCTTCCATCTCTTATTCCTTCAGCAGGTACCCCAGGTTGGCCATGTCATTATGCTTAAATAACTTACTGTCACTCCATGATGCCTGCAATCCTTTCTGGATGGCAAAGCAGGCAGCTCTGTCTCTGCAAGGAAGAGAGACCCACCAAATTGGGGTTTTAAAAGGTCTTGTCAACATTCTCAGAAAAGGAATGCTTGCTTTCTGTAGCTGCTCAACAAACACGCACTTGTTAACACGCAGATCAGTAAGACCATCTAACGGCTTACACGCCACTGTTTGTGCCTCACTCTGCACGTCTTTTTCAGAGCGACCACACTCACTCCTCTGCACGGAGCATACCCCTGCCTCATTTTACTCTCTCAGAAGTCAGCGTGCACATCTGTTCACCCACAGCAATTTTTTCTTTCTAAGAAACACACACGACGCTGGTGATCTCACCTTCGGTGGCATCTCGGTTTTGACCGGAACAGACTCTGCTCTTATTTTGCCATGAGAAGTGATACCAACTGCTGACTGGTTTTGCGGCTGAAACTCCAGTAAGGTCTTCTAAACTGAGTTAGTTATGGAGGGAGGGTGTCTCTGACATTAAGCTGCATTATTTTAAAGTATATGCAAGGCTTCTGCCACGAAGATGGAATAGTCCTATTTTCCCTGTTTTTCTAAGTATAAGCCCAAACCCCAGACACTACATATAGAACAAACATAAAAAGACTCTGAAGAGTGCAGAAAAATGACAGGCCAGCTGAAGACCTATGAAATGACGTCTCGTGGGCTTCCCTGACTTGGAGCTGACAAAGCTGACCAACTCCAAGTGCCAAGGGGCATGGGCAAAAAAGCTCACAGAAGCTTGCCCTCTGTGGACAAAGGGACAGGAAAGGGGCAGCTCAGCAAGCAGAAATGACTCGACTGCAGCCAAACCACAGAAAAACCTGGGCTTATCCACACCAGCGAGGGCTGAGGGGCCCAGATTCGGACCTCTGCAAAGCTAAGAGGCACACCAACAGCCACCCAAGTGGCCTCAGAGAAGGGAGCCAGGACTGGACCCCACAAGCCGGTAACAAGGGTCCTCACAGTGGCATCAGTGAAGACCACATGGAGAGCCCCAGCCTGTGTTCCCCTGCAGGGAGGGACAGCCTCCTCTTCTTGGCTTGAGCTGTGCCAGAGGAGGCTCAGGGGAGAGTAGGACTCTCATTAACACTGATGGAAATGAAAACACCCCACCCGGGTGTCAGTGGAGGTGGAAGGGGGACCCTGGCCTTGCACCTCCACCTGGTAGTAATGAGGCAGTAGTGAATGCCCCCCACCCCTAATGGAAGAGTGACAGAGAAAGCCGACTAAAACCCAAGGTTTAAATAAAGCATAAACTCTGGTAGCAGAATATGAAAATGTCCCGATTTCGAATACCACTTGTCATATCAAGAATCAAAAGATATCAAAGAGAATGAAAGAAAATAATCAACAAATACCAATGTTGAGTTGACAGATGTCCGGATTATCTGAGAGTCATTTTAGAGCAGTGATGATAAAAATACTTCAGTGAGCACTTATAAACATGCTTGGAACAAGGGAAAAACAGAAAGCCCCAGGAAGGAAATAGAAGACAAAGAATCCCATGGGGAAGCTAGAACTGAAAAATACAATGGCCAAAAGAAAAAAAAAAAAAAGAACGAAAGAAAAAATGAAAAAGTACAGTGGATGGGCTCAGCAGCAGGCTGGGCGGGATGGAGAAAAGAACGGGAGAAGTGACAGACCTAACAGAAGCTAGGCAATGGAAACCAGAGAAAAACACATGACAATCAAAGAACAGAGCCTTAGGGACCTGTGGAACTACAACGAAAGCTGCCACACTGGCCTCAGTGGAGTGCTGGAAGACGGAAAGATAGTGGGGCTGAAAAGTACTCGAAGAAATAAGGATGGAAGATGCTTCCAATTTGGTAAGAGGCTGAGCGAAATTCATACAAGTAAACCCAAACAAAAAAACGCCAAAATTATAGTAAAGCTTCTGAAAACTAATGATGATGAAGAAATCTTGAAAGCAGCCCTAAAATGACACCTTACACAGAAGAGAAAAATAATTTGAGAGACCAATCAGAAACCATGGAGATCAGGAAAAAGTGTTATATCCCAAATACTTGGAAGAAGAGAACTCTCAAACAAGAATTCTGTAACAAGCAGAAAGATCCTTTAGGGACAGGGGAAACCAAGGCAAATGAAGGAAAACCAAGAGAAGATGACCCCAGCAGACCTGGGGAAAGGAATGGCTAAAGGAAGCTCTCCACAAAGAAAAAAAGAAGTATAGAAAACAAAAGAATCTCAGATTATCAGAGAGGAAGAAAGAACATAGTAAGTAAAATTATGAACAAACACACTAGGCTTTTCTTACCTTCCCAAGCTTTCTAAATTATTTTGGATGATTTAAGTAAAAATTGTGACACTGCCTGATGTGGTTTTCAATGTATATGCAAGAAGTACTGAAAACAATTATAAACAAGGAGAGTACAGAAGTGTAAGGAAGGTAAAGGTTTCTCTACCTGAAATGGTAAAATGATGAGATCAGCAGAAGGTGATAACTTACGTGTATACGTAATGTCATACTGAAAGCAATGACTAAAAACAAAAACAGAATTATGCAATGAGAAACACTCAAAAACAGCATGGATAAGTAAAAATAGAATCCCAAAACATGTTCACTTAACCCCCAAAAAGGCAGGAAAAAGAAAACAGAAAAACAAAAAAGAGGTAACAAATATGAAACAAAAAATAAAGGGCCCTCACATGTCCAGTAATTACTTTAAATGTAAATGGCCAAAATACACAATTTAAAGACAAAGACTGGCAGAATGGATCAAACAATATCCTGCCTATGAGAAAATATACAACAAGGTATATAATAATGTGGCAGTGGCTGTGTGTATGATATACACAGAAAATACAGCATGCAAACATTCATCAGGAGAAAGCAGAATACCAACGCTGTTATCTGATGAAGTAGACTTTGGAGCAAAGAAAAATTACCAGAGACAGAGAAGAACATTATACAGTGATAACTAGGATCAATTAACCAAGAAAATATGCACCAAACGACAGAGCTACAAAAGGCTGAGAAGAAAAACTGAGGTAAGAGAAAGGAACACAGACAAATCACAACTACAGTAACTGTAGAACTACCAGATGGAAAAGCAGCAAGGCCAGACCAGACCTTAACACCATCATAAACTAAGAAGATCTAAGTGTCACCTATGAAACACATCCCTGAGCAATGGCCAAATACTCTTCTTTAATTGACCAGGGAACATATTCTCACATAGACTACATCATGAGCCATGACACAAACTGCAACAAATTTAAAATCTCCCAACACTTGGAAATTAAACACACTTCTAAATAATTTGTGGGTCAAAGAGCGTCTAAACGAAAATAAAATATACCAAACTAAATGAAAATAAACAGACCAATATGTGTGGGACAAGGCTAGAGGAGCACGTAAGTAGTGCACAGCACTAACACATTAGAAAAAAGGGAAAGTCTCAAATCAATAATCAAAATTCCCAACTAAAGAATCTAGAAAAAGAAAAGCAAAAAGAAGCCAAAAAAGAGCAGAAGGCAGGAAACAATAGCAGAAAGTGATAGAATTGAAAACAAAAAATACAATGGAGAACAATCATTGAAACAAACAGCTGATTCTTTGCAAAGATAAATAAAATTAACAACTGGAGCAAAACTGACTAGAAAGAGAGGAGACAGAATACCAGACAGGAATGAAATGTGTTATCACTTCAGGCTCTGCAAATATTTAGAAGAAAAAGGAAATATTAAAAACAATCTGACCGGCCTTCTAAGTACTAAGGAAATTGAATTCAGAATTAAAATTCTTTCAAAAAATAAATCTCCAGGCCTGGTTGGCTTTACTGGAGAAAACTACCAAACATTTAAGGAGCTAACATTAATTTTATACTATTTCTTCAGAAAACACAAGAAGGAATCCCAGGGGATTTTATGGACTAGTCGCCTGATGTCAAGACCAAAGTCCAAAAAATGCAAACATCATTAGCCATCAGGGAAATATAAATTAAAATTACAATAAAATCTCTCTATACGCTTATCAGAATGGCTAAAATTAAAAAAAAAATGACAATACCAACTGCTTCTGAGATGTTGAGAAACTATATTACTTAAATACTATTTATGGGAATGCAAAATGGTACAGCCGCTCTGGAAAACAGGCAATTTCTTAAACAACTACACAATGCTATGTAACCCAGCAGCTGCACCCCTTGGCCTACACCTACAGAAATGAAAACCTAGCTTTAGAGAAAACCTGTGCATAAATGCTCACAGTAGCCTTCTTTGTTCTAGCCCCAGTCAGGAAAGAGCTCAGACATCCTCTGTCGGTGAGTGGTTCAACCAACTGTATTGCTTCCGGACCGTGAAGTACGACTCAGTAATCACAAGGAATGAATTCGCGATCCATACAACACAGGCGTACCTGCAGAGAATTAATGCCGAGGGAAAAAGCGACTCCCCAAACACTATTTAGTGTATGACCACACTTGTATTAACAATCTTGAAATGACAACATTACAAAAAGGGAGACTTGAGGTGGCTGCCAGAGGATAAGGAGTGGGCAGGGTGGGAGGACCGCGGGTACGGCAATGTGAGGGATCCTTGTGGTGCAACGTGAGGGATCCTCGTGGCGACGGAAATGTTCTGGATCTTGACTTCATCCATGTCCATATCCCAGCTATGAAGCAAGCACTGGTGGAGACAGGGTAAAGGGCCCACAGAATCTCCGTACTATTTGTTGTGAAGAGGGACAGACCTAGCACGTGAGCAAGCACTCCACCGAGATTACTGCTGGCAAAGCTCTCCCACTATTTACTGAAAGTCAGAGACTAAGCCCTGTGCATAACTGTCCAGGCCTAATGAATTCATCCAATAATTTACTAACCACCAGCATCACCTCTAGTGCTCCCACCTCCGGATGAGTTCTGGGAGGAATGTTTAAAGTGGTGTGTCAGAGCACAGCAAGCAGGAGCGAGCGCAGCCCAGGCCTCCCGGCTGGTACCACAGAAAACACAATCCTGCACTCGGGACCTGATGAGGATGCACACGAGCTCTGCGCAGCCGTATGCTGGCGCTCGGGCTGCTGGGGGCTAGAGGGGCAGGACGGGCTGCATACCTCCAGCCCTGGACCCACGAAGCTCAATGGGGCCAGTGCTATGGCGTGTGATCAAGCTTGCCGTGCCGGCAGGAGCCCACTGGGGAGAAGCGAGAGGCTGGTGTGGGGGCCATGGGAAGCTGGGCTCTGAGCCTTGGCACTCGGACCCCTCTTCTAAGTGCCAGTCTCTGTTCATTTATCGACCGAGCTGGTGTTTTCTGAGCACAACTAAGAGGAAATGCATTCCTAGGCAATGAACTAGTAAGAACCGACGGAAGTGCCACAGAAGCAGAGCCCAGCGAGCGTGAGGCGGGATGAGCAGGGGACAGGGGCCGTGTGCATGTGTGCGCCCATGCACATGTGGGAGGCCTGACAGGCAGGGCCTGTCACAACAGGCAGTGTGAGCACCTGTGTGATCTTGGGTTCCCAAGGAGACCAAACCCCTCTGGCTGTGAGACTTTCCCCACATGTGGCAGGGGTCTCAGCTTGGTACGAGGTGAGGGAGGGTGGCCCAGTAGAAGCACTACCGTGTGGGGTGAGCAGCACGAGTCAGCATCAGGAAGGGGTAAGACTATTCTAGGCACAGGGACTGGTGTGTTCAAAGGCCCAAAAGCGAGAGGAAACTAGCATATAGGGCCAATGAGTCTATAGCATGAGTACCTGAAGGAAAAGGGGACAAAATGAGCCTGGAAAGGTAGTCTGGAATGCAGAAGATTGCAGTAAGAACTTGGATCTTTATTTCAGGAACTATGGAAGCTCTTAAGCATGACATAATCAGATGAGCATTTTTAAAAAAGATTATTCTGGCTATGGTGTTAAAAAGGAAAAGAGGAAACAAAAGTAAATCTGAGACCTAAAATTCAAAGTCACTTAATGATCCACTCAAAGGAGAGCAGAGGCTTGGGCTAGAGGGTGGCGCCCACAGTGGAACAGCTGGCTGCCTAGCTGGGCCAGCTCCAGCCCACGGCTCTCCGCTCTTCCTCTTCACAAAAGAGGAGACGCCACACAGCCAGGGCACGTGTGCTCTAGTACGCAGATTTGCTCGTGGCTTCTATGATCCTAGCAAGCCATAAAGCAAGGTCAGCAGAGAGCAGGACTCGGGGCAGGGTGGTGGGCAATGGAGGACTCCACTGAGCGACTGCATGGGCGGCGACCATGGACCTTCAAGGGCACTACACTGCCACAGAGCTACAGAGGGAAGTAAGTTTGGCTTTCCCGACATCAATAAATAAAACCAATCAATTAAAAAAAAATGCTTTCGGCATCCTTCTAGTGATGGTCTCATCAATGCTGCACCAATTACTTCATGGAAATTCCTCTTTAAACAGAAAGTCATTATTACCTAAGGCAGATAACCTCTAACAAAGGAATTCTCCAGGAAGATCACCATTATCTCCAGAGGAACTCTGACTGGCAACACAGGTAAAGTTACTCACACAAACATAATGTCGCCTCTCTTGGAGTAAGTGGGATTGCACTGGCTATGGTGGCAAACCCGTAGGAGCAGATGATGGCTTCTTCTGTCTTCATGAATTTTGCCAGGCAGTCTTCCAAATCCAAGTGCACATCTACAATAAGATGTTAAGTGGTTAAAACATTTTCTAATTCTTTTTCTTTAAGTACAGAATAAAGAAAATAACATAAGCAGTTTAGTTAGTAATACTATCACTTTATGAGCAAAATGAAACCGTCTTTGAGTTGTAAATTATATGAGGTCTACGAAGATGACTCTCAGCCGAAAAGATTCCCCAAGCCTGTGAACGGCATCAGCTACTCCTCTGCCCCTACAAGGTATTAGTAGGGCCACTCCAATCCTGGCTCTTGCTTCTTTACCAAACTAGCTCAGCGACACAAGGCCCAGAGACTTCACCTGCTTTGACTTCCCTCAACCAACCATATGGAGGCTTTACTAACGTGTGACACGGTATTAAAGCCTTTTCCCATTTAGCAGAAGGTACCACACCAGACATTAAGACAGCTGGAAACCAACTTTAAAAGGAAAAGAAAAGATGAATGGAAGAGCCCGCACCCTGCAGATAACAGCGGCGCCAGCACGCAGCATGCACCTGCTCCAGCTCCGCAGCAATTGCTCTCCTGTCCGACTCTCCACGTAAGCGTACAGGGACTTCGGATGTGTGGTACAAAGAGAAATACAGTAATTTACAAAAGCTGCTTGTGAACAGAACACTGGTGTAACAGTGGGAACGGACTGTGTCCATTAACCTGGGACCACCTATCGTGGCCGCTCACTTCCGCTCACCTTCCCAGTCTCAGGCACCGGGCTACACTCCCCAGCAGGCAGGCTACACGCCCCTCCCGTGACTAGAATAAACAGTGCACGGACCAGCTTTGAACCTGAAAACTTCAAAGTGGTCCTAAAACGAGACACTACCCAGGAGAGAAGAGGACTTTAAAAATTCCTCTAGCTCTTTTCACTATAGTAGGACCCACACTCGGACAACCATCAGAGTTCTGCCACACTCCCTGTCAAGGGTCAGGGAAGCAGACGCCTGAAGCGAGCTCTAGCTTACTTGCTAGCTTGCCAAGCTCTAGCTTACTTGCTAGCTGCTCAGTTTTCGCACTCCTCACTGCAGGTCTCTTGCCATCAAACTGGGGTTTAGCTCAGGGCACCTGCCTACTGCCGTCTGCCACTCGGCGGCGAGTTCCCACCTGCGCCCTCCATTCACGTGCAAGAGCGCTCAGTCTCCTGTCAGGAGACACGGTGCACGTGTCTGAGAGCAGAGGGAGCGAGGTGCTTCAGGCAGGTAGGCCGCAGGCGTGACCTGGCCCCTTGTCTCTTCCTACAGGCTTGGAGTTTTGGAGTTTCCCTATGCCAGCTGCTTCCTGCCTTTCAGTCATGCCCCTCTGTCAGGTGGCACAAACCCAGTCCCCCTCCCTGACCCTGTGCTTACCAGACTACTTGGCTTTACCTGAAAGCCACTGCACGTCTGATTAACAAATGAACTGAGAACATTACTGGACTTCCCTCATCTAAACACTTTTTAAAATATATTTTTAAAAAGTCCATTCTTTTATTATAACCTGATTGGAATGGGATAAATAGTTCATTTTCACAATTCCTCCAAGACATGTGTACACGAAAGACCAAACATGCCTCTTCCTGTTGGCAAGTTAAAATGTACACCAACATAGCCTATTACGAAAAGCACATGAAGTGCCATTTGACTTCCATTCCCGAGAGGTCACGGTCACTGCACAGATGACATCAACATTAGCTAAGTGTGGGACTTTATAGTAACAAAATTAATGACTGTATCCCATGTGATCCAAATGGTATCAAACAGGTGCTTAGGTCTTGAGCATCAGACCTGTGACATCACCAACACAGAGAACATGACCCTGACCCTGATGGCCCATCCTCTGCCACTTGCTGCCAGTGAAAGGTTTCAGGGAAAATCGGACGAGAACAAGGGAAGCAGACACATGCTAGAGAACCGGGCATCCCCCACACTGAGCAAGAAACTCCCGCCTTCTCTTCAGAGTGCTCTCTGCACCATGCCTACAGGCAAGCCCCCGTCACCCCCACTTCTGATCAGAATGAGGGCAAGTCCCCCTCTGCACATGACAATGTGGCCTCTAAATCAGGACTATCTACCCCAAACCTCCATGATTTAGTTAGCAGACGAGCCCCAGAACTGCTCTCATCCGGTATCTCCATTTCAAAAACAAAACACCTGCTATGGACACAAACTATTTTTGCTAAATACAAAGAAGATTTTAAATCATTCTGTAGACTCTGCTTTACATGACTCATTTTTTTCATTGATGAGCGATGAGAAAGCCAAAAAACTTGGCTTAATTTCAGGGCTTTAGCGTTAGCTACGCAGTGGACAAAAACTACATGTTCGAAACGTTCCCACCTTCATAAATACTTGTAACTGCTTTTACATCACTGCCAAAAAGTGGTTAAGAAGAATTTACGGCAAGTCAATGACTTACCGATTCTTGCTTTTCCCAAAGTCTAACAAAGACTGGCCTCTTTCTCCTCATACCTGAAGACACTGGGCTTTAGCTGACGGCAGCCTCGCAGAGCAGGTTTTGTGACAGGCGGGTGCAGAGTGCTGCGTGACTTCTGATGTGTGACAGCTACTCTGTGCAATGAATAAACTTTCAGCCCAAGGGAGGGGGAGGCAGCAAGCAGGGAAAGCGCCAGGCTGTGCTCTCCTGCTTCTGTTTTCGGTCTTCTGTGCAGACAAACTGTTCCACCAACTGTTCCACGGATTTGCACAGAGTGCAGGTAGAGCACTACACCCTCAGATTCACCACTAGGAACACACACTGCAGGACAGAGGCCACAGAGGGAGGTGCCCAGAAAGCTGTGTCCCTCACAGCACTCACTGCCCTTTCTTGCACCTGTTCCCTAACTAGAACCTAACAAAAGGGATTTGAGGCCTGTACAGGATGTCTGGCACCCAAGGCAGGGCCTGGCCACCCACGGCAGTCATCTCAGGGGGTTCAGATCTGGCCCCCCGCCTCACCAAATGTGGACCAGGGCAGGCCTGAAACAGCTCCGTGCCTCTCAGGTCCTTCCTCTGCCAAAGAGGTAACAGTCAGACCCACCTCAAAGGACTGTTACCAGAACCATGAGTCAATATGCCCATGAAACACTCACAATAACACCTGGCATGGAAAAACCAATACACTGTTTAAGTGTTTGTACAGGTAAATCAATATTTGTAGGACAAAAGGCTTTCTTGTAAAAGGAAAAAAACAGTTACACCATTTTCTAATTAAGTTGTCCAAACCCCTCATATTTAAAAACCTCATATTATAGTAATTTTTCCATTTGCCTTCCCTTTTATTTTTTTTTTTAAATTTTATTTATTTATTTGAGAGAGAGAGATCACAAGTAGGCAGAGGCAGGGGGAAACAGGCTCCCTGTTGAGCAGAGAGCTGGATGGGGCTCGATCCCAGGACCCTGAGATCATGACCCAAGCCGAAGGCAGTGGCTTAACCCACTGAGCCACCCAGGTGCCCCCTGCCTTTCCTTTTATATATCTCCTCTTTTACTCTGCTAAGAGGTATTTCGGCTTTCTTGGTTGTCTTCCAAAGGAAAGACTACAAAACAATCAACTTCAGAACAGTTTAGAAACAACCAACTACATTTTTTCTTAAGGCTTCTATATTTTGTGTTACATACTGTTTTGGTTTTTTTTCTATCCCTGGAGACAAGGACAACTTTTCTTAGAAGTACAAATAATACACTTATGCACTCATTAGAACATAAATATAGGGCTGAGTGTTTTCCAAAACATTTTTCCGTGCAGCATCTTATGTGATTCTTGCCAAAACGTTCTAAGCTGTACAAACAAGGAGCATCCCCACCTATCCTGCAACAGCAACCCTGTGACCAGTTAGTAGAAAGAAGTGGCAGGTCTAGGAATGTTATGACCAAAGCTTCCTCCTAATAAAACACGCAGGCATGACTCAGTTGATTGCTCTGAATTAAAGAAAGAATATATTCTGAAAAATAAACTGAACAATTTAAGTGTTCACTAATGGCTCCTGAACACAATTAAATGCCACTATCCTTCACAATGAAATCCTGTCACTGACTGCATTTTGAGTTAGTTTAAAAACAAAGAGTCAAGAAGGCACTGTGTATGCAAAGCAGATACTGGGAAACCAGTGATAACCTCCAGCAAAAGAGATCTGAACATATTCAAGGAAAGCCGAGAAGCTGAATAAGAGAAATTGTCCAAGCGTGCAGCCCGAGCCCTAGAGGAGAGACCTCTCTAGGGCCTGACAAATCCTCTTCGTGCCGTTCTCAAACACATGCTCTGACAATAAAATAAGAAGCTGGAAAACTCCTAATCACATGGTCCTGATGAGAGGACCAGAGATCTTGAGGAGTTCTACTTGCCAAAGGCAGAACATTCAGCCCAAGAAACTAGACGAATTTTAACTCAACTGTCATTTGACTTCTTTTTCCTGTATTAATCATCTAATGTCATCTAATACGTTACTATGAAATAATAAAAAGGAAAACATTTTAACAAAGAAATTGATTTTTACTAGTGATTTACATTCATTTTTGAAAAGCTGAAAAAAGAGCTAAACAAAGAAGTCTCTTCATCTTTGAAAGTGGATTCCTGAATATGTTACTCCCAGGGGGGAAAAAAAAAGAAGACATTAAAAAAATAACTTTTGCGGTGGGGGGCCTGCATGGCTCAGTTGGTTGAGTATCCAACTTCTGATTTTGGCTCAGGTCATGAACTCAGAGTTGAGACTGAGTCTCGTGTCAGGGTCTGCGCTTAGCAAGGAGTCTGCTTAGGAGCCCTAAAAATTCAAACCCAATTTAAATTTCAAACTCACTCCAACAGCAAGGTACAGAATACACGCAGGCTATGCTGCCATTTTTGTAAAAATAGCGGGAAAACGTATGAACGGGAAGTAGTTTGCATTTGCTAAAAAATGTCCCTGGAGGAATTAATAAGGAACTACTCATAGTAGTAGTTTCTTAGTAGCTGCCTTTTGTGGGGGTGGGGGTGGGGAGGGCTGGCTGCGATAACGGTAGGGGAGGAGACAACTTTCACTCTCTGTGAACCTTCCGAAGCTCCCATCATGGGCTGAATTATTCAGTCAAAAATACTTAGAAATCATGAACTTGGGGCACCTGTGTGGCTCAGTCATTAAGTGTCTGCCTTCGGTTCAGGTCATGATCCCAGAGTCCTGGGACTGAGCCCCTCATTGGGCTCCCTGCTTGGCAGGAAGTCTGCTTCTCCCTCTCCCACTCCCCCTGCTTGTATTCCCCCTCTTGCTGTCTCTCACTGTCAAAGGAATAAATAAAAATCTTAAAAAAAAAAAAAAAAGAAAGAAAGAAAAGAAAAGAAAACAAACTGTGAGCTAAAGATCCCGCATCTGGAAGCACATGACAAGCCGCTACTGCATACTTCAATCCGCAGGAGCCACACACAAAGCTGACTGGGCTATTTTACCAACTCTGGGAAAACTGGTTTCGAAGAGTTGAAACCTTTCTTTTTCATGACTTGATTCAGCAATAAATCTATTTTCTCAAATTAACTCCCAATCAGAAGCCAAGGTCATACATGCAAATAAAATTCCCTAGAAAGAAATGCTTTCAAGAAAGTAATTTTTTTAACCCCAGCAAGCAAATTATAGAAACTCTTCTTGATCAGATTACAACAAACAACCCAAAAAAATGTCTTGCCTAGCTCTCTAATACTACTTATCTAGGAAATAATTCCTTACCAGTAACAACCAAGCAGACAACCGTGTCTGCACTAGACTAAAGAGGGGAAATGACCGGCACTCTGTAAGTCTTTGGTCCTGCCATCAAGAGTACTTGGCTCCTCGTTATAAGGCTGAAATTAATGAGCTGTGTGACTGTGAAGAAGTCACATAACCTCTCTGAACCTTCTACACCACTTCTGAAGGACTGGGATGCTGGAACACAAGATATTTCAGACCCACTCCAACTTAAAATATTGGGACACCTACTCTGTCGTCTATTTCCAATACCAATAATTTAATACTAAGCTAGCTACAGAATAAAGAAAGGTTATCCCTTCAATAAAAACACCTTCACTGTTTAAGACAGAAAGACAGACAGACAGACACACAGACACACACACACACACACACACACACACACACACACACACACACAAAGGCTTAGACATGGAAACTCGGACAGAAGACAGAAGAGATTTCCCAGGCTCTATTTTCCCCACATGCTGCCATGTGGAGGCCAGAATGTTATGTCCCCTACAATATTCACGTGAACAATCATTGAACAACATTTTCCCTGAGGACTCTGAGTTGGGGACTATGAGTTGGGAACCACACTCATCCTAAAACATAGCTGGTCATCAATGACCCTCTTCATTCCAGAAAGAGCCACATCATCAATCCTTCACCACCTCCCATCCCATCTGTCCTGTCTCCCTTCCTGTAGGAGGTGGCTGCCCAGCTGGAGCCATCCCCCAGCTCACTCACAGCAAGGCTTGAGCCAGGTTCTGGGCTCCCCAGCAGAAGGTGGGCAGAGCCATGTGCAACACCCCGTGCCTGCTTCAAGGGTTACTGCAGCCGCGCAGCCTGCTCCTCCACACCGGCCCTCGGCTGCACCCTCACGGACAAGCACAAGGATGGTAGGCTCGACATGGAGGAAGGGGACAGGGAAGAAGTTGGTTCCTGCAAGACTGTGAAGAGCAGGGCCATCTGCAGCAGGACCCGTCCCCTTCCAACAGGCAAGCACAACAGAAACAAACCAGGTCTCCTTGTGCCACGGTCCTTGGGGCACCTACAAGAGCAGCTCAGGCTCTGTCGGGCTGATGAGCTGGCCCTGGGCAGCAGGTCCTTTCCTCCACGAGGACCAGGGCCCCTCACACACACAGACTCAACCACTCAATGCCACAGTTAATCACAGATCTCTTTTCCGAGGAGTTTTGAAATGAAACTGAGTCTGTCGTTAGACACAGGTGAGTAGTATGAAGGAGACAGCGGTACATACCAAACGTGCCATAGAATCCTCTAGGTCTGCTAGTCCCCACGCCATACTTCAGAGATGCCAAAACTGCCACCTTTGTGGGAGAAAAGTCAGGTCTTAAAGCTTTATCTTCAGGGTTCCAAACTGACGTTTCCTACTCTTTAGCCCTCCTCCCGGAGCGCCCCGCTGCCAACTATGTTCCTTTCTTTCTTAGAAGTGTGGCAATTCTGACTGGACATGAAGAGGAGATACATGCAAACATGTAAGGACAGAACTTAAAACATGGAAAAGCGGTGTTAGTCTGATTATCCAAACATGGTTAACTCAAGACCTTTATGATTTTTGGCATTTCTGGGCAGAAGTCTTTCCTCCAAACGGCTCACTGTCCTCCCAGGACACAGAGCCATTTCCGAGGCAAACCTCCGACTGTGACCTGGGGGCTGGCTCACAGGGCTCCCTGGATGTCACGGCCCCCAAGCCACACCACACACCCTGACTGCCCACCCTCTCTCGAACCCAGGTCACAACACGGCTCTACCAAGAAAGAGCGATGGCCAATGGCCAGCAAAGGGAGCCCCTTACCATGTTCTAGTTGGTCTCGTCTCTCCTGCCCAGTTTTCTAAGTAATTTGCGATTATGCACAAGGTCTACTTACCTTGACCCGAGCGTTATCCAACAATCCCAGGAAATTAAAGGAGGCAAAGTTGACACATTTCTTTCCATTCACCACATGTTGTGGCTGGGGGTCTGAGAAAGAGAGGACAGAAGTAGATTTGAGCAGATATTCACATTCCAGGGCACGTGCTGTCACAACACTCTGGGGCCACATGAGACACAAAACTGATGTCACTCAACTACCCTGGCTGTACACCAGTCTCCTAGCTTCTGCTCAAACTAACTGATTTCAGATTTATTGATTTCTAGAAAGAGTTTGAGTACACACATGGGAACAGGGGAGAGGCAGAGGGAGAGAGAGAATCCCAAGCAGACTCAGAGCTGAGTGTGGAACTTAATGCAGAGCTTGATCTCGTGACCCTAAAACCACGACCTGAGCCTTAATCAAGAGTCAGCTGCTTCACTGACAGAGCCACCCAGGCACCTTCTTCTCATTATTTTTGAAGTGTAAAATTAAAAAGTGGTATTTATGAATCAGCCACTAGTTTTATTATCAGGCTAATTTGTAGTACTTAAAATAACAACAACAAACAAGTGAGCTATAATTCCAACACAGATAAATGGCAAACTTTTATTTGATTTTAAAACTCATTAAGAAAGAAGTAGCTAAATAAAATGAAGTACCTTGGGAGAAAATTTGGAATAAGACAAAAATGAAGGAAATATAAAGACATCAAAATCAAAAGCAAGAATGGGCAGAAAACGTTTGGCTTTATAGTTAAATAGTTTCAAAATACACGTTAACTACAGAAAAGAGATAACAGCAGTCAGTGGGCTAGGTTTCCCAGTTCTATAGTTAGTGCTAGAATACTGTGTAAGAAGGATCCTGCCCCAGCCCTGGGGAGAAATAAAGCAACAGGGTGTCCAGTAGCCTGGGAGCCCAGGTCTCAGCTAGGCTGGGACCGCAGACAGGCTCTTGAGATGACCACAAGTGCTCTGCTAATGATACTTTCACAGGAAGACCGGAAAACCCTGCTCTTGGGCCAGATTCAAAGAACTGGTTTTCAAGGAGAGAAACAGACAATTCTGGGCAACCTGGGAAGGAAGAGAATGACCACCAGAAGCAAGTGGACCTGTACAGAAGGCAGGAGGCCTCTGGGAAAAGAACATGGGGCGCACCTGCATTCCAGCTCCTCCTGGCTTCTGAAGCTCGGGGAAGCTTCCGAGACCAGTGAGTCTCTGCTCCTTCATCCATTAAATCGGGAGAAAACCCACCTCTCTGGAGTACAGCTCTAAGTACTTGGTCCATAAGAGGTGCTCTCTAAATATTCCTTCCTTCTTCCCTATGGCCTCAAGGGCTTCTCCTTCCAACCACCTGCTCTGACTCTGAACCCAACATGTCATTCAGTGGCCTTCTTAGGTTTCCCGCTTCTGCTGGCATGGAGTCGCTGGCGCTCGGAAAGAGAAAAGATGGAGCCACTATGGAGACAAGTCTGTAGTAAAGGCTGCTGCTGGGAAAGTCAAGGCTGTTCTACAAAAACTAATAAGCAAAAACAAAACAAAATGAAACAAAACCACTAACAGAGAAATCAAACCATCCAGGAAAAGTACACCCCAAACCGCTGAGCACAGCTGATAAGCTGTCAGGAGGCAGCATGATGTAGGAGTCCGGGACCTAGTTCCTGTCGGCACCTGGAGCAGGGAAAGGGCAGCTGCGGGCAGAAACGGAAGGATCCCACCCGTGCTCTGCGCAGCTTTGCAGGGATGTCACACTCGGCCTTTACCACGGAACACCAGAGAACGGGACCCTTCAGGATCTCTCGCAGATGCAAATACAGCCAAGCTAGAAAGACAGTTTCACAATGAAGGCATCAGAGGACAGAAGGTGGGAAAATAAAACCCTTCCCAACCAAAAGCCACAACATCACTATTAGTGAGAGTCAGTAATTAGAAAGTGAACTTAAGTGTTTTAACAGAAGGACACTAGGATTACAGAACTGCACAAACAATGGGTTGGGTAGCAGTGTGAAAGCAGCTCCCTAGAGCAACGAAAGACTCCAGAGCCCAAGAGAACTATGTGCATACAAACATCTGGCAAATGACGGCAGATGCACCACAAACTGCCAAATCACACACATATCTTTTTCTATGGAGCAAAATAAAGTTGGATAAACATGCACAAAGGTGAATTCTAGGCATATTAAAAACCTAGAAGATATTTTGGAAGAGGTAACAAAAGAAAATGTGGAGGAATGTCCTTGCGACGCCAGGGAGTATGGAGAGGATTTCTGCACAAGTCCTCCCACACACTAAGAGAGAGACCAAAATGGATGAATCGGAGTAAAAATTAAGAATTTAGTTGGGGACCCTGGAGCACTCAGTCAGTTAGGCATCCAACCCTTGATCTCAGCTAAGATCTTGGTCTCAGAGTCGTGAGTTTAGGCCCTGTGTTGGGCTCTGCTGTGCATGGAGCCTACTTTAAAAAAAAGAGAGAGGGAGAGAATTTGGTTCAGTGATGACACCGCAGACAAAGCTCACAGATGGGCAACACTTACCGAACACTTCACCGAACCGAAGATGCCATGGCCATTTTTAAAGGAAGGAAAACTGTGATGAAAATAGGAGGATGTTTTCTTGTGATCTTACAATTTCTGACTTTACACCGAATGAGAAGTTCTATTAGGTATCTCAGACACAGATTTCTGTCACACTACGTCTGCACAACTAAGCGAGAAAACATAACAGAAATCCATCAACACATCCCTAACCGCTCCATGGGAGCCCCGGCTGTTTGCTCCACGGCTCCAAGTCACAGACCGCATGGGTGCACTGACAAGACCCCTCTCTGCTGTCAGGAGTGCCTCGTGTCGTGCAGGGTGCTCCCTCATCATCGCCAAGCTTGCCCGACAGGTTAGCATCTCCCACACCTCAAATTCTGATGCCGAACTCTCTCCCTGGACTGAATTCATCTTTCCCCCAATGGAATCGCATTTCTAAAAGCCAGCTGCAACCACCCACAGGCAGGAATCTGACGGAGGGAGGCTCAAGCTTCAGTCACTGCAGCCTCTGCTCACTGGCTGGGAGGAGTCTGGATCTCTCCCTGGCCAGCCGCTGGTTTCCCTGCCAGCAGCACTCACAGCTCTGTGGAGGAGTCAGCGGTAAGTGCAGCCAGGACCAGTTTACAGGGACAGAGACAAGGATGTCCCTGCTGACAACAACTCTCAGGGGCCCTAAGATTCATCCCAGTTCAGAGATCTGACGATAGGAAGAACACGAACGTGTGTCTTGAAACTGACATACAGAGTACTACACTGAAAACGGACCACAGGAAGAAAAGTCTACAAGGCACATGGGATTCGGGCTAATCAAGACACGCACTTGAAATGCAGCAAGAAGAGGTGAAGACATGAAAAGGCATTCACAGAATGGGAAAACCCCAGCAGCTCCTAAGCAGATGAAATGATACTCAAAGGCCCAAATAATCTGAAAATTACAAAATAAAACAACATTGCCCAGCAGGGCTGTGGGAAGCTGGGCCTCCATATCCCAACTCAGGGGAGCGGAGATGGATGCACCACCAGGTAGGGAAGCCCCACAGAGAAATGAGACAGGCATGTGTCAGGACATACTGCTGGCTCCAGAGACCCACACAGATGCACAAGGGGCCAGTAATCACCAGATTTTGTGTGGCAGCAGGGAGTGGGCGCAGCTGAGGAACCCAACATGAGCAAAGCGGCTAAGTACACAATGGAGGCCTACACAGCAGGAGGAAGGAAAGAGCGAAAAGCACATCCAGCCCTCCCCATCCAGTCTGCGCTGAGTGAAATCTCTTCACTATCCCTTAACGCCAGTTTTGATTCACTATATGTGCTCAGCACATTCCTGGGACACAATGGGCACCCAAACATACGCCTGGGTGGCTCAGTGGGTTAAGCCGCTGCCTTCGGCTCAGGTCATGATCTCAAGGTCTTGGGATCGAGTCCCACATCAGGCTCTTTGCTCAGCAGGGGGCCTGCTTCCCTTCTTCTCTCTCTGCCTGCCTCTCTGCCTACTTGCGATCTCTCTCTCTGTGAAATAAATAAATAAATAAATCTTTAAAACAAAACAAAAAAAAGAGTGTGAATAAATAAGAATCAGAAAGAAGTTGGAGCACAAAATTAAAAACATACTTCATAAAACATTAAGATCTATTTCCAAAGGTAGTGTGACAATTAACACTGGGAAACTGCATGAAGCAGACTTGGGGTGCTGGAGGGGAGGCTGGGGGAAGGCTGGAGGGGAAGCTGAGGGGAAGCCTGGAGGGGGGGCTGGAGGGGGAGCAGCACGGTTCAATGCCAGTCATAAGAAGAACTAGGGATTCCAGGCCCCTCCCAAAGGAAGCAATCTTCAACTACAGCCCCTAACCGGGAGAGAGGGGCACAGCATCTCCTACAAAAGACCCACCAGCCCTGCAGCTCAGCCAGCGAGAAGCCCTCACGGGCCTGGACTCTTGCTTGCCTCCAATAAAATTTCATTAAAACAACCCCTCTCGGGGCGCCTGGGTGGCTCAGTGGGTTAAAGCCTCTGCCTTGGGCTCAGGTCATGATCCCAGGTCCTGGGATCAAGCCCCGCATCGGGCTCTCTGCTCAGTGGGGAGCCTGCTTCCTCCTCTCTCTCTGCCTGCCTCTCTGCCTATTTGTTATCTCTGTCTGTCAAATAAACAAATAAAATCTTAAAACAACAACAACAACAACAACAAAAACAACAACAAAACCCCTCTCAACAGCCTCCTCCCTCAGAAAATGACATTCCTCTCCCTTGTTTGTTGGACTTACCCATGGTTTAGCCCTAACTTGCTGGTCCCAAACTGTCATTTTTATTCCCAAATGAATCCATTTTTATTGGTAAAAATAACTATTTTTAAGGTTAACAATACATGCATAATAAAAATAAAATGCATCACTTTAGTAATTCAGACATATAGGACATCAAGTGATGACTGAAAGTTCAGTGGAAGTATTTCAGGGGGCGGTCAAGTGGGGGCCTGGGGAGAGGACGAAAGGAGACAAGGTGTAAAACAACAGCGCTGCCCTGTGCGGGCGCCGACCAAACTGGAACAGAGGACAGGGTCAGCACTTGTGTCCACAAGGCCCCACGTGGAGAAACTAAGACGGAGCATCCACCGAGACAGAAGACAAGACTTTGGCAGAGCTGAGTGAGAAGCGGGACCCAAGCAAACACTGCCTGCGGGGGAAACACGACCCCAAACGTGCACCATCATACACGTCTGTACTAAAGGCGTGTGGTCCACGCTACCCGAGAAACTGCTTCAAGCCAATTCACTCAGAAACGGTAAGAAGAAATGGACAATTACTAACGGACAATAACCAAAACTCACTCAGTTTGAAGAACTCACTGAAGACAGGGAGTTTGGGACTAAAAATCTAGTCTCAACACAACAAACAGTGCGACGAATACAGACGTGTTAAAGGGAGGTGGAGGGTCAGTAACGCGTCCTCCAGCTGAGCAGCCCCTCCACGACTGAAAGCTGAAGCCGGCCCCCATCGTGCCAACAGAGCTGTGGGGTAACTTGCCAATGGGGAGTTGAGGTAGGCAGGCAGGCAGGGCAGTGAGCATGAAGCCGCTCTGCGCCTAGTCCAGGCGAGCCTTGCCCTGGCTCTTCGGTAGCACAGGGCATGGGGGCACAGTCACAGGGTAGTCATCTAAACTGGGGTCTTCTGCAGGCCAGTGATCCCGACCAGTTACCTACGGTGTCTTCTTTAGGGAAGATCGGAACAAGCCTCCCCCCTTCTGGTCAGGGCATACGTTAACCTCCACGGGGCCCAGACCACAGAGCCCTGGTGAGGTCACTGCATGGGCATGAAACTGGAGGGCCAGAGACGGAGTCAGTGTTGTCAGCATGCCTACCACACAATGACTAAGAGGAGGGCAAGGCCGATTATATCTGATACCTGAACTGGACCAGCAACAGGAAGGGAAAAGAAGAAACAAAACTCACATTTCAACATGCAGGTCAAGAATCCCAAACATTAACAGAACAAACCAGCAACGTCTAAAAACTAATCAAACAGCCTTATTCCAGGTATTTAAGAATTATTTATGAATAGAAGACCTACCAGTGGCCTCTGGTAAAATGAACAAAACCTGCGGTCCCTTCTAATGGAACATAAGATGCCTCCAAGGTCTAACTATCTGATGCTACTATGACCAGGATGCAGGGAAGGACAACTCCTGGCAAATGGACAGGTTGTATATGAGAAGTCAGAGACCAGAAAGAAAGCTGCACGTGAGCCAGCAGTGAGCAGCTCAGCCGCTGCTCCTGGAAAATGACCCCCTCTCACCCCGTGGAACAGTTCCCTGTGAGCATGAGGGCAGCTGGAAATCTGGTAAGCAGCAGCCACTCGCTCAGATCCCCTTCCTACTCTGCAGAAAGACAGCAGAACTTCCTCCCTGGAAAAGCCTGAGTATAACTTCAAGTACTACAGACAGCTGCGGGATGGTACTGTGCTGAAAACAGGAATCAAGTACAAACCCACATGATGAAAAATGGGACGCCGAGCACTCCTCCTGGAAACAAAGAAGGAAACCTGCATAATCTCAAATCAGGGAAGGATTGTAAAACCAATAAAAAAGCACAAGCAACAAAAGAACAAAAAAGAACTCTAGACTTCATAAAAATTAGAAACATTTGTGCTTCAAAGCACACTGTCAGAGAAGCGACAAACCCACAGAATGGGGGAAAATATCTGCATGTTGTATTTTTGATAAGGGACTGGTATCCAAAATATACAAAGTGTTCTTATAACTCAATGATAAAAAGACAATAACCCAATTAGAAAATGGGCAAATGACTTAAGTAGGCTATTCTCCAGAAAAGACGTATAAATGGCACGAAAAGATGCTCAGCATCATTAATCATTGGGAAATCCCAACCATGGAGGGTTCACTCCCCACCTAGCAGGATGGTCACAATGAAAGACAGCATTGGCCAAGACAGGGAGAAATGACTCATGCATTGCTGGTGAGAATGGAAAATGATTCAGCCACTTTGGAAAACAGACTGGTGGGTCCTCAAAGTAAGTTCCCACAAACTTCAACAATTCCATTCTTAGGTGTATATTCAGGAGAAATAAAAACATATGTCCGCAGAGGAAATGTGTACATGGAGGCGCCACGGTGGCTCAGTCGGTTAACTGTCTGCTTTTGTGTCAGGTCTTGATCCCGGGGTCCTGGGACTAAGTGCCTGCAGCTGAGCTTCCTGCTCAGTGTGGAGTTGCTTCTCTGCCTCCCTCTGCCCATCCCCTGCTTGTGCATGCACACTCTCTCTCTAATAAAATCTTAAAAAAAAGTACACAAATACTCATGGGAGTTTATGCACACATATAATTTTTTTCCTTTCATATACTACGGTGGAAACAACCCTTAATGCCCATCAACTGAAGAATGTACAAAGTATGATATATTCAGAGTAAAATACTGTATTATTCAGACAAACCTGACACAAGCTACTATGACATGGACAAACCTTGGAAATGTGATGCTAAATGAAAGAAATCAGACACAAAGAGCCATACTGCATGATTCCTTTAAAGTCCAAACAGGCCAACACACAGAATAAGTAGATTAGTACGTGTCACGGGAAAGTAGATGGGAAACGGGGGGCATGGGGGGGTGAGTGTGTGTGGGTGTGCAATTTCTTTCTGGGGTGATAAAAATATTCTGTGGTTGCCTGGGTGGCTCAGTGGGTTAAGCCTCTGCCTTCGGCTCAGTTCATGATCTCAAGGTCCTGGGATGGAGCCCCACATCGGGCTCTCTGCTCAGTGGGGAGCCTGCTTCCTCCTCTGTCTCTGCCTGCCTCTCTGCCTACTTGTGATCTCTGTCTGTCAAATAAATAAATAAAATCTTAAAAAAAAAAATTCTGAAATGAGACAGTGGCAATGGTTGCACAAATCTGTGAACATACTAAAACCCACTCAATTGTGGTGAAATAAAAGACTGAATTTCATGGTCTGAGGATTATGTCAATAAGGCTATTATTGAAAGAAAAAAACTCTCCAAGTTAAGTAAATTCACTTACTCTTGGGTTAACCCAGTACTGAATGAACAGCACTAGTGCGTTCACTGAAAAGTAGCTACATTTTTTTTCTACAGATTTTATTTATTTATTTGACAGACAGAGATCACAAATAGGCAGAGAAGCAGGCAGAGAGAGAGGGGGAAGCAGGCTCTCCACTGAGCAGAGAGCCCAATATGGGACTCGATCCCAGGACCCTGAGATCATGACCTGAGCCGAAGGCAGAGGCTTTAACCCACTGAGCCACCCAGGCACCCCAAGACAATCAGTCTTTATGAAGAATATTACACAGCTTTACTGTAGGAGAGACAGACACGCCGGCAGAGGAGAAACAAAGCCAAAAACAGAGCTGTCAGAAGGGCAGGCACTATACAGAAAAAGGGAAACTTCTACTCAGTAGGTAAACAATGGACAAGTCAATGCAAGCTGGGACAGCTGACCACCGTACTGACACAGGCACATTTGACCTCGGGGGGGCAGGGAAGGACTTTTTAACCATGGCACTGATGATGAGTAAGTCCGAGTTCAGAATGCATAAAAATTCTGGATGACCACAGCAACGCACAGAGTGAAGAATGCAAACCTCCCTTCCATCAGCGCAGGAGTTGAAGGACACACTCGGAGAAATATGCCGCATCACATTTTTAGACAAAATACTCAATAATTTCATGGCGTCAAGGATACGTGTTAAAAGTATAAATAGAGGAACACCTGGCTGGCTCAGTTGGTCAGGTGTCCGACTCTTGACTTTGGCTCCTGATCGCCGGGTCTTGAGTTCAAGTCCTACATTACACTGTGTGCTCAGCGTGGAACCCGTTGAAGGTTCTCTGTCTCCCTCTGTCCCTCTCTGTTCTTGGGCACGCTCTCTCTCTCTCCCTCTCTAAACTAAAGAAATGAAATTTTTTTTTAAAAGGTTTAAATGTTAAGTGAAAGACATCCACCAATTTCATGAAAATGGTTGTTCTTTGCGGGTGAGAAGAGTAAGTGGTAGATGGGAAGGTGTTTCTTAGCTATAACCAGAACGTTTTATTTCTTTCTTAAGGTAGATTTGAAATAAAGATAGCAATATGTTAATGCCTATTTATCCTGCATGGTGGCTTTACATGGGTCAGATATTTCCTACAAACTTAAAATACTTCTTAATTTAAGAAAGCATACATGGTAAAGTAAAGACAAGCAACAGAAGAACTAAACACAAAGACAGATCAGACCTTGCAACAAGCGGGGAGAGAGGCAGCACAAGGAAGGTCAAGTTTCAGAACTCGAACTGTCAAAGTCAAATGCTGCTATCTATAGCTACCTCACTAAGCAGAAGTGTGAGCACACTATTCATATCTGGTTATGAAGGTAACCTACAACAGATCTAAAATCAGAAACAATGAAGCTGAGAAAAAGTAGGAGCACTGCTTTTCATTTTAAGTCTGTCTCACTATTTGAAGAATTACCAGGAGCATGTATAATTTCACAAAACAAGGTTTTTGGTTTTTGTTTTTTTAATGGAAGAAAGGGACAAATTGCAATGCCCAAACTAGAGACCATAAAACTGTCCGTACATCCTTAAGAGTCATATATTGGGCACTAAAACAGTTTCTGAGCTTCTGGAGATTTCACACTGTTTGATTTCCGCTAGAAATACTACATAAGACTCTGTATGCTTTGGCAAGTATACCTACAGGAGAGCAAATACACATACTTCGAGAAGCAAACCACTTTACCCTGAAACGATGTTGTAGTTGAGAGCAGGATGGTCTTTTGAGATGGGAGGAACAAGAGGTTCTGGCTGCCACTCTTCAATCAATTCTTCCTTTTCCTACGGGAGAGAAGGAAACAAAATACAGCAGGGTGCTGGTCACTGTTTTGTTCCCACACTTCTGTTAAAAGCAACCAGTAAGTTCCTTATCTGTTCCTGAACAGCAGCCCGCGAGGCCACGTCACGCACACTGCCCACCTGTGACCTGGGGCCAGATGTCAGAAGCATCACAGGATCCCCTTGTATTCAAGAGACTGCAGATCTGTAAAACCGAAGGACACTGCATCTATGTTGCCAGAAATAAGGCTTTAAAAACAGTTTTTTTTTCTTCCATAGGTTTTAGGGTAAGATGTCCACGATTACTAAATCTTGCTAAGTTCAGCTTTCAGAGGACGACTCTGAAGTTATGTCTAATCATTCTCTTAAAAAATATAGGTATGTGTGGACTGCCAGCTTTATAAACAAAAATTCAAAATACCAGGAATGACGAACCGCTTACAAAGCTGAGCTAGAAACCAGCCACCTGATCATTCATAACGAGTTCTGAAATGCCAAGAGAAAAAGCTGAGACAGCACCTCTGCCCCGGATGGCCCAATCTTACTGCAATGCTATCCAGAGTGTTCCATACATGGTAATCTCATAAGGCAGTCAGAACAAAATGGTGGAGAAGAATCTGTGGCCAAGGTGAGGGCATCTCTCCAAAGAGAGGTTCAACTATCCACCAGCCTAGTAAAGGCTACATGAAATCATGTGATAAGACATGCCCTACTCTGCATTAAGCAGATTTCCCAAATATATTTGCCCTAAGAACCGTATGCTTCATGTCCTTTCGGGGACACTGCCTGACTGTCCTACAAGGAATATGAACGATCAGGACGGCAGCAGCCAGTCAGCACAGCATGGGAAGTGATCATCACGCTGCTGCCTTAATTCTGACCCATCTCCATGTTGCACCCAGTGCTGCCTTGTGAACCAGAGGTGCAGAGATTTTCATGGAAAAACCTTTCTCACAGTCATGGGTCTCTCTGAACATCCTGGCCCAATGATACAGGGGCTGGACAGGGAAAGGGCCCGAGGGACGGAAACCACGGTGTGGTCAGAACTGCTCTCCCCTCCTGCACTGGAGTGCCATTCCTAGGTGCTCCCATTGAAGTGAGAGGACAAGCTTCTTTCCACAAGCCTCCCCAACCTTCAGGTGAACGGGACGCCACGTGGGCAGTGCCACAGTCCCCTAGACACTTCTGCTTCCTAAGGTTTGCCTGGCTTGGGCTTGGGCTGGGTCCCTTACCACAGAGAAATTCAGTTTGGGGTGGGGAGGTGGGAGGATTGTTTCCTACTCGGAATTTCCTTCATGAAGAACCCAGGGAAAATTTTGTTTAGGTTTCAGAACCAGTGGTGTTCTTCCTGAGCAGCTCACATCACTCTGCACGTATCATCGAAATCCTGTCACTGCCCAGGCTTTCCTCCTACCATCTGTTCCTAACTCTGCTGCTTCCCTAACACAGTGCAGCATTCTGTGGCAGGGTGCCCCTCTGGGTGGCTACTTTACCCCTGGCTTCTCCACGTTCTGCTTCCCTGATATTTCCTTTCCCTTGATTGTTTACATGACAGAAAATATTTTAACATATATAGATGAGCCACCACAAGTACTTTTTGGAAGGGTGTACCAACTGCAATCATACAGTGAGTAATAAAAGATTTAATTTCTTACCTTGACTATAAGATCAGATCATTCTTTTAATCTGTACGTTTTAGAGAACAGAAGTCTGATTATCCAGAGAATTAGAATGCCTTCCAAAATAAGGTGGTAAGCAGGAGCCTAAGAATGAATCAAAAACCGAAAAAGAAATGAAGTAAACACTTATAAAATCTGCACATAAATTGTGATGCACTCATATATTGCCTCCCATTACCTTAAACCTATTGCTTCTAAAGATTTATTTTCAAAAATCCTTTTATTTCTAATTCCTCTCACCATTTCTAACAGTCAGCAATTTCTCCTTCACAAAAAAATCTGATAGCACAGCTTTAAAACCTCCATAGGAAAGAAATTTAATTCTTAAAATAAAATCGGATGTAGAAGCCCAAGACGTGGAACAATATCAACTATCAGATCAGTTGGATAATGTACGTTTCTACTGGTGGGAAAGGACAGCAACCAATACATCACAGCTTTGCTAGCCTTCTTCTACCCCAGTGAACCATGGATGAGTTAGGAGAGTTATCTGAAATTCAGTTTCCACAATTCTTGGTGTTTTGCACATCTTACTCTATTTTCCATATCCCTGATAAGGCTCTTTAAATCCTTCTTGGAGGGCGCCTGGGTGGCTCAGTAGGTTAAGCCTCCGCCTTCAGCTCAGGTCATGATCCCGGGGTCCTGGGATCGAGTCCGGGATCGGGCTCTCTGCTCAGCAGGGGGGCCTGCTTCCTCCTCTCTTTCTGCCTGCCTCTCTGCCTACTTGTGATCTCTGTCTGTCAAATAAATAAATAAAATCTTAAAAAAAAATAAAACAAATCCTTCTTGAACACAGATGAGAGAAAAAGACTTTATAAATGCCTAAAGGAATGGCAGAGTTTTTTTCTTACAGCAGTTCCCCAAAAGTACACAGTGTGTTCCACGTCAACAGGCATAAAGACATCTCACTGAAATTATCCATGCCAGGTCTTCTTTCCACTGTACATTTCTAAGATAAAGGCTGGGCTGACCTCTGTCTTTTGTACAACTAGACACACTAAGTGCGTGTTGAAGATTCCACACAGTGACTAAACCCCAGTCAGCTATAGAGTGATTTACTCCAATAAGCTGTCAGGGAAAGTCATTTAAAAGAGGTATTTAGAAATGTAAATACAAGTTATGTGCAAACATTAGACAAAAAGAAAGTGAAGATGATTCACCGCAGTTAAAAACAAAAACCCAGAATGTGGAGACAGGAAAACTGCAGACAAACTGATAGGTTAACTTTTATTTTTTTTTCTTTTTCAGTTAAAAAGTTTTATTATGGAACATATGATAGGTTAACTTTTAAGTCGATATACAATTTTCTAACTACACACATATGTTACATCCACACACTATTATTTCTCTTTTGGGTGTAAGACCCCTCAAATTCTATACACTAACTGTAACAAAACTGGGAGCAAGAATGGAAATCTCTGTTTAAGATTTTTAAATATACTGATTTCCCTTGAATACAATTCATTTAAGAATAAGGACTCCAGTCTACATATTCTTTTGGTTTTCTTAGAACATATGGATGGCTCAGTCACTTGGGTGTCTCCTTTTGGCTCGGGGTCATGATCCCAGGGTCCCGGGATCCGGTCCTGTGTATGTGTGTGTGTGGGGGGCGGTCCTTGCCCAGTGGGGAGCCTGCTTCTCCCTCTGATGCTCCCCCTGCTTGTGGTTGCTCTCTCACAAGTAAATAAAATCTTTAAGAAAAAAAAAATTCTTTTGGTTTTTCTCAGCACTTGTACTCTAGTAGGCAAGCAACTCGCTCTACAAAGAAACTGTAAGAAAAACGGAAATACCGATTGTCTACTGGATTAATCAAAATCACAAATGCGACTTCTTTTCCTGGTAATGTTCCATCCAAGAGAATGCCTCACTCCTGATCAATTGTGCAGTCCTCACAAAGGAAGCAGCAGCACAGAACAGGAAATTGTTCATTTTTTTTAAACTTTTTTAAAACGTCCACGGCAGTGGCTTTTTTTTTTTTTTTTAAGATTTTCTTTTATTTATTTATCAGAGAGAGAGGGCGAGAGAGCAAGCACAGGCAGACAGAATGGCAGACAGAGGCAGAGGGAGAAGCAGGCTCCCCGTGGAGCAAGGAGCTCGATGCGGGACTCGATTCCAGGCCGCCGGGATCATGACCTGAGCCGAACGCAGCTGCTCAACCAACTGAGCCACCCAGGCGTCCCATGACAATGGCTAAAATCTGTTACTATAATGCGGATCGTACTGGCCATCGCGTACATCACATCTGTTCTGTCAACAGTTTTTCAATAGTTCTGAGAAGTCTCGCAGGGAAGAACAGCTGTCTCCCCTGCCTGCAAGCAGCTACGTCAGCTTTTACAGACCTGTCCGAGGAAACCCGGGATTCCGGGCACTGGCACAGGAATTCCCGCCTTTCGTTCCCGGCGCCCTCCCCCGCACCGACGCCGTCCCGCAGCACAGCCACCCGGCGCACGAGGCTGTGTAAACACAATCCCAAGTTACGGGCCCTTCACTTCTAGCCGCGTGGGCACCGACCCCGCGGGGACAGAACGTGTGGAAAGTCCTCCCGGCCCGGGCGGCGGAGCTCCGCGGACGCTGGTGGGGCGAACGCTCGCTCTCAGACAGCGGTTCTGCTGCCGAGCCGCCCGACGCACCTGAAGCGGCCGGCCGTTCGGGAACGCGAGCGCTCCGCGTCCAGAACACGCAGGAAGGGCACGTTTACCGGACAGAAAGTGGACACACGGGGGAGAACGGCGACGACTTCATATTGCCCTCCCCTCGGCTTCCGGGACACCTCGCGCCGACAGGAGCAAACTCCCGCACTCGGTTCCATCCTCCCGTCTGCTCCGCCTCCCGAGCTCCCCAGTTGCCTGAGGCCGACGGACCGAGCTCTCCCACCGCAGCTTCGCCACCCCGACTCGCCACCCGTCCCGGCTCGGGAGCGTCAAGAGCACCCTCGCCCCTGCGCCCCCCTCCTGTTTCCCTCCCAGCGCCGAAGGAGACCCTCGGTTCCCGCTCCGCCCGAGTCTCCCCGCGAGCCCCTCCAGCCGGAAACGCCGGGATCGGGGCGCGACGCAACCAGCCTCACCCAGGACCCGTCGCACCCCGCAAGGCCCTGTGTGGTCGCGAGCCGCTCGAGCGCTCAAGCTCACCTTGTAAAGCGCCTGCACCATCTCCACCAGAACCCACTACTCCGCAGCGGTTGCCATGGTCAGCCACCGGCGCTCTCTTCTGGAAGGCGGGTCTCAGCCCAGTGACGTAAGGCCTGGGGGCGGGGCTGGCGAGCGGGGGGGGGGGCACCTCCTCCCGGCGCCTGCGCGCTAGAGGAAAGCGAGCGGCTTGGTTCGCAGAGGCGGTGGCTGTCCGCCTTGGGGTCTTCCCGGCATCCGGGAGAAGCGGGAGCAGATATTCTGCGGCCGTGCGGTCGCAGGACCGGTTCCGGGCCCCCGGGAGGGAGGCTAACAGTAAATACCTGCCCTGCACTCGCAGGCCTGCTCTTCCCTTCTCCATGACAGAAGGAACCCACGAAGGCACTTTCCTAAGTAAAAATTACAGAAATGCCCAGAAACAGCGGCCTCTCCTGTAGCACTTGCAGGTTTCTGCTCGGACCAACGCTGGCGGGGCGAGGTTCTCCAGCAGTGCGGCATGCGGCTTCCGCCACCTCCGCGGGCTCCTGCCGACGCGGTGCAGCTTCTGGAACTTTCTTGGGCTAGTGCGGACGCGGTGCGCGGGCGCTGGCAGCCGATGCTGCAAGCCAGCGGGCCGGAGTCTGCGGCCGCACGTGTCCGTGATTGCCCCGCAGCTTTCCTGCTCCGGCCCCTCAGCCGCGCGTGTCTTATCCCGGGCAGCCCCTGCCTCGGAGCGCCGCGTCCCACATGCGTTCCGTTCAGGTTCACAGACTCGACCACGCACGCACCTGGCTGTCCGCCGCGGCCCCTCGGACCGCAGACGCGTGTGGGGCTCCTGCCCTCACACTGACCTCCGCCGCCACATACCGCGCTCCTGGGCCAGGAGGGCTGGCGGCCCCGGGGCGTTGCGGCCCTTCACACCGCGGGAAGCGCAGCCAGGCTCTGGCTCAGCAACGGGGATGCTCCATCTTTCTGGAACTTTCCCCAGCTTGGTGGTGTTTAAAGGACATCTCGCTGACTTCTTGTCTTGATGCTTCTGGTTGTCCGTGACATTTAACGACTTCTCTTGGCATGTGCAGCACTTCCAGGAATCACCAATTTGCATTCTTTGCCCATTTTTCTTTTGGTGACTTTCATCTTCTTACGGATTTACAGGAGCTCTTTCTACATGCTGGGTATCTCATATTTTTCCCGTTTCATAGGTGACATTTTTGCCTGGTTTCTTTCTGGCTGTTTACGTTGTCTCTGTCACACCTACCTTTTGGACTTCATGTCACGTGTCACACTGTCCCTGACTGCCTCTGGATTCAGATCCTGCTTGCGAAGGGCATCTCCGCGGGATCTGTGCTATCCTCCCGAGCTTGAGTCAGCCTGTTGCTGTGCACACTTAGCTCTTTAACTACTCTGTTACATGTCCTTTCCTGGCTCTGCGGAGGTATTTGAGTGGACCCTTCAGTGTCCTGCTTAGATCTTCAGCAAAACGTTGTCCAGCCACATCCGGGGCCCTCTCTCTCTCTCTGTCTGTCGAGGCTACTCCCTCAACAATGAAACTACTCATTTTTCGTCCCTTGCCATATGGATAAGCCAAGATTCTCCTGAGTCATCAGGAGCAAGGGCTTCTGCTTCACCTTAACCTCTTTCTTCTCCCATTTCAATACAACCAGCAGGAAGGGACCTGCCTTACCTTACATGCTTTGCTTAGAAATTTCAGCTGATTATTCAAGTTCATCACCGACAGGTTCTACTTTCCCCAGGTCTGCGGGACACAATTCAGCCAAGTTCTTTGCTGGCACAGCGCAAGCATCACCTTACCTCCAGTCCCCAATAACACGTTCCTCATCTCCTTCCAGCCCTCAACACACGTCTGTTACATCCGTATTGAATAACATGCTGTTTATGACGAGCTGTGCATTCTGAGAGGACAACCTCCTCTCCCGTGCTCTTCATTTCCTTCTGAGCCCTCACCCGGCTGCCTTTAAAGTACATATTTTTACTAATAGTCTCTTCAGAAAGTCCAGGTTTTATCTCTCGTGAAGCTCAAAATTCTCCCAACTTCCACCCAATCACCTAATTCAAAAGCCACTTCCACAGTTGGGGGCATTTGGTACAGCGGCACTCGGCTTCCCAGGACCAAAATCTGTAGGCATTTCCTAGGGTGGCCGTAACAAATTATCATACATTGGGTTGCTTAAAACAAGAGAATTTAGTCTCTTAGAATTCTGCAAGTCAGAAGTTCAAAATCCAGAGGTCCGCAGGGCTGCATTCCCTCTGAAGACTCCAGGAGAGAGACTTCCCTTGCTCCCCCTTCTAGTTCTGATGGCTCCATGGGTCCCTTGGCTTGGGGCTCCATTGTTCCTGTCTCTGCCTTCACCTTCACAGGGTCTTCTCCTCTTTCTCTAAGTGTCTCTCCTCTGTGTTTCCTATAAGGACACTTATCATCAGATTTAGGCCCCTAAAGATAGTCCAGGATGATCTAATCTTGGGATCCTAAATTAAATGACAACCTCCCTCTCTTCCTGATTTGACCACTCAACTAATATTGCATAATATTATATAGTTATTGTATAACACTATATAGAATATTGTATAATATATCACATAGCCAATATTATATACATATATACAATATAGGTTGTACATACTACAACATGAGTGCCTAACATTCAACCTCAGATTGCAGAAGCATCCATTTCAAAAGTCATCCATCCCGAATAATCATACCTCCAGCTGCATCACACAGCAACTAGCCACACAAGCAGAAATTAGGCTGTCCTCATGGGTTAGGGTTAGGGCTTCTCAGAAAGCCCTGGAGACACCTGACCACTTGGGTGACCCCCCTTCTCCCTCTCCACACCCACATTCCCTAATATTTGCAAACTGTGTATCTGATGAGAGCTTAATATCCAGAATACATGAAGAACTGCAACTCAGTAACAAAACCAAAACAACCCAAGTAAATAATGGGCAAAGGACTGGAACAGACATTTTTTCAAAACAAATAATGCAAATAGTCACTAAGCACATGAAAGGGTGATTAATGCTCCTGAATCATACACTTAAAAGTGGTTAAAGAAGTAAGTTCTGTCAGGTAAGTGTTTTACCACAGTAAAAAGCAAAAACAAAACCCCTACTATTTCTTTATATGAATATATTTATCTTTATGTAAATTAACTTTTTTTTTTTCAAAATTTCCAACTTTTGTCCTTTTGTACTTCATCGTGGTAAAATTTCTATTGTCAGCATTTCAGCCCACTAATTCTATCTTGTATCCATGCAGCCTGTCGGATCAGTGGTTTCAACTTGAGTTTCAGTGATCATTTCTAGGAATGTTAATTAGAATTCATGTCATGCATTCATCAACAGGGATTTCCTGAGCACTTCTTCAGCACTGGAGTCACAGGACCCCGGACAGGTGACGTCCCAACCTCCTGGAGGTTACAGGGTCATGGGAAGACGGACCCTAAATGTATACAACTAAAGATGTGGCTTAAGGTCATGAAATGCTATGTGGGAAAGGACAGTATGGATGGAGATAAGGAATTATAGAGAGTGGACAGGACAGACCTCTCCAAAGGCATACCATTTGGACAGAACACTAAAGCGAGGGAAGGAGACCCATGAGTGTTTTGTGAGGGAGTGATGCAGGCAGAGGGAAATAATGGGGAAATGCTCAGAAGGTTCACAAAGCCCCAGAGTGTGGCTGGCATGGGATGAGCATGGCTCTAGCTCAGGCCCCCGCAGCAGGGGTGGGTGAGGTGGGGGGTTCTCATGCCCGACACAGTTTGAAGGTGGAGCTGATAGGATTTGCTGCTGTAAGGTGGGAGAGAAAGGGGATCACAGATGCCCCAATGTCGCTCTCGCCAGCAAGAACGACCAGGAGACCTCAGCGAAGCAAACCTTATTTCTGGGTAGCTGTTGGGATCTCCCTTTTCACCGCCCGCGCATGTGTATATATACAAAAGTTGTACAACCAATCACTTGCAGCCACATAGATACTAGAGGCATTTTGGACTACTTCCTTAATCCTTAGTTCCGCCTACTGGCTCGCATCCAGCCGCCATCTTAATGGTGTGTTTACTTTCGGGCATCGACATCCCCAAGATCTCCCGCCTGAACTACACTGTGTGACTGGTGTCCCTGCTTCTAAGAAGGGGAAGATGGGAGGAGAGCAGCTTTGGGAGTGGGCACTGGACCCCCATGTAGATATGTGCCAGGGGCAGGTGGGTGTTCAGTTCTGCAGCCAAAGGAGAGGTCGGGAATCGAACGGTACAGGCTGATGGTCTAGTGGCTGGAAGAGATTCTGAAGCTCCAGGGAATGAGTGCAGACACGGGAGAGAAGAGGCAAGGGCTTCTGCCTTGGGGTGCCCCTGATCTACTGAGGTGGGCTTTCTCAAGACACTGCTGCCAAATGAGAGTAGACAAGCAAGAAGTCAGTGTGGGACAGCTCATTCAGAAAAGAAGGGGAGGAGATCGCCCCCAGCAGCCGGGGGCAGGCCTCCCCACCACGTGACCATGTCAAACTGGATGAAAGGGAAAGGACTTGGGCAGGTCTGTCACGCAGCAAATTGAGGGGGAAAAGGCAATTATGCTTGCCCAGAAGAAAAATGTTACAGAAATCAATCACTGTTTGGTTTAGCAATGAACCACATTTAAAGTCATGTAGTCATGAAAACATGCAGAATGACCTTTAAAAAAATGGGTCCAAACGACACTGAGAAGATGGGAGCTGGTGCAGTGTGTGCACGGAGTGAGGCGAGACCCCGGGGATCCTTGCCTTTGGCAGTGGGGGGTGGCGGGTGATAGTGAACTGAAAGCGTTACAGATGGCAGGTAGCATGCTGATGAAACCTGGGAGGTCTGCGCAAGAAGTAACTAGAAGAAACGGTTGGCTTTTGGATTGGGAATCTAGGGTGAGGAAGGGGGGACCAAGACTGATTTTTTTGGTTGTAAACTTTGTACTTTTAGTTGAGTTCTTAAGCTATAATGTCTGTACTACTTGGGGAAAATCAAAATTAAACCAAAGTGTATTTTTCATTGTCCTTTATAATTCCTCACTTAACCTGGTTCGTGCTGTGTGTCAGTCACTGTTACTATTGATTTATGTGTAGGAACTAGTGAATTACCTTGGAGAGATTTCAGTTTAGATCTACAATCAAAAAGATTTGTTGGCATAATAAAATTAACTAAAATCCCTTAATCCTCCCATAACCCAACAACATGTCAGACATGTAGTTTTGTATACACAGTTTTTTTAAAGCTTCTATTTATTTATCTGAGAGAGAGCAAAATGAGATAGATCAGAGGCAGAGGGAGGCACAGACACACCGCTGAGCAGGGTTCCTGATGCAGGACTCCGTCCCAGGACCCTGGGATCATAACCTGAGCCCAGGGCAGATGCCCAGCTGAGCCCCCCAAAGGCTCCTGCATACACACTCTTGAGTCCATTCCTGCAACTCTTCCTTCAGATAGTTTCTTAAGGGCTTTCAAATCATTACTGCTGTATCGTGGCTCTAAGTCAAGTCATGCAGACTGCTAAGTTTACAGACCACTTGTAATCCATCCCTCTGTTCATTTCTCCCTCTTTGCCGCAGGTCCCCACTTCCACTCCCATCTCTTAACCTTCTGGATACCTGCTTTCATGTCTTTAAGTATATTTGCAGCCTTGCACAATTTATGCAGTGACGCTCTTCATTCAAATAATTTGTGAACAATTTTTAAAGTGCGGTTCAGGTTGTCCGTGGACCGCTCCGGTTCTGTGGATCAACAAAGCCACTGGAGATCGGTTCTTCTGAGAACTTTGCTCCATCACCCACAATATTCCCTTCTTTTAAGTCCAACAGCAAGATCATCTAAAGAAAACTACTTGACTCCTTACTGGGCATAAGACCTCAATCAATGGTAATCAGTTCTGAATGATCCCATGTTCATGTCTGTGTGAAGAGAGATGGGTTTCCTGGTATTTTTTCTTAACAGCAAGGAACCAGCTTTCTTGGGATCCTGAGAGCTCTGCCCAAGTCTTCCTGGCCCACAGTGACTTAAATCTGCCCATTCCTGACTCAGTCAGTATAGAGCAGAGAAGGGATGACTCACGGCTATACAACAGAGGGACAGAATGGATATTGGGAGCTAATCATGATACTCTAAATCCAGCTTGCTTGTCCTCCATTTTATCCTTATTTGGGTTTTCCTCCAACCCAGTCAACACAGCAATCATCTTACCATGGCACCCATCACTTCAAATGCTGTGATGGTGCAGTGTCTCATCTTCAGAGATGGCCACTGCATGGAATTACACCTCCTGCTAGTCTCACCTTGAGTTTGGCTTTTCTGTCGTTTGCTTTTGACCAACGATGCTGTGTGACTTCTGAAAGTACCTCATAAAAACTTTGCTGTTTATGCCTGCGCCTCTAGGAATACTCTTTTTTGGAGTACTCACTCCAGGAAACCAGCCACCATACTGTGAGACACTGAAGACACTCAGGAGGCCAAGTGTGGGCATGACAGCGGATCGCGCTGGCTCAGATCCCGCCAGCAGCCTGCCAGTGAGCCGCCTTAGGTATCCAGCCCAGGTGAGCCTTCGGGACATCGCAGCCCCAGTTTCCCTATGACTGCAACATTCTGCAAGATGGGCAGTCAACCCACCAAACCATGAGAGAGAACAACACACAGGTGTTCATGTCATTACGCTCTAAGATGGGCTGTGACTGGCTGTCAATGACTCCCACGAAGGTGGGTGATGACCCCACAATACAGGGAGCATGGGGGAGGCAGTTACAGGATTTGATCAGTGACCCAGACTCTCTTTCCCATTGAGCCATCTGCAGCAAGGTGGCTTTGTGTTGTTACAATTGTCACCAATTCCAGATGACCTTGGTGCCATGCAGTCACAAGCAATCAGGATGAGAAAGGCAGGGCCAACGTCCTCTTCTTTTGAGCACTGAGGTTTCATCTGGAAACTGGATTTTCCCAGGAGTTCTCTAGCATTCTTCCCTTTACACTTTATTGGGGTTAGAACTAGCCAACCAATCACGACTCATCTTCTGGGTCTATGGTCTGTCCTCACTGAGATCAAGGGGTCTCTGCCCACTGCCTCAATCAGCTGGCGTTCTGTTTTGTGGAGAGGGGGGTGGGACAGGATGTGCCATAGTGTCTGTCTGCCACTCCATTAGACCAAGCCCAATCCTTAGCCAGGCCTGTGTTCTGAGCCCCATTCCTCCTGGCTCTTCCCTTCCTCCCCTCTGTGCATCTTGGCTCCTGCACCTGGGAGGTACGCTCTGTCCCTGGAATGCTCTTTCTTCCAGCCAACGTCTGGGATTTGCATGCTTCAGATGGCGGCTCAGACACCACTTTCTCATGGAGCTGCCCGCTGGGTTCCATGCTTTCTTTGAACTCTGCATTCCTCGGTTTCATGTAATAAAACCGAATTATGGAGGTGTGTGTGTCTGGATGAATGTCTGTCTTCATATCTCCAAAGATGTGAGCTGTAGCGTTCCTCTTGCTATGCTCACAAGTAACCACAACTCAGTGAATAGCTAGTAAATGTCTGAACAACAGGGATTCCTCTTCACCTTCTCCCATGCTGCCTTATGCAGGTGCTGTGTCAGTACTGAAGGTGTTATTAAGAAGTTGTTTTGGATCCTAAATCCTGAAAAACTTCAATGGGGTGCTCTTAAATTGTGCATATGGTGAGTTCCATTTTGCTCACACAGGAGTTTACTTTATGCTTGGTGCACTTTGTAAGTCTCAGTTCAGGATACCACAAATAAACAATGTGTAAGGATACGGACAGAATCCTATCCATCTTTTGAGTTTTGGATAACTCTCCTTATGGATGTCCTCCTCTTACATGGACTGGCTGTGTGACCTTGTGTGAGTTGCTTAACATCTCTGTGCCCCAGTTTCCTCAGTGGTTAAAGGGGAATATGCTGTTGTGAGAATTAGGCCAGGTGGCACCTGCAGAGTGCTGATAAGAGTGGCCGGGGCCCGGCAGTTGCTGGTGCTCCAGCGTCTAGCACAGCCGTCGGCTCCTGGCACAGAGTCGCCTGGAGCATGGGGTTCTAGGCTGGAGCCACACTCCACTTGCCCAGCTCTAGGCCCCACCTCTAAACCTCTGTACTCTCATCTGTGTAATGGGGGCATTAGTATCTACCTCGGGAAATGGGGTTAAATGAGATCCCAGGTGGCTCTAAGCACTCAGCACACGGAACTGTCCCCGCCTGTTCCCTGTGCCAGCAGGCCAGCGCACCCGAGATGGCAGGGCACAAAGGGCCTTTGAGTTCAAGTTCAGTCATTTTTCCAATGAAACTCCTTAGCACCAGAAGGAGAGGGATAGAAGGACTTGTTGAACATCTCCCAGCTGGTTAGGAGAACAGGATAACCCGACTTATGAAAGAGGAGACTCTGGGTTTTAGGAGAATATGCTTTGTTTCATTATGTTTACCTTGTGCTCTGATGCAGTAGCCTTTTCTATTAGCAGGTCTTTCCCGAGGTCCTGCTGTGACCCAGCGAGGTACGGAGAAGCAGGAAGAAACTGGTCCCATGAGCCAGAACCCCTAACCCGTCCCTGGCCTTTGGGTGCCGGGTCATGGACAGTGAGTCTTCTCTGGTCCTCTGCGGAGGAGCTGCTGTGTGATGGACAGGCCAGCTCTGGGGGCCTGAGGCAGAGGCTACCTCAGTCTGAGGCCCTGTGTGGCCCCAGGGCCAGAAGTCCCAGATCCTCAACAAATCTCTCTGTTTCCTACACCAGGCAGAATGTAAAGCCTTGGTCAAATGACTGCACTGGTTTTTAGTTGAGAGTCTTTTTTTTTTTTTTTTTAATTTTATTTTATTTATTTTTATTTCCAGCATAACAGTATTCATTATTTTTGCACCACACCCCGTGCTCCATGCAATCCGTGCCCTCTATAATACCTACCACCTGGTACCCCAACCTCCCACCCCCCGTCCCTTCAAAACCCTCAGATTGTTTTTCAGAGTCCATAGTCTCTCATGGTTCACCTCCCCTTCCAATTTCCCCCAACTCCCTTCTCCACTCTAAGTCCCCATGTCCTCCATGCTATTTGTTATGCTCCACAAATAAGTGAAACCATATGATAGTTGACTCTCTCTGCTTGACTTATTTCACTCAGCATAATCTCTTCCAGTCCCGTCCATGTTGCTACAAAAGTTGGGTATTCATCCTTTCTGATGGAGGCATAATACTCTATCCCCAGGGGTACAGGTCTGTGAATCACCAGGTTTACACACTTCACAGCACTCACCAAAGCACATACCCTCCCCAATGTCCATAATCCCACCCCCTTCTCCCAAACCCCCTCCCCCCAGCAACCCTCAGTTTGTTTTGTGAGATTAAAAGTCACTTATGGTTTGTCTCCCTCCCAATCCCATCTTGTTTCATTGATTCTTCTCCTACCCACTTAAGCCCCCATGTTGCATCACCACTTCCTCATATCAGGGAGATCATATGATAGTTGTCTTTCTCTGCTTGACTTATTTCGCTAAGCATGATATGCTCTAGTTCCATCCATGTTGTCGCAAATGGCAAGATTTAATTTCTTTTGATGGCTGCATAGTATTCCATTGTGTATATATACCACATCTTCTTGATCCATTCATCTGTTGATGGACATCTAGGTTCTTTCCATAGTTTGGCTATTGTGGACATTGCTGCTATAAACATTCGGGTGCATGTGCCCCTTTGGATCACTACGTTTGTATCCTTAGGGTAAATACCCAATAGTGCAATTGCTGGGTCATAGGGCAGTTCTATTTTCAACATTTTGAGGAACCTCCATGCTGTTTTCCAGAGTGGCTGCACCAGCTTGCATTCCCACCAACAGTGTAGTTGAGAGTCTTTATCAGTGACCTTTAATGTCACTATTGTGAGCCTGCGGTAAGTTATTTACAAAGGGCCCCAGGGTGGTTTCAGAGAAGCATCTGGAGAATGCTCGGAGGGCCTAAGGTCTCCTGAAGGTTCACTGAGCCATGTGAGATTCCTAAGGAGCCCTGTGTGGCCTGGGAATGTGCTGGTGGGGGCACAGGGCACAGCGCTGGGCCGACAGGGGCCTCCTGGGATTTTCCTCCTCTGCATGAAGTGCTGCCTGGGGCGGGCCACTCCTGAATCGGGCCAGACATGGGCCTGGCACCCGCCCCAACTTCCCTCCACCTCCTGAGAACTGTACCTGCTTCTCCAGGGTGGACCCTCTCTATTCTTCCAAAGGGAACAAAATGTAATTGAGATAGAATTTCCAAAACAAAACAATACGGGGAAAAAAAAAACCCAATATGGAATCTGATTTCCTAAAAAGTTAAAAATGAGAAGAGAGCACAGGGGGTTAGAGGAGTCAAATGGAACAATAAATTAGAACTGCTGGAAGTGTAAACACGAGAGAGTACGTGTGTGTGGTGAGCCAAGGGTCTGTCCTTGTGCTGGGCTATTGCAGGGAGCCCTGGGAGCGCTTCAGAGACACAGACGGTACAGTGAGCTGGAAATGATCACTGGCCTCAGGCCTAGAGCAGAGACAGTGATGTTTAAATGGGGACCCTCCTTACCCTCCAAGATGTGGGCGTCATGTCAGGGACAGCAGAGGCGTGGAGTGGCTAATGGGGATGGGGTCCAGCCCCAAGTGCCCCTGTGCTGCTATGTGAACTCGGGTTAGTTGCCAAAGCCAAAATCCTGTGCCTGCTTTCCTCATCCGTCTGGCAGTCACCTCCTGGTGTGACCATGTCCGGAAAAACCTGGTGTTCTGAAATGAAAAATTTCTACCAAAAACCTTACATTTTCCTTTTATTTGGCTTCGCGTTCTACGTTATTTTCAAAACCCAGTCTGACTGCTCATTTCTGAGCACCCAGCGTGCTTTATACGCGGCGCCAGGAGCTTTTTCTCAGAGCCACTCAGAACCACCTCAGCAGCCACAGCAGAGGGTCCGCGCCGGGTCCTGCAAGAGTTTCAGACGAGGAAAATGGAATTGAGCTTGCGCTGCTGGGAGCACCTCCTGGAAGAGACGTGAGCTGGACCGCTGATGGGGGCAGAGGCGGCGGAGGAAGCAAGGGAGGCAGTTCGGCATGGGGAGTGAGGCTCTCGGGGAAGGAAAGAGCATGGGCCGAAGGATGGGCGCTGTCCTCCTGGCACATGCAGTCACCGTCCCTGGTGACAGGGAAGAAGAGAAGGCAGAGCTGCTCAGATCCCACCAGGAGGTCTCCAGGTGGCTATGCGGCAGCCAGGCCCATGCTGCCGACCAAGATGGGTGACTGGCAGGTTTCCTTCAGGAAGCTGCTTTGGAAACGGAGCATGGCCATCTGTCTCAAAATGACTCACGACCTGGGCGTGTGCTTGCTCTGAGCAGTGCAGGGTGCTGTGTGGAAGTGCTGAGTCACTAGATCGAACTTCTGAAACTAGCGTCACCCAGTGTTAGGTAACTGGAATGCAAACTGGCCTGATCTGTAGATCTGTTGGTGCTGTGGAGGAGCCCCGAGAATTGGTGATGGAACCAGGGAAGCGCTGCGGGCAGCCTGAGGGGGCCTCTGAGCTCCTCATAGTCCCTATCAGTTCCCTTCCCCATGCCCCACATTTTCTTCATTTGGAAAGCCAGCTCCTTCTCCATCTTGTACAAATGGTCTTACAAAGGCTAGGCCCGGACCCTCTCAGATGGGAGCCTTGAAGTCAATCCTTCATCGCAAATCCAGACTGAGTTGGGTTCAATTAATGTGAAACTCGACTATGTTTTCTGCAACCTCAAGCTGTCAAACAGACTGTCACAGACTGAAGGAAATTAAGAACCGCTCTTTCTTCATTCCAAACATGTGTTCCAGGTGTGTGGCGATGCCATCTCGAGCCCAGAGTGCATCTTGTTTGGGTGGGAAAGGGTGAGGAGCCAAGGAGGTGGGAGTGTCCCGTGCCTTCCTGGATATCTCAATGAGAATTAAGTGCAGGGTTTCTGGAGTCAAACATTCTGAATCCACAAGGAGCAGGACAAGTTTGACAACATCATGTCCTCCTCTGCTGGACTCTTCTGGGCTGGCTTTCTCAACAGCAGGTTTGCACAATAGCACTGATGATGCCCACACGGCTGCCTGTTTTAACACTCGGTTCCCTGTTCACTCCTCTGATTAAATGTGGTTCTGAATCCTGGAACTGCAGTTCTAGGGGCGGTAAGAGGTTTTCCCAGTCCAAACCATGCTTGTTGACACACAAATTCTGACAGCTTTTTAGAAACCCTGAGGAATCTGGAAGGTGGTTAGGAATGTACTGACTAACCTACCTAAAACACGTGCTCCTCACTCTGATAGGGAAAACCAGTCAAGAAATCACCACAGAGATGACTGCTCATGTCTGTGTTCCCTGTGGTTGTGTTTTCTTTAAATTAATGAACTATTTTGGGGGAGCCATTTTAGGTTCACCGTGAATACCGAGAAGAACGTACAGGTATTTCCCAGATGCCCCTGTGTTCCTCCACCATAAACATCCCCACCAGAGTGGTACGGTCATCACATTTGGGGAACCTACAGTGACACGTCATACTCACCCCACATCCACAGTCCTTCTGCGGCTTCAGACCAATGTGCGGTGACAGGTTCTACCCCTGCAGAAGCAGCGCCATGCAGAATAGTTTCACTGCCCTAAAAATTCTCTGGGCTCTGCCTATCGTGCCCCCGTCCCCTCCTGGCAACCACTGATCTGTTTACTGTCTCCACAGTTTTCCAGAATGTCATAGGGTTGGAATCATACAGTACTTCCCCATTTCAGACTGGCTTCCTTCGCTTGGTGATACACATGTAAGTTTCCTGTTTGTCTTTTCGTAGCTTGACGGCACTTAATCTTTTTAGCGCTGAATAACATTGCATTGTCTGGATGCAACAGAACTTATCTATCCATTCACCTACTTGGTCGATTCCAAGGTTGGGTAATTATGAATAAAGCTGCTATGAACATCCATAGGTAGGTTTTGGTGTCACAAATTTTCAAATAATTTGAGTAAATACCAAGGAGTGTGATTCTTTTTTTTTTTTTTAAGATTTTATTTATTTATTTGACAGAGAGAAATCACAAGTAGTCGGAGAGGCAGGCAGAGAGAGAGGGAAGCAGGCTCCCCACTGAGCAGAGGGCCCGATGCGGGACTCGATCCCAGGACCCTGAGATCATGACCTGAGCCGAAAGCAGCGGCTTAACCCACTGAGCCACCCAGGCGCCCAAGGAGTGTGATTCTGGAGTTGTATGGTAAGAGCAGGGGTGCCTGGGTGGCTCAGTCGTTTAGTGTGTGCCTTCGGCTTAGGTCATGATCCCGGGGTCCTGGGGTGGACCAGCAGAGAGCTGGGCAGGGAGTCCGCTTCTCCCTCTGCCTGCTGCTTCCCCTGCTTGTGTTCTCTCTCCCTCTCTGTCGAATAAATAAAATCCTTTAAAAAAGAATAAGAAGAATTATAGTTTTTACTTTACCTTCACTTATTCCTTCTTTGATGCTCTTCTTTTCTTTATGTAGATCCGAGGTTCTGACCTATTTCATTTTCCTTCTCCCTGAAAAACTTCCTTAACGTCTCTCATGCAGCAGGGCTGCTTGCAACATGTTCCCTCCATTTCCATTTGTTTGAGAAAGTCTTTATTTCCTCCCCATTCTCATACATGTAAGTGTCGCTGTTCTGGACATTTACCTACTTGTTTTCCCAGCTTCCTGATCTGTGCTTCAGAGCCTGATGATAATCCGGGGAGTGTTTCCATCATGATGACCTCAGATTTTGCTGCTGTTCCCTCGTCTCTTCCTCCTCCTTCTGATGTCTCCATTACATGTGTGTTACAGCTCTGTGGCTGTCCTACGGTCCTTGCATATTCTTTTGTATTTTTTTCCAGTCTTTTCTTCCTTTGATTTTTAGTTTTGGAGTTGCTATGGTCACATTCCCAACTCAGGGAGAGATTCTTTCCTCGGCCGTGTCCAGTCTACAACGAGCCCATCAAAAGCAAGCCCCAGTTCTGTCAAAATTTTTTTGATCTCTGGCTTTTCTTTTTAAACTTTCTTAGAATTTCCACATCTCTGCTTACACTGCCCATGTATGTTCTTGCATACTGTCTACTTTTTCTATTAAAGTATATTATCAGAGTTGTTTTAAATTTCCCCATCTGATCATTCCAACAGCCCTGCCATACCTGAGTCCAGTTCTGAGGCCTCTCTGTCTCTTCAAACTGTGTGTTTTGACTTTTTGTAAGGCTTGTGATTTTTTCTAGATAGCCAGGCATGATGCGCTGGATAGAAGGAACTCCTGGAAACAGGCTTTACTAATGTGGTCGTGAGGTGTCGGGGAGAGGGGAGGTGTTCTCTAGCCCTGGGATTAGGTCCCAGGCTTTTGGTGAGTCTGTGTCCTGGGACAATGAACTTCACCAGCTTTTATAATTGCCCATACATTGATTTTATTGAAATCTTTACTTCTCTACGTGGCTTTGAGTTACTGGTTGACCCTTCACTGCACCTTGCAGGACTCTGCTGACATTTTCTTTTGTAGGGAAGGTCCAGTCATAACCCCCCAGCTGTTGTTTCTTTCAGAATGTCTTGATTTCTCCCTCACTTACAAGGAACACTTGAACCAGATACAGGATTTCTTGATGGTTTTCCTGTTCTCATGTTGAGTATCAGCCCACGCTCTCCTGGCCTTCCAGGTTTCTGATGAGAAATCTGCTTGCAGCCTTGAGGACCCCTTGCCATGTGTGGACTTTTTGTTGGCAGCTCTTAAAAGTTTGATTATAATGTGTCTCGTTTGGGGTCTCTCTCAATTCATCTTACTATGAAGTTTACTGAGCTTCTTTGATGTTTATATGCATGTGTTTCTTCAAATTTTGAATTTTTCAGCCATGATTTCTTCGAGTATTCTCTCTGCCCCTTTCCCTTTTCTCTCCTGTTTCTGAGATTTCCAAGACACGTGTCAGTCCTTTTGAAGGTGTCAAATTTCTTCCGGGTTCTGCTTGCTTTTCTTCCATCTTTTCTCCTTTGTTTCTCAGCCTTCCTAATGTCGAGTGTCGTCTTCAAGTTCACAGACTTTTTTCCGTGCTGGTCTGACACTGTCTCCCAATGCTTCTCCTGCATTTTCCATCTCAGTTACTATACTTTTCAGTTCCGCTGTTTCTTTCTTGCTTCTCTGTATGTTTTCTGTCTCTGCCTCGATGCTTCCATTTCATCCACACGTAGCTTCCTTGACTTTATGCAAGTCTTCCTTTAGCTTCTTGAGCAACCTTATGAGCTGTAAGAGCATGATTTTGAAGTCCTTGTCTAATGGGTACTACTTTTCAGGAACAGACTCTGCTGACTTACTTTTTTCCTTGGAATGGGGCATACTTTCCTGGTTTTTGTACGTCTGCTATGTTTTATTGTTGTTGAGCACCAGACATTTGAATTTAACAATGTGGTAAGTCTAGAAATTAGAATTTTCCCTTTCCCCAGGGTTTGCTATTTTTGATTTAAAAATTTTTTTTTAAATTGTAGCCTCTCTGTGCCAAGGATCGGCTTGCAGCATAAACATAATATCTTCTTGGGTCTTCTTTGAGCCTCTCCTCGGGCAGACACTGTCTTGTTCTACTTTTCCCTGTATGTGCATTTCTTTTAGAATGTCCTAGTCTTTAATATCTGGCTCCTGAGGGGGAAAAGCAAAAAAATGAAAGGAGAATAAAATGGAACTGGTCCTTGAAGTCTGCTGGAGGTCTCTTGAGCCCAAGGGGAGAGGGTTTGCAACACTGGGGGAAGAAAAACAAGAGTTCTTTGCAACTCTGTGAGGAGAAGCAGCAATCAGTGGTTACAGCACAGATCCCCAGTATTTGGAGGACGGAGTCCCTTCTGCTAGCTCTATGTCCCCCAGACTGTGTGCTGCTTCAGGAATACATGCACAGCTGCCCGCCACATGCCTGGGGGTAGGGAATGGGTAGTTGCTACTGTGTTAAGAGCCGAAATTGCTCAAAATTGAATGCAATTTACTACCCAAGCAGTCTCCTGGAAGTTGAAAGCCTTCAATAGACACTAGATTTCCAAATGGGTTACACCAGACAGATTCTGCCAGTGCAACTATCATCTAGGTTGGGAGACAGACTCCTGGGGCCTCCTACACCATGGTCTTCCCCAAGACCTCTCCTGCCAGGCCATCTTCTACAGCAACTGTTGTCTGGTGTGTTCCCACCAGCAGTGTACAAGTGTCCCAATTTCTCCATGTTCTTGTCAACATTTGTTATTACCTTTCTCAATAAGTGTTCTTTCATCGATGAGCAGGTGAGTAGCAGGGACCAGAGGAACAGAAAAGAACTGTTTAGAAGAGAAAGGAAGGACAGAAAACTCTGTGGAAAGGAAGCAGAGGGGATAGGGAGGAATGGCAGGGACTGGAGGGCGTGAACAGGGACAAACAAAGTGGAAGGGGACAAACATAAGCAAATAGGTAGGGGGGGACAGGGCCACAGAGGATGAGAGCCTGGACAGATGTGTCAGGGCCTGTGGGGTTGCTGAGGACTAGAGGCCAGAGGCCAGGTCTGTAGCCGAGTGTGGCTGCAGCTCCCCTGACAATGGTCTGGGATTCTGTTAAGGGGACTCAAGCCTGCCTGGTGTGCAGCGCACTGTTGGAAAACACCACTTTGCAGGACAGACCTTCTGGCCATTTGTCCTGTAACCAGGACAAACTGTCCTTTGTCATGGAAGAGGTAGATCTGATAAGCTGTCACTCGGGGAGACCACAAGGCTGGACTATTCTCTTCCCAGGAGACAGTTTATACGAGTTACAAGGGAGGGAATGGAAGTCTGGTGATGTCTGCGGTCTGCTTTTTGATGCAAGAGCTTTCCAGGGGTTCCTGTGTGGTGATGTTTCTCCTGCAGGTGGCCCACCTCTCTGCTTCCCCAGTGGGAAAGGAAGAGATGGATCTGGATGCCATCACTCTTGGTCATCTTAGACGTGAATGTGGGCGGCAGGGGCTCAGCCTCCAGGTCAGGCATGTGGGCACTAGCCTCTTGTGTGCTTGTCTCAGGAGGCCTGGGGGGTGGCTCTTCCCGAGAAACCACTCACAGAACTCTCACCAGCAGAGTATCCATCACCACCTCGTTTATCATAATAATGTCGTGATTTTTCTTGTAAATGTTCCATTGTTTCACATTTCACATTTGGATTCCCCATCTGCATGGATTTTAGAATTGACTGACCATGTGGGACCTCGAAGTCCTAACCCTGTCTGGCCCCTGTGCTCCTGCGCTGCCATTCATTTCATGCCACGCGCGACATAAAGCCCATGCTGGTTTTCCCATTTCCTTAGTGTTTATTCAGATTCACCCACTTAGTAACTGTCCTGCTGTTCTTCATTCCTGCGTCCATTACTGTACTGCCATCTGTAGTTCCCTCCCTTGTGACTCAAAACTTCCCTGTGGCATTTCTTTCAGTGTGGGTCTGTGGAAGGACATCCTACGGTTTTGTCTGCATGGGGGATATTTTAACCTCCTGGTTCCCAGTCTTACTGAGGTGCCCCTGATGGAGAGCACCGTCCAAGCCTCCGGCATTCAGCAGGAGGGCCTTCCGGGGAGGGGGCGATGGCGGCCACCGTCAGTCAGTTAGCACCCATCACCTCACACGGATGGAAGATGTCTCTTCCTTGTGGTGAGAGGTCTTGGGACCTGCTCCCTTCAGCACTTCCACGTCCCCCGTCCCCCGTGGTTGTCCCGCTCAACAGGGAGCTGGCAGGTCTACCTCTGTGCTGGAAGTCTTTCCTGAACTGGTTGTAGGATTGCCAGCTGGCAGCTATTTTCATGAAGCGCTTCAAAGATGCTGTTCCATTATGCATTTTCTTAGTTTTGTAATTTTTGTGAAAAAAAATCTGCTATTCCTTTGAAGGTAAAATGTCATTTCCCCTTCTCTGTCAATGGTGTAATTTAATCAATGGTGTGTCAATGCTGAATTTCCAGGTTTTTATCCTGGTAGAGTGGTTATGCAGGTGGTGCCCTTTTTTTTTTTTTAAGATTATTAATTTTAGAGACAGGGAGCACCTGAGTGAGCAGCAGTGGGGGGCAGAGGGTGAGGGAGAGAGAATCCTGAAGCAGACTCCCCTTGAGCAGCAAGCCCAACATGGGGCTTGATCCCGTGACCCTGAGATCATGGCCTGAGCCGAAACCAAAGAGTCAGATGCCGAAGAGATCCAGAGCTGAAAGAGTTAAATTGTGTGGAGCTTCTGCTAACTTGCTTTTCTGTAACTGCTCTGCTCCTTTGCGGGTTGAACCTTGAGAAGTAGGAGCATGGCCTTCCCTTTGTGTTCCCCTCCATTCCCCCGAGGCCCCACATCCTGAGCACGTTCCCTGCTTAAGAGATGTCCTTGAATTATGCTTGGGGTTAACAAAGAAGAGAACTGTTTTGTCCTAGTTTCACAGCCGCCCAGCTACACCCGGCCCAGCTACACCCGGACGATAAGATATGGCTAACTGAAAAATGTAAACTGTGCAGAGCATACCAGAAACTGTAACTATGTAAAGAGGTCACTGTGATTATGGCTTTGTGACAAGCCTTTGTCTAACAAATGCATAAAAACCCATACTCCCTTGGATCAGGGCTCTCAGCCTCTGCCTGATCTTCAGGTATGTTGCAGAGCCCCAGCATGCTGGAACAATAAAGCCCGTGCTGTTGCAGAAAGAGCTGCCTTGGTGTCGTTCCTCTGCGCCTCCCTAGCTTGAGGTCTTCTCGACCCTAACATTTGGAGGTCCCACTGAGATTTGACCCAGCCAATGGGAGGCCAGATGGGATGGCCCCAACTTGCTCTTTGGATAAGTATATGGTGCCTATTCCTCTTTCGGTACCAATATTCATGTGCACATGCTAGTCTGATTCTTTTTTCTTGTGATTTCTGGTGATATCTGGGCAACCTTCAGTGTCTGACAGACGTGTCCTGGAGACACCGGTTGCGACCTTGGGGGACGCCCCAGAGGTGAAGGAGGGCCAGGGACGCCTGGTGGCCTCCTATCGGGTAGATCCGGAGGATCTACATCTGTTATATCCCAGAAAACACTATCATAGGCCACTATTTTATTTTTCATCTCTCCTACAGTCCCAGTGGGGACAAGCGCTTGTGTCCTGTACTTCGAGAGGGGACAAAACACATCAACTCCCCTGTCCCTAACCCTAGCCCATTGGTCTGAGGTTCGGGCTAGGGCTCATAATCTCTCTCTCTTTCTCTATAAAGAAAACTAAATGGCAGACTCTCTGTGCCGCTGAATGGCCATCTTTCAAGGTCAACTGCCCCCCCCCCCCAGGGGTCTTTCCATCTTTCCCTGATTTTGCAGGTCAAGAGCGTCATCTACCGGCCCCGACCCGAGGGACATCCGGACCAGGAGCCTTATATCTTGGTGTGGCAGGATCTCTGCGAAAATCCTCCCTCTTGGGTTAGGCCTTTTCTGCCCCCAGCTCCTAATCTCCCACCTCCTTCATCCCCAACACCTGCAAGCCCAGCAGTCCTTGCTCTAACAGCACCCATCCCCTCGACCGGACCCATTCCGGCTCCCCCCAAAAACCCCCTCAAGCCCCCTATACTTCCAGACTCTCAGGACCTTCTCCTCTTTGAAGCTCCCCATCCTTACCCTCCAGTACCTGGTCCACAGCCCCTACCACCTCAACTGGGACCGGTGCCTTCTGATCCGCCTTCCACCACCTCTGCACTGGTGCCTGACTCCTCCATCTCTCCTTCCGGACCAGCCCATGGCACCCGTAGCCGCACGGCCCGGGCTGATAATGATCAAGGTCCTGAGGCGGAGGCAGTCGTGCTCCCGCTCAGACCATATGGCCCAGACATTCCAAATGGGCAAGGGGGCCACATGCCGGCCCTCCAGTACTGGCCTTTCTCCTCCTCTGATCTCTATAACTGGAAAAATAATAACCCTCCTTTCTCTGAGGATCCTGCCCGCATAACAGATCTAATTACCTCTCTAATGAACTCCCATCAGCCACATGGGATGACTGCCAGCAGCTGCTCTCAGTCCTCCTCACCTCTGAGGAGAAGGAGAATGTCCTCCTGAATGCCCAAAAGAATGTGCCTGGCCCCGGCGGGCAACCTACCCAGCTTCCTAATCGGATTGATGAATATTCACCTCTGACGCGCCCTGACTGGGACCCTAATCTGCCTGAAGGTAGGAGACACCTCGAAATCTATCGCCAGACTCTAGCGGTGGGTCTCAGGGCAGCGGGCCGAAAGCCCACTAATTTGGCTAAGGTAAGAGGTATGACCCAGGGCCCTATTGAAAGCCCCTCTCTATTTCTAAAAAGGCTTCTTGATGCCTACCGGAGGTATACTCCCTTTGACCCTCAGTCAGAGGAACAGCAGGCATCAATAGCCATGGCTTTCATTAGGCAGTCTGCAGTAGACATAAGAAGGAAAGAGAAAGAGGAAAGAGAAAGAAAGGAGAAAGAGGAAAGGAAGGAAAGAAAAAGAAAGGGATAAAAGAAGGAACAAAGAGTTGACTAAGATCCTGGCCGCAATGGTAGAAACTGGTAGAAAATCAGATACTAAGACTTCAGGAAAGATAGGGAACCTGGGCCACTCTCCTAGGTGATGCCCGAACTTGGCCTCAGACCAGTGTGCCTACTGTAAAGAGCGTGGACACTGGGCTAAGGAATGTCCTAAAAAGAAGAACAAGCCACCACCCCGCACTACCAACCTCCTGGCTCTTGAAGATGATGATTAGCGGGGACGGGGCTCGGACCCCTTCCCCGAGCTCAGGGTAAAATTTCTGGTGGAGGGGACTCCTATTGATTTTGAGGTCGATACTGGAGCTGTTTATTCAGTCTTGCAGCAGGCCCTAGGGCCCCTCTCATCCAAATGGGCCCATATCAGGGGGGCAAACGGGAGCAGGTACCGCCCCTGGACCACCAAGCGGAGGATGGATTTAGGGAATGGGAGGGTGCACCACTCCTTTTTGGTGCTCCCTGACTGCCCTGCCCCCCTGCTGGGGAGAGACTTGCTGACCAAATTGCGAGCCAGGATTACCTTCACTGATCGGGTCTTTGATAGATTTTCTTAACCCCATTGTGGGCCTACGCCATTCGGATAAGGATCTTTCCCTGTAGTCAATACCCTGACCGTCACCCTAGAAGATGAGTACAAGCTGTTTGAAGGGCCCAACCCTACCGACCACCTCCCGGATCTGGAAGGATGGCTACAGGACTTCCCTGAGGCTTGGGCTGAAACTGCGGGATTGGGCTTAGCAACTGCCCAACCCCCTGTAGTGGTGGCACTTAAGACCTCTGCCACCCTTATCCAGGTAAAACAATACCCAATGAGTAAGGAAGCTCGAGAGGGCATCCGCTCTCACATCACCAAGCTCCTTCAACAAGGAGTCTTAGTGCCCTGCCAGTCAGCCTGGAGCACTCCCTTACTCCCTGTAAAGAAACCTGGAACTAATGACTATCGCCCTGTCCAAGACCTAAGGGAAGTGAATGCTCGGGTGGAGATAATACACCCTACGGTGCCAAACCCATATAATCTCAGCACGCTAAGTCCCTCCCGAGTCTGGTACACTGTGCTAGACTTAAAAGATGCCTTCTTCTGTTTGCGGCTGCATCCTGACAGCCAGCACATTTTTGCTTTTGAGTGGACCGATCCTGACGCTGGAATTTCGGGTCAACTCACCTGGACGCGGCTTCCCCAGGGTTTTAGAAATTCTCCCACCTGTTTGCTGAAGCCTTGCATAAGGACTTGAAATCCTTCCGGGAGACACATCCCACTTTGACTCTTTTGCAGTATGTGGATGACCTCCTGCTGAGAGCCAGCAGGAGTATCTCCATGGGACTAAGGCCCTGTTAAGGGCTCTGGCTACCCTGGGATATCAAGCCTCTGCCAAAAAGGCTCAACTCTGCCAGTTAGAAGTGACGTTTCTAGGCTATAAGATCAAGGAAGGTAAACGGTGGCTCACGGAGGCAAGGAAAAAGACTGTTACTCAAATACCGCCTCCTCAGACTAGAAGGCAACTAAGGGAGTTCCTAGGGATGGCAGGCTTCTGTCGCTTATGGATACCTGGCTTCGCTTCCTTAGCTGCCCCGCTTTATCCCCTAACCAAAAATGAGGCCCCCTATGAATGGGGGGAAGGAACAACAAGAGGCTTTTGATGGGATAGAGCGGGCACTGCTTTCAGCCCCCGCCTTGGCCTTACCAGATGTAGAAAAACCCTTCACCCTGTACTTGGAAGAAAGGAACAGGGTGGCATGAGGAGTACTGACCCAATCCTTGGGCCCCTGGAAGCGCCCTGTAGCCTATCTATCCAAAAGATTGGACCCTGTTGCTGGCGGATGGCCAAGGTGCCTGAAAGTCATAGCCGCCGCAGCTTTACTTGTCAGGGATGCTGACAAATTGACTTTGGGACAGAAAATCACTCTTATTGCCCCTCACACTTTGGAAAGTGTGATCCAGCAACCCCCAGACCGCTGGCTCTCCAATGCTCGCATAACCCACTATCAGAGCCTCCTGTTAGACAAAGACCGCATCTCTTTTGGCAATCCTGTGCTCCTTAATCCCACCACCCTGCTGCCAGAGGAGACGGATGACCCAGTAATCCATTCCTGCCAGGATATCCTGGCTGAAGAAACAGGCACGAGGCCAGACCTCAAGGACAGACCCCTGCCCCATGCTGATGTACCTTTGTTCACGGACGGGAGCAGCTTCCTACAACAAGGGGAGCGACGGGCAGGGGCGACGATGGTTGGGCCTCGAACTGTGGTTTGGTCAGCACCCTTAACTCCTGGAACTTCTGCTCAGAATGCAGAACTTATTGCTCTAACCCAAGCCTTGAGCCTGGCGACGGGCCAGCGGGCTAATATATCTACACAGACAGCCGCTATGCTTTTGCCACTGCTCATGTACATGGTGCCATCTACCGGCAGCGGGGGCTTCTCACCTCCGCTGGGAAAGAAATCAAGAACAAACGGGAGATTATAGATCTCCTTGAGGCTATCCACCTCCCAAAGGAGATAGCCATCATACACCGCCCTGGACATCAAAAAGGTGAAGACCCAGTTGCCCAGGGCAACCGTTGCGCAGACGAAGAAGCAAGAGCAGCCGCCCTGCGTGACCCCCCAGTAGCAAACATCTTGACTACATTGAAAGAAGTCACTAAGTTAGAGACCCCAGAGGAAAAGGTAAATGAATTTTTACTTTTCACCCACTGCCTCTCCCATCTAGGTACCAGAGTGCTGCTGGAATTATTAAAGGACCAAAATCTACCGTCCCTACCTCTGGGTAGGGCAAAGGAACTGGCTCAAGACATCGTTTCCGGGGCGCCTGGGTGGCTCAGTGGGTTAAGCCGCTGCCTTCGGCTCAGGTCATGATCTCAGGGTCCTGGGATCGAGCACCGCATCGGGCTCTCTGCTCGGCAGGGAGCCTGCTTCCTCCTCTCTCTCTGCTTGCCTCTCTGCCTACTTGTGTTCTCTGTCAAATAAATAAATAAAATCTTTAAAAAAAAAAAAAAAAAAGACATCGTTTCCTCCTGCAAAGCCTGTACAGTGACAAAAGTGCAATGAGCAGACGGCTCCCCCAGAACCAGGGACCGGGGAAACCGGCCTGGAATCTTCTGGGAAGTAGACTTCACCAAGGTAACACCAGCAACATATGGAAATAAGTATCTGCTAGTCTTTATAGACACTTTTTCAGGATGGGTCGAGGCCTTCCCCACTAAGAAGGAGACGGCCATGATCGTGGCCAAGAAGATCCTAGAAGAGATCTTTCCCCGATTTGGGCTGCCTAAGGTAATAGGATCTGATAATGGACCTGCATTTGTGACCCAGGTAAGTCAGGGATTGGCCAGGGTCTTGGGGTTTAATTGGAAACTGCATTGTGCTTATAGACCCCAGAGTTCAGGGCAGATAGAAAGAATGAATAGAACTATAAAAGAGACCTTAACCAAATTAGCTATAGAGACTGGCTTGAAAGACTGAACGGTGCTCCTTCCTTATGCCCTCTTCCATGCACGTAATACCCCTTTCCCCTCTAGGAGGAACCTGACCCCATTTGAAATTCTCTATGGGGGGACCCCCTCCTTTAAAACACATGGCTCGTGCTCGCTTCGGCAGCACATATACTAAAACACATGGCTGAACATGGATATGGGACATCTGTTACTTCCTCCGCCATGCTGATACCCAGACTTAAGGCTCTGGAGGCCATCCAGAAATATATCTGGAAGGGCCTATCAGAGGCCTACCGACCGGGTACTGTTACTCCCCACTCTTATTCTGTAGGTGATTGGGTCTATGTCCGCCGACACCAGGTATGCAACCTTGAGCCTCGATGGAAGGGACCCTACTTGATCCTGCTGACCACGCCAACTGCTGTCAAGGTCGACGGCATCACGGCCTGGATCCATGCTAGTCAGCATTACACTCGGATGATCTTCACAATCTCTAAGGTTAGAGATACCCACAAGAAGAAGTGGGGAATGAAGAGATCCAGAGCTGAAAGAGTTAAATTGTGTGGAGCTTCTGCTAACTTGCTTTTCTGTAACTGCTCTGCTGCTTTGCGGGTTGAATCTTGAGAAGTAGCACCTGGACGATAATATATGGCTAACTGAAAAATGTAAACTGTGCAGAGCATACCAGGAACTGTAACTATGTAAAGAGGTCACTGTGATTGTGGCTTTGTGACAAGCCTTTGTCTAAAAAAAAAGTATTAAAACCATATGCTCGCCTTGATCAGGGCTCTCAGCCTCTGCCTGATCTTCGGGTATGTTGCAGAGCCCCAGCATGCTGGAACAATAAAGCCCGTGCTGTTGCAGAAAGAGCTGCCTTGGTGTCGTTCCTCTGCGCCTCCCTAGATTGAGGTCTTCTCGACCCTAACATGCTCTCCCAATCTGCTCCAGTGGCTACTCTCTCCAGCCTTTCCACCCCTGTTATTTTCATGAAACCTTAGACGCCAGAGATCGGGGTTTGGGTGATAGGGTAGGGAGGATGGGCTCTGAAGAAGCAGGAAGGTTGGCTGATGTCCTGTAATTCCTAAAATGGACTTGATCATCCATGGGGAGAGGGTGGGAGGGTTTCTCTTGTTATAATTGTATTCAACTAAGACACATGGATTTCTGGGACAAATTATTTTTACACAGGGAATTATTCTGGAAGCTTTGTCAGAGACAGTTTAATAATAAAACAAAACAAAACAAAAAAGGACCTGGCATTTTTAGTCTTTAAGTTACTTTAATATACATAATCTTATCTCCCTGCTCCCTCCTTTTCTCCCTTCCCCCTTCTTTCCTTCAGTTATTCAAAACCAATTTTGTGCCTTTCCAAATACTGGGTGGGTGGGGGGGATCTGTTCTTCTGTTTTGTAGATTATCCATTCAATTCCTTCTATCTCCTTGTCAACTTTTGACCCTTTTTCTTTAAGGAAGGAAGAGGTGGGTAAATTGCTGATAAAGGGTTAGAGATTATCACTGGATTCAGATTTCTCCTGTTTGTCCCCATCTCCCTCCCCTTTGGAGGCTCTGAGAGGGGAATACGGCCCTTCAGCATATTTTTGTAACCTCTAGGAAACAGAAGAAGAGGAAGGATGTGGAAGAGGGAAGATACAATTAAACAAGCATAGACATTGTTAAGAAATTTATTTGCAATTCTTGTTTTTTGTTTTTGTTTTTTTTTTTTGTTTTTTAAATAACTTCATTCCTTAGATAAAAATGCAATCTTACAGGAATATACCTACCGTCTCACACAGAGATGACCCTGAAGCTCCTCTCGAAAGGTTACCCCTTCTAGATTCCCTGGCCTTTCTCGAGGGCGAGAAAGCGCAGCAGGCGAGGCCTTTGACAACGGGATTATTTGATGATTACAAACTGTACAATAGTATTTACAACAGTAAGACCATGAAGTCGTGGAGCCTGGAGAGGGAGGTGTGGGGTGTGCAAGGGTGTGGGAGTGGTGACAGGGATGGGATGACGATGGAGGACTGTCCATCTTTCTGCGTTGCACCGAGGGCAAGCATGATACAGACTGGTTTGGGGGCATGGAGATGGGCCTGAGCAGGAGGACATGAGGAAAGAAGGGAGGAGGGGCTGTTTCTGGAGCCTCTGACATGGACCCAAGTTCTGCTTGGCAGCTCTAGGGTATTAAAATAAAACAAGCAGATTATGAGAGTAATAGACATTCTAGTGCGTCACCAGCTGGGGACCCGCCACCCTATTTCTTAACGAACTTGTGTTTCTCCACAGGTTTTCTCAACTACTACCGTAATGGACATGTCCAGATTTGTTTATGCCTTTGATATCCATGGCCTGTTTGGTCCTAGACCTTATTCCCACGAAGTCTGGGCGGGACAGGAAGTGGCTATGGGGTAGTACATAACGTTGTTGAGAAACCAAGGGGTGGATTATGAATTTGGGAGAATGGGATGCAGCTCTGATGCGTGGGTGGTGTGACATGTGCAAGCGGAAAAGTGCCCGTAACATTTGAGTCACTGGAGTGGCCTTATGAAGGAGCCCTTTGCACAAGGTTGTTTGTTTACAACTGTCGACCCTCCTTCCCAAGTTTTTTTTTTCTTCTTTTAAGCCTTGATGTCATTTCTCCATGTTGGGAAATCTTAGGGGGAGGAGGCTTGGAACAGGACTCGGTGACCTGTTCCTCTTTTGTTCTTCCTATGACTCTAAAGAAGGGAGCCTTCTCGTTCCCCTCCCAGTGACAGGCTCAGGGGAGACTTCCGGCAGAGTGTCTGAGATCTGCAGTCTTCAGCCAGTCTTGGCTGTTACTCAATGCCAAGGCTGGTTGCCGGCTCACTGTCATCTTCCTCATCCCTCTGCTTATACGCTTGAGGGCTCCATGAACATCAGAACAAGAGTTCTCCAGGCTCGAACTGAGAAAAAGAACCATCCTGTTCATTTCTGTATTTCTTCAACATCGAAATGACCCTTCCTTAAGATGTACAACCTCTTCCACCAAGAGACTTCTTTGATAATGACCTAGGTGAAACATTCTTATGTATGAAGTACACGAGTAATTTTTAGATGGCAAATTTGTAGGAAATGTCTGATTTATGGGAGATTAAATATCATGCTGGAATTCTTTCAAAACAGTAGGATTTTATCAAATCAGTAGATTTTATCAAATCTAGTAGATTCTGGAAAGTGGGGTGCATGGGATGTCCCCTCAGAGGGAGCACAGCTATGAGGAGGACAGCATGTGATCTGAAGGGAGAATATTTGACTTGGGTGATGTAACATTTCAAGCTTTTGTTTAATTATCTAGTCTTTGTCTTAATTCAGTAGAGAGAGAGGGGATTTCTGTGGAAGTCCCGACTCTGACTCCACTTTCAGTGTTGAATTGATTTGTTCAACTCAGCTCAATATATGCTGCTAGCAATCTCTAATTCCCTTCCAAAGACCGACCAAAAGGCTTTTCTAGTACACTGGAGAGATGAAGAGCCTTCACTACTGCATCTTCTCTGGAGGAAGTCTCTGGAAATCATGTGAGGGAGAAGTCTGCTTGCAGAAGTGGTTGTATTTCTTAATGCAGATAAATAATATTTAGATCACAGTAATAATAGGGTTAGATGACACTAAATTCTACCCCAGGAGGTTACTCTGCTTCACTCCCCACGTCTCTCTGTATAGTGCTCAGCCCTCTGGGAGGAAAACCTCATTTGTGCAGAGCTCAACCCCAGCACTAGCCCCTGTCCCTTAAGGAAGTGTATGTGTGTGCCTGTGTGTGCATGAGGATGAAAGTGTGTATGTGCATGTGTGAAGTTCAAGTGTCTCCCAACCATGTGGGAGTCTGGCAGAAACCACCTGTTACCTTGGTATCTGGCTTCACAAAGCAATGGTTGATTGTTTCGAAATTAAAAAAAATAAAAAAGAGTTAAAACCAGAACTAGATTCACAAAGAAACTGTTAAGAATCTGCACATTGGACTCCTTTCAACCCTCTGTTCTTTTGATTGGACTGGAGGAGGAAGGAAAGTGGGGGCCAGGCAGGAGGCTGGAGTAGAGAGAACGGCTTGGGGAAGGGGATAATGATCCCATATCTGTTGTAGTGACATGGTCCCTTGTCTCTTTTCCTTGAGTCTCCTCCGAGGGAGCTGATGCGGAGCCTGGATGTGGTGACTAAGAGCTTCACTGGGAGCGACATTAGGTTTCCCATCATGCCTTCTGACTAGCTGGAGCTGATTTTAGGTGGCCTGCCAGCTAATATGAGGAGAGAACACTAGCAGAGAGGAAAAACAGGGTGGCAGCTATTCCCCATCTAGCCAGATAGGTTAATTTGTCTGGTAAAACAATGATTGAAATTTCATTCTTCTCTTTTTCCGAAGTTGATGCTTGAGGCATTAGCCTCTCCTCTGTACTGGTCATTTCCACAAAATAGGAACAGATGCACAAAGAGTCAAGACATGCCCTTTGCGTTGTCTGCACTTTCCCTGCAGTTCCCTCTGTGCCAACATTTTCCCCTGACCAGAGCCATGTCTTTAAAATAATAGAACTGGCCTGCACTCTTATCAGCAAGTACGTGTTTTACTAAATTGAGGCTTAAAGAAGTCCTCTTGAAACCAGATTGCCCTTTTCTGGCCTCTTTGCTAAATGGTTTCTAACTCTTAGACAATGATACTTCATTTTTTCTAGGTCCCTCAGGATGAAGATGCCTTCACCCTCCTTACCAACATTTATAATTATGGTTTGATGAGGCTAAAAATGTGACTACCAGGGTTATTCTGTATGGCTAAACTAGCTTCTTGTTACATGTCTTGACCTTTAGGAAAGATGAAGCCCTTTTGATGACTTCCAGACTCTTCATTTTCAGGGTTTTCTTATTTCTCAGGCATTGGAAGGTATCCTTCACCTGTGTTTGCCTTACTATATATAGCTGAATGATCAGGAGATGTTCTGGAAGGAAAATGGCTGTGAGAAACCAATAACTTCACTCTAGACAAGCCCCTGAGGTTTGGAAGAAGGGTCACAGGATCAAGATGGTAAGGAAGCCTTGTTCCTTTGTCCTCGGACCTCCTAGTCAGAGTCAGAAGGTTTGGGGCAGGGAGACTATAATAGCCTCTGAAGCAGAGCAGAGAAAAATTCATGAAACAAGCAAAATATAGGAAAAAATTCTCCTCTTTCTGCCTCAAGACCAAAAAGAAACTTCTAGAAACAGGCAGAAAGAAGACAACTGAGAATCTCTCTGCTTAAAATAGCCAGGCATGTCACTAGTTATTAGAAAGCCAAAGTGTGGAAATAGAAGAGTCTGGGCCATTCAGAGGACAGATAAATACCATGTTTATCAACCCTCAGAACTTACACGGCATTTCTTCAAGTCCTGTTGGTCCTCAGCCATTGGCTGCTTTCTCTTGCCGCTCAAGGGTTCTCAGAAGATTCGACAGTCATGGGCAAAGTTCTGCTCTAGATGGGGGGTAGACGTCACTTAATACACTGCGGAGGAGGTTCATGATTTCATGATGGATTTTTCCAGTCTGCATGATGACAGGTCTCCAATGTCAGTCCTCTTCCAGTCAGTCATGAGGTCAGGCCAGAAAGACCCATCACCCTACACGGGGAACTTCCGTCTGAAACTCCTTTCCTTCCCAGTCGCATGGGGCCAGGTGCTCCTGTCACTGCTGACATTGTCCTTGTAGGGTGCAAGTCTAGCCGGTCTTCTGACAGAGCTGGCTAGGAAGAAGTAGGGACCCTGTAAGTGTGAGTGGTGAAGGGCAAGGGGCCACACACAGGCAGGGCTCTAGGGGTTGTCCATGCCACTGGCCAATGAGATCTGGTGATGCAGAAGACAAGCCCAAAAGGAAAAAGAAAGCAAGCAGCATGAAGATTGAGTGAGTGTGTGAGTGTGTTGGGTGTGTGTGTGGGTGTGTGTGTGTGGTCAGTTAAGAGTCCAAATTCCTATCCAGGGACCAAGTGTACAGCAAGAACCAGATAAACAATCCAAAAGGGCTCCCCTCTCCATCACAACTAAAATCTTAGCAGCACACTAGTACACATCTTGGGAAACTGGACAGAGTGCCTTCATGGCACTGAAAAGAAACCAGGACGGTTTGGATGGGTTGGGCTTGGAGAAACAGGAAGAAACCCTCCTGCTTTTCGATTGTAAGTTAACCTGGGTGTATCTGGCATGTTTCTCCACTTTTTTATGGATCAGTCCTTGAAAGTGAGACTCGACTTCACTGGGGAATAGACTTTCCCCAACTTTAATTCCTAGGTTGCTCACATAAGGGCTGAGAGCGCACCGGGAATGGAAGACATTCCAGTCTGGTTAAATCCTGGTTAAATCCTGGATGAATGTTTGGGTCTGTTTTCCCCAAATGACTTCCTTTTCAACCATCATTATTGAATCTATCTGAAGGAAACAGCACTGATAAGCTGATGTTCTAGGCAAATGTAACCAGGTATAAGAGATGCTCCCACAGAGTCTCTAGTTCCACTATCACTGTGACCCTCTAATGGATCCTCCCTGGTCCTGGTCCCCTCCATGGCTGCCACACACACTAAGATAGATCTGGAGAAAATCCTGCTTCAGAGCCAGGAAAAGAGGAAGTAAGACAGAGCTGACTTTTGGATGGACAAAGGTTTTACCTGGTGGCTGTTCTCTGGCCCCTGCTGTCTGAGCTTGGGTAGAGCACTTGCCAGAGGGAGGGTTCCCTGCCCTCTAGGCAGCCCGACTCTAGTTCCATCCTCTCAGTCAGTGTATGCTTTTCTGAGGAAACCACTGAGGAAAGTTTGTGGAAGTGGACAGAAAAGCCAGCCACCTCTCCTGTGGGGGATGTTGATGCTCCTGGTGCAGGACTGCCCCTAGACAAAGTCCAAGTCAGAGAACTGGAGCAGAGTGGACAGAATGAAGACAGGAATAAGACATGGCCTGGTCTCTCAAAGCAAGGCGTAGTATGAATATACTTATCATGTAGTTTTGGAAAAATGGAGGGAAACAGAAGCGAACACAAGATATGCAAAACAGTAATGTCCAAACCTGTTTGTGGATCGCAGAATAATGATTTACACTGGTGATGCTTTTGCCCATTGTACAAATTAAAAGAATATCCGTTCCCTTTCCCCCAACCACATATAGAAAAGCACTTCAGAGTTCAAGGGTAAAGCTTGTCCAAATACACTCCAAATACAAAATGATTTACTTACATGCAGCAAAATATACAAGAAGTGAATTCAAAAACAAACTTAATTCAATTCATTATATTCGCTTGGCACAATTGCAATTCAGTTTAAAAAAGTATTTGTAAAATACTGAAACTGACCTGAATTCAAGTATAACAGTTTCTTCAACAGAAACATTATCAATGCAATAAAACATTACACGGAATATATCGAAGCAAAACGCCTTCTTGAGTTTTTCCCTTAAATTTCTCTGTGTGTTTTTTTAAAATACAGTTTTAATGCCAACACAACGCACAATTGTATTTCTAAAATGAATATTATTGCATTGTTTTTCCATATCTTGTGGGACAGAAAATGCAAAGAGTTACTGATTCCCATTTCAGAAGCAGAGACAGTGGTTTGTTTTTGCTTTCAAATGGCCCCAGATTCAGATCTCCCCACAGTTAGACCAGAAAGGGGGAGGTACACATTCATTCACGCATGGGCGTACTGTGTAGGTGTACATACCCACAGATGACAGGTGCCCAGACAACCCACCACACACACACAAACACACACACTCAGACTCTCTCATCCAAGCTTCCTCTCTCTGGCACCCGGAAATACACCCCGCATAAAAAAGAACCCAACTCAATCACCCATATGTGCAAGACCATATCAAATGCATTACCTTTAAATTATAAAACCAAACCAAAAAATTTTTGTTACTACCTATGGAAATTATAACACATTATTGCGCATACACAATGGCTGGTAAAACTTGCCTACGGTGCCTCCACTGAACCTACCGTAGGAAAAGAAAACCACAACCCTTTAAATAATCAGTAAAACCAAACCCGATTTACAGTTGCAAAGGTGAAAACAATAAGGTGGGTGGGTACAAAGCTTTGTAAACACTTCTTCCTCCCCTCCCCCTGGGAAAACAAAATTAAAATGAAACCAAAACAAACAACCCCCCTCAAAAAACACAAAAACAAAACTGCAACACGCTATCAAGAAAAACGTCAAACCGCAAAACAAAAGAGAGCTCAACAGAAGCTCAGCACCACCTCGTCTCGTCAAGGGCGGGCTGCTCCTTCCCTGGCAGGTGGTGCCAGCGCCCCCTCGTCCCGAAGTAGGCCTAGCCGCTGGTCTGGAGCTTGGTGGGCCTGTGGAGGTACCGGGATACTGACGCAGACGCGTGGCGGGGCGGGGTGGGGGGGCAAGGGGGGAGGCGGTGGCCACGGAGCCTTGGCCTTGAGGCTGCCACCCGCCGGTGGCACTCCTCTCCCCGTTGGGGTTCCTGCCGCCGCCTCTTGCTTCACTCTTCACTCTCCAGGACGCTGCTGGGTCCTCGCTGAAGTCACACCCTTCTTCCTTCTGCAAATCCACAGGGCCCTGGCTCTATGGAGACAGTGAGGCTCATACAGAATATGTGCAAAATGATTTTTTTTTTTTTTTTTTTTTACAAGCAAAGTTGAAAGACACCCGTTTGACATAGGGTCCTTTTGGTGAGGGCTACCGCAGGAAGCTGAGGCTCTCCTTCATGCCCGGAGGGGAGGGCAGGCGTCTCTTCTCTTTCTCTCTCTCCCTGATCCTTCCACTCCTCCTCACCACTCTACCTCTGTGGACACAACACTAACTGGGGTTGCTGCCTTCTTTCCCCCCGGAAAACAGACTCTGCACACCACCCAACTCTGCGTCTTGTCCCAACGAAATGAATGAAGACGCTGTTCCGGTTAACTCCAGGTCACGAGAACAGTGAGGCACTTCTGAAACGAACCCATTAGGAACATTGAAACAAATAAAAAACCCAGCGTCTCCCCAGCCCTAGCAACTACAGGCTGCCGGCGTGGGCTCTGCTGTCCTGGCGCTCCTCCTCGCTCTTCCCACACGCCCGAGCCCCAGTGCAGCTCTCGCCCTCTTGGCCCCCCGCTCTGTCCTGCCCTGGGTCCCTGCAGTTAACAAAAGGTAGTAGGGTGCCGTTGGGGCTCTGCTGGGCGCCCCCACTGAGGATGTTGTCAGCGGCGTTCTCCATCTCCTCTATGGTCATGTCACATGCGTCAGCCAGCTCCTGGGTTGTGACCTCGATAAACTTGGGATCTTGAGCAAACTGCCCCAGTCCTTCTGAAATCAAGACCTGAAGTGGGGAGAGGGGGCAATGAAGAAGAACCAAAGAGGAACGTTATTCCTGGAAGTCAACTCTTTCCTTGTGGGCTGGAGCAAGGGGCCTGTGACTGGGAACTTTGGGAAGGGAGTGTGTGCACCCACGCCAGCGCATGTGGGCGTGGGAGGGTGGGGAGGGGTGAGGTGGAGAGGGGTGCTCCCAGAAGGGAGGTGACCCGGAACATTGTCCAAGGAATCAGGGGTGTGTAGGCTGGAGGAGAGCTGTTTTGGCTAGGATACTCAAAAACTGTTGTCAAATACCTGAAAATTTGGCTCAGAGTGGCCAAGGGGGTGCTGCCGAGGCAGAACCCGGCCTGCCCTATATTTTCTCCTCTCTGGCACCCTTAGTGCCCCCATATTATTTTTGCCCAGAAATCTTCACTCTCCTTTGGGGAAACTGTTAACTTGTGCCCCTTGCCCAGTGCTGGCTGACTGCCTTCGTGGGGGTGAGGATCCTGGTGTAGGATGTGTGCAGAACACCATGTCTGCACCTGTCTCTGCTCCAGCTCCAAGGGGCCAGCCCAAGGTCCCAGGGCTGCTCCCTCTTTCCTAGTGGCTGCTTTAGTGACTGGCTCTGGGGAAACCAGCTACTGAGCCAAGGGCAGGGGATTAATAATGAAGCCTGGAATGCCTTTCTCCCAAGGCCATTTGCCCCGCTCCCATCACTCTTTATTTCCTGTCCTGCTTAAGTTTTCTTCAGAGATCCCACCCTGTGGGACACACTACATTCATGTTTATTTGTGATCTGTCTCTCCTCATCCTGGCATGGGCTCTTGCGAGCAGAAATTGTTTCTCAGTTGTTTTCCACACCTACAACAGTGCCTGTACCTGGTCGGCACTCATTTGGGATTTGTCAACTGAATGGGGATAACCAAGGTGATGGTGGGCTCACTCCTTTATGGGAAAATCCTCCTCATTTTGGGAAAGCTCTGTTGGAAAGGTCTTCCTCATGGAATCTGAAATCTGCCTGGTTGTCAGGTTGATCTGTCGCTCCAATCCTGCACTTGAGATCCCCTGCCCAGGACATGAGGGAACTTAAGATAGAGGTCCTCCTAAGCCATCTTCTACTGTGGCCTCCTAAGCCATCTTCACTCCCTGTTTGCTTTCCTGACTCCCTCGACCAGGACTCACATAAGATCGCTTCTAGGGACCTTGCCAACCCTTTGCTGTGTCCCTTTGGACTTGTTCTAATTTGTTGAAGTCTGCTAAAATGTGGTGCCAGGAACACATTGGCCAGATGCTCTAGCCAGGGCAGAGAATAGAGGACCTGGAAGCATTCTTGTTCTAGAATAGTGATTCTCAACCCTGGCTGTGCATTAGGATCATTGAAGGGCTTTAAAAAAATACCCATTTACTGTGTCCTAGGTTTCCAAAGCGTCCCACGTTATTCTAATGCGTCCCAGGCTGGAGCACCACAGATCCTGAATTTTCTCTGTGTGCAACACAGCCCAAGCCCACCCCTGCACCTGGAGCAATCAGAGCTCCCCTCTGGCTGTACCCTGGAGCTGAGGCCAGGGGGACATTTCCTGGCCTGTGGCAGGGATATGCTGCTCAGTCCTTTCTCTCTCTGCGCAGGCCCTACCCAAGCAGAAGCCTCTAGCATCTTGTGTGATCACAATTTTCTGCACACCATGCCCTCCTTCCTGGGAGTGAGAGTCTTTCTGGCCAAGAGAGTTGACATGCACTCCACTGGAGAAAGGACCACAGACTCCCGTCCCAGTTGTTCCTGCGAAGTCCCCCAGGGCTGCCCTGGGCTTTCCCCTCCCCCACCAGCCAGGCGGTCCAGGGTCACTTACCGCTCCCACCAGGCTGCTGGCACTGCCGTAGAACGGCCGGCCCCGGGCCCCAGCCCGGCTGGGCACAGTGAGGGACACCGGCCGGGCTCTCCGCAGGGCGCTGCTGCCCCCACCGCAGGGCGCGGGCTCCCCGGACCAGGAGCTGCAGTGGATGGTCGGGAAGCTGTTGTTGAGTTTCTCGCTGGACTCGGCCCCCTCCAGCCGCAGAGTGGGGATGGGCTGCGGGGGCCAGCCTTGACTGCCGGGTGTGGCTGGGGGCGTGGCGCACGGCCTGGGGAACGTGCTCGGGGAATGGCTTCTCTGGAGGAGGGGGCTCAGGCCCGCCACTGCCAATGCCTGTGGACACACAAAGAGCACGAGTTACCGGGAAGGGCGGGCCTCTGCTTTCTGAGCAGCTTCTGCCCACCGCCGCCCCCGCCTCCCCAATCCCCGCGGGTTCCACCCTGCCGGAGCCCGCGCGCATCGCCTTCCTGAGACGCTGCGTTCGCTTCCGCCACCCAAAAATAGATTTTGTGAACGTGCCAGTCTGAAGGGATCGCTTTCTTCTCTAAATTCGGAAAGCTGGGATGCAGTGGAATCAAGAGCGTCCCCTTCTCAGCGCCGGCCCTATCACCGGGCAGCTGCCAATCCTCTGGCTTTTAGGTTTCTCATCAGTAGTCTAGAAAGAATGCTGCCCTCGTCGTCTGTGAAACCAGGACACTGATGCCCCCTCTGTCTCCCTGTCTTGTGTGCTTGACATAAGGTCTGTGGACAAGGACACCATGCGCCACAAAGATGTAGACAACCCGTACTTAGTTTTAATTTTTACCCTTTATCAGGCCATGAACCATGTCCTGCTGATCTTCAACTCAGCACCTCTCTGAACTGAATTTTTTTTTAATTTTTAAAAAAAATTTTAATTAAAAAAATTTTACTGCTTTTTGAATCTTACACTGTACTGTGATTAAACCATTTATGCACTGTGTCCTCAGGCCCCCACTATGCTTGAAAATCCTGAGCCTGGGGCCTGGGCCTCCTGTCAGCAGGACACAACGACCAGCTCTGAGCTGGTGTCCGCGGGAGGGTGGCACTGGACGGTAGGAGAGTCCAGCTGGTAGGTAGAGGGCCGGGAACGCTGCAGCATGGGTTGGTGGGGGCAGTGGAAATGCACGAAGTGGGGGGGAGTGTAAATAAAGAAGAGGTTCCTGACCGCAGCATGATAAGAACACATGGGTGAAATGAACTTTTAGAAATCTTTAAAAATAGAAAAGAACACACCCAGTGTCCCCCCTCCTTCCATCCCAACCAGCCTGTCAGCCTCCTCTGCCCTCAGCTCTTGATGGACCCCAACCTGGGGTCCCTCGTTCCCTGGAGATCTGAGGGAAGTATAAGGCTGTGCTCAATATTCCAGAAAGCCCAGTAGGAATCACCTGTATGCTGGCCATGCCACAAAAGCTAAGCAAAACGGTGAATACTTTGAGCTGAAATAATATCAGCTTAGTTGAGCCACACTGGCCATCTTACAGCTATTATAAGCTTTGATTGGCAGTTGAGTGTCTTTGGGTATTAAAAAAAAATCATCTAATGCATAGGCGTGTGGTGAGGGAGTATACAATTGGAGAGGAAAAAACTTTGGGAAATTTGGACCCTAATTTTCCTAGAGATAAAGGACTGGCCTTTGATTCTTTGGGGCTTCCATTTGTTCTCAGATACTGAGAATATGTTAGATACAGATGACTTGGATTTCACTGGCTCAGCTGGAGTCGGCCATGCCAAGAGCTATTTCAACTATCAGATTTCTCTGGACTTGTTTTCCTGATCATGTCGCTGGCAGATTCTTTGATCTTTTCTATATCCAGATATCCAGGTAGCTTGCAACTCTAGGTGCTGATGTCTGTGGAGGGAAGGTCTGTGCCATTGTAGGAAGAAAGGTCAGACAGAATCCTGGAGCTGCTGATCCTTCTGGACCATGTGAGGAGCTCCTTCTCACCAGTATTTCCTAGGTGTTCCCCCTCCCCAAACGACAGACTTTGTTAAGGTTCTCACTGGCATGGATGAGCCCCCTCTTTTGGGGCTGTTAGGGCCAGGGGCCAGGGGTCTTGGGATTTGCTATAATCATGGGGGGCTGTGTAGCCTGCCGGGTGCTGCCCAGTGATGCCTCTGAAAGTCTGGGCTACCTGATGATGAACCAGATGCAAGGGCAGGACTGTCTTCTGAGAGATGTCTCCGCCTTGATTCTTCTGTCGCTTCAGGCATTCCAGGTGGAAGGAGGCCCTTCGACCTGCAAAGCCAGCCAAAGAACTGTGATCAGCACCAGGAAAGGGGACCTAGGTCTGTGAGGCTCAGACTCTGAGGGGTACAAGGAGCGGTGTGAGTGGCCTGGAGTAACCTCCTCCCTACCATTTGCCTCCCACAGCATGTGGATGCGTCCCATCTCCGCAAGCCCTGCCCTGGGAATCCCGTCTCACTGCTCGGGAAATCTTCCCAGCCCCTGCGTGGGGCTGTTGCAGCCAATCACCCAAGTCCCTGGCCCGTCACACCTGGAGAGAGAGAGGTGTTAGTATTTACCTAGTGAGGCAGAGCGGAGGAAACCCCTCTTTGGAGATTGCCGGATGTCTCTCTTGTCCTCCTCAGGCGGTGTTAATTGCCGGTTTTCATCACCCTGATAGGAGAGCCTGGAACAGAGAACTCTGGGGCTTATTTGTGGGGTCAGGAAGGGCCACTCCATAAGGACAGTGCCACCCCTTAAAGTCAGTTTGCTTTTTTCTTTTCTTTTCCTTTCTTTCTTTAAAAGATTTAATTTATTTATTTGACAGAGGCAGAGAGAGAGAGTGAGAGAGATGGAACACAAAAGGGGGTGGGGTGGGGAGAGAAGGAGGCTTCCCGCTGAGCAGGAAGCCCAATATGGGACTCGATCCCATGACCCTGGTATCATGACCTGAGCTGAACGCAGACCCTTAATGACTGAGCCACCCAGGGGCCCCAGTTTGTTTTTTTCCTTAATGAAGGAAACCCCTGCTTTGTGCTTCCATAAAGGTTTGGGAAGTGGGCAGCAGGAACTCACCACCCCAGCTCCCAGCACCCCAGGCTCCTCCTGTCACAGAAGTTTCCAACTCCCCATCCACAGCTTCTTGGCTCAGAAGCCTCACATTTCTGATATACAGCAGTAGAGGCACTCTTGAGTCAAAGTTGGTGAGCAAGTTGGCAAAAAATTTTAGGTCCACAGGAGTCTTTCCAGCAAGAGCCTAGGCTCCATGCTATTTTACCATGACCACTCCCGACTTCAGCCCGAACTTCTCCCCCTGTCCCTAATTTCTCCCTGCCTGCCCACCTTCATTATCAAGACAATTCAGCAGCTATGTACGGACAAACCTCCAGTCAGCCAGTCAATGGAAAGCAGAGCTGTAAGGGGCCTTCAGGGGCATCTGTCTATCCAGTGACTGGATGAGTAGTCATTCTGGATGGGACTCACCGTGAGAAAGAGACCGGACATCATCCCATTTACATACACACCTAATAGAACTCAACTTCATGAACCATACTTAACCTTTTTTGCATGCCTTGTCCTCTGGTGGTTTCTATTCTACTTTAGTCTAGTCTATTTCACTAAATAATGTCAGTTGCAATCTGCTAAATTGCTTTCACAGTCTGCAGGAGGAATAGCCTGCAGGCCAAGAAGACCAAGGCTTTCTAACCCCTTCGTTCTACAGATGAGGCCCCGGACTCTGTCCCTGGTGTGACTCCACATGCTTTGAGGACAGAGAATGTGCAGCCTTCCCTGCTTCGAGCATACTGGCTTCGATCCTTGGTACACATGCAGGAAAATTTCTGACCAGAAAACCTCTAAACCTTTCCTTTCATTTTCAACGTGGTAAGCTTTCCTTATTGCATTTTCTTCTTCTCCAAACTGTACCCACTCTTGAAGACCCAGTTTCTGTTGGATCTTGTGCCAGGAGTCTGTTATGGTCACTCTGACCTCTACCTCCTCTGAAGGTCCGTCCCCTTCATTGCTTGTATCACTCTGTGAGTGAATGTCTCCATGTTTTTTCCCTCATCTGAGACAATTACTGGTTTGTAAAATATCTTTGAGTGCCGAGACTGGTTTAGTCACGATCTAGCAGAGTGCCTGGATGCACAGGAACCAAAATGGATGGAAGCATATGTTTTCCCTGATTTCTAGGGTATGTGGCCATGTAAATATTTAGAGTCTCTAAAAATCAAAACGCTGAGGGGCTGGTCCTTCCTTATTAGAAGGTGCTTTTAGGAAAGCTTCTAAAACAATGCACCTTAAGCTTTTTGAAGAAATACATTTTATGAGACTGAGTACACACACGCATACACACACACATACACACCCACATATGTAGACAATTAAACAAATATTTCACTAAATAATACCCCTGTGACATTGGATACACGATTATCTATTGCCTTATTCTAACTTATGCTATTCTGTATTATGCTGTTCTGTCTTTTAAAGCGCTTATCACGGCCTGGCCTTCTGGACCCTGCGGGGAGGACTCTGGGGGCAGACACAGAGTTGCCTCTCATACGTCTCGGTTAATTCCAGAATCCTCTGCTCTTCAGCCCCTGCAGGGAAACCATGCCTGGACCATGGAAGAGGTTGACTGGGGCTGTCGAGCCTGCTGGGCCGGACAAGAAGGGACTAGTAGGAAGACGTACCAATACTGAGAACCCAGTGGGGGCATCAACTCAGTGGATAACTCCAGCCCTCAGGAGGCTTCAGCCTCTAAAAACGGTGGGAAGAATCTAAGCAGTTACTGACTGATGAGATCAGAGCCAGGGGCCCACTAGACAAAAGTGTAGAGGTGAAGTTCAGGGCTGGGGATCTTAGAGCCCAGCCCGAGCAGACAGTATACTGGGATGACCTTCGCAACTCCCAGCCACTTCCTGGGACCCTGAAGTGGGCGGAGGAAGGCTTCTACCAGAGCAACTGTGAAGAACCAGGCCTCAAAGGACTTGGGAAGCTTGAGAGGGAGGCTTCCTCAGACCACACACAGTTTGAGAAAAATAATTCCCATTATGATCCATCCATCAAAGAAGACAACCCCAAATGGCTCAAGGTCAACGTATGGTTTGTTCAGATGATGAAGTTATTTCATGACCCTGGTGCCTGAGCTCAAAACCCATCCCCAAGCTCACGAAGCCCCTGGAGGTCCCTTAAAAAATAGGGCTCTCTCCACTTGCCAGAGGCTCTCCATTCAGCCCCTGACCCGAGAGGAGTTTGATTTTATTTTGAGGCTGCAGGAAAAGGAACCAAGTGAACTGGGACACCGTTGCTGGAATGGGCAAGACAAGACTCCAGAGAAGTCAAGCTTTTGTGAGACAGAAGAAGGTATGAGGAGGCTTGCTTGTTATGTCCACCTGGGGCTGTGTACATGGGTGTTTTTCATGTACCTTTTTCAACAAATCATTAATATAAAAAAAAGTGGTGACCATAATTAAGTAAATGTCACAGCCTTCTAATGGGTCTCTACTTGAAGTTAAAAAACCCTTCTCTTAAAATTTCCAGCACTGACAAAATCTCAGCCACTGTTTGCCAACAGTGCCCTCTGCTGGCTGGCTTTATTATAAGTAGTTTCATGAACATTTATTTGCTAATAGGGGCGCGCGCGCGCGCGTGTGTGTGTACTGAGTCTCACTATAAAATATATTTATGACAGTTGGTTTCAGTTAAAAAAAAAAGTTTATGAGACAATGTTTTGAAGTCTTCCTGAAAGCACCGTATCATGAGGAAAGGCCAAACTAATCCAGGGACCGTGTGTGTATATGTGTGTATATGTGTGTGTGTACATGTCTGTACATGTGTGTGGGTCTGGGTGGGGGCATGCATCCATGTCCCTCATGAGGTGACAGGCGCTTTGCAGGCATTCTTCTTATGTGTGGTCTCCCCTTCTGCAAGTCCTGCCCAGAGGAGGGATTCTAAGGGAGCTACCCTTCACCCCCAGAGGCTGGCGTGCGGCGAGGGCAGCAGCACTCACAGCTCTGTAGAGATCAGGCTGGGCTCGCTGCAGTACTCTGTGTCCTCGCTCAGCTTCACCTCATAGGTCTCGTCCTGAGAGACCTCCTCCTGACACACCATGGCGATCTGGCTCTCCCGGGAGTGGCACCTGAAGCATCCAAGGGGGAGAAACGAAGTCAGAAGCTGCGAACCTCATCGTTCCCTCAGCAGGCAAGGCATCACACACCACACACACGCACTCACACAGTGAGCACACACACACCCGTGCCCACTCACGCACGCACAACCGCTGTGGCCTCTTCCTCCCATAGTTGCTGACACAGCAGCAGAGCCAGGGAAACAGTAAGATCCAGATCAGGAGTCCGTGCAGAACAAGCAGCTCTGGGCTGGGACCCAAGGAGGTCTGAGTTCTGACCCCAGTTCAGTTGCCCTCTGGCACGAGTCACTGCCCCCCTACCCCCATGCCTCTATCCCTCTCAATAAAACTGGAGTAGTGTAGGCCCTGCTTGACTCAGAAGCTTGTCATGAGTAACAAATGAAGTAACAGATGAGATGTGGTTTTGAAAGGTGGGAAGGAGCAGCTTTTAGAACAGGGGCCTAGGCTGCTCTGTACAGGTTGGGGTGGGTCCTGAGAGGGCTGTCCTCTCCCTCTGCTAAAGAGAGCCAGGCCTTTGGGTGGTGGTTGGGCAGAGCCGGGAAGTTCCTGGGGTCACAGTTTGCCATGTCTTTGGGTTTGACATGGGTTCCTTGGAGTGACCGTACGGACAAGAAGCCTCACGCTGACGGGTTTGCTCTCCTGGGCAGTGAGCCTGAGTCCCTGCTGAGCTTGAGACCCTCCCCTACTGGGTGTGTCCCGGATGATTCTGCTCACCCTCCGGACTGGCGTCTTCTTAGCTCTGGCCTGGATGTTCTCCCTTTTCCTGTCTGTGCCTCTCAATACTTCCCTCAGTCTTTCTTCCCATAGATCCTGAATGACGGAACCCGCTTTACCCCCAAACCCAGGAAGACATGAGGGCAAGAGCTCAGTTAATCCTCTCAGGGCTGAGTGCTGGATCAGCACCCCGATCTGACCGGGGCCTGTGAGCTGGGGCGACTCAGGAAGCTACCCTCCCGGGTACCTACCCGCTTCTCGGGAGCAGGCCCTAGCCAGGGATGGCCCATCCTGCGGTAAGGACAGATGGAATGTGGGTGGGGTGGGAAGAGAGGGGAGTGACAGGCGCTGGGAGGAGGCACAATGAGATGAGCTGGAGACGGAGAATGGCGGCAGGCAGACAACACCACTTCCTGGGGGCCACTGTGCGCAAGACATGCTGGCCCGTCCCCGCAAGAGCAAGGCTGGTCCTGGAGCCCCGGCACTTAGCCTTGAGCTGCGGCACGAAGGCTGAGACCCCAGAGCTGCAACTTAGCTTGACTTGTTCGTCCTCACCAAGCTGAAGCTTACTGCCTTGAGGGTCACTTTTCCCACTGTGCTGGGAAGGAGGGAGCCAGTATTTGGGGAGCATTTGCTATGGGCTAGGCCTTGGGGGAGGGACAGAGGTGCTGGTGGGGAGAGGAGGAAAATCCCCTGATGTTTCTCCGTACCTCCACTCTCCCTTCATTTAATACAGAACACGTTTTCAGAGAAAAATATGCTCTGAAGGAGGTATTAGCTCACCCTGAGATGCTAAGGATGGACCCAATGAACCTTCCTAAAGAAGAGGTTTGGATAAGGGGAGCAAGGGAGAACGTGACACTAGGACTGAGTACCTAAGAGTTGTAGGAAGTTTTCGGGAAAGCGAGGGGCTGCTGAGACACACATGGGCCAGCCACTTGAACTCTGATACTCCCCTGTGCAAAGCTAACCTTTCAGGTCAGCATATAAAATCCAGAGCTGGCATGCTGTACTCTGTATAGAAGGCCTCGGTAGACATCTCTTGAGTAGAAAGACTCACCCGACATTGCTTTTGAGTGGGTTCACCAGCCATTCTTCCATGCAGTGAGGTAGACTGATGGCCAATCAGACTTGGCTGTTATCAGACACTGTTAAAGGCCCAGGCCACACAGGCGTCCACGGGGCTACTTGAAAGTGGGTGTTAAGAAGGGAAGTGAAAACTGGGGGGCAGATAGGCAGGCTCCTTAGATGAAAGAAGCTTCAGGACACTTGTCCAGAAAGATGCTCACACATCGTGATTATTTTCTAAGGTCGTGAGCTTGAGAGATTTGCCCAAGAACATGGCATGTGGGTGATCTGCCCAGTCTGCTGTGGTGGGGGTGCTGTCCACTAAGGGTGAGGGGGCACGGTGGCAGGGAGGCAAGTCCTCTCCCACCTGGCTTTGGAAACCCAGAGCTGTTGACAGAAACAGGGAGGAGATCCTTTAGGCCCATGCTGTGTTTCCGGAGGCCCAGAGCACGTGGGTGCTTATCACCCTGGTATACCATAACAGTGGATCCCAGAGCCCCAAGGAGCAGAAGGTAGGGAGAAAAGCATGCGTCAGGCAGTGGGAGAGCAAACTACCAGGAACGATCCCGCACGGGGGCAGAGTGGGCAAGAGCTATGGTGAAGGGCCTCCCACCACCAAAGTGTTCCTCCCAAGAGGGTGGAGAAGGGTGTGAAGAAGACGTGGTAGCTCCAGTCAAAGGCCAGGCTTGTGCAGATGTGGGAAAGGCTGGGGGAACGGTCTGTTGTGTTGCCAGGATGCTGGGGGTCAGGGGTCTGGGCTCCTCTGCCTGGGTAACAGAAAGAGCACAAGAGGCTCCGTCCAGAGGTGTGGTCAGGACACTAGATAGCCACTGGGGCTGTGCTGCCTTCCCCAGGTGTGACTGCCACATGTAATCAAGGGCAAGAATGGGAGGTAGCACTGGCCTATCTCTTGATGGGGTCTGGGGCCGCAGCCTCCAGCCCTGCTCGAGGGGGTGAGTGGTAGGCCTGTGGGCCAAACTCCACCCCCATCTACTCAGGGCTGGAGCATGTGGGGCCCCTGTGCACGGGCCCTGGTGCCCCACCCTCCTGCTTACCTCTTGGAGCTGAGCTTCCATGCGGCCTCCTGTACCCGGACGGCAGGAGACAAGGGGGGCCCGTGGCCCTCCACGGTGCTGACTGCGCTGGGGTAGCCAGCGGGGCGGGGGAAGCGGCCCAGGGCAGTGTTGTTGGCATTGTTGATGTTGGCGTTGGAGCCAGTAGATGAGTAGCTGCTGGGGGTGAAAGTGGAGTCCACCAGTTTCTCGTGGGATGGCGACTCGGTGTCGCCTTGGCTGTTAGCCGCCTTGTTGATGTGCAGTGGGCGCTGGGTGGTGAAGGTCTGGGGGAAGGCGCTCCGGCCGTCACTTTGGTAGTAGCTGACGTGGTTGCCGAACAGGCCACCGGCCCTCTGTAGGCGAGACGGGAGGGGTGGATGGAGGAGAAAGCCCTGTCGCTACCTCTCCTTCTCTAGGCCAAGCCACGGAAGGCTGTCCGCCTTCCAGAGAGCGCAGCCACGCCGGGCAGCAACACGCGGCCCAGGGGGAACTCCTCATCCACGTGGCCTGGAAGCCGGAGAGGGAGGGACCTGGACAGTCCCCTCTGACTCTCCTGGGGGACGGGTGAGGGGCAGGACCAGTCAGGCAGGAAGGCTGCTGCCCTGGGACTTTCTAATGAACCCCCCGAGGACTGGGATCAAATCTCCAGGAGCAGCGCAGGACGGCAATCCTTGGCCGCAGCCTTCGCTCTGCTTGGCAGCTGTGAGGGCTGGGGAAAGGGACCACGAGATTCCAACGAGAACTTTAAAAAATGGGGGTCCAACTGGCTCACTGAACTAGAAATGACATTGGCCAAAAGGGATTTGGAAATAAGGAGGAGGCATTGACTCCATTAATTATATTATGGGCTTCTTTCCTCCGGGGCGATTCTTAGAGATTTCAAATCAGGACCCAGTGTTTTTCTCCAACATTGTTTCCTTGTCCTGGAGTGAGTGGGCATGTTGCTGTCTGTAAGTTGGTCTGTGGGGTCTTGCTGGGGCAGTGTTAGCCTGGTGCTGTGTCCCTGAGGCCATTCGGTGACAGACATTTCACAGTGATGAGGACGAGCATGGTGATGACAGGGCAGCCACAGGCAGGGCAGGCCGTCCTCCCTCCCGGTGTCTCCACAGCTCAGGACCCCTGTGTGGGGGCTGGCAGGGGCAGCTGAGAGGGCCCCCAGCGTGGTACTGCTTGGTGGCTTCTCCCTCACTCTGGAGGGATTTTAGCCAAATACCTTTGGGGATAAGCAGGGACGACTGAAGGGCGAGAGCGGGATACAAGCATTGCACTATTCTGGCAGAGTCAGGTTTGGGGTCCACTGAGAATGGATGCTCAGCCTCCATAGCCAGGAAAGGAGAGGGAAGGAAGACCGGAGGGGACTTTTGTGTCTGGGAAAACACAGGCTTTCTCTCAAGAAGACAGTTGCCCCTGGGCTCCACTCCCCTGCTGCCATGTGGGAACACAAGCCAGAGCCTCTGATTTTTAAAGAGAAGTCAAAGGTCTAGGTTTTTAGTTGAATGTGCCATATTTCTGAATGTTGGCAAACAAAATAGGTTTGTAGGTTAGATGTGGCCAAAAGGGGCCCCATGGCTTTGCAGTTTCTAATGTAGGAGGTTCTCCTAGGGAACATGTCCCGAGAGCCCAAGCTTGAGATAGAGTCAGACTTGGAGAAGGTAGAGGTATGGGAAGTAGCTGAGTTGGAAGAGCTTGGAATCTGCCAGAGGACTCAGGACTTTCTCCCTGGATTCTCTTGGCAGAAAGGTAGCCCACCCTCTTGCCTCCAGCTGGACTTGTAAAGGTAAGAGAGTGCTCCTGCGGCATCCACCTACCCGGAAGATGTCATCTTCAGAGGCAGCAGACACAGCCTCCTTCATGGCCTTGTCCAACTCCTCCTCAGCCGTCAGATCTCCAGAAATGGCCCGTCGGATCTCAGGCCCAATGTCATGCAGCGTGCGCAAGCCAGCCTGAAACCCAGAGGGACACCCAGCTGCTTGACCCACAGCCTCTCCGTAGGGCAGGCACGCCTGCCAAGGGCTTATCTGTGCCAGACTGCGAGAATCCATTTCTCCACCCAGGAAGCATAAAGGCCTGTTAGAAGGGGCTGTGAAGCAGGCAGGACTAGGGAAGGCAGAGTGTGTGGGAGGCAGTGTATCGCACCCTCACATACACACACATTTGGAAAGGCCTGGAGCTCTCCAAAAGTTTCCTTCTGGAGGGAACTGGCCTCCAGCCCACTGCTGAGAGACAACCCCAGGCCAGATGTCAGAAGAAGGTGACCAAGCCCTTCCTTATTGTGTGGACCCCCCTTCTTGTCCTTTACCTGCAGGGATAGGGCGTTCCTCTGGGAGGGTTTGCCCACCAGGCCCTGCTCTTTGCGCTTCTTGAATCTCCGGAAGTACTCTTGGATCAGGAAAGTAGCATAAAACTTGCCAACTGTGACCTCGTCATCTGAGACAGGAGAAGAGAAGACAGAAGGGAGGTAAAGGGGAGAATTCAGCTTTTTATCCCCCCAGCATCCAAGTTTTCTGAAGTTTTTTAAACTTTTTTTCAAGTTTTTTTTTTTAAGCCATTCACATGGTTCAGAAAGGCAAAAATATATTACAAGGTGTACAGTGAAAAGTCTCTCTCTCACCCCTCCTCCATCTGCTAAGTTACTACCTTTTAATAGATAACCTTTCTAAAATTAGTTTCTGGAGTATTTTTCCAGAGAGTCTTTCTGAAAATGCTTTCTGCAAAGAAGCAAAAATATTTTTAGCTCCTCTTTTTTTTTTTTTAACAGTAGAAGCAGCCTATTATCAAAATTATTTCCCACCTTGCTTTAAAAAAAAAAAGCTTTACAAAGTTAATAAAAAAACCCTGACATTGTTAACTAATTTATATTTGATTCCAAAACTTGAGGTGCCCATCATAAATTGATCAATCCCCTAAGTGCAAACAGTTCTGGTTTAAGATGGAGTTTGGTGGAAGGAACACCTTTCTTCTCTAAGGTTGGGTTTTGTTTTCAACCAGACAGATTGGGTTTTCTTACCATGTGGTTTGGCTGGGTCCCTGCTGGGCTAGACCCCCAAGTTACACATGGCATAGTCAGCCTCTGTGTTGGGAATGAACCAGGAGGTGGAGAAACAGAAGAGTTTCCAAGGAGAACATTGCCTCTTGGCTCCATCTTCTTCCTCTGAGGGAAATGGCCCCAGGAGACAGCTGGTAGGTTAGGCATAGGGGCCTGTGATGATTCTCCTACTTCTAGCTTTCCCTTAAGAATAGCCAAGTCCACCAGTGGTGACCTTCCACCTGGCGAATACCTCATTCCCTTGTGGGAGAGGAAACCCGATTTCCCCGTCTAGCCAGTCAGCAAGAGCCACAGGGCAGAAAGAGCCTGGTGTTCTGGTGTCCCCCAGACCTGGGTTTGAATTTTGAATCTGCCAGGTACTCACCTGATAGCCCTGGGTCAGCTACATAGCTTCTAAGAACTTCAGTTTCTTGAGCAAACTTCACAGCAATGTTATAAGGATTAAATAAGGTATGCAAAACATCTCATGGGGCTTGGCCCGTCTAGGTGACACTTCCCTGGGCTGCTTCCCTTTGGGAAGTGATTCTCAACAGGGCTGGTGTCCCATTTTAAGGAGTGTTTTGGGAATATGGGGACATTCCTGGTTGTCCCAGTGTGCTACAGGCATTGGGTGGTTCCAGATGTGTCCCTTAAAACACAGGCATGTTTTGCATACATCTGCACTTGGCTAGATGTCCATGTGGGGAAAGGACCTGTTTATAATGACCTGAGCTAAGAACCTAACTTCATTTTACATATGAACAGAAAATAATATTTTTTGCCTGGTTTTAATATATCCAGAATTTCCAGGTATATATCTGCTAGGTAAATTGACAGGAAACCATATTTTGCTTTGTTTGCACTTGACCAAGAGGGCTTTACATTTTGGAAAATTGAATCCCTGATGGCAATGCCCGTTGTAGTATCTGAGTCACCTGTTGCATCTGACACGCTTATATTAGTCTGTATTTGTTCTATGTTTGTGCATATACATATGTATACATACACATGTGTATATTATTTAATATATTTAGTTATCCCTTACTTCAAAATGACAAATACAAAATGTCAACAATAGTCGATATTGTCTTAGTTCCTTTAAACACAGACTTATTCATCATAAGTGGATGCATGAAAGTATTTTATCAGTTAACTATAACTTCTGGCACAGTGCCATAACCCATAGTGCCTGAGCGTATATATATTGAAAAGTATTTGACTTTAATGTATTTTATATTAAAGTTATATATATATAGAGATATATATATATAAAAGATTTTATTTATTTAGTTGAGAGAGAGAAAGAGAGAGAGCATGGGTGGGAGGGGGAGCAGGGAGCCTGAAGTGGGGCTTGATCCCAGGACCCTGGAATCATGACGTGAGCCGAAGGCAGACTCTTAACTGACTGAGCCACCCACATGTCCCAAGTTAAAGTGTTATATTAATATTTTGGAAATTATAGCTGTAGGAAAGTTATTTTCATTTAGGATAATAGTAGGGGCATTATAAACTATTTGCTAGGAAAGGGGGTTCTGGGTTTGAGAGGGTAGAGAAACACTACTCTAGATAAGACAAAAAGAATTCAACCAAGAGGGATCTCAGGGGATTCTTTTTCCAGGTCCCCATTACTTCCAGAGCAACAAGCTTACTAATTTATGGGGGAAACCTATACTTTGCAGAGTTTCCTTGAAAATTTTGCCAAACTTCTAAGCATCAAGGGGCCTTGTCTGGTCTATGAAATGTTATGATTGGACCAGGTTTCCAGTCTGATATCCTGTATCTGAGTTTGTGAAGGTGTGGCACCCTCAGCTCTTCCAACCAATAGGGCCTTCAAGACCCACAGGAGAGACAGAGTGGGGTGGGGAAAGCAGGCTTCCCATGAGCCTCATGGACTCAGGAACCAGGCAAGAGTCATGGGTGTGGAGATCTTGGGAGTACTTACCACCTGCTGGGGGCACCACTTGGTCCAGCAGCTTCATGCTGGTCCGCTTCCAGATCTTCTTGATTATGGCCCGCAGTTCCTCATTGGCTTGTTCTAGGTTCCCTGAGGGGAGGGAGATACGAGGCTGAAAATGGTCATCAGCCCCTTGAAGGTCCACCTCAGAGGGACCCATGGGGTGGAACCCCTGCTTAGAGTGGGAAGCTGCAGCCCCACAGAAAGCCCTGGTCCATCAGCTTCACTTTATTTGTCTCCAGTCTGCTGAATGTCACCTCCACCTTCTTTTTCTTTGTATTGCTGTCCATGCTTTATTCCCCCTCCCTCCATTCCCTGTCCAGTGCCATCCTTTTTCCCTTCCTCCCTGCCTGCTGCTCAGACCACCAGTGGCAATGCTTCATCTCCACATGCTCCTTCCTTGTGAGTGGCCTTTGGGGAGGACCAGACAGGCTGACTCAGCTGAGCTCAACGGCCACCTGATGGAGAGCAAGAGGGGCTGCTCTGTGCATGGCACTTCTCACGGGGCTCCATGGGTGATCAAATGTTCCCCCAAACAAAGCATCTGTACACAGGGGGACCTTAGTGTCAAAGCTCTTTGCTATGTCTCCAGTGGGGAACAGGTGGCAAAACCCCAGTGTAGAAGCAGGAATCAAAACACACGGGGTTCTGTTTTGGAGCTTCTCTGGGTCTGCTTTCTCCAGTTTTTACCACCTAAATTGATGCCTATCCTGTGCAGCCTCTGGGACAGTGGTCGTATAGCAGCTGTAAGAAAAGGTGTGGTGGGCAGTAGTCTAAGACCCCTGGAGCTGTCTCCCACCAGCACCAATCTATACACACCCTGCATTGTCCTTGGTGTGTCCACGGTCCCTGGACTACGATGGATTTTTACCCCTATGATTAGATCGCCTTAAGATGGGGAGATTATCTAGATGCACCTGACCTAATCACATGAACTCTTTAAAAGTAGAGAGTTCTCAGGTGCAAATTCCAGTTAGAAAATAAGTAAATCATGGGATGCAATGTACAGCATGATGACTATGGTTAATAAAACCATAATGCATGTTTGATAGTTGTCAAGAAAGTAAGTCTTAAAAGTTCTCATCACACACAAAATTGTAACTATATATGGTGACGGACATTAATCAGATTTACTGTGGTGATCTTTTCTTAATATATACAAATATGGTTTATTATGTTGTACATCTGAAACTAATGTTATGTGTCCATTATACTTCAATACAAGGTAAAAACAAAATGAATAAAAAAAGTACTGCATGAAGGAAGTCAAAAGATAAAAGTAGAAAGTTGTCCCTAGTTGAGAGCAGAGGAATGAGAGGGGGCTGCTGTGGCCTGGGAAAAAGCACACACCAATGCTGTGAACTGAATAAAGAGAGGCAGCCTCTGGGGGCTCAGTGGTCCCCACCTGAGAGCCAGCCCTACAATGGCAAGACATGAATTCCTCCAAAATCCTGAATGAGCTGGGAGCCTCTGGAAGAGGGCACATCCTGATCAGTATCCTCATTTTGGCTTTTTAAGACCCCTAACAGAGAACTCAGCTACTCCACAGCTAGACCCATGACCTACAGAACTGTGAGCTAGCAACTAGGTGTTGTTCAAACAAAAGAATCTGTGGTAATTGGTTCCACAGCCATAGGAAACCAATACAGGGGTGTTTACTGCTACTATACAGGGCAAGCAGTACAGTTGAGAGCTCTGGTTTTAAACTGTCTGAGGTGAAATCTGCCCTGTGGCCACACCGGAGAGGCTCCCAACAGAAGGAAGCAGAGGTGGCAATGGAGGGAGAGTGATGGACTCCTGAGTCGCCTGTTGGATCCAAACAGTACCTGGCACCAGAGGATGATCCTGGGCAATCAAGTTATGGAGGCAATCCTGCATGGTTTAATTCCCTTCCTGGGTAAGGTAGTTAGTGGTTTCTGACATATGCAATGAAAGAGTCCTTATTAAAGTAATGCTCAAATATGTTTATCTTCTGTAGTGAGTTGAAAAGTGTTCCCACCAAATTCCTGTCCACATGGAACCTTAGCATGTGGCCTTAGCATGTAGGGTCTTTGCAGATGTTATCAGTTAAGATTTATTAGAGTGGGCCCTACATCCGATACTACTGGTGTCTGCATAAGAAGAGGAGAAGTCGCACAGAGACACACAAGGGAAGAAGGCCATGTGAAGATGGAGGCAGAGACTGGAGTGCTATCACTATGGCCAAGGAATGCCAAGCACAGCTAGGCCCCACCAGAAGCACGGAACAGCTTTTTCCTTTGTTTGTTCTTCTGGGAGAAACAAACCCTACCAACCCTTTTCCTATTTAGTAAGTTGTCTTTTCATTATGTTGGTTTCCTTCACTGTGTGAAACTTTAGTTTGATGTAGTCTCATTTGTTTATTTTAGCTTTTCATCCTTGCCTGCGGAGACTGGTCTAAAAATATTGCTAAGACCTATGTCAAAAAACTTACTGCCTATATTTTTTCCTAGGAGTTTTATGGTTTCAAGTCTTATATTCAAGTCTTCAGTACATTTAATTTTTGTCTATTTTTGCATATGGTGTAAGATAGTGGTCCAGTTTTGTTCTTTTGCAGGTAACTGTCCAATGTCCCCAACACTATTTATTGAAGAGACTTCCTCATTGTATATTCTTTCCTCTTTTGTCACAGGTTAATTGACTCTATATGTGTGGGTCTTTTCTTGGGTTCTGTAGTGTGTTCCATTGATCTATGTGTCTGTGTTCATGCCAGTACCATACTGTTTTGATTAATATAGCTTTGTAGTATAGTTTGAAATCATGGAGCATGCTACCTCCAGTTTTGTTCTTTTTCAAGGTTGCTCTGGCTTTTGAATTTTTTTGGTGGCTCCATACACATTTTGAGTTGTAGTTCTGTTAAAAATGTCATTGGTATTTTGATAGGGATTACACTGAATCTGTAGATTGTTTCGGTAGTATGGACACTTTAATAATATTAATTCTTCTAATCCATGAGCACAAAATATCTTTCCATTTATTCATGTCTTCAATTTCTTTCATCAATGTCTTTTTTTAATAAAGATTTTATCTATTTGAGAGAGGGAGAGAGAGAGCACACAAGCAAGGGGAGGTACAAAGGGAGAGGGAGAAGCAGACTCCCTGCTGATCAGGGAGCCTGATGTGAGGCTTGATCCCAGGACGCTGAGATCTTAACCTGAGCTGAAGACAGACATTTAACCGACTGAGCCACCCAGGTGCCTTTTTAGTTTAAGTTTTAACAGTTTAAACTGTATTCAGAGTACAATTCTTTCACATCTTTGGTTAAATTTACTCATGGGTATTTCATTATTTTTGATGAAATTATAAATGAAATTATTTTCTTACTTTCTTTTTCTTATAGTTATTAGTGTATAGAAACACTGAACTCTGTACGTTAATTTTGTATCCAGTGATATTGCTGAATTCATTTATTAGTTCTAACAGATTTTGGTGGAGTCTTTAGGGTTTTCTCTATATAGGGTTTTCTCTATATAGTATCATGTCATCTGCAAATATGTCTTTTTCCTATCCAGTGTTACTTTTTCCTGTCCAATTTGGATGAATTTTATTTCTTTTTCTTGTGTAATTGCCATGGCTAGGATTTCCGATACTATGTTGAATAAAAGTGGTGAGAGTGGACATACTTGTCTTATTCCTGATCCTACAGGAAATGCTGAAAGCTTTTCACTGTTGAGTATGATGTTAGCTGTGGGCTTATCATATATAGCCTTTATTATGCTGAGATACATTCCTTCTAGACCTACTTTGTTGAGTTTTATTCCTTATCATAAACGAACGTTGAATTTTGTCACATGCTTTTCGGTACCTATTAAGATGATCATATGATTTTTATCCTTTGTTTTGTTAATGTGAAGTATCACACTGATTAATTTGTGGGTGTGGAACCATCCTTGCATCTCTGGAATAAATTTCACTTGATTGTGGTATATGATCCTTTTAATGTATCATTGAAATTTTTTTGCTAATATTTTGTTAGGATTTTTACATCTATATTATCAGATATATTGGTCTGTAATTTTCTTTCTTGTGGTATCTTTGGTTTTGGTAACAGGGTAATGTGACCTTGTAAAATAAGTTTGAAGACTTCCTTCCTCCTCAGTCTTTTAGAATAATTTGAGAATAGGTACTAACTCTTCTTTAAATGTTTGGTAGAATTAAGCCATGAAGCCATCTGGTCCTGGACTTCTGTTGTTTTGGAGTTTAAAAATCACTGTTTCAATTTTATTACTTGTAATTGATCTATTCGGATTTTCTATTTGTGTGTGTGTGTGTGTGTGTGTGTGTGTGTGTGTGTGTGTGTTTCAGCCTTGGAAGATTATGTATTTTTAGGATTTATCCATTTCTTTTAAGTTTTCCAATTTGTTGGTGTATAATTGTAATAATGTCTTAGCCTTTGTATTTCTGTGGTGTTCATTGTAACTTTTCCTTCATTTCTGATTTTATTTATTTGGGTCCTCTCCCTTTTTCTCTTGAGTTTGGCTGTTGATTTCATTGATCTTTTCAAAGAACCAGCTCTTGGGATGCCTGGGTGGCACAGTCAGTTAAGTGTCTACCTTCGGCTCAGGTTATGATCACAGGTCCCTGGGATAAAATCCTGCATCAGGCTTCCTGTTCAGTGGGGAGCCTGCTTCTCTCTCTGCCTGTTGCTCCCCCTGCTTGTACTCTCTGACAAATAGATTTTTAAAAAATCTTAAAAAAAGAGAAAAAGCTCTTACTTTTATTGTCTCTTCTTCTTCTTCTTCTCCCCCCCCATCTCTATTTCATTTATTTCCACTCTGGTCTTTACCTTCCCTTTACTAATATTGGGCTTTGTTCCTCTTTTTTTAAAAGTTATTTTAGGTATAGAGTCAGATGGTTTATTTGGGATTTAAAAAAAATTCTTCCTCCATGTTTTATTTTATTTTATTATGTTATATTAGTCACCTTACAGTACATTATTAGTTTTTGATGTAGTGTTCCATGATTCATTGTTTGTATATAACATCCAGTGCTCCATGCAATACATGTCTTCCTTACTACCCATCACTGGGCGAACTCATCCCCACCACCCCCACCTCCCTTACGAAACCCTCGGTTTCTTTCCCAGAATCCATAGTCTCTCATGGTTCATCTCCCTCTCTGATTCCCACCTCCTTCATTTTTCCTTTCCTTCTAATGTCCTCCATGCTATTCCTTATGTTCCATATATAAGTGAAACCATATGATAATTGTCTCTCTGCTTGACTTATTTCACTTAGCATAATCTCCTCCAGTTCTATCCATGTCAATGCAAATGGTGGGTACTCATACTTTCTGGTGGCTCAGTAATATTCCATTGTTTATGTGGACCACATCTTCTTTATTCATTCATCTGTGGAAGGGCATCTCAGCTCCTTCCACCGTTTGGCTATTGGGTACATTGTTGCTATAAACATTGGGGTGCATTTTCCCCTTCTTTTAAGTATATCTGTATCTTTGGGGTAAATACCCAGTAGTGTAATTGTTGGATCATAGGGTAGCTCCATTTTTAAATTTTTGAGGAAACTCCACACTGTTTTCCAAAGTGGCTCTACCAGCTTGCATTCCCACCAACAATGTAAGAGGGTTTCCCCCTCCCCACATCCTCTCCAACATCTGTTGTTTCTTGCCTTGCCAATTTTTGCCATTCTAACTGGGTGTAAGGTGGTATCTCAATATGGTTTTGACTTGAATTTCCTGGATGGCTAATGATCTTGAACATTTATTCATGTGTCTGTTATCCATTAATATATGTCTTCTTTGGAAAAGTGTCTGTTCATGTCTTCTGCCCATTTTTTGACTTGATTTTTTTTGGGGGGAGGTGTCGAGTTTGAGAAGTTCTTTATAGATCTTGGATACCAGCCCTTTATCTGTAGTGTCATTTGCAAATATCTTCTCCCATTCTGTGGGTTGCCTCTTTGTTTTATTGACTGTTTCCTTTGCTGTGCAGAACCTTTTTATCTTGATGAAGTCCCAAAAGTGGAAAAAGAAAAACAAAGCTGGCGGCATCACACTGCCTAATTTCAAGCTATATTACAAAGCTGTGCCACGGTATTGGCACAAAAACAGACACATAGATCAATGGAACAGAATAGGTTTCTAAGCATGCATTCATTTCTTCTAGATTACTTATTGGCATATAACTGTTGATAAAAATTTCTAATGATTGTATATATTTCCTTGGTGTTATGATATCTCCCCTTTCATTCATAATTTTATTAATTTGGGTCCTTTCTCTTTTCTTTTGGATAATCTGGCCAGTGTCTCATAGATCTTATTAATTCTTTCAAAAAATCAGCTTCCAGTTTTGTTGTGTTCTACTGTATTTTTGGTTTCTAATTCTCTGCTCTAATCTTAATTATTTCCTTCCTCATGCATGGCTTAGGGTTAATTTGTTGTTGATTCTCTACTTCTTTAAGGTGTAAAGGTAGTTGGAATTTTTCTATTTTTTTGAGTGAGGCTTGGATGGCTATGTACTTGCCCCTCAGGACCACCTTTGCTGTATCCCATAGGTTTTGGACTGAAGTGTTTTTGTTCACTTGAATTGTTTAAGTTCTTTGATTTTCTGGTTGATCCAAACATTCTTGTGCAGGATTGTCTTTAGCTGCCAAGTGTTTGAATTTCTTCCAAACTTTTTCTTGTGATTGACCTCCAGTTTCCAAAGCACTGTGGTCTGAGAATATGCATGGAATAATTTCAGTCTTTTGGTATCAGTTGAGACTTGATTTGTGACCCAGTATGTGGTTTATTCTTGAGAAAGTTCCATGTGTGCTCAAGAAGAATGAGTAGTCTGTTGTTTTAGGGTAGAATATTCTCTGTGTATATATACATACACACAAACACACACACACATATATATGAGACACACTGGACCAGATAAACCATATATATATATATTTCTTTGTTGATTTTCTGCTTAGATAATCTGTCTGTTGCTGAGAGTGAGAGGGTTGAGGTCTCCTACAATTAACGTATTATTATGAATATGTCTCTTTATTTTGGTTAACAGTTGGTTTATGTAGTTGGCTGCTTCCATGTTGGGGGCATAGATATTTACAATTGTAAATTATAGATCCTCTTCTTGGATAGACCCTTTAAGAATGGTATAGTGTACATTGACTTTGTATCCTGCCACATTATTGAATTGCTGTATGAGTTCTAGTAGTTTGGGGGTGGAGTCTTTTGGGTTTTCCATAGAAAGTATCATTTCATCTGCAAAGAGAGAGTTTGACTTCTTCATTGCCAATTTGAATACCTTTTATTTCTCTTTGATTGCTGTTGCTAGGACTTCTAATACCATGTTGAACAAGAGTGGTGAGAGTGGGCATCCTTGTCGTGTTCCTGATCTCAAAGGGAAGGCTGTCAACTTTTTTCCATTGAGGATGATATTTGCTGTGGGTTTTTCATAGATAGATTTGATGAAGTTGAGGAATGTTCCCTCTATCCCTATACTTTGAAGAGTTTTAATCAGGAACAGATGCTAGATTTTGTCAAAAGCTTTTTCTGCATCAATTGAGATGACCATGTGGTTCTTCTCTCTTCTCTTATTGATTTGTTCTATTGCATTGATTGATTTGTAAATGTCAAATCACACTTGAAACCCAGGAATAAATCCCACCTAGTCATGATGGATAATCTTTTTAATGGACTGTTGGATTCTATTAGCTAGGATCTTGTTGAAAATCTTAGCATCCATATTCATCAGGGATATTGGTCTGAAATTGGGTGAGCCTGGTGGTGGGTATTATGGAGGGCACGTATTGCATGGAACACTGGGTGTGGTACATAAACAATTAATTCTGGTACACTGAAAAGAAATTTAAAAAATTAAAAAAATATATATATAAAATAATGGTATAATGTCCTTCTGTATCTCTAAGTACAGTCTTTAGCTTAAAATCTAATTTGTCTGATAAGAGAATTGCTACTGCAGCTTTCTTTTGCGGTCTGTTGGCATGAAAATTGCCATCCTTTCACTTTTAGTCTGGATGTATCTTTAGGTTCAAAATGAATCTCCTGTAGACAGCATATGGATGGGTCCTGCCTTTTTATACAATCTGCAACCCTGTGCTGTTTTATGGGAGCACTCAGGCTGTTGATAGTGATTATTGAAAGATATGATTTAATTGTCATCAACAATTAATACAATTAATTAATTAATTAATACAATTAATACAAGCCATCAGCTTCAGACGTAGGACCGTTGCCTCCCTAGTGGCAGCAGATCTCATAAAATCTGTCATTGTAATTGGTCCTGATGGCTTCCACCAGCTTAGCCAGAGCTCCTTTGTCTTCTGAGTTAACCCGTGTGAAGGTGACAGTGGTGCAGTTCTTCCCATCGACAGAAGCCCTGGTTTGACCTTCCCCTTGATAATGCAGTAGGAAGCCCCATCTTACGACACAGGGCAGGCAGGAAGACAAGCAGCTTAATGGGATTCACATAATGTGCAATCACTACCAGCTGAGCCTTCTTGTTTTCCACCAAGGTGGTGAGAGTAGTAACCCTTTAAGACTTTAAGGACAGGTGGCCTCTTAGGGGGGACAACTTCTTTGCTGGTAGCTTTCTACTCAGCTAGGGCCAACAATCTCTGCTTCTTCTCTTGCTTTGCCTTTGGTATCTGTGGGTCTGCTTAGGCAGCTGAGTAGCTGTTTGGCAGGTCAAGGCCTGAATGAACTGGTTAATCCTGGGAGGCACTTTTAGACGTTTATAGAGAATAGCCCTTTGCCGCTGCAGCCGGATGTATGGGGGCATTTGACAAAGTGGGTGAGGTCCCTTTTGGGCTGCATGTCCTGTCTGATGCCAAAATTCTTGAGTCTTTTCTCAAACAGGACACTGACTACCTCCTTGGCCCCTGCTTCTTCACAACATCAGGAATTGGGGCCCCCTTCCTCCCCTTCTCCTTCTTTCCTTTTGGCATCTTGGATGGCTGGAGAAGAGAGAAAACACCCCTGCTGCAATTACTGGTTGATGATGGAATGGAGGGAGAGGTTTTTGCCATGAAGAAGATGAGAGAGTCAGAAGATAAGGAAATAGTCTCTGATTGACTGGTATTTGTCTATTATCTCCCTGTATTTTCTGCAAGTGTATAATCTCAATGAAAGAAGGAGGGCCTGGGAGTCATTTTCTGCCTGTGTCTAGAAAGCACCTATCTCAGAGCAGATGATCAACAAATATATTTTGAATGAACTGTTGAATAAATGTGTTCGCTGAGGTTTAGTAAGTCTGAGAGAGATTTTTGTGTGCAAGAAAATTATTTATAATATTGGTGTCTCAATTATTACTCACTTAAACTGAGTTATGAAATTTAAGTCCCAATTCTTCCTCAAGCTTTTAAGTTAAACTTGGAAATCTTGCTAGTACATGTATTAATTTAGTAATGTTCCTTTAAAATAAGGACTATCACTTTTACTTGTTCTTTGATTCATGTGCAGTTAACTCATAAATTTAAGCTTAAATTGCCTTTAAACATTTAACAGTACTCAAAAGTTGATTAATTATATTTCCTTAGATATTTCAAATCATATTACAAATTTTATGTGTCTGCTTCTCTTAAACATTTCTAATGCTAACTAAGTAGACTTATAAATTTGACAAACAAAGCATTTCTAAGCATTTAAGCAACACTTGCAAATCTCATTGTTAACAAACTCTAAGAGGTTATTGCAGTAATGGTTCGTATCCTGATTTCTTCATACCTTCTTGAGTAATCCTCTCTCACTCTTACTCTGAGCATGATCATTGGAATTGCTTTGACCAATGGGACAATAGCATAAGTAACACACTGTGGTTTGCTCTCTCCTGCTGTGTTTGGAATCTTAGACTCCCACGTAAGGAAGTCCGGGCTAATCTAGTGGAGGATGAGAGACCATATGGAGTAACCTTTCAATCACCTGACCTTGACCATTCAGCCTGACCATTAGCATAGCTGGAACCAGACCGGACCAGAAGAGCTGTTCAACTGACCCACAGAATGAAGAGAAATAATAAGAGATAATTTTAGTCACTAAGTTTGGGTGTTTCTTAGTGTTGCAAAAGCAAACTGATATTTAAACTGAAATCCTTATTATTTGTAATAGGCCTTTTCAGGCCAGAGTTTTCCCCCTGAAACTGGGACTGTGCTCACTTTCTGACAGAATCTCTTTCATAGCTTCTGTACTCCTGATTTGAGTTGATGAGGTAATGAACCCCGCATCCAGATTGTAGCTAATTACTCTACTGCTGGATTGGATTCCACACCCTTCTAATATTTCTTTCCTTTATTAACTCTCACTTTGAAGTCATTTGTAGGTATCTCTCCTATGATCATTAGGGTCAGTTACCCTTCTAACTATAAAGTTTGAGCTTTTTATTTATTTTATTAAATTAAAAAAATTTTAAGTATTCTCTACACCCAACATGGGGTTCAAACTCACAACCCTGAAGTCAAGAGTTGTGTGCTCCACTGACCGAAACAGCCAGACACTCCAAGTTTGATATTTTTATTTTATTTTTTTTTAAAGATTTTTATCCATTTATTTGACAGAGAGAGAGACAGGGAGAGAGGGAACACAAGCAGGGGTGGAGGGAGAGGGAGAAGGAGAAGCAGGTTTTCTGCTGAGCAAGGAGCCTGATGTGGGGCTCCATCCCAGGACCCTGGGATCATGACCTGAGCCCAAGGCAGACACTTAATGACTGAGCCACCCAGGCACCCAAGTTTGATCTTTTTAAACAAATAAATGCATTTAACAATTTCTTGACATAATAAGCAATGTCAGTGCAATACAATTAATATTAATGCCAAGGTGATAAGAAAGAGAATAACACAACCATCACTATAAAGGTCATTTTCATGAGTTGAAATTTTCTCCTAGGGCACTTCCTGTTTTTCTCCTTCTGGAGTATCATTATAGGTTCATGATTTTTCTCAGATTTGTTCCAATGAAATGTAATGATTATTTCCTTTTTATTCAAACTGTAGTATCTCAGCCAACGAAAGATCCTTTAAACTTGCTCTTGTCTCCTCAGTGTTGCCCCAAATGGTCTGAAGCATCTCATTACCTGGAAATAAAGTATTTTACACCACAAAGATGGAATCAGCTACTTTTCACCAAACGTTGGTTGTTTCAGTGATATATTAGAGACCCCATTCAGGGACTGTGGTCCAGAAACAGATAGTCCTTCTTCTGAAATTTGGTCAGAAGGGCCATGGTAGCCTGACATTTTTTTCTAAAAAGATTTTATTTATTTGAGACAGAGAGAGAGAGAGAGAGTGCGAGTGTGGTGGTGGGGTGGAGGGAGAGAGGGATAGGGAGAAGCAGACTCCCCATTGAGAAGGGACCTTGATGCAATGTGGGACTCCATCCCAGGATCATGACCTGAACTGACGGCAGACGCTTAACTGACTGAGGCACCAGTCGCCCAATAGTAGCTCGACATTTTATCTCAATGCCTGTGTCATTTCCCTCATTTCATCTCATCAAACAGGCATTTTATTATCTCACATCAACACAAAAAGAAGAAGAGTGAGTACAATAAATATTTTCAAAACTTTTATTACAGCATATTGTTGTAATTGTTCTATTTTTATTTAGCTATTGTTGTTAATCTCTTACTGTAACTAGTTTATAAGTTAAACTTTATCATAAGTATATAGAGGAAAAAATAGATACATAGGGTTTGGTACTATCCTTGGTTTCAGGCATCCACTGGGGGTCTTGGAATATATCCCTGTGGATAAGGGGGAGACTATTATACTTTTTAAAAGTAGGAGTTCATAATGATGTCTTCAATACAATTTCCACTTTACCTAATCTTTAACTGTTGTTATGACATTAAAATATTTTATTTGCAACATATATTTTTAAATTCAATACAGCATTTCCAGCTAAATTTAGCAGAAGAGTTCAAAGTTGTTGAGCATATTGGTCACATTTTATGGAGCAGATTGAAAGATAGAGAAATACTACTTAAGCAGAGAGTTCCATCAAATTCTATAAATGATTAGCTTTGCTTTCTGTGAGGCAGAAACAGATGTACTGGGATTTCTTGCCTTTATCACTTACCTTCTAAGCAGGGGAACTTCCCAGAATCCCAATCACCAGAATATACCTGCGGGATGTCAGCACCATTCTTCTCAGACGCATGTTCTTAGCAAGGATGGAAATTGCTGCTTTTCCTCTATTTCTAAGACATATTCAAATTAGAACAAGAAAGAGTTATTACAAAAAAAAATGGTTTTTTAAAGGCATTCAGTCCAGGGATTGTTAAGCTAAAGTCCATGGATAAGTTCTAGGAAGTTTATAAACACTCAGAAATAATTTGCAAAATGTTTATTTGTTTATGTCTCTTTCCCTGGAAAGGGAATTCATGAATTTCATCTGATTCTTAAGGGGATTTTAGTATTAGCAAAACCACCACAAGCACAACAACTAAACCACAACATTGATTTAGTCTAATAATCTTTTCCCTTAGCGGTAAGTAAACTGACCAAGTGAATCACTGGTCTGAAATCACAGTTTGTGACAGAGCCTAGGACAGAGGGAACCAGGTGGTAAGCTTGGTAAAGAAGTTAGAAGTTCTGAACACCTCGATGAGGGTTCTTTCTCTTACATGAAGCCAGAGCAGGGAATCATTACATCTGAGAATAACTGTTTAATTTTTATTTTAAAAAGGGAGCATTGAGGTTTGAAGAAAGAGAGGGAAGGGATATAAATGATGGAACAACAATAATTCTGGGGGAAATTGCACAAGATGAGTCAAAAGAATCAGAGGCTTAGAAGTCATTGTCATTTACGAGCGACAGAAAGATGTGATGAGAGGTATAGAATTTTGTGTAAGTGCTTGTCAATAACATGGGTAGAGAATAGTGGTCATTGTAAAGGAAGTAAAATATAAAAAAGTTTGCAGAATATTTCTCATTCTGAATCCACGTAGGCTTCTTTATGGGGATTGACAAGTTGATATTATATGGAAACTCCAAGGACCCAGAATATCCAAAGCAGTCTTGGGAAAGAATAAACTTGGGAAACTTATACTCTTGGACTTCAAGACATTTTCCAAAGCTACAGCAATCAAAACTGTTGGTTGGTGTTGGCAGAAGGACTAAGAAATAAGTCAATGGGACATAGAGATTCCAGAAATCATGCACACTTACATGGCCATTTGATTTTTGACAAGGTGCCAAAGCAATTAAATGGGGAAAGGAGTCTTTTAAGGAATAATACTGAAACAGCTGGGGATCTCTATAGAAAAGAGTGTATTCCCACCCCACTTACACCATACATAAAAATTAATTCAAGAGGGATTGTAGATCTAAACATAACAGCGAAAATTGTACTGCCTCTAGAAAAAAAACAGAGGAGAATGTCTTGGTGACTTGGAAATAGATGAAGGTTTCTTAGGATGCAGAAAATAATAACCACAAAAAATATATGATAAATGAAATATAATGAAAATTAAAAACTTCTATTTATTAAACACACTGTTAAGGAAATGAGAAGATATGACATGAACAGGGAAATATATTTTGCAAGACATACATTTGACAAAGAATTGATATTCAGAACATGTAAAGAACTTCTTAATAGTAAAAAAAACCTCAATTTTTAAAATAGGCAAAGCATTTCAATAGACACTTCAAAAACTAAGGTATGTATGAGTAGACAATAAGCACATGAGAAAGTGCTGACCATCCTTATTCATTAGGGAAATACAGATTAAAGTCACAATGAAAAACCGCTATATACCTACCAGAACAGCTAAAGTTGAGCATACTAACAATACCAAATATTGGCAAGGTTAGGTTTAAAAATATTTTGGAAATCATTGTAGTAATTTGTATGTATTGTTTCTTTTCTTTTCTTTCTTTCTTTCTTTCTTTCTTTCTTTCTTTCTTTCTTTCTTTCTTTCTTTCTTCTTCTTTTTTTTGGTCTGTATTCTTTCTTAAGGAATTTGAAATTTGTAGGAGAATGTCGTGTTAGAGAGTCTGACATAATATACTTGCTATAGTGATTTAAAACCTCTAAGAGAATTTGATATCAAACTTGTGGGTTATTTTGAAATATGTAAAGAGCTGAATGATAATAGATTTGGATAATTTGAAATGTGTTTAAGAATCTGATTGCTGGGGCGCTTGGGTGATTCAGTGGGTTAAGCCTCTGCTTTCAGCTCAGGTCATAATCTCAGGGTCCTGGGATCAAGTCCTGCATTGGGCTCTCTGCTCAGCAGGAAGCCTGCTTCCCCTTCTCTCTCTGCCTGCCTCTCTGCCTACCTGTGATCTCTCTGTCAAATAAATAAATAAAATCTTAAAAAAAAAAAAGAATCTGATTACTTTCGGGGAAGCCTGCGTGGCTGAGTCAGTCAAGCATCTGACTCTTAGTTCTGGCTCAGGTCCTGATCTCAGGGTCATGAGATGGAGCCCCAGGTCAGGCTCTGCACTGAGCAGGGAGTCTGCTTGAGATTCTCTCTCTCTTCCTCTCCCTCTGCCCCTCCTCCTTGCTCACAATCTCTCTCTCAAATAAATAAATAAATAAATCTATCTTGAAAAAAAAGAGTCTGATTACTTTTGTAATGTGTTTAGATTTTAGATAATTTGATTTATGGAATCTTTAAGACTTACCAAGGTCTAGGAAAGGAGTTTAAGTGCTTTGGATGGTTCGGTTGGAAAGAAATGTAAGTCTGTTTTTTTAGGAGTTTGATGAGCGTAGGTACTGTTTTCATGGCTGGAGTTCAAGATGCCTAGAAAACCCAGGTATCCAAGCTTGTGAATATTATTTTCCCAAGACATAGATTTTAATTACTCTTGAAGAATTCTGTCCTTAGCTAGCAGAATAAAAATTTAAGAGAATATGCCATTACCTAATCAAATCGATTTCCAGAGTGGGGAAAGGTCCTGTCTGTTTGTTGGCATCTTAAAGATTTTATGATGAAATAGATTTTTAAGAAAGTTTTGAGATGTGAGAGAGTGGGCAGGACAGAAGGGCATTTTAGCACAGGAAACACTGAAAGGAAAGGCATAGAGTTTTTCCAGGGAGTGCAAGCAATCAAATGTGACTGGATCATGTAGGGGTTATAGTGGGAGAGTCAGGCTGCTTCAGTCAGTGCAAGAAGCCATTGGGAGTGCTGTGCAGGGAGTGCCTCTGTCTGAACTTTGGCTCCACTGACTCATCTGACAGTGCCATAGAAGGTGGGCTGGAGCGGCAGGGCCTGAGTGCTGGAAGACCTGCCCAGTCCTTCGTCTGCTTTTTTGTTCATCCATCCATCCTTGCATCCATGCATCCATCCAATCTTTCATTTAGTTGAGATTTCTTTTTTTTAATTTTAAAATATTTTATTTATTTATTTGACAGAGAAAGACACAGCAAGAGAGGGATCACAGGCAGGGGGAGTGGGAGAGCGAAAGAGAGAAGCAGGCTTCTAGCTGAGCAAGGAGCCCGATGCGGGATCATGACCTGAGCCTAAGGCAGACATTTAGCGACTGAGCCACCCAGACACCCCTTAGTTGAGATTTCTTGACCATTACACTGTGCCAGGCTCTGTGTTCAGGGGACCCACAAGTGGAGGGATATAGTCTCTGCCCTCTAGGAACTTCCTCGTATGTAGGGAAGACAGACAATGACTAGATGGCAAGGAGGGCGGTGCCTGCTCTAGCAGCAGCCGTGTGCTCAGAAGGCTGCAGGCTACCAGTTCATGCAGGTGTGGATGGCTCGCTGTGCGGAGAGATGAGGGCCAGTGCCCCAGAGAAGGTGGCTCTGTGTTCATGTCACCCCTGTCCACCTATGAGGTGCTGAACTATCTAACGTGGTGGCAGGGAACAAGGAAAGGAAAAAAATGAAATAAATCACTCTGTTCTGCATTTTATTACAAAAATTCAAACCTAAGGAAAAGTTGAAGCATAGTACTACTAAGCCTGTCCCACCCCCCACCAGTTCAATACTTGTTAACGCTCTGTCATATTTGCTTTACCTCTCTCCATGTATGTTTAGAGATGTTTGGCAGGTGGAGACATCATGATAGTTGGACCCCAAATTTTTCAGCAGAAACCTCCTCGGAGTAAGGACAGCTCACTGCATCAACGAAATGTCTTTGTGACACCTAAGATAGTGAACACTAACTCCTTAATATTCAGATCATGGTTGAATTTCTCCAGTTGTGCCGCTAAATGCTTTTACCGAGGTTTTTTCAAAATCTTGGTTCATTCAAGTTTCACATATTGCATGTGGCTGATCTCTTTATATCTGGAACAGTTCCCTTGCCTTTTAAAAGATTACATTGAATATTCCACATTAAAAAAATATTTTATTTATTTATTTGAAAGAGAGCACAAGCAGGCAGAATGGCAGGCAGAGGAAGAAGCTGGGGCTCAGTCCCAGGACCTTGGGATCATGACCTGAGCTGAAAGCAGACTGCTTAACCGGCTGAGTCACGCAGGAGCCGCAGAATATTCCACATTTTTATATTTGTCTTACAACTTCCTTGTAGTGTCTCTTAGCATGATATTTATTTATTTACTTATTTTGATTTATTTATTTGAGAGAGAGAGAGCAAAAGAGTGGGTGGTGGGTGGCAGAGGGGGAGAGAGAAGCAGACTCTTCGATGGGCAGCGAGTCTGACATGGTACTCAATCCTAGGATCCTGGGATCATGACCTGAGCTGAAGGCAGACGCTTAACAGACAGCCACCAAGGTACCCTGCATGATTTGTTCTATTCCTCACACTTCCTGTAAACTGGAAGTGAGGCCAAAAGGCTTGATTTTATTCAGGTTAAATCTTTTTGGTCAGAATAATCCCCAGGCAATGCTGTATATTTTATATGACACTGCATTGGGAAAACCAATAAGGTCAGGTTGTTCCCACCATTATTTACTTTATTTTTAAACTTTTATTTACTTTTTCATTGCTTTATTAAGGCATTCACAGACCATACAATCCCCTATCTAAAGTGTACAGTTTGTGCTTCTCCGTTGTCCCAGGGTTGCATAACTGTTCCTATTACCAATGCTAAGCGTGGCCACCTGGATGAAGTGGCGATATTCAGGAAAGAGAGACATCTGAATTTACAAAGATTTCTTGAGCTCTGTGAGTCAAACTCCACATGGAGCAATAGACTCAGGAAGGCCAACTGAGAGTTCAAGGGGTTCCCCGTGACCTTGGAGAATACAGACGCGGGGTGGGTTGTGGGGACAGAAGTCAGATCCCAAGAAGAATGTGGGTGCTGGTGCTGTGGAGCTCCCACAGGGCAGACTTAATTTACGAGGTCTTAAAATCACAGGAAAGCAAAGACTTGGGAGGTGGCTTGAAGGGGTACCATGCTGAGTGGAACTTGGGGTGGCTGCCACCCCTTTCCTCCACCTGCCATAGACCTGTGTGTCTGTACGCTCTGGCCCACTGCTCATCGACTGTAGTTCCAGGTTTGTATAGAGCAGCTATACAAACAGACAAGTTCAGCAAACCCAAAGGCTGGGTAGGAGCAGATGGGACTGTAAATGGAGTTTGCTGAGTGCAGACCAAGTGCCAGGCTGGGGCCTGGCTTCCCCCAGCTGTGTCATTTAATCCTTATAGCACCCTGTGAGGTGGGCATGTCATAGAAGAGCTAACAAGTTGGGAGAGATTACTAATTTTTTGCTTTCTTTTTTAAAAGAGAGAGAGCATATGAGAATCGGGTCAAGTAAGGGACAGAGGGGGAGAGAGAGAGATAGAGAGAGAAAGAATCACAAGCAGGGTCCATGCTGAGGAGCCAGACCTAGGGCTCCACCTCACAGCCCTGAGATCATGAGCTGAGCCAAAATCAAGAATCAGACACTTCACCGACTGAGCCATCCAGGTGCCTTGAGCAATTGCTAATCTACCCAAGGTCACATAGCAGGGTTTTGGGGGGCACATGAATTGAGTATATCAGTTTTGAAGCATGCTCTCCATGCCTCACTGCCTCCTGGGGCCTTTAGTCCTTGAGCCCTCCTGTCTCCAGCCTCCCAGCCCAATGGTCTCCCCTTCTCTACCCAGTCTGAACTCCAAGGCGGTCTCTAGGACTCTGAGCACTGAGCCAGGCATCTCTACGGAGCTGGGTTGGGGACCTCGACACCGAGCATTGGATTCACGCGGGGTCGTGGTGTGCACAATGCCCAGTTCCAGGAAACACTATCAGTACTAGAATCTCGGTGAACGGCGCCCCCTGATGTTGTGCAGTGCACAGCATAAGAACCTGTAAGCGAGGTCCCAGCTAAGGTTTCTCCATCCCACCCTTCCTCCCATTCTTCCTTTTTCTGTTTCCTTTTTTCGTGAGGAAACAGCAAGGACAGGTGTGAGATCAAGGTTACAGTCGGTGTGATTAGACCCGGCGACCTGGTGCCTCCTTGTTCCCGGTGGAGTCACACCTGAAGTTCATTATTCTCAGCAGTCAACAGAGAATGAGGAATCTTCCAGGCTAGGGGTGGGAGGAACATAGGCCTGCTTTCTATACTGTTTTTAGGCTACCAAACCCCGAGAACCCAGAACCTCCTGTTTTGAGTTCATGTGTGGGGGCTGGGATGGCCTAGCCATCCTTCTGCTCTCCAGGAGGTGGGAACGTGAGATGCGTTTTGCCCCATCCACAGTTGATCAGGGGACGGCTGTTTGGCCTGCCTTTGTGTTTGCCTGGCAGTTTCCTTGCAAGAACCTGAGCATGACTTTTTCTGTTTCTGTGCATTTCTTGGAGTGTTGCTCCTCAGCCCTCATGGAGGGGGACTCCCAAGGGCATGCCCTTACGGGTCCCGAGCCACCTGTGAAAATCGACGCCCACCTCAGGACACTTTGGCAGGAGCACCAGGAGCAGCACAGGCCCGGGCGTGATCTTCTACCTCCCTCCCTAGCATTTGGTCTTCTGGAGCCATAGTTGGTAGTGGCCGCTAAGGGTTCACAGACCGCTCCCCCTGCAGCAATTGTATGATTTTTTTTCCACCTCATATTGTCCTTGACCTTTCTCAGCCACTCGTTGTACATTCTCTTGGTTCTCTGAAATTACCTGATTCCGCCTCTTCTTCGGTCAGATATTAGTTGGATGTTAGTTCGGCTGGGGCAGAGACATCCAGAAGAATGCTGACTTAGACACTGTATTTCTGTTGCCTGTAGAAGTTCAAACGGGTATGGAAACTCTGTTTCGGAAGTCTTCAGGAGGCCAGACTCCTTCTATGCTTCTATTCCTGGGGGAAGGCCCTTCTCTGCATCTGGGGACAGCATTTCAGCGAGTGAGAATGGGGAAAAAGAGAGGGAAGGAGGTTCCGGAAGTTGCCACCTCCCCTGCTCACATCCTGTTGACTGGAGTGTTTCTGACAGCAGGAGAGGTTGGGAAATGCAGTCTTATTAAGGGAAGCTGTGTACCCAGCTCACAATTCTAGTCCTATGAGAGAAGAGTGGGACGGCAGTGCCTGCCACACATGGGCTGGGCTCTCAGGACCTCTGGTTCCATAGGACAAGGCTGCGGGAAGTGGTGAAGCAATCCTCCCACCTGCTCCTGATGGTCTGCAGGAGTTTCCTCCTATCACGTGCTGCTGTGTGGCCGGAGTTCAGACTGGCCCAAAACCATGCTACAGGGAAGGTGACTTTGAGATTATGGTATGCTTGTCTTCTGTCCAGAGTCCACCATTCCCTTAGACAGGGCACTGGACCCTAGCCTCACAGATCCCATAGGCACTGCTGCTGGAGCAGCGTCTCCATCCGTCCCTGCACCCACCCCTCCACTCTGAGTCAGAGGTTGAGTTGAGGATGCTCCCTTCTTCCTGTTGATGGTTCTTGTATGTTCCTGTTTTGATAGGAAGCATGTCCTCTGGTTAGATTGTGGGTGTGGTGTGTATTTGCTCCTCTGGCGGTCTGTGCCATCTTTTTTTTACTTCCCTTGCCTCCTATAGATGCTATGATGGAGAGAAAGTCTGGACTGTGTCCTGAAGGAGTGTCAGCCTCACTCATCAAGCCAAGGGCAGTGACGTAAGTTCCTTCGTCAGAGTAATAGCTGCGGTTCTCCCGCATGCCAGCACTTGGTTGTTGGCAAGGACCCTCATCGTGCAGCAGCAGCTGCCATTCAAACATGCCATGCCATGATTATGGTCGCTTCTGGTTCAGGTACATTGCTTGTATATATACCACACCGTTCTAGTACGATGGGCTCACACCTGCTATGTAGCTATCAGACTGGTGCATTATTCATGGGTCAGATGGAGACCTATTTGGGTCCTGACCTTGAGGGAGCATCACAAGGGGAAGAACAGCAGTCAAGATGCATCCTCACGCTGTCACGGCTTCATCTTTCGATGCTGGATCATGATCTCATGCCCAGAGCAGCATGGCAACATGCCTTCAGTGTCCAGATGCCTTATGAACTACAAGTTCTCCAGGTGAGATGTTCTGCCTGCGTATTTCGGGGGCTCAGTGGTGTTCTTGTTAGACAGGTGCAGACCTGCTCTTAAATAGGAGGTATCAGTTTCCTCTTTGGTTTCCCCACAGCTCCTACCAGACAAGGAATTCCCCTTGATGATCTTGAGGGAAATGCAAGGAATGGGGAGTTTTCAGCCCAACTGTAGCAAAAGGGACTGTTCAGTAGTGAAACTGATGATGAGCAGGAGGAAATGGAGACTGGGTCAAACCCAACACCTGCAGCCAATGCAACAACATGTTTTTTATGAAAAAGAGAAAGCTGAGAGGGGTCCCTCTGCAATCCAAGGGCCCCCTGCAAGACTTGCAAAAGTTCAGAGATGAGTCTTCTTGGCTCCTGAGCACTCTGGCATCCCCGTTGTGACAGCCTTGGAATTTCTGTAGCTATTTGGGTTATGACCTCCTCCTGGCTGCTGTTTCAGAAACCACGGGGCTTATTGTCTGGGCTCTCCATTTGTGAGAGTACACACTCCTATCATAGTCCTAGGTCTTGATCACCTCGTTTATTTCTGGGGCAATGTGTGGCATGATTTTATTTAATTCAAGCTAAGGCGGTGTGGAATACATCATCTTAAACACCTCTCTTCGCCCAAGTGGGTTATTACTTAATTACTTACTTATTCAGCTCCTTCAGGCCCTAGGGGTGCCACAGAGAAAAGAACCAAGTCCTAATGTAAACCAGTGTCACAAACTTCTTGTTCCTTTTTGTCTTTGATGAGGTGGTTTGAAGGGTGTTAACCACTTCTGATGGGTGGGGCCACCAAGGGTTTCCAGGGCAGTTTCTGCACTGCACACAGGGTGGGCCTCTGTACCTCCCTCGGTTTCCAACACTGTTCAGCTCTGTCTCTTTCAACTGCTCTGCTTCTGTGGCAGTGACTCCTTGCTTTGCTCAGACTCATGCACTCTGACCCTGAAAGGAGGGAGTGAGGGGGTGTCCTGATGTCCTTACTCTGATCAAAGACCTGTTCCTGAGATGATGGATGTCACCTGGAACACCTGAATTCTCATCCATGGAGCTCAGGGGACATTGTTTCCAAACTCAGCCCACTTTATGAGTACCTTGACATGGACTTCCCATCTCCTGGCTGTCCTGGGGCTAGGGCCTTACCCCTAGCAGCACACACATCTCTGTGCTTTTGCTAGTCTTGTTGGAGGCCCTTGGGTTGCAGAGGGACCCCTCTCAGCTTTCTCTTTTTCATAAAAAACATGTTGTTGCATTGGCTGCAGGTGTTGGGTTTGACTCAGTCTCCATTTCCTCATACTCATCATCAGTTTCACTACTGAACAGGCCCTTTTGCTAGAGTTGGGCTGAAAACTCCCCATTCCTTGCATTTCCCTCGTAAATTCCTTCCAAGCTCACCTGTCCCTCCTTCCCTCATTGTCAGTACCAGATGTGTCAAAGCTAGGTAGGTGGCATCCGGTTAAAGATTGGATTGAGAGAGGACGGGGCCGTTCCACGGGAAAAATCCCTTTTAAAATTGAGAGGCCATGGGCTCCAGAAGCTGCTTTCAGCTCCCAGCCCTGGGCTTGCAGGTTGTCCCGATGCACAGAGAGTGCTACTTGCAATTAGTTCACCAGGGCCAGGGATGCTAGCCAGCTGACCGATTCATGGTAGTCTCACCCCGAATGTGAAGAGTACCCATGTTGAGAGCCCTGCACCTCACTCTGCTCCTGCTCTGAATCAGCAAGCAGCACCCCAGGAAAGACTGACTTGAACCGCAGCCCCTCCCTGCCCCTGAAAATCCAGCTCATCTAAGACTTGGGGTCTAGTCCAGCCCACAGTGGCACATCCCTACAGAGCCCACAGCTGAGGGCCTGAAAAGGTAACATGGTGTGGGACCTTTTGCTCACTTTGAACTTACCTTGTTTGTGTCTTGAACCACAGGTCTTTCAGACAAAATCTGCCAATATCTGCTGCATGGGATCTGCTGGCCACTTACAGTGTTCTTCCTCTGTTCTTTTGCTGCTATTCTGCACCACCCACTTTCACACCCAGACAGGGTATTAGTGTAAAGTGAATAGTAGATCATGACACTTCTCTACTCGAAATATTTTGATGACTTTCTATTATTCTTTTTTAAAGATTTTATTCTTTTTAAAATATTTTTTAAAGATTTTATTTAAATTTTATTTGACAGAGATCACAAGTGGAGGCAGGCAGACAGAGAAGGGGAAGCTGGCTCCCTGCTGAGCAGAAGGCCTAATGTGGGGCTTGATCCCAGGACCTTGAGATCATGACCTGAGCCGAAGGTAGAGGCTTTACTCACTGAGCCACCCAGGCACCCCAATGACTTCCTATTCTTTTTAGGATAAATCCAAACTTTTGCCAGGCTCCCAAGGGCCTTCATTGTATCTTCTGCTCTTACCTGGCTCTCTAGACTCATTGTCTACCAACCCTACCTTCTTCTCTGACTCAGATGCCTCTGGGTTACTGCCTAAGCTGCTCTGCCTGTCCACACTTGTCTGCTACCCACACCCTTGTACCATTTTTCAGATCTCAAGTGCAAAGTGATACCATCCAGAAAGTCTTTATTAGAAGATTAGGCGGGGTACCTAGCCCATGGGCTCACATTCTTTCTGTCCTAATAGCTGTCTCCCTATGTTGAAATCTCCTTAGTTAACTCTCTCTCTCTTCAAGCTTCAAGGAGGTGGCCGAACATGTAGATGGTCTTATTTATTATTGTAGTCCCAGCATCTAGCACAGCATCTGGCACATAGTAGATGCTCAATAAATACTAGTTGACTTAACTAATTATCTTTTAAAAACCATTTTTGATATTTGAATACCTATGTTTATAGCAGTATTATTCACAAAAACCAAAAGGTAGAACAACCCTACTGTTCACTGATGGTTGAATGGATAAGTAAAACGTGTATAGCCATACAATGGAATATTATTCAGCCTTAAGAAAAGAAAGAAATTCTGACACATACTACAACATGGATGAACCTTAAGGACATTATGCTAAGTGAAGTAAGCCAGGAACAAAAGGACAAATACAGTATGATTCTCTTATATGAGGCCCCTAGAGTCATCAAATTTATAGAGACAAAAAGTAGAATGGTAGTTGCCAAGGACTCAGGGGAAGAGGAAAGGGGAGTTAGTGTCAAATGGATACCGAGTTTCAGTCTGGGAAGATAAAAAAGTTCTGGAGATGGATGGTGGTGATGGTTTTATAAATAGCATGTAAATGTATTTAATGACATTAAACTGCACGCTTAAAAATGGTTAAGATGGTACATTTTATGTTATGTGTATTTTGTTACAGTAAAAAAAACTATGCTAAAAATCACTTTTATAAAACTTCAAATGAGAAAAATAAAACCTCCAGGTAATGTTGGAGAGAGAGTGAGAAAGAGAGAATGAATTAGGGGCTCATGCTGGGGAACTGTGGTCAAGATTCAGGAACCCATAGTGGGCAGACCAGGTTTACAGCCCTCGTAAAGTGTCCTTGCATAGCCAGCCTCATGGTCTCTGGATGTGCCTCAAGTTACCCTCTGGCCTGCTCAAGACTGCTGCTGCTCATTTCTTTGTTCATTTCAGCTGAGATGATTGACATGAACACTTGAGGTTTTATATACCACTGTCCTTAGAGTCTATTCCACCAGGCAGGGGACCTTAAAAGAAGTTTCTTTGCAACTTTGGGAATAAAACATTATTCAAGCACTCAGTGGCAGATTGTTCTCCAAAGATGACCACAACTGTATCTCCCATCTTGCATTCTTTCTGCAATGACACCCTCTTGCCAGGAGGGGCATCTATTTCTGTGTCCTTGAATCCAAGATAGCAGAAGTGACATTGTGTGGTTCTGAGGCTAGCCTCTAAGAGGCAGTGTTGTTTCTGCTTTTTTGCTCTCTGGAAGAGCCAACTGCCATGCAATAAAGAAGCTAGAGATAAAATACTGAGTGATGAGGTTGCCAGCATGTGCAGTGAGAGAGGCCATGTTGGGGAGCTGAACATGTGTTATGTGAGTGAAGCTTCTTGGACCTTCCAGGTCAAGCTTGCTACCATTAGACCACAACTTCATGGACACCACTTTTGGAACAGCCAACCAGGCCCTGCCCGGATATATGACCCACAGAATTTTTAGAAATAAATAAGCCATTGCTGTTTTAGGTTACTGAATTTTGAAATGGTTTGATTTGTCTCAAGAGACAACCAAAACCCCATCTTCTACCAAATTAAAAACGAGAACCTATAGTTGTATTACAGAGCATTCTATACCTCCACTCAGTTTGTATTCACTGTAAAAATATTAAAATAAATAAAAAAGAAAGAAATCCACCCACAAATCCACCATGTTAATGCTTTCTCTATTTCCACTTATCTGCATGTTGTTCATTAGTTTAAGATAGGCATACATAGCTAAACAATGTTGTGTTTATTGAGCACATAACATTTTGCAGTTTTTCCCTCTCTTAGCATTGCATTTTTCATTCACATATTCAACAAGCATTTACTGAGATCTGCTTTATGTCAGCCACTGAGAATTTAGACCTAAATGACTACATACTAGTTTTTCCATATTTTAAATAATTTACGTAATAATTCCTGTGAAATTGCTCTTTAAATCAAACCCAAATTAATCCAGGTGTTTCTTTTCTTGTCTATTTATAATTTTAGCTCTGAAGAATTTGTGTTAATTTACAATATGACCTATAGTATCAAACCATAAAATTAAAATTAAAATTATCAAGGAAGGAAAATAAATATGCCATGAACCTAGTCAAATAGAATTACTGTAATTGAACATGTAGTTCTGAGATTTCAGGCAAGGCAAAAAAAGAACCGTGAAGCAGTCATTCTCATTGCTTGACTTAAAGCAAGCTCATCATTCTTCTAATGGGGACGGAGATCCTGACTTCCCTACCCAGGAGGGGCTGAAGACAGCATAGGTAGAGGAGGGCCAGCCCTCCCAGGAACTTGGCTGGGAGGAAGAGTAGAGAGTGTTGAAGCTAGGTAGGGGAAATGGGATGTTGGTGGGAAGATTCTGTAGAGAGGCAGAAACCGAGGATTCAGGGAAGACAGGGTCTGACTCACGGGTAGGGTCTCTCAGAAGTCTGGGACTCATGTGGAAAATGAGGGCGTTTCTTGGATGGCAATTTCTTTTTGTTTTTCAATTTAAATAAGTTTTTTTCAATTTAAATAAGATGAGGGTTTAGGAGAGTGGGGTTGAGGGTTTGAGGAGAATGGGAAAGGTATCAGGTATTCCTTGTTGAATCTGCTGATAGACTACTGGGGATCTGAATCCAGGAACAGACAGAAGGCAAAGGACAGATCATGACACAAATATCACCAGGGCCTGGCTCCTGACCCCATACAAACTCTTCCCTCTACAAGGTAGGGGACTTGATCTGAAGGTTCTTCTACATCTGCTTTTCTGAGAGTGATGATTCGTTGCGGCTGTGAAGATAGGCAGATGGCAGAACCAATGGGGCAGCTAGCTGGGAGATTCTAAGGAGTGGAGCAGTTGGGGAGGAAGGAGAGGTTTCAACCCCTTGAGCGCCAGGTTTTACATGGGAAAGGACAGAAGAGACAGGGCTTCAGAGCTGTGGCAGCAGAAGCAGGGACAAACCTCCTGGACAGACAGGCTCCACTCCTCCAGTTGCCTGCGAGTTTAGTCCCTACTCAACACACGTTACTGGAGATTTGATGCTTTAATTTCAGTTGACTGGGATTTGGCTACCAAGTTGTCTCTGAAGGAAGAAAAGCGAAGATCTGTGGGCCTGGACACCAACTGCTTTATTTCCCGCAAGAGTTGGCAGGTGAGAGTTCAGGGGCCCACCATGGCCCTCCTCCTTTCTTCCCTGTCACCTCTGGGCCATGCCCTTGTGAAGCAGGTGAAGTCCAAAGTTCAGGCTGCCCGGTTTCTAATCCTGGCAGCTCCATGTGCTTGGCAGTATAATAATCATGGAGGAGTTTCTTAAGCATTCTAAATCTCAGTTTTCTTCTCTGGAAACTGAGAATACTTATCTCATAAAGTTGTTCTAAAGAATAAATGAGATAATGAACCAGGTAACTGTCTACTTATAGTAGAGTGCCTAGCAGATAATAAGTGCCCAGAATATGTATTGTTTTCCCACTGTCCCGTCTACCCCTTTGGCTCTTTTCCTTGATCAACCACTGCCCTTGGTAGGCTGAACAGGTAGTCCTGCATCCATCAGCTTACTCTGGAGTCTGCCTCTCATGATGCCTGTGTATGGGCTGTTTGAAGGATACTGAATGAATGATGTGACCTGATACTTGGGAGTAATTTAGAAATATTGCTGAGTCTCAGGCACCTTTGAAGAAGACTTTTCAGCACTAACCGTGACAATTTTTCAATAAAAGTCCTAAGCATCTTAAAATTTTTTATTTATTGATTGAGAGAGAGAAGAGAGTGAGGGAGTGTGGGAGAGGGGCAAAAGGAAAGGGAGAGAGAGAATCCCAAGCAGGCTCTGCCCCCAGTGCAGAGCCTGACACCCTGCTGGATCTCACGATCCTGAGATCACGGACCTGAGCAGAAATCAAGAGCTGGACACTTAATGGACTGAATCACCCATGTGCCCCCTAATGCATTTTAAAAGCCCTGAGAAAATAAGTGTTGGTAAGGATGTGGGGAGCCTGGAACACTTATGTATTGCTGGTAGGAATGCAGATGGCACAACAGCTGAGAAAAGCATCGTGGTCATTCCTCAAAAAAGTTAAACATAGATTTACCATGGTATCCAGGAATTCCGCTTCTCATTATATAGTCGCGAGAAGTGATTGTAGAAACTCAAATGTATTTGTACACCCATCTAGTCGCTTTATACACAACAGCCAAAAAGTGAAATAACCCAAATGTCTATCAATGAGTGAATATGAAAACATGTATTTTATCCACACGGTAGAATATTATTCAGCCATCAAAAGGAAGGACAACTTGACACTTGCTACAACATGGATGAAACAAAGACATTATGCTAAGTGAAATAAGCCAGACACAAAGGATAAATATGGTATGGTTTCTCTTAGAGGTGGTTCCCAGAGTATTCAAACTCATAGGGACAGAAAGTAGAGTGGTAGTTTCCAGGGAGTGGGAGAGGGTGGGGGGCAAAGGGGAGTTACTGTTTTGGGGCAGAGCTTCAGTTTAGGAAGATGAAAGTGTTCTGGGGGTGGATGCAGTGTACATGTGCCTAATGCCACAGAAGCTTATGCTTAAAAATGGTCATAATAGTAGATTTTATGTTAATGTGTATTTCATCACACACAAAAAAAACCCACAAAGAAATTTGTTAAATGCTCATACTCTAAACCTTAAGTTATGATTGATCACTGTCATGTGCAAGAACATATTTAAGAGAGGACAAGCACTGACAATTAACAAAATCAAACTAAGAACGATATTTACCACATTTTACTCTTCTATAATGTATTTAATCCAATGGCACAGGGTTTGCCATATATAGGTTGTCAATAAGTAGCCGGTGTTTTTTTTAATCATTGTTACTGCTATTATTGTTTGTATTATTTATTATTTATGTCATTATTGTTTATTATTATTATAATTATTATAAATAATGTATGGTGCTAGGCACCTCTGAAGAGTTGTGGATGGAACAGAATCATGGGCAAGAAAGAAAGGAAATGTGCTTACTATTCTTTTCCTCTGTAGTCCTAGGGCATCTCCTGGGAAAGATACAAAGTATAGAGATTGCCATAGGGCTTCTAGAACAACCAGACACACCTGAATTGTTAAATTCACCAATTCCTTCCACCCTTCCTTTGTTCATTTATCAAGTTTAATTAGGTCCTTAGATGTAATCATTCATACTGGATGATATGGCTGTTGTACATGTAATAAAGTTTGATTCCTTACCTCCGGAAGCTGATAGTCTAGTAGGAGAGATGGGATATGTAATTGTAGTGCATTTGGGCATGTCCTGAGTGCACAGCCTTTCTCAGAGGCTGAAACATGGAGAGAGGAATAACCACAATGTAGGGGTACAAATACTACCCATGTGTAAATATGTGAAACTAACTGCTGGTGGCAGATCTAAACTTGAGCCAGTCAGTCCCTTGGATGTCCTCAGGGTTCTTGGCACCCGCTCCCACGTTCTAACACTGTGTTCTTTCGTTTTTGCCTTTCCTGAGGTGCCGTGGAGAGTTCTCCTGGTCTCGGATTCCGTGATCTGTTGAGGGTCTGAAGAGATGGCTGCAGCAGCAGTAGCTGGACTGATCCCTGTGCTACACTCGGTGGCTGGTGACAAATCCAGCTACTACATTGGGCGGCAGCTGTGGTTTGGCTTCATTGCGGTTTATGGAGTGGTGGTATACGTGGTGCGCATGCCGTGGGCCTCCGTCCATGAAGATTTCTGGTGCCACGGCAACATCACCAATCCTTGTTTGATTGAGTGTTTTGAAAAACGTTTTAGAAGTCCTGTAGTGGGAATTTGGTACTTCTTTTTCTTTATTTTTTTGGCCCTTTTCTTCCTCATGGAATTCTTCTTGGCTCAGATTCGGCACAAGCAGATCAAAGTCAAATTAGTGGAGTCCGTGGCAAGTGAAATGGAGGAAGGCTCCATGGTGGGGATCCAGGAACATGTCCCTTCCCCGAAGAAGTCCATCCTGAACTTCCACCAGGAGAAGATGCTTTTGCTTTTGTACCTTCTTTACTTCCTCCTGCAGGTTGGTGCACAGTGCGTGTTTTCTTTCCTTCTCATGTTCCAACACCTGCCCTTGGTGAGTCAAGCCATCATTCACTGCAGCACCGACAGCTGCCCCGGGCCCTATTTCTGCCTGATCAGGGGTACTATGGAGAAGCGAATGTCCATCTACACCCTCGTCACCTTGTCCTTCATGATCATCCTCTTCTGCTCAGGTTTCTTCATATACAGCATCCATCATTACCTGTTAAAAGGCATTGCCAGTGCAAAGTTTTGGCTCGACTAATTTTGGAAGGTTTTATTGTGAGTCTTTCCTCCCTTGCACTAGGAACTTCGTATTCCTTTAAATATTGTGTCTGGGGCAGGGCTTCCTCCTGCTAACTTTCTTTGCTTTAGTCCTTCATGAAATAAACCTTGGATGTTCTGTTTCGTTCTTCTACAACCAGGCTCAGATTGTCTAACTGTGGAGTGGGTGGTACACACTTGATAACATTTCAGAGTTTTCTCAAATGTGTTATCTAATCTGCTCCTCCCCAGAAGCCTTTGGCATCGAGCTTGCTACTTCATTCTTCCAGAGTCTTCAAATCAGGAAGAGTTGTCATCGTCTAGGAGCTAAGAGTTTTAAAGTTTCAGGGGTGACTGGTTCACTTGTACTCTGGCCTCCCCAGTTTAGGTTGTAAATACAGAGAAGGTAGTTCTTTTCCACAGGAAAATTCTCAGCTGGAATGGCAGAGCAGGTTCCCCAAGCTCCTAGATGTGGGCCCAGTCTTACTACCTCACTGAGTCTCCAGTGAGGACTGAATATATCTGGATGAATCCCCCTGGGGAAAGGATGAGAGAGTGTGGCTAGGGTAGGAATGAGATTTTGTGGAAGCAGTGCACTGGGTTTCTCTGTGTCCAGAATCTTGCCTTACTCCAAGACCTGATCTATCTTGAGTTATGTTGAAACCCAGCTCAAGCCTACAAATAGGTGACTTACTAACCATAATTTGGGCTCCCTGCTGAGTCCTGTTGTCTGCAAACACAAGGTGGTTTGACCAGCTATGGCGAAATCTCTTCACATCTGGAGGGAGGCAAAGATAGGGATCAGAGTGAGTCTGTTATAGAGAAGGTATGGCTGATTACCTCATCCTGTGCTAGGCAGTCATCCCCAGAAGTAATTTGAATGACCTGAGGCTTGGGCTCCCCCCAGGTGCTTGGTGTATGATGTAGAACAGGGGGCAGTGCCAAGAGCCCCACCTTTTTGGGTACAGTCTGTCTTATCCAAGCAAGCATGGTGTTCCCAAATAATTTAGTTGGATGTAGTTGGAATTTTCCTGAGGCTGACCATGGCAGACATCTCATGGTGGCCCCCAAAGATTTTCTGCCTCCTGGCATCCATGTCTTTGTATAATCCCTCCTTTATGAATGCAGGTAGAAACTGTGACTTCCTTCTAACCAAAAGATGTTACTCCTGGGATTATGTCATATTATATATTATCCCATTTTATCAGGTTAGAACAAGACTTTCCCTTGTTGGCTTTGAAGAGGCATGCTTGGCAGGGAATTACAGGCAATCTCTTAGAGCTGAGAGTGGCCCCCAGCTGACTGCCAGCAGATAATGGGGTCTTCAGTCATACAACTGCAAAGAAATTAAATTCTGTCCACAACTTGAATGAAGTGTATTCCTCCCCAGTCAAGCTGCCAGATGAGAATGTAGCCCAGCTTACCTTTAGACTGAGGTTTGGGAAACCATGAGCAGAGGGCCCATGCCTGGGCTTCTAACCCACAGAAACTGTGAGATAATATGTGCATATTGTTTTAAGCTGCTAAGTTTGTGGAGATTTGTTACATAGCAATAGAAAACTAATGCACTGACTTCAGGGGTACCACAATGGTACAAGAGCCAGGGGGGGTTGAGTGGTCTCAGCATTAATGCATCTGTGGAGGCTTTTCCTCCATCCCAGGAAGCAATTCTGCTTTGCTTTCTTCCAGTAGGTGTTTCAGGCACAGTTTAAGGGACTCGTATGAGTCTTAGCAGGGAGTGTCAGAGACTGATGTGACTGCTGCTTCTGTCCCCTATCCCTAGCCAGCCCTGGGAAGATTCTCACTGTCCTGAATGATCCATCTTGCTCTGCACTGG